>NC_134023.1:12597077-13258188 GCF_040712315.1 Castanea sativa
TGTCAAACAGAAACTTGGTCATGGATGGTCCTCGGACCACCCACCTTGTGGAAATTGATATCTTATCCTTTGTTAAATAGAACCTTAGTTATGTCGGCCCCATAGACCTTCTACTTTGGGGAAATTAACATCTTATGTTACTACTTCTAAGTGTCAAACAGAAACTTGGTCATGGATGGTCCGCGGACCACCCACCTAGTGGAAATTGATCTCTTATCATTTGTTAAAAAGAACCTTAGTTATGTCGGGTCCATAGACCTTCTACTTTGGGGAAATTAACATCTTATGTTACGACTTATAAGTGTCAAACGAAACTTGGTTATGGATGGTCCTCGGACCACCCACCCTATGGAAATTGATATCCTACCGTTTGTTAAATAGAACGTTAGTTATGTCGGGTCCATAGACCTTCTACTTTGGGAAAATTAACATCTTATGTTACTACTTCTAAGTGTCAAACAGAAACTTGGTCATGGATGGTCCTCGGACCACCCACCTTGTGGAAATTGATATCTTATCATTTGTTAAATAGAACCTTAGTTATGTCGGGTCCATAGACCTTCTACTTTGGGGAAATTAACATCTTATATTACTACTTCTAAGTGTCAAATAGAAACTTGGTCATGGATGGTCCTCGGACCACCCACCTTATGGAAATTGATATCTTATCGTTTGTTAAATAGAACCTTAGTTATGTCGGGTCCATAGACCTTCTACTTTGGGAAAATTAACATCTTATGTTACTACTTCTAAGTGTCAAACAGAAACTGGGTCATGGATGGTCCTCGGACCACCTACCTTGTGGAAATTGATATCTTATCATCTGTTAAATAGCCCCATAGTTATGTCGGCTCCATAGACCTTCTACTTTGGGGAAATTAACATCATATGTTACTACTTCTAAGTGTCAAACCGAAACTTGGTGATGGATGGTCCTCCGACCACCAACCTTGTGGAAATTGATATCTTATCATTTGTTAAATAGAACGTTAGTTATGTCGGGTCCATAGACCTTCTACTTTGGGGAAATTAACATCTTATGCTACTACTTCTAAGTGTCAAATAGAAACTTGGTCATGGATGGTCCTCGGACCACCCACCTTGTGGAAATTGATATCTTATAATTTGATAAACAGAACCTTAGTTATGTCGAGTCCATAGACCTTCTACTTTGGGGAAATTAACATCTTATGTTACTACTTCTAAGTGTCAAACAGAAACTTGGTCATGGATGGTCCTCGGACCACCCATCTTATGGAAATTGATATCTTATAATTTGATAAACAGAACCTTAGTTATGTCGAGTCCATAGACCTTCTACTTTGGGAAAATTAACATCTTATGTTACTACTTCTAAGTGTCAAACAGAAAATTGGTCATGGATGGTCCTCGGACGACCTACATTGTGGAAATTGATATCTTATCATTTGTTAATCAGAATCTTGGTTATGTCGGGTCCAAAGACCTTCTACTTTAGGGAAATTAACGTCTTATGTTACTACTTCTAAGTGTCAAACAGAAAATTGGTCATGGTTGGTCCTCGGACCACCCATCTTATGGAAATTGATATCTTATCGTTTGTTAAATAGAACGTTAGTTATGTCGGGTCCATAGACCTTCTACTTTGGGAAAATTAACATCTTATGTTACTACTTCTAAGTGTCAAATAGAAACTTGGTCATGGATGGTCCTCGGACCACCCACCTTGTGGAAATTGATATCTTATCATTTGTTAAACAGAACCTTAGTTATGTCGGGTCCATAGACCTTCTACTTTGGGAAAATTAACATCTTATGTTACTACTTCTAAGTGTCAAACAGAAACTTGGTCAAGGATGGTCCTCGGACCACCCACCTTGTGGAAATTGATATCTTATCGTTTGTTAAATAGAACCTTAGTTATGTCGGCTCCATAGACCTTCTACTTTGGGGAAATTAACATCTTATGTTACTACTTCTAAGTGTCAAACAGAAACTTGGTCATGGATGGTCCTCGGACCACCCACCTTATGGAAATTGATATCTTATCGTTTGTTAAATAGAACCTTAGTTATGTCGGGTCCATAGACCTTCTACTTTGGGGAAGTTAACATCTTATGTTACTACTTCTAAGTGTCAAACAGAAACATGGTCATGGATGGTACTCGTACCACCCGCCTTATGGAAATTGATATCTTATCGTTTGTTAAATAGAACCTTTGTTATGTCGGGTCCATAGACCTTCTACTTTGGAGAAATTAACATCTTATGTTACTACTTCTAAGTGTCAAACAGCTTGCTCATGGATGGTCCTTAGACCACCCATCTTATGGAAATTGATATCTTATCGTTCGTTAAATAGAACCTTAGTTATGTCCGGTCCACAGACCTTCTACTTTGGGGAAATTAACATCTTATGTTACTACTTCTAAGTGTCAAATAGAAACTTGGTCATGGATGCTCCTCGGACCACCTACCTTATGGAAATTGATATCTTATCATTTGTTAAACAGAACCTTCGTTATGTCGGGTCCATAGACCGTCTACTTTGAGGAAATTAACATCTTATGTTACTACTTCTAAGTGTCAAACAGAAACTTGGTCATGGATAGTCCTCGGACCACCCATCTTTTGGAAATTGATATCTTATCGTTTGTTAAATAGAACCTTAGTTATGTCGGGTCCATAGACCTTCTACTTTGGGAAATTAACATCTTATGTTACTACTTCTAAGTGTCAAACAGAAACTTGGTCATGGATAGTCCTTGGACCACCATCTTATGGAAATTGATAGCTTATCGTTTGTTAAATAGAACGTTTGTTATGTCGGGTCCATAGACCTTCTACTTTGGGAAAATTAACATCTTATGTTATTACTTCTAAGTGTCAAACAGAAACTTGGTCATGGATGGTCCTCGGACCACCTAACTTGTGGAAATTGATATCTTATCATTTGTTAAACAGAACCTTGGTTATGTCGGGTCCATAGACCTTCTACTTTGGGGAAATTAACATCTTATGTTACTACTTCTAAGTGTCAAACAGAAAATTGGTCATGGGTGGTCCTCGGACGACCTACCTTGTGGAAATTGATATCTTATCATTTGTTAAATAGAACGTTAGTTATGTCGGGTCCATAGACCTTCTACTTTGGGGAAATTAACATCTTATGCTACTACTTCTAAGTGTCAAATAGAAACTTGGTCATGGATGGTCCTCGGACCACCCACCTTGTGGAAATTGATATCTTATCATTTGTTAAACAGAACCTTAGTTATGTCGGGTCCATAGACCTTCCACTTTGGGGAAATTAACGTCTTATGTTACTACTTCCAAGTGTCAAACAAAAACTTGGTTATGGATGGTCCTCGGACCAACCATCTTATGGAAATTGATATCTTATCGTTTGTTAAATAGAACGTTAGTTATGTCGGGTCCATAGACCTTCTACTTTGGGGAAATTAACATCTTATGCTACTACTTCTAAGTGTCAAATAGAAACTTGGTCATGGATGGTCCTCGGACCACCCACCTTGTGGAAATTGATATCTTATCATTTGTTAAACAGAACCTTAGTTATGTCGAGTCCATAGACCTTCTACTTTAGGGAAATTAACGTCTTATGTTACTACTTCTAAGTGTCAAACAGAAAATTGGTCATGGATGGTCCTCGGACCACCCATCTTATGGAAATTGATATCTTATCGTTTGTTAAATAGAACGTTAGTTATGTCGGGTCCATAGACCTTCTACTTTGGGGAAATTAACATCTTATGTTACTACTTCTAAGTGTCAAATAGAAACTTGGTCATGGATGGTCCTCGGACCACCCACCTTGTGGAAATTGATATCTTATCATTTGTTAAACAGAACCTTAGTTATGTCGGGTCCATAGACCTTCTACTTTGGGGAAATTAACATCTTATGTTACTACTTCTAAGTGTCAAACAGAAACTTGGTCATGGATGGTCCTCGGACCACCCACCTTGTGGAAATTGATATCTTATCATTTGTTAAATAGAACCTTAGTTATGTCGGGTCCATAGACCTTCTACTTTGGGAAAATTAACATCTTATGTTACTACTTCTAAGTGTCAAATAGAAACTTGGTCATGGATGGTCCTCGGACCACCCACCTTGTGGAAATTGATATCTTATCAATTGTGAAATAGAACCTTAGTTATGTCGGATCCATAGACCTTCTACTTTGGGAAAATTAACATCTTATGTTACTACTTCTAAGTGTTAAACACAAACTTGGACATGGATGGTCCTCGGACCACCCACCTTGTGGAAATTGATATCTTATCGTTTGTTAAATAGAACGTTAGTTATGTCGGGTCCATAGACCTTCTACTTTGGGGAAATTAACATCTTATGTTACTACTTCTAAGTGTCAAATAGAAACTTGGTCATGGATGGTCCTCGGACCACCCACCTTGTGGAAATTGATATCTTATCATTTGTTGAATAGAACGTTAGTTATGTCGAGTCCATAGACCTTCCACTTTGGGGAAATTAACGTCTTATGTTACTACTTCCAAGTGTCAAACAAAAACTTGGTTATGGATGGTCCTCGGACCAACCATCTTATGGAAATTGATATCTTATCGTTTGTTAAATAGAACGTTAGTTATGTCGGGTCCATAGACCTTCTACTTTGGGAAAATTAACATCTTATGTTACTACTTCTAAGTGTCAAACAGAAAATTGGTCATGGATGGTCCTCGGACGACCTACCTTGTGGAAATTGATATCTTATCATTTGTTAATCAGAATCTTGGTTATGTCGGGTCCAAAGACCTTCTACTTTAGGGAAATTAACATCTTATGTTACTACTTCTAAGTGTCAAACAGAAACATGGTCATGGATGGTCCTCGGACCAACCATCTTATGGAAATTGATATCTTATCATTTGTTAAATAGAACGTTAGTTATGTCGGGTCCATAGACCTTCTACTTTGGGGAAATTAACATCTTATGCTACTACTTCTAAGTGTCAAATAGAAACTTGGTCATGGATGGTCCTCGGACCACCCACCTTGTGGAAATTGATATCTTATAATTTGATAAACAGAACCTTAGTTATGTCGAGTCCATAGACCTTCTACTTTGGGAAAATTAACATCTTATGTTACTACTTCTAAGTGTCAAACAGAAAATTGGTCATGGATGGTCCTCGGACCACCCATCTTATGGAAATTGATATCTTATCGTTTGTTAAATAGAACGTTAGTTATGTCGGGTCCATAGACCTTCTACTTTGGGAAAATTAACATCTTATGTTACTACTTCTAAGTGTCAAATAGAAACTTGGTCATGGATGGTCCTCGGACCACCCACCTTGTGGAAATTGATATCTTATCATTTGTTAAACAGAACCTTAGTTATGTCGGGTCCATAGACCTTCTACTTTAGGGAAATTAACGTCTTATGTTACTACTTCTAAGTGTCAAACAGAAACTTGGTCATGGATGGTCCTCGGACCACCCATCTTATGGAAATTGATATCTTATCGTTTGTTAAATAGAACCTTAGTTATGTCGGGTCCATAGACCTTCTACTTTGGGGAAATTAACATCTTATGTTACTACTTCTAAGTGTCAAACAGAAACTTGGTCATGGATGGTCCTCGGACCACCTACCTTGTGGAAATTGATATCTTATCATTTGTTAAATAGAACCTTAGTTATGTCGGGTCCATAGACCTTCTACTTTGGGAAATTAACATCTTATGTTACTACTTCTAAGTGTCAAACAGAAACTTGGTCATGGATGGTCCTCGGACCACCCACCTTGTGGAAATTGATATCTTATCGTTTGTTAAATAGAACCTTAGTTATGTCGGCTCCATAGACGTTCTACTTTGGGAAAATTAACATCTTATGTTATTACTTCTAAGTGTCAAATAGAAACTTGGTCATGGATGGTCCTCGGACCACCCACGTTGTGGAAATTGATCTCTTATCATTTGTTAAACAGAACCTTAGTTATGTCGGGTCCATAGACCTTCTACTTTGGGGAAATTAACATCTTATGTTACTACTTCTAAGTGTCAAAAAGAAACTTGGTCATGGATGGTCCTCGGACCACCCATCTTATGGAAATTGATATCTTATCGTTTGTTAAATAGAACCTTAGTTATGTCGGGTCCATAGACCTTCTACTTTGGGGAAATTAACATCTTATGTTACTACTTCTAAGTGTCAAACAGAAACTTGGTCATGGATGGTCCTCGGACCACCTACCTTGTGGAAATTGATATCTTATCATTTGTTGAATAGAACGTTAGTTATGTCGGGTCCATAGACCTTCTACTTTGGGAAATTAACATCTTATGTTACTACTTCTAAGTGTCAAACAGAAACTTGTTTATGGATGGTCCCCGGACCACATACCTAGTGGCATTTGATATCTTATCATTTGTCAAATACAACTTTAGTTATGTCGGGTCCATAGACCTTCTACTTCGGGAAAATTAACATCTTATGTTACTACTTCTAAGTGTCAAATAGAAACTTGGTCATGGATGGTCCTCGGACCACCCACCTTGTGGAAATTGATATCTTATCATTTGTTAAAAAGAACCTTAGTTATGTCGGGTCCATAGACCTTCTACTTTGGGGAAATTAACATCTTATGTTACTACTTCTAAGTGTCAAAAACAAAATTGGTCATGGATGGTCCTCGGACCACCCACCTTGTGGAAATTGATATCTTATCGTTTGTTAAATAGAACCTTAGTTATGTCGGCTCCATAGACCTTCTACTTTGGGGAAATTAACATCTTATGTTACTACTTTTAAGTGTCAAACAGAAACTTGGTCATGGATGGTCCTCGGACCACCCACCTTATGGAAATTGATATCTTATCGTTTGTTAAATAGAACCTTAGTTATGTCGGGTCCATAGACCTTCTACTTTGGGAAAATTAACATCTTATGTTACTACTTCTAAGTGTCAAACAGAAACTTGGTCATGGATGGTCCTCGGACCACCTACCACGTGGCAATTGATATCTTATCATTTGTCAAATAGAACCATCATTGGTCATGGATGGTCCTCGGACCACCTAACTTGTGGCAATTGATATCTTATCATTTGTCAAATAGAACTTTAGTTATGTCGGGTCCATAGACCTTCTACTTTGGGAAATTAACATTTATGTTACTACTTCTATGTGTCAAACAGAAACTTGGTCATGGATGGTCCTCGGACCACCTACCTTGTGGCAATTGATATCTTATCATTTGTCAAATAGAACTTTAGTCATGTCGGGTCCATAGACCTTCTACTTTGGGGAAATTAACATCTTATGTTACTACTTCTAAGTGTCAAAGAGAAACTTGGTCATGGATGGTCCTTAGACCACCTACCTTGTGGAAATTGATATCTTATCATTTGTTAAATAGAACCTTAGTTATGTCGGGTCCATAGACCTTCTACTTTGGGAAATTAACATCTTATGTTACTACTTCTAAGTGTCAAATAGAAACTTGGTCATGGATGGTCCTCGGACCACCCACCTTGTGGAAATTGATATCTTATCATTTGTTAAACAGAACCTTAGTTATGTCGGGTCCATAGACCTTCTACTTTGGGAAAATTAACATCTTATGTTACTACTTCTAAGTGTCAAACAGAAACTTGGTCAAGGATGGTCCTCGGACCACCCACCTTGTGGAAATTGATATCTTATCGTTTGTTAAATAGAACCTTAGTTATGTCGGCTCCATAGACCTTCTACTTTGGGGAAATTAACATCTTATGTTACTACTTCTAAGTGTCAAACAGAAACTTGGTCATGGATGGTCCTCGGACCACCCACCTTATGGAAATTGATATCTTATCGTTTGTTAAATAGAACCTTAGTTATGTCGGGTCCATAGACCTTCTACTTTGGAGAAATTAACATCTTATGTTACTACTTCTAAGTGTCAAACAGCTTGCTCATGGATGGTCCTCAGACCACCCATCTTATGGAAATTGATATCTTATCGTTCGTTAAATAGAACCTTAGTTATGTCGGGTCCATAGACCTTCTACTTTGGGGAAATTAACATCTTATGTTACTACTTCTAAGTGTCAAATAGAAACTTGGTCATGGATGCTCCTCGGACCACCTACCTTATGGAAATTGATATCTTATCATTTGTTAAACAGAACCTTCGTTATGTCGGGTCCATAGACCGTCTACTTTAAGGAAATTAACATCTTATGTTACTACTTCTAAGTGTCAAACAGAAACTTGGTCATGGATGGTCCTCGGACCACCCATCTTTTGGAAATTAATATCTTATCGTTTGTTAAATAGAACCTTAATTATGTCGGGTCGATAGACCTTCTACACTGGGGAAATTAAGATCTTATGTTACTACTTCTAAGTGTTAAACAGAAACTTGGTCATGGATGGTCCTTGGACCACCCACCTTGTGGAAATTGATATCTTATCGTTTGTTAAATAGAACCTTAGTTATGTCGGGTCCATAGACCTTCTACTTTGGGGAAATTAACATCTTATGTTACTACTTCTAAGTGTCAAACAGAAACATGGTCATGGATGGTACTCGTACCACCCGCCTTATGGAAATTGATATCTTATCGTTTGTTAAATAAAACCTTTGTTATGTCGGGTCCATAGACCTTCTACTTTGGAGAAATTAACATCTTATGTTACTACTTCTAAGTGTCAAATAGCTTGCTCATGGATGGTCCTCAGACCACCCATCTTATGGAAATTGATATCTTATCGTTCGTTAAATAGAACCTTAGTTATGTCCGGTCCAAAGACCTTCTACTTTGGGGAAATTAACATCTTATGTTACTACTTCTAAGTGTCAAATAGAAACTTGGTCATGGATGCTCCTCGGACCACCTACCTTATGGAAATTGATATCCTATCATTTGTTAAACAGAACCTTCGTTATGTCGGGTCCGTAGACCGTCTAATTTGAGGAAATTAACATCTTATGTTACTACTTCTAAGTGTCAAACAGAAACTTGGTCATGGATGGTCCTCGGACCACCTACCTTATGGAAATTGATATCTTATCATTTGTTAAACAGAACATTCGTTATGTCGGGTCCGTAGACCGTCTACTTTGAGGAAATTAACATCTTATGTTACTACTTCTAAGTGTCAAACAGAAACTTGGTCATGGATGGTCCTCGGACCACCCATCTTTTGGAAATTAATATCTTATCGTTTGTTAAATAGAACCTTAATTATGTCGGGTCGACAGACCTTCTACATTGGGGAAATTAAGATCTTATGTTACTACTTCTAAGTGTCAAACAGAAACTTGGTCATGGATGGTCCTTGGACCACCCACCTTGTGGAAATTGATATCTTATCGTTTGTTAAATAGAACCTTAGTTATGTCGGGTCCATAGACCTTCTACTTTGGGGAAGTTAACATCTTATGTTACTACTTCTAAGTGTCAAACAGAAACATGGTCGTGGATGGTACTCGTACCACCCGCATTATGGAAATTGATATCTTATCGTTTGTTAAATAGAACCTTAGTTATGTCGGGTCCATAGACCTTCTACTTTGGGGAAATTAACATCTTATGTTACTACTTCTAAGTGTCAAATAGAAACTTGGTCATGGATGGTCCTCGGACCACCCATCTTATGGAAATTGATATCTTATCGTTTGTTAAATAGAACCTTAGTTATGTCGGGTCCATAGACCTTCTACTTTGGGGAAGTTAACATCTTATGTTACTACTTCTAAGTGTCAAATAGAAACTTGGTCATGGATGCTCCTCGGACCACCTACCTTATGGAAATTGATATCTTATCATTTGTTAAACAGAACCTTCGTTATGTCGGGTCCATAGACCGTCTACTTTGAGGAAATTAACATCTTATGTTACTACTTCTAAGTGTCAAACAGAAACTTGGTCATGGATGGTCCTCGGACCACCCATCTTTTGGAAATTGATATCTTATCGTTTGTTAAATAGAACCTTAATTATGTCGGGTCCATAGACCTTCTACTTTGGGGAAATTAACATCTTATGTTACTACTTCTAAGTGTCAAACAGAAACTTGGTCATGGATGGTCCTCGGACCACCCACCTTGTGGAAATTGATATCTTATCGTTTGTTAAATAGAACCTTAGTTATGTCGGGTCCATAGACCTTCTACTTTGGGGAAGTTAACATCTTATGTTACTACTTCTAAGTGTCAAACAGAAACATGGTCATGGATGGTACTCGTACCACCCGCATTATGGAAATTGATATCTTATCGTTTGTTAAATAGAACCTTTGTTATGTCGGGTCCATAGACCTTCTACTTTGGAGAAATTAACATCTTATGTTACTACTTCTAAGTGTCAAACAGAAACTTGGTCATGGATGGTCCTCGGACCACCCATCTTATGGAAATTGATATCTTATCGTTTGTTAAATAGAACCTTAGTTATGTCGGGTCCATAGACCTTCTACTTTGGGGAAATTAACATCTTATGTTACTACTTCTAAGTGTCAAATAGAAACTTGGTCATGGATGCTCCTCGGACCACCTACCTTATGGAAATTGATATCTTATCATTTGTTAAACAGAACCTTCGTTATGTCGGGTCCATAGACCGTCTACTTTGAGGAAATTAACATCTTATGTTACTACTTCTAAGTGTCAAACAGAAACTTGGTCATGGATGGTCCTCGGACCACCCATCTTTTGGAAATTGATATCTTATCGTTTGTTAAATAGAACCTTAGTTATGTCGGGTCCATAGACCTTCTACTTTGGGGAAATTAACATCTTATGTTACTACTTCTAAGTGTCAAACAGAAACTTGGTCATGGACGGTCCTCGGACCACCCACCTTAGGGAAATTGATATCTTATCGTTTGTTAAATAGAACCTTAGTTATGTCGGGTCCATAGACCTTCTACTTTGGGGAAATTAACATCTTATGTTACTACTTCTAAGTGTCAAACAGAAACTTGGTCATGGACGGTCCTCAGACCACCCATATTATGGAAATTGATATCTTATCATTTGTTAAACAGAACCTTAGTTATGTCGGGTCCATAGACCTTCTACTTTGGGAAAATTAACATCTTATGTTACTACTTCTTAGTGTCAAATAGAAACTTGGTCATGGATGGTCCTCGGACCACCCACATTTTGGAAATTGATATCTTATCGTTTGTTAAATAGAACGTTAGTTATGTCGGGTCCATAGACCTTCTACTTTGGGAAAATTAACATCTTATGTTACTACTTCTAAGTGTCAAACAGAAACTGGGTCATGGATGGTCCTCGGACCACCCACCTTGTGGAAATTGATATCTTATCATTTGTTAAACAGAACCTTAGTTATGTCGGGTCCATAGACCTTCTACTTTGGGAAAATTAACATCTTATGTTACTACTTCTAAGTGTCAAACAGAAACTTGGTCAAGGATGGTCCTCGGACCACCCACCTTGTGGAAATTGATATCTTACCGTTTGTTAAATAGAACGTTAGTTATGTCGGGTCCATAGACCTTCTACTTTGGGAAAATTAACATCTTATGTTACTACTTCTAAGTGTCAAACAGAAATTTGGTCATGGATGGTCCTCGGACCACCCACCTTATGGAAAGTGATATCTTATCGTTTGTTAAATAGAACCTTAGTTATGTCGGGTCCATAGACCTTCTACTTTGGGGAAATTAACATCTTATGTTACTACTTCTAAGTGTCAAACAGAAACTTGGTTATGGATGGTCCTCGGACCACCTACCTTGTGGAAATTGATATCTTATCATTTGTTAAACAGAACTTTGGTTATGTCGGGTCCATAGACCTACTTTGGGGAAAT
Organism: Castanea sativa; assembly: GCF_040712315.1. NCBI lineage: Eukaryota > Viridiplantae > Streptophyta > Magnoliopsida > Fagales > Fagaceae > Castanea > Castanea sativa. Next base: position 12,608,884 of record NC_134023.1, read on the forward strand.
TGATATCTTATGTTACTACTTCTTAGAGTCAAACAGAAACTTGGTCATAGATAGTCCACGGACCACCCATCTTATGGAAATTGATATCTTATCGTTTGTTAAATAGAACCTTAATTATGTCGGGTCCATAGACCTTCTACGTTGGGGAAATTAACATCTTATGTTACTACTTCTAAGTGTCAAACAGAAACTTGGTCATGGATGGTCCTCGGACCACCTACCACGTGGCAATTGATATCTTATCATTTGTCAAATAGAACTTTAGTTATGTCGGGTCCATAGACCTTCTACTTTGGGGAAATTAACATCTTATGTTACTACTTCTAAGTGTCAAAGAGAAACTTGGTCATGGATGGTCCTTGGACCACCTACCTTGTGGCAATTGATATCTTATCATTTGTTAAATAGAACCTTAGTTATGTCCGGTCCATAGACCTTCTACTTTGCGGAAATTAACATCTGATGTTACTACTTCTAAGTATCAAATAGAAACTTGGTCATGGATGGTCCTCAGACCACCCACCTTGTGGAAGTTGATATCTTATCATTTGTTAAATAGAACCTTAGTAATGTCGAGTCCATAGACCTTCTACTTTGGGAAAATTAACATCTTATGTTACTACTTCTTAGAGTCAAACAGAAACTTGGTCATGGATGGTCCACGGACCACCCATCTTATGGAAATTGATATCTTATCGTTTGTTAAATAGAACGTTAGTTATGTCGGGTCCATAGACCTTCTACTTTGGGAAAATTAACATCTTATGTTACTACTTCTTAGTGTCAAATAGAAACTTGGTCATGGATGGTCCTCGGACCACCCACGTTTTGGAAATTGATATCTTATCGTTTGTTAAATAGAACCTTAGTTATGTCGGGTCCATAGACCTTCTACTTTGGGGAAATTAACATCTTATGTTACTACTTCTAAGTGTCAAAAAGAAAATTGGTCATGGATGGTCCTCGGACCACCCATCTTATGGAAATTGATATCTTATCGTTTGTTAAATAGAACCTTAGTTATGTCGGGTCCATAGACCTTCTACTTTGGGGAAATTAACATCTTATGTTACTACTTCTAAGTGTCAAACAGAAACTTGGTCATGGATGGTCCTCGGACCACCTACCTTGTGGAAATTGATATCTTATCCTCTGTTAAATAGAACCTTAATTATGTCGGGTCGATAGACCTTCTACACTGGGGAAATTAACATCTTATGTTACTACTTCTAAGTGTCAAACAGAAACTTGGTCATGGATGGTCCTCGGACCACCTACCTTGTGGCAATTGATATCTTATCATTTGTCAAATAGAACTTTAGTTATGTCGGGTCCATAGACCTTCTACTTTGGGAAAATTAACATCTTATGTTACTACTTCTTAGTGTCAAATAGAAACTTGGTCATGGATGGTCCTCGGACCACCCACGTTTTGGAAATTGATATCTTATCATTTGTTAAACAGAACCTTAGTTATGTCGAGTCCATAGACCTTCTACTTTGGGGAAATTAACATCTTATGTTACTACTTCTAAGTGTCAAAAACAAAATTGGTCATGGATGGTACTCGGACCACCCACCTTGTGGAAATTGATATCTTATCGTTTGTTAAATAGAACCTTAGTTATGTCGGGTCCATAGACCTTCTACTTTGGGGAAATTAACATCTTATGTTACTACTTCAAAGTGTCAAACAGAAACTTGGTTATGGATGGTCCTCGGACCACCTACCTTGTGGAAATTGATATCTTATCATTTGTTAAACAGAACTATGGTTATGTCGGGTCCATAGACCTACTTTGGGGAAATTGATATCTTATGTTACTACTTCTAAGTGTCAAACAGAAACTTGGTCATGGATGGTCCTCGGACCACCTACCTTGTGGAAATTGATATCTTATCGTTTGTTAAATAGAACTTTAGTTATGTCGGGTCCATAGACCTTCTACTTTGGGGAAATTAACATCTTATGTTACTACTTCTAAGTGTCAAATAGAAACTTGGTCATGGATGGTCCTCGGACCACCCACCTTGTGGAAATTGATATCTTATCATTTGTTAAACAGAACCTTAGTTATGTCGAGTCCATAGACCTTCTACTTTGGGAAAATTAACATCTTATGTTACTACTTCTAAGTGTCAAACAGAAACTTGGTCATGGATGGTCCTCGGACCACCCACCTTGTGGAAATTGATATCTTATCGTTTGTTAAATAGAACCTTAGTTATGTCGGGTCCATAGACCTTCTACTTTGGGAAAATTAACATCTTATGTTACTACTTCTAAGTGTCAAACATAAACTTGGTCATGGATGGTCCTCGGACCACCCACCTTATGGAAATTGATATCTTATCGTTTGTTAAATAGAACCTTAGTTATGTCGGGTCCATAGACCTTCTACTTTGGGGAAATTAACATCTTATGTTACTACTTCTAAGTGTCAAACAGAAACATGGTCATGGATGGTACTCGTACCACCTGCCTTATGGAAATTGATATCTTATCGTTTGTTAAATAGAACCTTTGTTATGTCGGGTCCATAGACCTTCTACTTTGGAGAAATTAACATCTTATGTTACTACTTCTAAGTGTCAAACAGAAAATTGGGCATGGATGGTCCTCGGACCACCCATCTTATGGAAATTGATATCTTATCGTTTGTTAAATAGATCCTTAGTTATGTCGGCTCCATAGACCTTCTACTTTGGGGAAATTAACATCTTATGTTACTACTTCTAAGTGTCAAATAGAAACTTGGTCATGGATGCTCCTCGGACCACCTACCTTATGGAAATTGATATCTTATCATTTGTTAAACAGAACCTTCGTTATGTCGGGTCCATAGACCGTCTACTTTGAGGAAATTAACATCTTATGTTACTACTTCTAAGTGTCAAAAAGAAACTTGGTCATGGATAGTCCTCGGACCACCTACCACGTGGCAATTGATATCTTATAATTTGTTAAACAGAACCTTAGTTATGTCGAGTCCATAGACCTTCTACTTTGGGGAAATTAACATCTTAGGTTACTACTTCTAAGTGTCAAAGAGAAACTTGGTCATGGATGGTCCTCGGACCACCCACCTTATGGAAATTGATATCTTATCGTTTGTTAAATAGAACCTTAATTATGTCGGGTCCATAGACCTTCTACGTTGGGGAAATTAACATCTTATGTTACTACTTCTAAGTGTCAAACAGAAACTTGGTCATGGATGGTCCTCGGACCACCTACCACGTGGCAATTGATATCTTATCATTTGTCAAATAGAACTTTAGTTATGTCGGGTCCATAGACCTTCTACTTTGGGGAAATTAACATCTTATGTTACTACTTCTAAGTGTCAAAGAGAAACTTGGTCATGGATGGTCCTCGGACCACCTACCTTATGGAAATTGATATCTTATCGTTTGTTAAATAGAACCTTAATTATGTCGGGTCCATAGACCTTCTACGTTGGGGAAATTAACATCTTATGTTACTACTTCTAAGTATCAAATAGAAACTTGGTCATGGATGGTCCTCAGACCACCCACCTTGTGGAAGTTGATATCTTATCATTTGTTAAATAGAACCTTAGTTATGTCGAGTCCATAGACCTACTTTGGGGAAATTGATATCTTATGTTACTACTTCTTAGAGTCAAACAGAAACTTGGTCATGGATGGTCCACGGACCACCCATCTTATGGAAATTGATATCTTATCGTTTGTTAAATAGAACGTTAGTTATGTCGGGTCCATAGACCTTCTACTTTGGGGAAATTAACATCTTATGTTACTACTTCTAAGTGTCAAATAGAAACTTGGTCATGGATGGTCCTCGGACCACCCACCTTGTGGAAATTGATATCTTATCATTTGTTAAACAGAACCTTAGTTATGTCGAGTCCATAGACCTTCTACTTTGGGAAAATTAACATCTTATGTTACTACTTCTAAGTGTCAAACAGAAACTTGGTCATGGATGGTCCTCGGACCACCCATCTTATGGAAATTGATATCTTATCGTTTGTTAAATAGAACCTTAGTTATGTCGGGTCCATAGACCTTCTACTTTGGGGAAATTAACATCTTATGTTACTACTTCTAAGTGTCAAACAGAAACTTGGTCATGGATGGTCCTCGGACCACCTACCTTGTGGAAATTGATATCTTATCCTCTGTTAAATAGAACCTTAATTATGTCGGGTCGATAGACCTTCTACACTGGGGAAATTAACATCTTATGTTACTACTTCTAAGTGTCAAACAGAAACTTGGTCATGGATGGTCCTCGGACCACCTACCTTGTGGCAATTGATATCTTATCATTTGTCAAATAGAACTTTAGTTATGTCGGGTCCATAGACCTTCTACTTTGGGAAAATTAACATCTTATGTTACTACTTCTTAGTGTCAAATAGAAACTTGGTCATGGATGGTCCTCGGACCACCCACGTTTTGGAAATTGATATCTTATCATTTGTTAAACAGAACCTTAGTTATGTCGAGTCCATAGACCTTCTACTTTGGGGAAATTAACATCTTATGTTACTACTTCTAAGTGTCAAAAAGAAAATTGGTCATGGATGGTACTCGGACCACCCACCTTGTGGAAATTGATATCTTATCGTTTGTTAAATAGAACCTTAGTTATGTCGGGTCCATAGACCTTCTACTTTGGGGAAATTAACATCTTATGTTACTACTTCTAAGTGTCAAACAGAAACTTGGTCATGGATGGTCCTCGGACCACCTACCTTGTGGAAATTGATATCTTATCATTTGTAAAATAGAACCTTAGTTATGTCGGGTCCATAGACCTTCTACTTTGGGGAAATTAACATCTTATGTTACTACTTCTAAGTGTCAAACAGAAACTTGGTCATGGATGGTCCTCGGACCACCTACCTTGTGGCAATTGATATCTTATCATTTGTCAAATAGAACTTTAGTTATGTCGGGTCCATAGACCTTCTACTTTGGGGAAATTAACATCTTATGTTACTACTTCTAAGTGTCAAAGAGAAACTTAGTCATGGATGGTCCGAGGACCACCTACCTTGTGGAAATTGATATCTTATCATTTGTTAAATAGAACCTTAGTTATGTCGGGTCCATAGACCTTCTACTTTGGGAAAATTAACATCTTATGTTACTACTTCTAAGTGTCAAATAGAAACTTGGTCATGGATGGTCCTCGGACCACCCACCTTGTGGAAATTGATATCTTATCATTTGTTAAACAGAACCTTAGTTATGTCGATTCCATAGACCTTCTACTTTGGGAAAATTAACATCTTATGTTACTACTTCTAAGTGTCAAACAGAAACTTGGTCATGGATGGTCCTCGGACCACCCACCTTGTGGAAATTGATATCTTATCGTTTGTTAAATAGAACCTTAGTTATGTCGGCTCCATAGACCTTCTACTTTGGGGAAATTAACATCTTATGTTACTACTTCTAAGTGTCAAACAGAAACTTGGTCATGGATGGTCCTCGGACCACCCACCTTATGGAAATTGATATCTTATCGTTTGTTAAATAGAACCTTAGTTATGTCGGCTCCATAGACCTTCTACTTTCGGGAAATTAACATCTTATGTTACTATTTCTAAGTGTCAAACAGAAACTTGGTCATGGATGGTCCTCGGACCACCCACCTTATGGAAATTGATATCTTATCGTTTGTTAAATAGAACCTTAGTTATGTCGGCTCCACAGACCTTCTACTTTGGGGAAATTAACATCTTATGTTACTACTTGTAACTGTCAAATAGAAACTTGGTCATGGATGCTCCTCGGACCACCTACCTTATGGAAATTGATATCTTATCATTTGTTAAACAGAACCTTCGTTATGTCGGGTCCACAGACCGTCTACTTTGAGGAAATTAACATCTTATGTTACTACTTCTAAGTGTCAAACAGAAACTTGGTCATGGATAGTCCTTGGACCACCCATCTTATGGAAATTGATAGCTTATCGTTTGTTAAATAGAACGTTTGTTATGTCGGGTCCATAGACCTTCTACTTTGGGAAAATTAACATCTTATGTTATTACTTCTAAGTGTCAAATAGAAACTTGGTCATGGATGGTCCTCGGACCACCCACGTTGTGGAAATTGATCTCTTATCATTTGTTAAACAGAACCTTAGTTATGTCGGGTCCATAGACCTTCTACTTTGGGGAAATTAACATCTTATGTTACTACTTCTAAGTGTCAAACAGAAACTTGGTCATGGATGGTCCTCGGACCACCCACCTTGTGGAAATTGATATCTTATCGTTTGTTAAATAGAACCTTAGTTATGTCGGCTCCATAGACCTTCTACTTTCGGGAAATTAACATCTTATGTTACTATTTCTAAGTGTCAAACAGAAACTTGGTCATGGATGGTCCTCGGACCACCCACCTTATGGAAATTGATATCTTATCGTTTGTTAAATAGAACCTTAGTTATGTCGGCTCCATAGACCTTCTACTTTGGGAAATTAACATCTTATGTTACTACTTCTAAGTGTCAAACAGAAACTTGGTCATGGATGGTCCTCGGACCACCTACCTTGTGGAAATTGATATCTTATCATTTGTTAAACAGAACCTTAGTTATGTCGGGTCCATAGACTTACTTTGGGGAAATTAACATCTTATGTTACTACTTCTAAGTGTCAAAGAGAAAATTGGGCATGGATGGTCCTCGGACCACCCATCTTATGGAAATTGATATCTTATCGTTTGTTAAATAGAACGTTAGTTATGTCGGGTCCATAGACCTTCTACTTTGGGGAAATTAACATCTTATGTTACTACTTCTAAGTGTCAAATAGAAACTTGGTCATGGATGGTCCTCGGACCACCCACCTTGTGGAAATTGATATCTTATCATTTGTTAAACAGAACCTTAGTTATGTCGATTCCATAGACCTTCTACTTTGGGAAAATTAACATCTTATGTTACTACTTCTAAGTGTCAAACAGAAACTTGGTCATGGATGGTCCTCGGACCACCCACCTTGTGGAAATTGATATCTTATCGTTTGTTAAATAGAACCTTAGTTATGTCGGCCCCATAGACCTTCTACTTTGGGGAAATTAACATCTTATGTTACTACTTCTAAGTGTCAAACAGAAACTTGGTCATGGATGGTCCTCGGACCACCCACCTTATGGAAATTGATATCTTATCGTTTGTTAAATAGAACCTTAGTTATGTCGGCTCCATAGACCTTCTACTTTCGGGAAATTAACATCTTATGTTACTATTTCTAAGTGTCAAACAGAAACTTGGTCATGGATGGTCCTCGGACCACCCACCTTATGGAAATTGATATCTTATCGTTTGTTAAATAGAACCTTAGTTATGTCGGCTCCATAGACCTTCTACTTTCGGGAAATTAACATCTTATGTTACTATTTCTAAGTGTCAAACAGAAACTTGGTCATGGATGGTCCTCGGACCACCCACCTTATGGAAATTGATATCTTATCGTTTGTTAAATAGAACCTTAGTTATGTCGGCTCCACAGACCTTCTACTTTGGGGAAATTAACATCTTATGTTACTACTTGTAACTGTCAAATAGAAACTTGGTCATGGATGCTCCTCGGACCACCTACCTTATGGAAATTGATATCTTATCATTTGTTAAACAGAACCTTCGTTATGTCGGGTCCACAGACCGTCTACTTTGAGGAAATTAACATCTTATGTTACTACTTCTAAGTGTCAAACAGAAACTTGGTCATGGATAGTCCTTGGACCACCCATCTTTTGGAAATTGATATCTTATCGTTTGTTAAATAGAACCTTAGTTATGTCGGGTCCATAGACCTTCTACTTTGGGAAATTAACATCTTATGTTACTACTTCTAAGTGTCAAACAGAAACTTGGTTATGGATGGTCCCCGGACCACCTACCTTGTGGAAATTGATATCTTATCATTTGTCAAACAGAACCTTAGTTATGTCGGGTCCATAGACTTACTTTGGGGAAATTAACATCTTATGTTACTACTATTAAATGTCAAAGAGAAACTTGGTCATGGATGGTCCTCGGACCACCTACCTTGTGGAAATTGATATCTTCTCATTTGTTGAAAAGAACGTTAGTTGTGTCGGGTCCATAGACCTTCTACTTTGGGGAAATTAACATATTATATTAGAACTTCTAAGTGTCAAATAGAAACTTGGTCATGGATGGACCTCGGACCACCCACCTGGTGGAAATTGATATCTTATCATTTGTTAAACAGAACCTTAGTTATGTCGATTCCATAGACCTTCTACTTTGGGAAAATTAACATCTTATGTTACTACTTCTAAGTGTCAAACAGAAACTTGGTCATGGATGGTCCTCGGACCACCCACCTTGTGGAAATTGATATCTTATCGTTTGTTAAATAGAACCTTAGTTATGTCGGCTCCATAGACCTTCTACTTTGGGGAAATTAACATCTTATGTTACTACTTCTAAGTGTCAAACCGAAACTTGGTTATGGATGGTCCTCCGACCACCTACCTTGTGGAAATTGATATCTTATCGTTTGTTAAATAGAACCTTAGTTATGTCGGCTCCATAGACCTTCTACTTTCGGGAAATTAACATCTTATGTTACTATTTCTAAGTGTCAAACAGAAACTTGGTCATGGATGGTCCTCGGACCACCCACCTTATGGAAATTGATATCTTATCGTTTGTTAAATAGAACCTTAGTTATGTCGGGTCCATAGACCTTCTACTTTGGGGAAATTAACATCTTATGTTACTACTTCTAAGTGTCAAACAGAAACTTGGTCATGGATGGTCCAAGGACCACCCATCTTATGGAAATTGATATCTTATCGTTTGTTAAATAGAACGTTAGTTATGTCGGGTCCATAGACCTTCTACTTTGGGGAAATTAACATCTTATGTTACTACTTCTAAGTGTCAAATAGAAACTTGGTCATGGATGGTCCTCGGACCACCTACCTTATGGAAATTGATATCTTATCATTTGTTAAATAGAACCTTAGTTATGTCGGGTCCATAGACCTTCTACTTTGGGGAAATTAACATCTTATGTTACTACTTCTAAGTGTCAAACAGAAACTTGGTCATGGATGGTCCTCGGACCACCCACCTTGTGGAAATTGATATCTTATCGTTTGTTAAATAGAACCTTAGTTATGTCGGGTCCATAGACCTTCTACTTTGGGGAAATTAACATCTTATGTTACTACTTCTAAGTGTCAAACAGAAACTTGGTCATGGATGGTCCTCGGACCACCCATCTTATGGAAATTGATATCTTATCGTTTGTTAAATAGAACCTTAGTTATGTCGGGTCCATAGACCTTCTACTTTGGGGAAATTAACGTCTTATGTTACTACTTCTAAGTGTCAAACAGAAAATTGGGCATGGATGGTCCTCGGACCACCCATCTTATGGAAATTGATATCTTATCGTTTGTTAAATAGAACGTTAGTTATGTCGGGTCCATAGACCTTCTACTTTGGGAAAATTAACATCTTATGTTACTACTTCTAAGTGTCAAATAGAAACTTGGTCATGGATGGTCCTCGGACCACCCACGTTTTGGAAATTGATATCTTATCGTTTGTTAAACAGAACCTTAGTTATGTCGGGTCCATAGACCTTCTACTTTGGGAAAATTAACATCTTATGTTACTACTTCTAAGTGTCAAACAGAAACTTGGTCATGGATGGTCCTCGGACCACCCACCTTGTGGAAATTGATATCTTACCGTTTGTTAAATAGAACCTTAGTTATGTCGGGTCCATAGACCTTCTACTTTGGGAAAATTAACATCTTATGTTACTAATTCTAAGTGTCAAACCGAAACTTGGTTATGGATGGTCCTCGGACCACCTACCTTGTGGAAATTGATATCTTATCGTTTGTTAAATAGAACCTTAGTTATGTCGGGTCCATAGACCTTCTACTTTGGGGAAATTAACATCTTATGTTACTACTTCTAAGTGTCAAACAGAAACTTGGTCATGGATGGTCCTCGGACCACCTACCACGTGCCAATTGATATCTTATCATTTGTTAAATAGAACCTTAGTTATGTCGGGTCCATAGACCTTCTACTTTGGGGAAATTAACATCTTATGTTACTACTTCTAAGTGTCAAACAGAAACTTGGTCATGGATGGTCCTCGGACCACCCACCTTATGGAAATTGATATCTTATCGTTTGTTAAATAGAACCTTAATTATGTCGGGTCCATAGACCTTCTACGTTGGGGAAATTAACATCTTATGTTACTACTTCTAAGTGTCAAACAGAAACTTGGTCATGGATGGTCCTCGGACCACCTACCACGTGGCAATTGATATCTTATCATTTGTCAAATAGAACTTTAGTTATGTCGGGTCCATAGACCTTCTACTTTGGGGAAATTAACATCTTATGTTACTACTTCTAAGTGTCAAAGAGAAACTTGGTCATGGATGGTCCTCGGACCACCTACCTTGTGAAAATTGATAGCTTATCCTCTGTTAAATAGAACCTTAATTATGTCGGGTCGATAGACCTTCTACACGGTGGAAATTAACCTCTTATGTTACTACTTCTAAGTGTCAAAGAGAAACTTGGTCATGGATGGTCCTCAGACCACCCACTTTGTGGAAGTTGATATCTTATCATTTGTTAAATAGAACCTTAGTAATGTCGAGTCCATAGACCTTCTACTTTGGGAAAATTAACATCTTAGGTTACTACTTCTAAGTGTCAAAGAGAAACTTGGTCATGGATGGTCCTCGGACCACCCACCTTATGGAAATTGATATCTTATCGTTTGTTAAATAGAACCTTAATTATGTCGGGTCCATAGACCTTCTACTTTGGGAAAATTAACATCTTATGTTACTACTTCTAAGTGTCAAACATAAACTTGGTCATGGATGGTCCTCGGACCACCCACCTTATGGAAATTGATATCTTATCGTTTGTTAAATAGAACCTTAGTTATGTCGGGTCCATAGACCTTCTACTTTGGGGAAATTAACATCTTATGTTACTACTTCTAAGTGTCAAACAGAAACATGGTCATGGATGGTACTCGTACCACCCGCCATATGGAAATTGATATCTTATCGTTTCTTAAATAAAACCTTTGTTATGTCGGGTCCATAGACCTTCTACTTTGGAGAAATTAACATCTTATGTTACTACTTCTAAGTGTCAAACAGCTTGCTCATGGATGGTTCTCAGACCACCCATCTTATGGAAATTGATATCTTATCGTTCGTTAAATAGAACCTTAGTTATGTCCGGTCGAAAGACCTTCTACTTTGGGGAAATTAACATCTTATGTTACTACTTCTAAGTGTCAAATAGAAACTTGGTCATGGATGCTCCTCGGACCACCTACCTTATGGAAATTGATATCTTATCATTTGTTAAACAGAACCTTCGTTATGTCGGGTCCGTAGACCGTCTACTTTGAGGAAATTAACATCTTATGTTACTACTTCTAAGTGTCAAACAGAAACTTGGTCATGGATAGTCCTCGGACCACCTACCACGTGGCAATTGATATCTTATCATTTGTTAAACAGAACCTTAGTTATGTCGAGTCCATAGACCTTCTACTTTGGGGAAGTTAACATCTTAGGTTACTACTTCTAAGTGTCAAAGAGAAACTTGGTCATGGATGGTCCTCGGACCACCCACCTTATGGAAATTGATATCTTATCGTTTGTTAAATAGAACCTTAATTATGTCGGGTCCATAGACCTTCTACGTTGGGGAAATTAACATCTTATGTTACTACTTCTAAGTGTCAAACAGAAACTTGGTCATGGATGGTCCTCGGACCACCTACCACGTGGCAATTGATATCTTATCATTTGTCAAATAGAACTTTAGTTATGTCGGGTCCATAGACCTTCTACTTTGGGGAAATTAACATCTTATGTTACTACTTCTAAGTGTCAAAGAGAAACTTGGTCATGGATGGTCCTTGGACCACCTACCTTGTGGCAATTGATATCTTATCATTTGTTAAATAGAACCTTAGTTATGTCCGGTCCATAAACCTTCTACTTTGCGGAAATTAACATCTGATGTTACTACTTCTAAGTATCAAATAGAAACTTGGTCATGGATGGTCCTCAGACCACCCACCTTGTGGAAGTTGATATCTTATCATTTGTTAAATAGAACCTTAGTAATGTCGAGTCCATAGACCTTCTACTTTGGGAAAATTAACATCTTCTGTTACTACTTCTTAGAGTCAAACAGAAACTTGGTCATGGATGGTCCACGGACCACCCATCTTATGGAAATTGATATCTTATCGTTTGTTAAATAGAACGTTAGTTATGTCGGGTCCATAGACCTTATACTTTGGGAAAATTAAGATCTTATGTTACTACTTCTTAGTGTCAAATAGAAACTTGGTCATGGATGGTCCTCGGACCACCCACGTTTTGGAAATTGATATCTTATCATTTGTTAAGCAGAACCTTAGTTATGTCGAGTCCATAGACCTTCTACTTTGGGGAAATTAACATCTTATGTTACTACTTCTAAGTGTCAAAAAGAAAATTGGTCATGGATGGTCCTCGAACCACCCATCTTATGGAAATTGATATCTTATCGTTTGTTAAATAGAACCTTAGTTATGTCGGGTCCATAGACCTTCTACTTTAGGGAAATTAACATCTTATGTTACTACTTCTAATTGTCAAACAGAAACTTGGTCATGGATGGTCCTCAGACCACCTACCTTGTGGAAATTGATATCTTATCCTCTGATAAATAGAACCTTAATTATGTCGGGTCGATAGACCTTCTACACTGGGGAGATTAACATCTTATGTTACTACTTCTAAGTGTCAAACAGAAACTTGGTCATGGATGGTCCTCGGACCACCTACCTTGTGGCAATTGATATCTTATCATTTGTCAAATAGAACTTTAGTTATGTCGGGTCCATAGACCTTCTAATTTGGGAAAATTAACATCTTATGTTACTACTTCTTAGTGTCAAATAGAAACTTGGTCATGGATGGTCCTCGGACCACCCACGTTTTGGAAATTGATATCTTATCATTTGTTAAACAGAACCTTAGTTATGTCGAGTCCATAGACCTTCTACTTTGGGGAAATTAACATCTTATGTTACTACTTCTAAGTGTCAAAAACAAAATTGGTCATGGATGGTACTCGGACCACCCACCTTGTGGAAATTGATATCTTATCGTTTGTTAAATAGAACCTTAGTTATGTCGGGTCCATAGATCTTCTACTTTGGGGAAATTAACATCTTATGTTACTACTTCTAATTATCAAACAGAAACTTGCTCATGGATGGTCCTCGGACCACCTACCTTGTGGAAATTGATATATTATCCTCTCTTAAATAGAACCTTAATTATGTCGGGTCGATAGACCTTCTACACTGGGGAAATTAAGATCTTATGTTACTACTTCTAAGTGTCAAACAGAAACTTGGTCATGGATGGTCCTCGGACAACCTACCTTGTGGCAATTGATATCTTATCATTTGTCAAATAGAACTTTACTTATGTCGGGTCCATAGACCTTCTACTTTGGGGAAATTAACATCTTATGTTACTACTTCTAAGTGTCAAAGAGAAACTTGGTCATGGATGGTCCTTAGACCACCTACCTTGTGGAAATTGATATCTTATCATTTGTCAAATAGAACTTTACTTATGTCGGGTCCATAGACCTTCTACTTTGGGGAAATTAACATCTTATGTTACTACTTCTAAGTGTCAAATAGAAACTTGGTCATGGATAGTCCTCGAACCACCCACCTTGTGGAAGTTGGTATCATATCATTTGTTAAATAGAACCTTAGTAATGTCGAGTCCATAGACCTTCTTCTTTGGGAAAATTAACATCTTATGTTACTACTTCTAAGTGTCAAACAGAAACTTCGTCATGGATGGTCCTTGGACCACCCACCTTGTGGAAATTGATATCTTATCGTTTGTTAAATAGAACCTTAGTTATGTCGGGTCCATAGACCTTCTACTTTGGGGAAATTAACATCTTATGTTACTACTTCTAAGTGTCAAACAGAAACATGGTCATGGATGGTACTCGTACCACCCGCCATATGGAAATTGATATCTTATCGTTTCTTAAATAAAACCTTTGTTATGTCGGGTCCATAGACCTTCTACTTTGGAGAAATTAACATCTTATGTTACTACTTCTAAGTGTCAAACAACTTGCTCATGGATGGTTCTCAGACCACCCGTCTTATGGAAATTGATATCTTATCGTTCGTTAAATAGAACCTTAGTTATGTCCGGTCGAAAGACCTTCTACTTTGGGGAAATTAACATCTTATGTTACTACTTCTAAGTGTCAAATAGAAACTTGGTCATGGATGCTCCTCGGACCACCTACCTTATGGAAATTGATATCTTATCATTTGTTAAACAGAACCTTCGTTATGTCGGGTCCATAGACCGTCTACTTTGAGGAAATTAACATCTTATGTTACTACTTCTAAGTGTCAAACAGAAACTTGGTCATGGATGGTCCTCGGACCACCTACCTTGTGGCAATTGATATCTTATCATTTGTCAAATAGAACTTTAGTTATGTCGGGTCCATAGACCTTCTACTTTGGGAAAATTAACATCTTATGTTACTACTTCTTAGTGTCAAATAGAAACTTGGTCATGGATGGTCCTCGGACCACCCACGTTTTGGAAATTGATATCTTATCATTTGTTAAACAGAACCTTAGTTATGTTGAGTCCATAGACCTTCTACTTTTGGGAAGTTAACATCTTATGTTACTACTTCTAAGTGTCAAAAAGAAAATTGGTCATGGATGGTCCTCGGACCACCCATCTTATGGAAATTGATATCTTATCGTTTGTTAAATAGAACCTTAGTTATGTCGGGTCCATAGACCTTCTACTTTGGGGAAATTAACATCTTATGTTACTATTTCTAATTGTCAAACAGAAACTTGGTCATGGATGGTCCTCGGACCACCTACCTTGTGGAAATTGATATCTTATCCTCTCTTAAATAGAACCTTAATTATGTCGGGTCGATAGACCTTCTACACTGGGGAAATTAAGATCTTATGTTACTACTTCTAAGTGTCAAACAGAAACTTGGTCATGGATGGTCCTCGGACCACCTACCTTGTGGCAATTGATATCTTATCATTTGTCAAATAGAACTTTAGTTATGTCGGGTCCATAGACCTTCTACTTTGGGGAAATTAACATCCTATGTTACTACTTCTAAGTGTCAAAGAGAAACTTGGTCATGGATGGTCCTTAGACCACCTACCTTGTGGAAATTGATATCTTATCATTTGTTAAATAGAACCTTAGTTATGTCGGGTCCATAGGCCTTCAACTTTGCTGAAATTAACATCTGATGTTACTACTTCTAAGTGTCAAATAGAAACTTGGTCATGGATAGTCCTCGAACCACCCACCTTGTGGAAGTTGGTATCATATCATTTGTTAAATAGAACCTTAGTAATGTCGAGTCCATAGACCTTCTACTTTGGGAAAATTAACATCTTATGTTACTACTTCTAAGTGTCAAACAGAAACTTGGTCATGGATGGTCCTCGGACCACCCACCTTGTGGAAATTGATATCTTATCGTTTGTTAAATAGAACCTTAGTTATGTCGGGTCCATAGACCTTCTACTTTGGGGAAATTAACATCTTATGTTACTACTTCTAAGTGTCAAACAGAAACTTGGTCATGGATGGTCCTCGGACCACCCACCTTATGGAAATTGATATCTTATCGTTTGTTAAATAGAACTTTAGTTATGTCGGGTCCATAGACCTTCTACTTTGGGGAAATTAACATCTTATGTTACTACTTCTAAGTGTCAAACAGAAACATGGTCATGGATGGTACTCGTACCACCCGCCTTATGGAAATTGATATCTTATCGTTTGTTAAATAAAACCTTTGTTATGTCGGGTCCATAGACCTTCTACTTTGGAGAAATTAACATCTTATGTTACTACTTCTAAGTGTCAAACAGCTTGCTCATGGATGGTCCTCAGACCACCCATCTTATGGAAATTGATATCTTATCGTTCGTTAAATAGAACCTTAGTTATGTCCGGTCCAAAGACCTTCTACTTTGGGGAAATTAACATCTTATGTTACTACTTCTAAGTGTCAAATAGAAACTTGGTCATGGATGCTCCTCGGACCACCTACCTTATGGAAATTGATATCTTATCATTTGTTAAACAGAACCTTCGTTATGTCGGGTCCGTAGACCGTCTACTTTGAGGAAATTAACATCTTATGTTACTACTTCTAAGTGTCAAACAGAAACTTGGTCATGGATGGTCCTCGGACCACCCATCTTTTGGAAATTAATATCTTATCGTTTGTTAAATAGAACCTTCATTTTGTCGGGTCCATAGACCTTCTACGTTGGGGAAATTAACATCTTATGTTACTACTTCTAAGTGTCAAACAGAAACTTGGTCATGGATGGTCCTCAGACCACCCACCTTATGGAAATTGATATCTTATCGTTTGTTAAATAGAACCTTAATTTTGTCGGGTCCATAGACCTTCTACGTTGGGGAAATTAACATCTTATGTTACTACTTCTAAGTGTTAAACAGAAAATTGGTCATGGATGGTCCTCGGACCACCCATCTTATGGAAATTGATATCTTATCGTTTGTTAAATAGAACGTTAGTTATGTCGGGTCCATAGACCTTCTACTTTGGGAAAATTAACATCTTATGTTACTACTTCTTAGTGTCAAATAGAAACTTGGTCATGGATGGTCCTCGGACCACCCACGTTTTGGAAATTGATATCTTATCGTTTGTTAAATAGAACGTTAGTTATGTCGGGTCCATAGACCTTCTACTTTGGGAAAATTAACATCTTATGTTACTACTTCTAAGTGTCAAACAGAAACTGGGTCATGGATGGTCCTCGGACCACCCACCTTGTGGAAATTGATATCTTATCATTTGTTAAACAGAACCTTAGTTATGTCGGGTCCATAGACCTTCTACTTTGGGAAAATTAACATCTTATGTTACTACTTCTATGTGTCAAACAGAAACTTGGTCATGGATGGTCCTCGGACCACCTACCTTGTGGCAATTGATATCTTATCATTTGTTAAATAGAACCTTAGTTATGTCGGGTCCATAGACCTTCAACTTTGCTGAAATTAACATCTGATGTTACTACTTCTAAGTGTCAAATAGAAACTTGGTCATGGATAGTCCTCGAACCACCCACCTTGTGGAAGTTGGTATCATATCATTTGTTAAATAGAACCTTAGTTATGTCGGGTCCAAAGACCTTCTACTTTGGGGAAATTAACATCTTATGTTACTACTTCTAAGTGTCAAATAGAAACTTGGTCATGGATGCTCCTCGGACCACCTACCTTATGGAAATTGATATCTTATCGTTTGTTAAACAGAACCTTCGTTATGTCGGGTCCATAGACCGTCTACTTTGAGGAAATTAACATCTTATGTTACTACTTCTAAGTGTCAAACAGAAACTTGGTCATGGATGGTCCTCGGACCACCCATCTTTTGGAAATTGATATCTTATCGTTTGTTAAATAGAACCTTAGTTATGTCGGGTCCATTGACCGTCTACTTTGGGGAAATTAACATCTTATGTTACTACTTCTAAGTGTCAAACAGAAACTTGGTCATGCATGGTCCTCGGACCACCCACCTTATGGAAATTGATATCTTATCGTTTGTTAAATAAAACCTTAATTAGGTCGGGTCCATAAACCTTGTACATTGGGGAAATTAACATCTTATGTTACAACTTCTAAGTGTCAAACAGAAACTTGGTCATGGATGGTCCTCGGACCACCTACCTTGTGGAAATTGATATCTTATAATTTGTTAAACAGAACCTTGGTTATGTCTGGTCCATAGACCTTCTACTTTAGGGAAATTAACATCTTATGTTACTACTTCAAAGTGTCAAACAGAAACTTGGTTATGGATGGTCCTCGGACCACCCACCTTAAGGAAATTGATATCTTATCGTTTGTTAAAGAGAACCTTAGTTATGTTGGGTCCATAGACCTTCTACTTTGGGAAATTAACATCTTATGTTACTACTTCTAAGTGTCAAACAGAAACTTGGTTATGGATGGTCCCCGGACCACCTACCTTGTGGAAATTGATATCTTATCATTTGTTAAAGAGAACCTTAGTTATGTCGGGTCCATAGACCTTCTACTTTGGGAAATTAACATCTTATGTTACTACTTCTAAGTGTCAAACAGAAACTTGGTCATGGCTGCTCCTCGGACCACCCACGTTGTGGAAATTGATATCTTAACATTTGTTAAACAGAACCATAGTTATGTCGGGTCCATAGACCTTCTACTTTGGAGAAATTAACATCTTATGTCACTACTTCTAAGTGTCAAACAGAAACTTGGTCATGGATGGTCCTCGGACTAACCACCTTATGGAAATTGATATCTTATCGTTTGTTAAATAGAACCTTAGTTATGTCGGGTCCATAGACCTTCTACTTTGGGAAATTAACATCTTATGTTACTACTTCTAAGTGTCAAACAGAAACTTGGTTATGGATGGTCCCCGGACCACCTACCTTGTGGAAATTGATATCTTATCATTTGTTAAACAGAACCTTAGTTATGTCGGGTCCATAGACCTTCTACTTTGGGAAAATTAACATCTTATGTTACTACTTCTATGTGTCAAACAGAAACTTGGTCATGGATGGTCCTCGGACCACCCACCTTATTGTAATTGATATCTTATCGTTTGTGAAATAGAACCTTAATTATGTCGGGTCCATAGACCTTCTACATTGGGGAAATTAACATCTTATGTTACTATTTCTAAGTGTCAAACAGAAACTTGGTCATGGATAGTCCTCGGACCACCTACCACGTGGCAATTGATATCTTATCATTTGTTAAACAGAACCTTAGTTATGTCGAGTCCATAGACCTTCTACTTTGGGGAAATTAACATCTTAGGTTACTACTTCTAAGTGTCAAAGAGAAACTTGGTCATGGATGGTCCTCGGACCACCCACCTTATGGAAATTGATATCTTATCGTTTGTTAAATAGAACCTTAATTATGTCGGGTCCATAGACCTTCTACGTTAGGGAAATTAACATCTTATGTTACTACTTCTAAGTGTCAAACAGAAACTTGGTCATGGATGGTCCTCGAACCACCTACCACGTGGCAATTGATATCTTATCATTTGTCAAATAGAAATTTAGTTATGTCGGGTCCATAAACCTTCTACTTTGGGGAAATTAACATCATATGTTACTACTTCTAAGTGTCAAAGAGAAACTTGGTCATGGATGGTCCTTGGACCACCTACCTTGTGGCAATTGATATCTTATCATTTGTTAAATAGAACCTTAGTTATGTCCGGTCCATAGACCTTCTACTTTGCGGAAATTAACATCTGATGTTACTACTTCTAAGTATCAAATAGAAACTTGGTCATGGATGGTCCTCAGACCACCCACCTTGTGGAAGTTGATATCTTATCATTTGTTAAATAGAACCTTAGTAATGTCGAGTCCATAGACCTTCTACTTTGCGGAAATTAACATCTTATGTTACTACTTCTTAGAGTCAAACAGAAACTTGGTCATGGATGGTCCACGGACCACCCATCTTATGGAAATTGATATCTTATCGTTTGTTAAATAGAACGTTAGTTATGTCGGGTCCATAGACCTTCTACTTTGGGAAAATTAACATCTTATGTTACTACTTCTTAGTGTCAAATAGAAACTTGGTCATGGATGGTCCTCGGACCACCCACGTTTTGGAAATTGATATCTTATCATTTGTTAAACAGAACCTTAGTTATGTCGAGTCCATAGACCTTCTACTTTGGGGAAATTAACATCTTATGTTACTACTTCTAAGTGTCAAAAAGAAAATTGGTCATGGATGGTCCTCGGACCACCCATCTTATGGAAATTGATATCTTATCGTTTGTTAAATAGAACCTTAGTTATGTCGGGTCCATAGACCTTCTACTTTGGGGAAATTAACATCTTATGTTACTACTTCTAATTGTCAAACAGAAACTTGGTCATGGATGGTCCTCGGACCACCTACCTTGTGGAAATTGATATCTTATCCTCTGTTAAATAGAACCTTAATTATGTCGGGTCGATAGACCTTCTACACTGGGGAAATTAACATCTTATGTTACTACTTCTAAGTGTCAAACCGAAACTTGGTCATGGATGGTCGTCGGACCTCCTACCTTGTGGCAATTGATATCTTATCATTTGTTAAAGAGAACCTTAGTTATGTCGGGTCCATAGACCTTCTACTTTGGGAAATTAACATCTTATGTTACTACTTCTAAGTGTCAAACAGAAACTGGGTCATGGCTGGTCCTCGGACCACCCACGTTGTGGAAATTGATATCTTAACATTTGTTAAACAGAACCATAGTTATGTCGGGTCCATAGACCTTCTACTTTGAAGAAATTAACATCTTATGTTACTACTTCTAAGTGTCAAACAGAAACTTGGTCATGGATGGTCCTCGGACTAACCACCTTATGGAAATTGATATCTTATCGTTTGTTAAATAGAACCTTAGTTATGTCGGGTCCATAGACCTTCAACTTTGGGGAAATTAACACCTTATGTTACTACTTCTATGTGTCAAACAGAAACTTGGTCATGGATGGTCCTCGAACCACCTACCTTGTGGCAATTGATATCGTATCATTTGTCAAATAGAACTTTAGTAATGTCGGGTCCATAGACCTTCAACTTTGGGGAAATTAACATCTTATGTTACTACTTCTATGTGTCAAACAGAAACTTGGTCATGGATGGTCCTCGGACCACCCACCTTATCGAAATTGATATCTTATCGTTTGTTAAATAGAACCTTAATTATGTCGGGTCCATAGACCTTCTACATTGGGGAAATTAACATCTTATGTTACTACTTCTAAGTGTCAAACAGAAACTTGGTCATGGATAGTCCTCGGACCACCTACCACGTGGCAATTGATATCTTATCATTTGTTAAACAGAACCTTAGTTATGTCGAGTCCATAGACCTTCTACTTTGGGGAAATTAACATCTTAGGTTACTACTTCTAAGTGTCAAAGAGAAACTTGGTCATGGATGGTCCTCGGACCACCCACCTTATGGAAATTGATATCTTATCGTTTGTTAAATAGAACCTTAATTATGTCGGGTCCATAGACCTTCTACGTTGGGGAAATTAACATCTTATGTTACTACTTCTAAGTGTCAAACAGAAACTTGGTCATGGATGGTCCTCGGACCACCTACCACGTGGCAATTGATATCTTATCATTTGTCAAATAGAAATTTAGTTATGTCGGGTCCATAGACCTTCTACTTTGGGGAAATTAACATCTTATGTTACTACTTCTAAGTGTCAAAGATAAACTTGGTCATGGATGGTCCTTGGACCACCTACCTTGTGGCAATTGATATCTTATCATTTGTTAAATAGAACCTTAGTTATGTCCGGTCCATAGACCTTCTGCTTTGCGGAAATTAACATCTGATGTTACTACTTCTAAGTATCAAACAGAAACTTGGTCATGGATGGTCCTCAGGCCACCCACATTGTGGAAGTTGATATCTTATCATTTGTTAAATAGAACCTTAGTAATGTCGAGTCCATAGACCTTCTACTTTGGGGAAATTAACATCTTATGTTACTACTTCTTAGATTCAAACAAAAACTTGGTCATGGATGGTCCACGGACCACCCATCTTATGGAAATTGATATCTTATCGTTTGCTAAATAGAACTTTAGTGATGTCGGGTCCATAGACCTTCTACTTTGGGAAAATTAACATCTTATGTTACTACTTCTTAGTGTCAAATAGAAACTTGGTCATGGATGGTCCTCGGACCACCCACGTTTTGGAAATTGATATCTTATCATTTGTTAAACAGAACCTTAGTTATGTCGAGTCCATAGACCTTCTACTTTGGGGAAATTAACATCTTATGTTACTACTTCTAAGTGTCAAAAAGAAAATTGGTCATGGATGGTCCTCGGACCACCCATCTTTTGGAAATTGATATCTTATCGTTTGTTAAATAGAACCTTAGTTATGTCGGGTCCATAGACCTTCTACTTTGGGGAAATTAACATCTTATGTTACTACTTCTAATTGTCAAACAGAAACTTGGTCATGGATGGTCCTCGGACCACCTACCTTGTGGAAATTGATATCTTATCCTCTGTTAAATAGAACTTTAATTATGTCGGGTCGATAGACCTCCTACATTGGGGAAATTAACATCTTATGTTACTACTTCTAAGTGTCAAACAGAAACTTGGTCATGGATGGTCATCGGACCTCCTACCTTGTGGCAATTGATATCTTATCATTTGTCAAATAGAACTTTAGTTATGTCGGGTCCATAGACCTTCTACTTTGGGGAAATTAACATCTTATGTTACTACTTCTAAGTGTCAAAGAGAAACTTGGTCATGGATGGTCCTTGGACCACCTACCTTGTGGAAATTGATATCTTATCATTTGTTAAATAGAACCTTAGTTATGTCGGGTCCATAGACCTTCAACTTTGCTGAAATTAACATCTGATGTTACTACTTCTAAGTGTCAAATAGAAACTTGGTCATGGATAGTCCTCGAACCACCCACCTTGTGGAAGTTGATATCATATCATTTGTTAAATAGAACCTTACTAATGTCGAGTCCATAGACCTTCTACTTTGGGGAAATTATCATCTTATGTTACTACGTCTATGTGTCAAACAGAAACTTCGTCATGGATGGTCCTCGGACCGCCCACCTTATGAAAATTGATATCTTATCGTTTGTTAAATAGAACCTTAGTTATGTTGGGTCCATGGACCTTCTACTTTGGGGAAATTAACATCTTATGTTACTACTTCTAAGTGTCAAACAGAAACTTGGTCATGTATGGTCCTCTGACCACCTACTTTGTGGAAATTGATATCTTATCATTTGTTGAATAGAACCTTTGTTATGTCGGGTCCATAGACCTTTTACTATGGGGAAATTAACATCTTATGTTACTACTTCTAAGTGTCAAATAGAAACTTGGTCATGGATGGTCCTCGGACCACCCACCTTGTGGAAATTGATATCTTATCATTTGTTAAACAGAACCTTAGTTATGTCGGGTCCATAGACCTTCTACTTTGGGGAAATTAACATCTTATGTTACTACTTCTAAGTGTCAAACAGCTTGGTCATGGATGGTCCTCAGACCACCCATCTTATGGAAATTGATATCTTATCGTTTGTTAAATAGAACCTTAGTTATGTCGGGTCCATAGACCTTCTACTTTGGGAAAATTAACATCTTATGTTACTACTTCTAAGTGTCAAATATAAACTTGGTCATGGATGCTCCTCGGACCACCTACCTTGTGGAAATTGATATCTTATCATTTGTTAAACAGAACCTTGGTTATGTCGGGCCCATAGACCTTCTACTTTAGGGAAATTAACATCATATGTTACTACTTCTAAGTGTCAAACAGAAACTTGGTTATGGATGGTCCTCGAACCACCTACCTTGTGGAAATTGATATCTTATCATTTGTTAAACAGAACCTTAGTTATGTCAGGTCCATAAATCTACTTTGGGGAAATTAACATCTTATGTTACTACTTCTAAGTGTCAAACAGAAACTTGGTCATGGATGGTCCTCAGCCCACCTACCTTGTGGAAATTGATATCTTATCATTTGTTAAATAGAACCTTAGTTATGTCGGGTCCATAGACCTTCTACTTTGGGGAAATTAACATCTTATGTTACTACTTCTATGTGTCACACAGAAACTTGGTCATGGATGGTCCTCGGACCACCTGCGTTGTAAAAATTGATATTTTATCATTTGTTTAACAGAACCTTAGTTATGTCAGGTCCACAGACCTTCTACTTTGGGGAAATTAACATTTCAAGTTACTATTTCTAAGTGTCAAACTGAAACTTGGTTATGGATGGTCCTCGGACCACATACCTTGTGGAAATTGATATCTTATCATTTGTTAAACAGACGCTTAGTTGTGACGGGTCCACAGACCTTCTACTTTTGAGAAATTAACATTTCAAGTTATTGCTTCTTAGAATTAGCTAGAAACATAGAGATGTATGGCTCTCGGACCACATGCCTTGCAAAAATTGACACCCTACTTGTTGTTGATGGAAGTTTGATTATGCCGGGTCCTTGAACCCTTTATCTTGAGAAGATTGGCAAAAACTATATGGCATTAGTATTGAAGTGTGGATGAAACATCTGGATTACTTTATGTCCCAAGTTAAATTCCAAGTTAAGTTTTTGATTGTATATTGCTGTTTCACACATGTTTTGTTCGTGGGTCATGATTTGCAAGGTATAAACCAAGCATGTGTGTTTCTGTTTGAAGTCATGACAAATTGAAATATTGCAAGTGGTGTTAATTGTTCCATTGATTCATTTTTGTGCTGATGAGCATTATTATACTAAAAACTGCAAGGTAAATGAAAATCGAACCAAAGAGTTTGTCATTAATAACTATCAATATACATACAAAGCAAAAATCCAAAAATTTGTTACACGATAAAAATAGAAGTCTTAAATAGCCTAAACACTAAGCCTTAGAAGGAGGGTTCTGCTTGGAAGTGCTGGCAGCTTCTGTGCTTTTTAGCTCCATTTTAAAAGAGGACTGGACTTGTTTTCCCTTGTCTGTTGCCACTGGTGGAGGGACAGTAGGCTCTGCGCTTTGGCTGGTGGCCTCCTCGGCACCTTCACCCTATTCCTTCTCTTTATTGGAACTCGTAGGTTCTGTAGGAGTAGGAATAGGCTCTAGGATCTTAGGAGGGAGCATGGAAGGTGCTGTCTCAGGGGCAGGGGCGACAGGAGGAAGTTCTTCTATCTCCTAGATGTCTAGGGGAAGCCAAACGTTTTCGGGCTTCCTCAACTCGGAAGTTGAGGGAATCCCTGCTACGTTTAAGGCTTCCTCCCAAACTTGCTGGCAGTACTCTCGGCACAGCCCAGCGAACTCCTCCGTTAGTTGGTTTTCTGTCGCCGCTACCCCTTCCTTGTAAGCAACCTTCCTTGCAGCCTCCATAGAGTCCTTGAAGGTACGAGCCTCGCCCTTCATCCTGGCAAGCTCCTTCTTCAAGTCGGAGTGTTCTTGTTGAGCTTTGGATAACTCTTCATCCCTCTGACGAAGAAGCTTACGTTGACCCTCTACTTGGGTCCTCATTGTCCTCAGGCTAGCCTCGACACCATCTTTTTCTCTTTTTAGCTCCGCCAACTGCGTGGTTAGCTTCTCATTCTGCGCAAGGGCTTGGCCTAAGGACTTCTCGGTCTCCAACTTAAGTCCAGCCTTCTTCCGAGAATCCTCCACCCACTTCTCGGCAGCAAAGACTTCCTGGATGGCCTGTGGTAAAATATCAAAATAAGTGCACTATTAGTAACGCAAGTCTCATAAATACAGGGCGAGGATAAAACTCAAATACTTACCAAGGTCAAGTCCCTTTTTAGCGAAAGGAACAGATAGGGCTGGGTTATCTTATCCAGGGCCTCCATGTCCTTGGGCAAAAGAAGAGGACGTTCCAAGGCATCGGCCAAATTGAGAGCATGGCCTTGTTGGAACGCCCTAATGTTAGACTGGGAAGGGATTGGTGCCCCGTCCAGCATAAGCTTGGGAGACCAGTTAGCCAGTGCACGGCGCACCTCGGCAAGGTCCCTATTCTCCCCGCTTTCTATTGAGGAGGCACGTCCCTTGCCCTTGTTAAGTTTTTGTTGCTGGGGTTGTTGTTTTTGTTTCTGCTTCTTCTGCCTCTCCCCATCTGCCTCCTCAGCCTCACCTTTCCTTTTCTTCTTGGGATCCACAACAGGAGGCTTAGGGTCGGAGGAAGGAGGGGGTGGGGGCAAGGATGGAGGGACTTGCGACCCACCTGCTCCCTTTTGGGAGACTCTCGCGCCCCTTTTGTGCATTAAGTGCTTCAGCGCGTCCATTTCTCCTCCTTCTTCTTCAAAACTGGAGTCAGGCTGGGCAATCACCAGACCTTGTATCCCCGAAGTCTTGGCGGGTGCATGCTCGTCGTCCTAGAGAATAACAAATGGATTCCCTCGAGGCCTTTCGACGTCCTCGAGTTGAAAATTGTCTATCTCTTCGTCCAACGAGTGGTGCAAGGATGCTTGCTCTTCTCGGACGGCGGTTGTCTGGGATTGTGCTGAGATTTCTGCGATAGGGCGCGTGTATAGAATGGTGGTGGGATCGTCGGGAATTTCGCAATCGGAAAGGAAGCTTGGTCTGGCTACGTCTATCCTTCTGCGTCGCTTATCTCCCGCGATGATGGCGTTTTCAATTTCTTGAAAGTCCACCGATATGGGGTCGTATCCCAGTATCAGGTGGGCAGCTCTCAATTGTAGGTCCTCACTGATGAATACTTCGGAGCGAAGGACACGGTTCAGGTCGGCAACGTTGCAGAGGCTGAGGCGTGCACGTACGTATTGTTTATCTGTGAGGAGAAACATCCGAGAAGAAGAATATGGTCAGACTAATGATAAACATCAAGACAAAAAGGAACAATATGAAATAAAAATTAAAAATGGTAAAGGCAACGGGGTTGAATCATAGGTTAGTAAATCTAACTCCTAAGGATTCACACCTAGTTCTCCCCATACGACTGGGCAATGAGGACCGTCATACCAGTTTCCTGAGGCAATGAGGTAGTCGCCCTTTATGCCTTTGTTGGATTTAGGAAGACAGGAGATCAGTCTAACTATGCTAGATCTGGATTTGATGTAGTATCCTACATTTTTGAGTTTGTGGCACTCGTACATGAAGGCAACGTCATGCCATGTGAGGTTTAAGCCCATTTGCTCGTTCAGAGCATCGACACTGCTTAAGACCCTAAACACGTTTGGTGCACATTGGTCTGGGCATAACCTATGGTTGCGAAGGTATTCACTAATCACATTTCTCATGGGGAGAGTCATCCCACCTTCTATGAAGGCAATCATGGGAATAATGACTTCTCCGTCTCTCCTAGCGCTACCTACGGCTTCTATTGGACAGTATCTCAAGCCTATGTCATTGGGAATATGGTACTTGGCCCTAAAACCGTCCATACCGGCGTCAGTATCAACTAGACACTTAAATCTACCCATTTGGGAAAAGCGAAAATGAAAGTTTAAAGAAGAAAAGAGGTTTAGATGGGAGTCGAGGACAGAAGCCGAGAAGGAATGAATAAAGAAAAGTGAAAACTTACTGGAGTTGGTTATGCGATTCTTCATGTGCTTTTGGAGAGAAAAGGTGATGAATGACACTTTGATATGATCGATTTCTAAAGAAATGAATGAAGGCGCGGGTTTCCAGGCGTTTTAATGTGCGGGAGGCGGCCTCGAAATTAAATTTGTCCCGCTCAAATTTTCAGGGGCCAACCTGGACCGTTGGATGTTCATCTTACCGTTGAACGTGGGGAACAGGATGTAACTTGCGGTCATAAATGCACGCGTTTCGGGTTTTGAAGCGTCAGAAGCGTTTTTAGGGAACGAAAGGACCCATACACGCGTGGTGGTATACAAAACATGTGGGAGGTACTCTGGTCGGATCAAAACTCTATTTCTCTCCTCGGATGGGTGGGAAAAATAGAGTTTTGAGGGGCTATTGTGGGGGGTGAAAACTCCTGAATAAACATTTGGGCTTTGGGCCTAATTGGCTGGTACCAGTTTTTTTTTTATCAGAGCCTTCAGGCCCACAAGTCAATCTGCACTATAGAGGTCCGAGGAGTAGTTCGAGGAGGAATATGGGACATTATCATATAGTCCATGAGATGCATTGTATGTGATTTATGTGAAAAGTCACAGAAGATGTAAATCACAAGTTCTTTGTAAACTCAAAATTTATAGTTCATAGTCGGTGATGAAATGGGCATTTCATCTGCGAAGACTATAACGTGTCAACTAAGATGATTTGTCTTGATCATGGAAGTGGAAACTTCTAGTTGATATGTTGATATGTTTTAAGAGTTAAAATATATTGAACAGGACCGCTGTGAGATTTATTATTTTCCTAACGACTGTCAAATGAATAATAAATCTCACGACTTCTATTTGCATGAACTCTTAATCCTGAGAGAATAATGGACCTGATCATGAAGTGTAGGTTACTTTGATATATCAGGAGTGAGATCTGAAGTGACGGTCAAAATCTCAGTATGTTGGGCAGCCACATTTAGTGTTGATGGAACATATATTCTTAAGATGGAATTCATAGTCTCTTGATGGAGATATAAAATATTCTCTTGAGATAAGTTTAATGGTTCCAGTTATTCAGAGAGTTAGGCCTAAGCACTTGAGTAAGAAATTACTAAAGTATATATTTATGAAATTGGATTTCATAAATATATAATGAATAACTTTAAAGAATTAAACCGGGTACTCAAGGATGAGATGTAGTAATTTACAAAGTGGCGGTCTACATTTATGACTTTGTGTTACTACGAATATTTTATGAAGGGGTTACGTGTATAATAAAGTCTTGGGATATAATTTATTAATAAGGCCTAGAGTGCAATTATATTTATATAGTGGTATTAAATATAATTAATGGTAACTTTGGACTTGTCAAGAGTTGACGGAAAAGCCCAAGGCCCATTGGAGCTAGTGTCTTATTGGTCCCTTTTTGGTCCCACTTCAAGCCACACACTAAAGCCCAATTGGAAAGGCCCAATAGGCTAACCCAATTAGATAATCAGTTAGTTATAAAGGGAGAAACATACAAAAAGAATTTTTAAGAGATAAGAAAAGAAAAAGAAACGGTGTGTGAAAGAGTGTGAGACACACTTTCATTCTCCCTTTGAAAAACTGATTGAGAGACCACACATCTTGGGCGTAAAGTGGAATTGGAGTGAAGATTAAAAGTGTTCCCAAGTGCTTCAAATCTTTGTTTTGAATTTCTCCACACCAAGGTACGCTATCTTGTTCTTAAATTCTGAAATTTACATAGTGCACGTTATCAACCATGAATGAAATAGATCCTAGTTCGTTGCTTCCGCTGTGTGTTTTGTATGAGATACAAAACTAGAATTTTTCCTTCAATACATTCATCAAAATGAAAAAAAAAAAAAAAAAGGGCAGTACAAACAGATGTAAAGAACAAACAATTCAAACACCAACGTAAATAAATCATTAAAAGGAAAAAAAAAAAAGTACATTAAAAATATTTTTTTTTAATTCGAAAATATAGAAGAAGAGATTTGAAAAAAAAAATGACAGATTAGAATTTAGAAGGAAAAAAATGGGAGAGAGAGGGAGAGAGAGAGAGACGTTTAAATCTTGATAAAGGGAAAAACAAGAAAAAATGTGAAAAAAGTGTATATGAGTGTGAGACACTCTATTATTCTCGTTTTGAAAATTGATTGAAAGACCATACTTATTGGGCGTAAACTAGAATTGGAGTGAAGATTAAAAGTCTTTACAAATACTTCTGATCTTTTGTTTTGGATTTCACCACACCAAGGTACGCTCTCTTGTTCTTGAATTCTGAAATTTGCACAGTACATGTTAACAATTGCGAATGATGTAGATCCGGTAATTTTTCGTTGCATATGTTTTGTATGCGATACAAAGTTGTATTTAACCAACATAAATAACTTAGGGTATATAAGTATGTTTAATTTAACAATTCAATGATATAAATTTTTTTAATTGCTCCCTCCTTCCTGCTTATGTTGGGTTCCTTGCCCTTCAAAATAGGCCACAACTATCTGTAGTGCCAAAGGATCCAATTTTTAAATCCACTTAAAACTCAAAACAGAGAATATCTCTATTGGTGAAAAAAAAAAAAACACCAAATATGCTCCAATTTATCTGACAACCTACATTCTCTCTATTCTTTCTATGCTTTTCATCTTCTTATCTTGAGAGGAAACTTGATTTCTCAAAACTTCATTCTTTTTATTAAATTCATCTAATCTAATAACCAATTCCTCTTTTCCAAGATTAGCCAATTTTGACTATTCCTTGAATTTCTTAGCAATTTTCATAGATTTCAATAAATCCTTACGGAGAGTTTCACATGCATCAATAAGATCAAAAGAAACAACAGTGTCCTTTTTATTCAAATCATCACAATCAAAACTAGTAAGACACTTAAAATTATCCATGATAACAGGGATCAAGGATCAACTTTTAGATCAAAAGATCTAAAACACTAGAGCTAACCTGCTCTGATACCACTTTTACAGTCTTTAGACCCCTTAAAACACAAGTTGTTTAGCCTAATTCTTTAGCCAAGTGATTAACTTAGATAAATTATTCAAATCTTGGTTAACACAAGTAAATCATATCATGCAAAGCAGTGCGGAAAAATAAATAACACATAATATGATAATCCAGGAAAACGAAACCGGTAAAATCCCTAGGGAGAATTTAACCTAGTTATCCTCAAGGTAAAAAAAGATCCACTATAAAAGAATGGAAGTTAACACAATAGCGACTTAGACCACTAACATCCTATTGCTACCTCGAGTAGGAAACTTACTACCACAACCACGTGACAGCTCCGAGTCCACAAACTACTTCTTTCTCAGATCCACAGCATCCACAAGTACACCATTTGTATATCTTTAAAGTTCTTTATGCAGGAACTGAAATATTCACCAAGGTCTCGACATCAATCTCGATCTTGATAACTCTAAGTGTATATGAAGGCAAACACCTCAAGATCTCATAATAGATTCACACACACAGCATAAAGAACAACCTTAGAGATCTTTTGGGTACAAAACCCTAGATCAATAAAGGAGGTACAGGATGCACTCTAATCTCTCTAAAAACACTGAAAACCCTTTCTAGGGTTGGCTTATAATGTCCTTTAAATATTGGAAAAAATGGCTCACGATTTGGGCTTCAAACGATCAAGTTATGGCCTTTTTATGTTTGCTGATTTTTACTGAATTGTGACTTTCGATCGATTGAATCTAATTTTCGATCGATCGAGCCATGCAGAAATTGAATAGTAATTTTCTACAATTACTAGACTCCAAACTTAATTTAAACCTAGACTAAATGTTTTGATCATGGTTTGCCAACACATTACATGTTGAAGTTCTAATACATTGGTTCCCAAGGTCTTAGAACCAAACACCCTTGATTTCTAACATTGGAGAGAGTGATTATGTAAAAAAAAAAAAAAAAGACAACATGAGAGAGAAAAAAATGCTTTTATGGAGTATATATTTTTTAAACGTGAAAGACGCAGAAAGTCATTTGGAACAACTTCTTTTTAAAAGTTTAGCTAAAATTTTGAGTTAAAAAGGAAAATACATAAGAGAGAATGAGGGGAAATTTTTTTTTTAAATCTGAAATGTGGAGTAGGCAAAAAGGTTGTTTGGAGTACTTTTTTTTTAGCTAAAATTTAAGAATATTTAAATTAGCAATTTTACATTGCTAACCCTACTATTAAACATGCTAAGTAAATGAATTTGAGAATACAGTACAGGTTTTCTATTTGTATGGGTAATCAAGAAATAAACAGAGTTGTCTCACTAATGACATGTATCTCAATAATGTCACGCCCTGAACCCGAAAGAGTCTGAAGCTTGAAAAAGAACCATCAAGAGAAATCGCAGGGGGATTTTTTTTTTGGTTAATGGTCTAGGGCGTTACATTTGAATATTTGGCATAGAAAAGAAAGGCATCTTTGAACTCCCTTGATAATTCACTATCACAACCCAAACCAAAAAGAATCCAAAATCGGGAAAGAGAACCATCACGAGAAACTATATGGAATTTTTTCTAATGATTTGGGAAGTTTCAAAGGGTGTCATCGAAAGAAAGTTATTGCTGGTGTAAGGAGATTCAAAAAAATGTTTCCTAATCACCTCCCATATCCATTACTATTCAGTAAGCACCTAGCCTAGATTCTACTGAAAAAATAAGTATAATTATTAAGTTTTAAAATTTAATACTCTAGGTTATTTATAAAATCTCTCTCCTATTTCGTTTCTCTCTCACCTTTCTCTTTTTTGCACATGTTTAACTCTATCAAAAACATGCTCAAGTAGATATAATCTCACAAAAAAAAAAAAAAAAGTCAGAAAGTTTAAGAAGAGGTGATGTCTAATTTTATGGGATGTAGAGAAATGTAGTGAAAAAAAGTTTTTATCTTATTTTTTATAGTTTTCTTGAAATTTATAAGTTTTATTTAGAGTCCTCGGCTTAAATGGCTTGGAAGCCCCTTAAAGAATAGTATTGATAGACAACTCACATTCTCTCCACTGCTGTCGTTTATATTTTTACCACTGTACCATTCTTATTGTGAAAATAATGAGAAAAGTTTCTGAAGTAGTAAGGTTTGACACATTTTCAAGAAAAAGTTACTCAAGAAAATAAGTTTTTGGATATACTACAAGAAAATTCACCAAAGCAAGTTGAGAGGCCATGTTAGCCAATTTGTTTCTCTTCTCACTTGATTTTATTTACTAAAGAAATTTATTTTTCATTTTCTATTGTTTGATAAGGCCTAATGTTGACCTTCTTTGAATACTTTCCATGCACGCGCTCCCTACTTGCGTGAGGCTCACCACTTTGAAATCAACAATTTCTGAAGGAAAAAGATTTTGGAAAAGAGGTGGTTTGGAGAAAATGATTCTCTTGGGTTTTCTTTTAAAGAAAGGAGCTTAGATCCAAAAATCTCATGGCTTTTCTTGAAGAAGCTGTGAGGTAACAAAGTTTGTGTCGGAAACCTTTTTGTGAAAGCAATAATTGTTGAAGAAGGTTTTGGAAGAGAGAAAAATAATTCCCATGCATTTTAACGATTTTGGATATAAAATCCCAAGGTTTTTGTTTAGATGACAAGAGTTTTCAAAAAAAAAAAAAGGATTTGCATTAAAAACATCTTTGTGAAGGCACCAATCTTAAAGAAAACAAAAGCAATGATTTAAAAATAGTTTCCGTGGATTATTATTTTAAAGAAAGATGTTTGGAGCCTAAAATCCCATGGTTTTTACTGAGATGATAATTTTTCTATGCAAAACAAGTGATGTTTTTAAAGACCCTTTTGTAAAAGCATCAATTTTGAAGACCTTTTTACAGTGAAAGTTATCGAAATAGCTATATTGAAATTGAAATTTTCAAAAATTTCCAAAAAATAAACTAAATTTTACAAATTCTGTAAAACTTTTAAATTCATATTTTGATGCATCGCCATATACTGAAACCATCAATGGACCCAACAAAAAATAGACAAAATTATATCGGGAATGAAAAACTAACAATGCATAGTCAATACTCAAATAAAGGTTGAATTAGCCAAAATTACCAAATTCAAAACCTTTTCTCTCTTTCTCGATTTTCTTGGCAAACAAATATCGAGCTACGGTAAAAGATTGTAGGAGTATCTCAATCTATTATCAACCACCTAAATTTCAAAAAATCGATTGGTTGCTCAGAAATTGCAGGAACAGATGATAGCATAGAAATCTCAAATTTCATACTCAAAAGCATCATGAACCAAAATTTGAAAATTAGGGTTGCTAGGGTCCGAAGATCATAGATGAGGTTACAGTTAGTAAATTGGGGGTCACTATATATGGATCGATAGGGCTACTAAACGTCGTTGTCAAGATTAACCCATTGGTCCTATTGTTTGCTCCATTTTAGAAATTCTCAAAATATTTTTTCTTAAAAAAAAGACATGTAGTTCTCTTAATAATATAAGCATATTCCTATAAATAATATAATATTTAGAAATTTTGAATCTCATCAATAGCAATTAGATTAGGTGGTATAAAATTTTTGTTAGTTTTAACATAAGGATATATTTCTTTCTATTTTACATTACCACTTTTCAAAAACATCCGCACTAGATAATCTATTTTATACTCTATTTCATTAAAATGTCAATTTTTTTTTTCTCTTTCTTCACACACGACAACCATCATCGACTCTCTTCCTTTGATCTCAGGATATGTAAAAAATAATTGAACAAATAAACGCAAAATAAATATTGTCAATGTAAGGTTACGTAATTTTGTAGCTATTGATTGATTTTAGTATTTTACACAATTATATATGAACTAATGTAGAAGGTTTTGGTGGTTAGTTGGGAAAATGTGGATTTTGTTTCTAATTTGCAAAAACTAATGCATGTAAATGTTCTTCAAAAGTTAGATTTATAAACACAGGACGAATGTAATATATTTTGTAGGTTTTGAAACATGATATTTTACATTCTCACTTTAGAGGGGGAAAAAAAATTCTTACCATTTTTGCGTTGTGTGCGCAGTATGTTAACTCTATTTATAAAGTGATTGTAAATATCAATTCTATTTTTTAAATCAATTATTCAACAAGTCACAGTTTTTATTCAAATAATTTATTAAGTTTGGTGATTTAATAGGCCTTTTATTTATTAAATTATTTATTCAACTAGAAGTCCTCACTTCCATGACCAATATAAATCCTCTTAATTTATGTGTTGTGGTCATTACAAATGAAAACTCCAATTTTATCAATGACTTTCAACAAGTGTTTTGAATTTATAAAGAACTTGTGATTTATATCTTAATTTCACTTGCGAATCTAATTCTCGTATCTAAATCACATGCATGATACAACACATCTTGTTCACTATAAGTCTATAAAATAATGTTCAAATATTCACTCTACAGTAATGTATGAAAAAAGAAACTTTTTTTATATTATCAAAGGTTAATGACATACAATTGGATTGTAAGCATTATCTTTGATGAAGAAATATAATGCTTAGGATTTGATGGGGAAAGGGAAAAGATAGTATTTTAAATCTATGTCTATGGATGGAATTATTGTTAGATTCCATTGAATGCCTAACTCATACTGTGCTCAAAGAGAGGCTTTGCATGTTAACCATGCCTACATTGCTTTCCTGGTTCAAAGAGAGGCTTTTTATTTATTAAATTATTTATTCAACTAGAAGTCCTCACTTCCATGACCAATATAAATCCTCTTAATTAATGCGTTGTAGTCATTACAAATGAAAACTCCGATTTTATCAATGACTTTCAACAAGTGTTTTGAATTTATAAAGAACTTGTGATTTATATCTTAATTTCACATGCAAATCTTTTTCTCCTATCTAAATCACATACATGATACAACACATCTTGTTGACTATAATTCCATTAAATAATGTTCAAATATTCATTCTACAATAATGTGCGAAAAAAGAAACTTTTATTATATTATCAAAAGATAATGACATACAATTGGATTGTAAGCATTATGTTTGATGAAGAAATATAATGCTTACGATTTGATGGGGAAAGGGAAAATATAGCATTTTAAATCCATGTGTATGCATGGAATTATTGTTAGATTCCATTGAATGCCAAACTCAAATTGAGCTCAAAGAGAGGCTTTGCATGTTAACCATGCCTACATTGCTCTCCTGCTCCGCAACCTCTAGTGTAGTTGTTAGCAGGTTGGCCTGCTTGACAATTCTTTGGAGCTGTTGGACTCCTTTTGCTGCAGGAAATACCGTTTCCAGCTCCAATAGCTCCATAACCAATTTCTTTGGCATCCGCATAGATAGTGAGAAGCCCAAAAAGCATAAAGATGCAAAGGGAGAGAATTATTGCTTTGGACATAGCCATTGTGGGAGGAGGAAGTGATCTTCTCGAAATGCCTATAGTTTGCTTGAATTGATGGCTCGAGCCCTGGAGTTTTTCCAAATAGGGACTTTGAACTATATAAGGAAATTTTTCCTAAATTAGGCTTGTTCGAGACAACCTAAAATTAGTGTCTAGATTGTCTTATTGACATTTGACCCTTTCACTTTAATTTTTGGCATTGAATGTTAACAGAAAATATGTGAATAAATACAAAGATTTTTATATTTTATTTACTATTTTAGGGAATTTCAACCAATGACGCCCACTTCTAATATTTGCTCTTAATTATCAGACCATGACACTTAATTGATTTTTGGAATAAATAAAGAAATTGATAAAATGGAATTTTATCAAACTTTGTGATTTTTTCATTTCATTGATTAAGGTTTGAATAACATGTTCATTTCTTTTATATATATATATATATATATATATATATATATATATATATATACACACACACACACACTATTTATAACAGAATTCCCCTATTTGGGTTTAATCATTTCTCACGCAATTTCTAAAATTAGATACCCATTAGCTTAATTTTATTTCTTACAGAAGGCAAAAATGGTTAAAACATTCTTTTAGCTTTCTTCGAACTTACCGAAATTTTTGCAACCATTAGCAAAAGCCACTACCCACATACATTTCATTTTGTTTGAATTCAAATACTACAATACTCCACTTCTTAAAAAAAAAAAAAAAAAACTATTTTTAATCTATTTGTTAGGATGATTCAAAACGTTAGTTACATGTTAGTTATGTCTATATATTAGGTGTATGCAAAAAGTTAGTTAACTATTTCTTATCTAATGTCTAAATTTTTTGAAGGACAAATTTTAGCTTCAAAATTGGTTGTAGCATAAGGCTACAAACTTACTCAACAAAATAAATATCACAACTTATTTTGAAAATCTTACCGTTGTATTGCATGTTCTTTACACCCTTAATACATGTGTCAAATTTTGTGTCAATCGAATATTATTCACTATATGATCTATAAGCTTATATTTTGTGCATAATTTTAAATTACAAAAACTTGCAATTTAAAAAATTTATTGATGACATAGCTACTGATCTTTAATTTTCTTGAAATTTTGCAAGCATGGAGGATATCAGAAGAAGATGTAATCCAATGGTGGATTTGTCAAAATTCACCTCCAATAAAAAGGTACTAAGTAAGTTTGTGCCCTAAGGCTACAACTAAATTTGTAGCTAAACTTTGTCCTATT
Organism: Castanea sativa; assembly: GCF_040712315.1. Taxonomy (NCBI): domain Eukaryota; kingdom Viridiplantae; phylum Streptophyta; class Magnoliopsida; order Fagales; family Fagaceae; genus Castanea; species Castanea sativa. The sequence continues at coordinate 12,645,798 of NC_134023.1, forward strand.
ATAAATAACCTCTAATCTTTACAAAACCCTACTTTAGTCAAATATATAACTTAGGGTATATAAGTATATTAAATTTAATAATTCAATGATATAATTTTTTTTTAATTACTCTCTCCTTCCTGCTCACATTTGGCTCCTGGACCTTCAAAATAGGCAACAACTATTCGTAATGCAAAAAGATCCAATTTTTAAATCAACTTAAAATTTATAACATAGTACTAGCCTCATCACGCGTGCTTCGCAAGTGCGATGAGTCTTTTTTATTTTTATTTTAGTGTTATAATTTTTCAATCATCTCAATTTGAGACGTTTATCTCTTTTTATCCAATTAAACCCCACGCATTGTGATTTAAATTTTGCGCATATGAAATACATTCATCAAAATAAAAAAAAAAAAGGGCAGTACAAACAGATGTAAAGAACAAACAATTCAAACTCCAACGTAAATAAATCATTAAAAGGAAAAAAAAAAAAGAGTACATTAAAAATAATTTTTTTAATTCGAAAATATAGAAGAAGAGATTTGAAAAAAAAAATGACAGATTAGAATTTAGAAGGAAAAAATGGGAGAGAGAGAGAGAGAGAGAGAGAGAGAGAGAGACGTTTAAATCTTGATAAAGGGAAAAAGAAGAAAAAATGTGAAAAAAAGTGTATATGAGTGTGAGACACTCTATTATTCTCGTTTTGAAAATTGATTGAAAGACCATACTTATTGGGCGTAAACTAGAATTGGAGTGAAGATTAAAAGTCTTTACAAATACTTCTGATATTTTGTTTTGGATTTCACCGCACCAAGGTACGCTCTCTTGTTCTTGAATTCTGAAATTTGCACAGTATATATTAACAATTGCGAATGATGTAGATCTAGTAATTTTTCGTTGCGTATGTTTTGTATGCGATAGAAAGTTGTATTTAACGAACATAAATAACTTAGGGTATATAAGTATGTTTAATTTAACAATTCAATGATATAAATTTTTTTAATTGCTCCCTCCTTCCTGCTTATGTTGGGTTCCTTGCCCTTCAAAATAGGCCACAACTATCTGTAGTGCCAAAAGATCCAATTTTTAAATCCACTTAAAACTCAAAACAGAGAATATATCAATTGGTGAAAAAAAAAAAAAAACACCAAATATGCTCCAATTTATCTGACAACCAACATTCTCTCTATTCTTTCTATGCTTTTCATCTTCTCATCTTGAGAGGAAACTTGATTTCTCAAAACTTCATTCTTTTTATTAAATTCATCTAATCTAATAACCAATTCCTCTTTTCCAAGATTAGCCAATTTTGACTATTCCTTGAATTTCTTAGCAATTTTCATAGATTTCAATAAATCCTTACGGAGAGTTTCACATGCATCAATAAGATCAAAAGAAACAACAATGTCCTTTTTATTCAAATCATCACAATCAAAACTAGTAAGACACTTAAAATTATCCATGATAACAGGGATCAAGGATCAAATTTTAGATCAAAAGATCTAAACCCAAGAGCTAACCTGCTCTGATACCACTTTTACAGTCTTTAGACCCCTTAAAACACAAGTTGTTTAGCCTAATTATTTAGCCAAGTGATTAGCTTAGGTAAATTATTCAAATCTTGGTTAACACAAGTAAATCATATCATGCAAAGCAGTGCGGAAAAATAAATAACACATAATATGATAATCCAGGAAAATGAAACCGGTAAAATCCCTAGGGAGAATTTAACATAATTATCCTCAAAGTAAAAAAAGATCCATTATAAAATAATGGAAGTTAACAAAATAGCGACTTAGACCACTAACATCCTATTACTACTTCGAGTAGGAAACTTACTACCACAACCACGTGACAGCTCCGAGTCCACAAACTACTTCTTTCTCAGATCCACAGCATCCACAAGTACACCATTTGTATATCTTTAAAGTTCTTTACGCAGGAACTGAAATATTCACCAAGGTCTCGACATCAATCTCGATCTTGATAACTCTAAGTGTATATGAAGGCAAACACCTCAAGATCTCATAATAGATTCACACACACAGCATAAAGAACAACCTTAGAGAGCTTTTGGGTACAAAAACCTAGATCAATAAAAGAGGCACAAGATGCACTCTAATCTCTCTAAAAACACTGAAAACCCTCTCTAGGGTTGGCTTATAATGTCCTTTAAATACTGGAAAAAACGGCTCACGATTTGGGCTTCAAACGATTAAGTTATGGCCTTTTTATGTTTGCTGATTTTTGCTGAATTGTGACTTTCGATCAATTGAATGTAATTTTCGATCGATCAAGCCATGCAGAAATTGAATAGTAATTTTCTGCAATTATTAGACTCCAAACTTAATTTAAACCTAGACTAAATGTTTTGATCATGGTTTGCCAACACATTACATGTTGAAATTCTAATACATTGGTCCCCAAGGTCTTAGAACCAAACACCCTTGATTTCTAACATTGGAGAGAGTGATTATTTAAAAATTAAAAAAAATTAAAAAAACAACATGAGAGAGAAAAAAATGCTTTTATGGAGTATATATTTTTTAAACGTGGAAGACGCAGAAAGTCATTTGGAACAACTTCTTTTTAAAAGTTTAGCTAAAATTTTGAGTTAAAGTGGAAAATACATAAGAGAGAATGAGGGGAAATTTTTTTTTTTAAATCTGAAATGTGGAGTAGGCAAAAAGGTTGTTTGGAGTACTTTTTTTTAGCTAAAATTTAAGAATATTTAAATTAGCAATTTTACATTGCTAACCCTACTATTAAACATGCTAAGTAAATGAATTTGAGAGTACAGTACAAGTTTTCTATTTGTATGGGTAATCAAGAAATAAACAGAGTTGTCTCACTAATGACAGGTATCTCAATAATGTCACACCCTGAACCCAAAAGAGTCTAAAGCTTGAAAAAGAACCATCAAGAGAAATCGCACGGGGATTTTTTTTTTTTTTTTTGGTTAATGGTCTAGGGCGTTACATTTGAATATTTGGCATAGAAAAGAAAGGCATCTTTGAACTCCCTTGATAATTCACTATCACAACCCAAACCAAAAAGAATCCAAAATCGTGAAAGAGAACCATCACGAGAAACTATGGAATTTTTTCTAATGATTTGGGAAGTTTCAAAGGGTGTCATCGAAAGAAAGTTATTGCTGGTGTAAGGAGATTCAAAAAAGTTGTTTCCTAATCACCTCCCATATCCATTACTATTCAGTAAGCACCTAGCCTAGATTCTATTGAAACAATAAGTATAATTATTAAGTTTTAAAATTTAATACTCTAGGTTATTTATAAAATCTCTCTCCTATTTCATTTCTCTCTCACCTTTCTCTTTTTTGCACGTGTTTAACTCTATCAAAAACATGCTCAAGTAGATATAATCTCACAAAAAAAAAAAAAAAAAGTCAGAAAGTTTAAGAAGTGGTGATGTCTAATTTTATGGGATGTAGAGAAATGTAGTGAAAAAAAGTTTTTATCTTATTTTTTATAGTTTTCTTGAAATTTATAAGTTTTATTTAGAGTCCTCGGCTTAAATGGCTTGGAAGCCCCTTAAAGAATTGTCACGCCCCAAACCCAAGTTAGAGCTAGGCACGTGATAACGGCCACACACTTATAAAGTTTACACCCTACAAGTATGTAAAGCCCTCATAACAATTAAAGAGTTATCCTCAAAGAAAATTTCATCAAGTCCATAAATTTGAAAATATCCTCAATAATCAATTCTCGAAAGATCTTCAAATAATAATCTTCCAACATCAAAATAAAAATAAATAAATAACTAAACCCTTTAAATTTGAGGGTCCACACAAAATGGTAATCTTAAACATAAAAATTCAAATCTTATTCCATTGATTTCCTAAACTTCACTCAGGCACACATCCCAGCAGAAGCCCCAACATATGCTACTCTTCCTGGATCAAAATCTGAAAGGAGAAAGAGGGGGGGGGGAGGGTGAGTGACAACTCAATAAGTAACCAAAATCCTATGAAGTTCTATCAAGTAATAGATCCATAAAGTAATAGGTGTAATATGTGTTTTCAAATTAACTGAAGAAGTTTCATAGTCTTAAAATAATAGGTTGCACATAGATCACATACTTTACTCTTACAAGTATATCATAGATGGTTTAGAAAATAGTAAGTTTCTCATATATCCAGAAGCCATAACTTACAATACGTTCCAAAACTCATAAGCAGTGTTTGTGTCTCAAAATAGTTCCAATACTTAAACATTTCCATAATCATATGTGTAGTTTAAGGACTCAAAATAAATTAAATATTCAATGAAATTCATATTTCTTAATAATCTTATGACTATGGTCACGCTATATCCCCACGACTGGGCATCAGAGTACTAATGAATAACCCCTATTGGTTGGGTATCAGAATACCAATGAATAACTCACATTGGCTGGGTATCAGAGTACCAATGAATAACCCCCATTGGTTTGGGTATCAGAGTACCAATGAATAACCCCCATTGGTTTGGGTATCAGAATCAATTCATGGTCAGACTGTCTATAATCATATATATGAACTCACAATTTCTAACAAAATATATCTTATTCAATTGCATATACATATAATCATATTTTCAATATTTTCAATACATTTGTGATATTTCTATATTTCTTACTTTAAATCAATATAGCAAAAAAAAAAACAATTAAATAAAATAAATCTTATATTCAATGCTCATATATATTTGTGGAAATTCTTTATTCTTTACTTTGAATCAGTATGGATAAAAACAATTAAACAAAACACATCATATATTCAGTAACTAGATATATTTGTGATAATTCTTTACTTTGAAATTAGTGATACAATAGAAATAAAATTGTAACAATTATAAACAAATTTTTAGTAGTTAAAAATACATTAACATAAGCAAAATAAAACCCAATTAGGATAAGGTTACTTACCTCCAAAAGTTGTACCCAAAGGAACTTCTCCCTAACACTTCTTCTAAAATCCTTAGGTATTACCTAAAACAAGTTTGCAAGTACTATTCACTCAATAATCAAATAATTTAAGAATGATTTATAACAGTATCCGACCAACAGAGCGACTACTAAAATTATCCAATAATTTCCTTTTTTTTTTTATTATCTCAAAGTAAAAATCCTTGTATATATCCTCTACTGCCTCCAATTAAAACCTAGGATACATATTGTCATATAGGGTTAAAAGCATCGCCTAGACCATGTTCCATGATCACTTGTTGACTTCCCTATATGCCTCAATAACCAAACCAATGAACTAATAATAATAATAATAATAATAACAATAATAATAATAATAAAATTAAAAGAAGCTGGCGTTGGCACATTGCTTTGTCAAGGGGATTATTCTATGGATTTATATATATATATATATATATATATATATATATATATATATTTGCTCCTGCCGCCTCTAGCTTTCTTTTGGCATGAGGACAAATCACCCAAATGATGTTCTGACACAAGCTTTATGGAAGCTCTATTCTTCCTCTACCAAATCAATAAACAAATAATAATAAATCCTAAAGAAGTTGGTGTTCCTTCTTTTCATCAAGCATTTTTTTTTTTTCTAACTCCATCAATCCGGTACTACTCCTTTAAGAAAATTATGCAGAAAGTCTCACTGTTGGCCGAAATTCTCACATAAAAAAAAAATTCTAAATCCATATAAAATCTAAATCTGACAAAGAATGAGATTTCTTAGGCTCTTACCTCAATTGTGCAGTCAAATCTTCTCTACTTGAGTATTTTGGCTAGTCTCCTCCCTCAAAACATCTGTCAGTATACGCTGACTTAAATTAGACAATATAAACTAGGGTTTCAACCTTATTTTCTAAAAACCCCTTAGTAATTTTAATTATAACAATTGACCCCATAAACAAATTTACTTAAATACCCCTCCTTTTAATTTTTTTTTCTTTTCTTTTCGGGTATTACAAGAGTAGCATTGATAGACAACTTACATTCTCTCCACTGCTGTCGTTTATATTTTTACCATTGTACCATTCTTATTGTGAAAATAATGAGAAAAGTTTCTGAAGTAGTAAGGTTTGACACATTTTCAAGAAAAAGTTACTCAAGAAAATAAGTTTTTGGATATACTACAAGAAAATTCACCAAAGCAAGTTGAGAGGCCATGTTAGCCAATTTGTTTCTCTTCGCACTTGATTTTATTTACTAAAGAAATTTATTTTTCATTTTCTATTGTTTGATAAGGCCTAATGTTGACCTTCTTTGAATACTTTCCATGCACACGCTCCCTACTTGCGTGAGGCTCACCACTTTGAAATCAACAATTTCTGAAGGAAAAAGATTTTGGAAAAGAGGTGGTTTGGAGAAAATGATTCTCTTGGGTTTTCTTTTAAAGAAAGGAGCTTAGATCCAAAAATCTCATGGCTTTTATTGAAGAAGCTGTGAGGTAACAAAGTTTGTGTCGGAAACCTTTTTGTGAAAGCAATAATTGTTGAAGAAGGTTTTGGAAGAGAGAAAAATAATTCCCATGCATTTTAACGATTTTGGATATAAAATCCCAAGGTTTTTGTTTAGATGACAAGAGTTTTCAACAAAAAAAAAAAGGATTTGTATTAAAAACATCTTTGTGAAAGCACCAAACTTAAAGAAAACAAAAGCAATGATTTAAAAATAGTTTCCGTGGATTATTATTTTAAAGAAAGATGTTTGGAGCCTAAAATCCCATGGTTTTTACTGAGATGATAATTTTTCTATGCAAAACAAGTGATGTTTTTAAAGACCCTTTTCTAAAAGCATCAATTTTGAAGACCTTTTTACAGTGAAGTTATCGAAATCGCTATATTGAAATTGAAATTTTCAAAAATTGCCAAAAAATAAACTAAATTTTGCAAATTCTGTAAAACTTTTAATTTCATATTTTGATGCATCGCCATATACTGAAACTATCAATGGACCCAACAAAAAATAGAAAAAATTATATCGGGAATGAAAAACTAACAATGCATAGTCAATACTTAAATAAAGGTTGAATTAGCCAAAATTACCAAATTCAAAACCTTTTCTCTCTTTCTCGATTTTCTTGGCAAACAAATATCGAGCTACGGTAAAAGATTGTAGGAGTATCTCAATCTATTATCAACCACCTAAATTTCAAAAAATCGATTGGTTGCTCAGAAATTGCAGGAACAGATGATAGCATAGAAATCTCAAATTTCATACTCAAAAGCATCATGAACCAAAAAATTGAAAATTAGGGTTGCTAGGGTCCGAAGATCATAGATGAGGTTACAGTTAGTAAATTGGGGGTCACTATTTATGGATCGATAGGGCTACTAAACGTCGTTGTCAAGATTAACCCATTGGTCCTATTGTTTGCTCCATTTTAGAAATTCTCAAAATATTTTTTCTTAAAAAAAAAACATGTAGTTCTCTTAATAATATAAGCATATTCCTATAAATAATATAATATTTAGAAATTTCGAATCTCATCCATAGCAATTAGATTAGGTGGTATAAAATTTTTGTTAGTTTTAACATAAGGATATATTTCTTTCTATTTTACATTACCACTTTTCAAAAACATCCGCACTAGATAATCTATTTTATACTCTATTTCATTAAAATGTCAATTTCTTTTTTCTCTTTCTTCACACACGACAACCATCATCGACTCTCTTCCTTTGATCTCAGGATACGTAAAAAATAATTGAACAAATAAACGCAAAATAAATATTGTCAATGTAAGGTTACGTAATTTTGTAGCTATTGATTGATTTTAGTATTTTACACAATTATATATGAACTAATGTAGAACGTTTTGGTGGTTAGTTGGGAAAATGTGGATTTTGTTTCTAATTTGCAAAAACTAATGCATGTAAATGCTCTTCAAAAGTTAGATTTATAAACAGGAGGAATGTAATATATTTTGTAGGTTTTGATACATGATATTTTACATTCTCACTTTAGAGGGGGAAAAAAAATTCTTACCATTTTTGGGTTGTGTGCGCAGTATGTTAACTCTATTTATAAAGTGATTGTAAATATCAATTCTATTTTTTAAATCAATTATTCAACAAGTCACAATTTTTATTCAAATAATTTATTAAGTTTGGTGATTTAATAGGCCTTTTATTTATTAAATTATTTATTCAACTAGAAGTCCTCACTTCTATGACCAATATAAATCCTCTTAATTTATGTGTTGTGGTCATTACAAATGAAAACTCCAATTTTATCAATGACTTTCAACAAGTGTTTTGAATTTATAAAGAACTTGTGATTTATATCTTAATTTCACTTGCAAATCTAATTCTCGTATCTAAATCACATGCATGATACAACACATCTTGTTCACTATAAGTCTATAAAATAATGTTCAAATATTCACTCTACAGTAATGTCTGAAAAAAGAAACTTTTCTTATATTATCAAAAGTTAATGACATACAATTGGATTGTAAGCATTATCTTTGATGAAGAAATATAATGCTTAGGATTTGATGGGGAAAGGGAAAAGATAGTATTTTAAATCTATGTCTATGGATGGAATTATTGTTAGATTCCATTGAATGCCTAACTCAAACTGTGCTCAAAGAGAGGCTTTGCATGTTAACCATGCCTACATTGCTTTCCTGGTTCAAAGAGAGGCTTTTTATTTATTAAATTATTTATTCAACTAGAAGTCCTCACTTCCATGACCAATATAAATCCTCTTAATTAATGCGTTGTAGTCATTACAAATGAAAACTCCGATTTTATCAATGACTTTCAACAAGTGTTTTGAATTTATAAAGAACTTATGATTTATATCTTAATTTCACATGCAAATCTTTTTCTCCTATCTAAATCACATACATGATACAACACATCTTGTTGACTATAATTCCATTAAATAATGTTCAAATATTCATTCTACAATAATGTGTGAAAAAAGAAACTTTTATTATATTATCAAAAGATAATGACATACAATTGGATTGTAAGCATTATGTTTGATGAAGAAATATAATGCTTACGATTTGATGGGGAAAGGGAAAATATAGCATTTTAAATCCATGTGTATGCATGGAATTATTGTTAGATTCCATTGAATGCCAAACTCAAATTGAGCTCAAAGAGAGGCTTTGCATGTTAACCATGCCTACATTGCTCTCCTGCTTCGCAACCTCTAGTGTAGTTGTTAGCAGGTTGGCCTGCTTGACAATTCTTTGGAGCTGTTGGACTCCTTTTGCTGCAGGAAATACCGTTTCCAGCTCCAATAGCTCCATAACCAATTTCTTTGGCATTCGCATAGATAGTGAGAAGCCCAAAAAGCATAAAGATGCAAAGGGAGAGAATTATTGCTTTGGACATAGCCATTGTGGGAGGAGGAAGTGATCTTCTCAAAATGCCTATAGTTTGCTTGAATTGATGGCCCGGGCCTTGGAGTTTTTCCAAATAGGGACTTTGAACTATATAAGGAAATTTTTCCTAAATTAGGCTTGTTCGAGACAACCTAAAATTAGTGTCTAGATTGTCTTATTGACATTTGACCCTTTCACTTTAATTTTTGGCATTGAATGTTAATAGAAAATATGTGAATAAATACAAAGATTTTTATATTTTATTTACTATTTTAGGGAATTTCACCCAACGACGCCCACTTCTAATATTTGCCCTTAATTATCAGACCATGACACTTAATTGAGTGTTGGAATAAATAAAGAAATTGATAAAATGGAATTTTATCAAACTTTGTGATTTTTTCATTTCATTGATTAAGGTTTGAATAACATGTTCATTTCTTTTATATTTATATATATATATATATATATATATATATATATATATATATATATACACACTATTTATAACAGAATTCCCCTATTTGGGTTTAATCATTTCTCACGGAATTTCTAAAATTAGATACCCATTAGCTTAATTTTATTTCTTACAGAAGGCAAAAATGGTTAAAACATTCTTTTAGCTTTCTTCGAACTTACCAAAATTTTTGCAACCATTAGCAAAAGCCACTACCCACATACATTTCATTCTGTTTGAATTCAAATACTACAATACTGAGATGATAATTTTTCTATGCAAAACAAGTGATGTTTTTAAAGACCCTTTTGTAAAAGCATCAATTTTGAAGACCTTTTTACAATGAAAGTTATCGAAATAGCTATATTGAAATTGAAATTTTCAAAAATTGCCAAAAAATAAACTAAATTTTGCAAATTCTGTAAAACTTTTAATTTCATATTTTGATGCATCGCCATATACTGAAAGTATCAATGGACCCAACAAAAAACAGAGAAAATTATATCGGGAATGAAAAACTAACAATGCATAGTCAATACTCAAATAAAGGTCGAATTAGCCAAAATTACCAAATTCAAAACCTTTTCTCTCTTTCTCGATTTTCTTGGCAAACAAATATCGAGCTACGGTAAAAGATTGTAGGAGTATCTCAATCTATTATCAACCACCTAAATTTCAAAAAATCGATTGGTTGCTCAGAAATTGCAAGAACAGATAATTGAATAGAAATCTCAAATTTATACTGAAAAGCATCATGATCCAAAAAATTGAAAATTAGGGTTGCTAGGGTCCGAAGATCATAGATGAGGTTATAGTTAGTAAAATGGGGGTCACTATTTATGGATCGATAGGGCTACTAAACGTTGTTGTCAAGATTAACCCATTGGTCCTATTGTTTGCTCCATTTTAGAAATTCTCAAAATATTTTTTCTAAAAGAAAAATGTAGTTCTCTTAATAATATAAGCATATTCCTATAAATAATATAATATTTAGAAATTTTGAATCTCATTAATAGCAATTAGATTAGGTGGTATAAAAATTTTTGTTTGTTTTAACATAAGGATATATTTCTTTCTATTTTACATTACCACTTTTCAAAAACATCCGCACTAGATAATCTATTTTATACTCTATTTCATTAAAATATAAATTTTTTTTTTCTCTTTCTTCACACAAAACGACCATCATCGAATATCTTCCTTTGATCTCAGGATACGTAAAAAATAATTGAACAAATAAACGCAAAATAAATATTGTCAATGTAAGGTTACGTAATTTTGTAGCTATTGATTAATTTTAGTATTTTACACAATTATATATGAACTAATGTAGAAGGTTTTGGTGGTTAGCTGGGAAAATGTGGATTTTTTTTCTAATTTGCAAAAACTAATGTATGTAAATGCACTTCAAAAGTTAGATTTATAAACACAGGACGAATGTAATATATTTTGTAGGTTTTGAAACATGATATTTTACATTCTCACTTTAGAGGGGGAAAAAAATTCTTACCATTTTTGGGTTGTGTGCGCAGTATGTTAACTCTATTTATAAAGTGATTGTAAATATCAATTCTATTTTTTAAATCAATTATTCAACAAGTCATGATTTTTATTCAAATTATTTATTAAGTTTGGTGATTTAATAGGCCTGTTATTTATTAAATTATTTATTCAACTAGAAGTCCTCACTTCCATGACCAATATAAATCCTCTTAATTTATGTGTTGTGGTCATTACAAATGAAAACTCCAATTTTATCAATGACTTTCAACAAGTGTTTTGAATTTATAAAGAACTTGTGATTAATATCTTAATTTCACATGCAAATCTTATTCTCGCATCTAAATCACATGCATGATACAACACATCTTCTTGACTATAAGTCAATATAATAATGTTCAAATATTCATTCTACAAGAACCTCTAAAAAAAGAAACTTTTTTTATATTATCAAAAGATAATGACATACAATTGGATCGTAAGCATTATCTTTGATGACGAAATATAATGCTTACGATTTGATGGGAAGAGAGAAAAGATAGTATTTTAAATCCATGTCTATGAATGGAATTATTGTTAGATTCCATTGAATGCCTAACCCAAACTGAGCTCAAAGATAGACTTTGCATGTTAACCATGCCTACATTTCTCTCCTTGTTCACAACCTCTAGTGTAGTTGTTAGCAGGTGTACCTGCTTGACAATTCTTTGGAGCTGTTGGACTCCTTTTGCTGCAGGAAATACCGTTTCCAGCTCCAATAGCTCCATAACCAATTTCTTTGGCATCTGTATAGCTAGTGAGAAGCCCAAAAAGCATAAACATGCAAAGGGAGAGAATTATTGCTTTGGACATAGCCATTGTGGGAGGAGGAAGTGATCGTCTCAAAATGCCTATAGTTTGCTTGAATTGATGGCCTGGGCCCTGGAGTTTTTCCATATAGGGACTTTGAACCGTGTAAGGAAATTTTTTCTAAATTAGGCTTGTTGGAGACAACCTAAAATTAGTGTCCAGATTGTCTTATTGACATTTGACCCTTTCAGTTTAATTTGTGGCATTGAATGTTAACAGAAAATATGTGAATAAATATAGGGATTTTTTATACTTTATTTACTATTTTAGAGAATTTCACCCAGTGACACTCACTTCGGATATTTGCTCTTAATTATCAAACCATGACACTTAATTGGTTTTTGGAATAAATAAAGAAATTTATAAAAGGGGATTGTATTAAACTTTTTGATTTTTTCTTTTCATTGATTTAGGCTTGAATAACATGTTCATTTCTTTTATATATATATATATATTTATGTATATATATACACTATTTATAACAAAATTCCCCTATTTGGGTTTAATCATTTCTCACACAATTTCTAAAATTAGATACCCAATAGCTTAATTTTATTTCTTACCTAAAGCAAAAATGGTTAAAACATTCTTTTAGCTTTCTTCAAACTTACCGAAATTTTGCAACCATTCGCAAAAGCCACTACCCACATACATTTCTTTCTGTTTGAATTCAAATACTACAATACTCCACTTCTTAAAAAAAAAACCTATTTTTAATATATATGTTAGGATGATTCAAAACGTTAGTTACATGTTAGTTATGTCTATATATTAGGTGTATGCAAAAAGTTAGTTACCTATTTGTTATCTAATGTCTAAATTTTATGAAGGACAAAGTTTAACTACAAAATTGGTTGTAACATAAGGCTACAAACTCACTCAACAAAATAAAAATTGCAACTTATTTTGAAAATCTAACTGTTGTATTGCATGCTCTTTACGCCCTTAATACACGTGTTGAATTTTGTGTCAATCGAATATCATTCACTATATAATCTATAAACTTATATTTTGTGCATAATTTTAAATTACAAAAACTTGCAATTTAAAAAATTTGTTGATGACATAGCTATTGAACTTTAATTTTCTTGAAATTTTGCAAGCATGGAGGATATAAAAGGAAGATGTAATCCAATGGTGGATTTGTCAAAATTCACCTCCAATAAAAAGGTATTAAGTTTGTGCCCTAAGGCTACAACTAATTTTGTAGCTAAACTTTGTCCTATTATAAACAACCTCTAATCTTTACAAAACACTACTTTAGTCAAATATATAACTTAGGGTATATAAGCATATTAAATTTAATAATTCAATGATATAATTTTTTTTTTAATTACTCTCTCCTTCCTACTCACATTTGGCTCCTAGACCTTCAAAATAGGCAACAACAATTTGTAATGCTAAAAGATCCAATTTTTAAATCAACTTACAATTTATAATATAGTAATAGCCTCATCACACGTGCTTCGCAAGTGCGATGAATCTGTTTTTTATTTTAGTGTTATAATTTTTCATTCATCTCAATTTGAGATGTTTATCTCTTTTATCCAATTGAACCCCACTCATTGTGATTTTTATTTTGCACATATAAAATACATTCATCAAAATGAAAAAAAAAAAAAAAAGGCAATACAAACAGATGTAAAGAACAAACAATTCAAACACCAACATAAATAAATCATTAAAAGGAAAAAATAGAGTACATTAAAAATATTTTTTTTTTAATTAAAAAATATAGAAGAAGAGATTTGAAAAAAAAAAAACGACAGATTAGAATTTAGAAGAAAAAAAATGAGAGAGAGAGAGAGAGAGAGAGAGAGAGAGACGTTTAAATCTTGATAAAGGGAAAAAAGAAGAAAAAAAGTGAAAAAATGTGTATGTGAGTTGAGACACTCTATTATTCTCGTTTTTAAAATTGATTGAAAGACCATACTTATTAGGCGTAAAGTGGAATTGGAGTGAAGATTAAAAGTATTTCCAAGTACTTCTGATCTTTTGTTTTGGATTTCACCACACCAAGGTACGCTTTCTTGTTCTTGAATTCTGAAATTTGCACAGTACATGTTAACAATTGCGAATTATGTAGATCCGGTAATTTTTCGTTTCGTATGTTTTGTATGTGATACAAACATGTATTTAACCAACATAAATAACTTAGGGTATATAAGTATATTTAATTTAACAATTCAATGATATAAATTTTTTTAATTGCTTCCTCCTTCCTGCTTATGTTGGGTTCCTTGCCCTTCAAAATAGGCCACAACTATCTGTAGTGCCAAAAGATCCAATTTTTAAATCCACTTAAAACTCAAAACACAGAATATCTCTATTGGTGAAAAAAAAAAAAAAAAAAAAAAACACCGAATATGCTCCAATTTATCTGACAACATACATTCTCTCTATTCTTTCTATGTTTTATGTTGGCTTTATTCCATGACAAAAAAATGTTGTATTTGCTTTAATTTGTTCCTTGTATTTTGTGGGATTTTATTATATTGGGTTTAGTATTTAGTTGGTAAAGAATCAAGCTTGAAATGTAGAATCAATGCATTTTCGCGATTGGCTCGCGAGTAGCTCTCGAGAAGAGTATCCCGTGAAAAGAGCACGTGAGAAGTACATGCTGGAGGCTGAAGAGTCGTGCCAGCCTGGAGGATTTCACAAGTGTCTCGCGGGTAAGGCCTTCACACGAGATATCCACGAAACTCTCTGCTTGGAGGATTTTTAAGTGTGACTTTCTTACTCTTCAGCCATATTACATATACCTTCATTACCCATAAATGTGTAAGGAGGCCATTCAGAGAGAAAAACCCTAGATAGGTTTTCAACAACACACACCTATCTTTTAGAGAGAGAGCTACTCATCCTTAGTGAGAAATCATTGTAGCCTCTTCTCCTTCCCTCTCCCATTGCCATACCTTGAGAGGAGATTTGTACCTAAACACAACTCACACCATTTTCAGAGTGTCAAGAGTGTTTTGGAAATTGGGAAGCTTTGGAGTTTTGCCAAAAGAAGCCGGCAAGACTTGGCGGATGCAATCAGGCGTATTGCAGGATCCGAAATGCTAGAAAAGACATGATTCCGTGAAGTCCATTGGTAGCGGGAGCTTGGAGGGCTTAAGTACATTGGGTAGACTAGGCTTGGAGGGTCTTTTGTTATTCGTGTACTCCAACTTTATTCTCTAGTGGATCAATTACCGCTTGGAGGGCGGCAGAGAGGTTTTTTGCCGAATTCTTTGGTTTCCTCTTCGATAACACATTAGCGTGTTATCTTGTGTTTGCATCTCTCTTCCCTTACTCTTGTGCTTTAATTTTATTGTTTGTTGTTCATGTTTATGTACTAGAGTAGTAATGGTTCATTGCGCACATTTACTCTTGTTTCCGCACTTAGTTTAAGTAAGAGTAAAATCAACCGAGCCGTAATCTTTTAATTTGGGGTCTAAACAAGCTCTTGTGTTTTAACACATATTGAGGAGAGAGATTTTCAGAAGTAAAAACCTTAGTCTTAACCCTTAAGAGTGTGAGATTGTCATACCCACAATTCTACACAAGATCCATTGTGGTTTTCCTCTACTCCTACCTCTCCATTTCTATATCCTTAAGAGGTTGATAGCCCAAACACTTAACACACCCATACTGAGTGTTCAATGAGTTTTTGGTGCTGCTGGGAAGCATTGGAAGAAGCCAAGCTTTGGAGGATGCAATCGGGCGCATTGCGGGATCTGGAAAGGTAGACAAGACACGATTCCGAGAAGCCTTATTGGAGTAGGAGTTTGGAGGCCTTAGGTGCATTGGGTAGACTAGGCTTGGAGGGTCTTTTGCTATTCGTGTATCCCAAATTATTGTCTAGTGGATCAATTTACCTCTTGGAGGGCGGCGGAGAGGTTTTTGGCCGAGTTCTTCGGTTTCCTCTTCGATAACACATCGGCGTGTTATCTTGTGTTTGCATCTCTCTTCCCTACTCTTTTAGCTTTCATTTTATTGCTGTGTTTTGTTGAATATGGCTTAGAGTAGTTTTATTGTTTGTTCGCTCGCATTTACTCTTGTTTTTGTACTTAGATAAGTTAAAGTAAAATCAACCGAGCCGTATTTTTTTAATTTGGGGTCTAAACAAACTCTTGTATTTTAAAACAAATCCAAGCTTTCAGACCCAATTTTTAAATCCACTTAAAATTTATAACATAGTACTAGCCTCATCACACATGCTTCGTGAGTGCGATGAGTCATTTTTTGGATTTAGTGTCATAATTTTTCATTCATCTGAATTTGAGATATTTATCTCTTTTATCCAATTAAACCCCACTCATTGTGATTTTTATTTTGCACATATATAATACATTCATTAAATGAAAAAAAAAAAAAAAAAGGCAGTACAAACAGAAGTGAAGAACAAACAATTCAAACACCAAGATAAATAAATCATTAAAAGGAAGAAAAGAGTACGTTAAAAATAACTTTTTTTTTTTAATTCAAAAATAAAGAAGAAGAGATTTGGAAAAAAAAAACGTCAGATTAGAATTTAGAAGAAAGGGAATAGAAAAAAAAACAAGAGAGAGAGAGAGAGAGAGAGAGAGAGAGAGAGAGAGAGAGACGTTTAAATCTTGATAAAGGGAAAATAGATGAAAAAAAAGTGTATGTGAGTGTGAGACACTCTATTATTTTCGTTTTGAAAATTTATTGAGAGATCACACTTCTTGGAGGTAAAGTGGAATTCGAGTGAAAATTAAAAGTGTTCCCAAGTACTTCTGATATTTTGTTTTGAATTTCACCGCACTAAAGTGCGCTCTCTTGTTCTTGAATTTTGAAATTTGTACAATACATGTTAACAATTGCAAATGATGTAGATCCGTTAATTTTTTGCTGCGTATGTTTTGTATGCAATACAAACATGTATTTAACCAACATAAATAATTTAGGGTATATAAGTATCTTAAATTTAACAATTCAATGATATAATTTTTTTTAATAGCCCCCTCCAACCTGCTTATGTTGGGCTCCTTGCCTGTCAAAATAGGCCACAACTATCTGTAGTGCCAAAAGATCCCAATTTTTAAATCCACTTAAAACTCATAACACAAAATATCTCTATTGGTGAAAAAAAAAAAAAACACCGAATATGCTCCAATTTATCTGCCAACCTACATTCTTTCTATTCTTTCTATGCTTTTCATCTTCTCATCTTGAGAGGAAATTTGGTTTCTCAAAAATTCATTCTTTTTATTAGATTCATCTAATTTAATAACCAATTCCTCATTTTCAAGATTAGCAAATTTTAATTCTTCCTTGAATTTCTTAGCAATTTTCATAGATTTCAATAATTCCTTATGGAGAGTTTCAGATGCATCAATAAGATCAACAAAAACAAAAGTGTCATTTTTATTCAAATCATCACAATCAAAACCAGTAAGACACTTAAAATTATCCATGATAATAGGGATCAAAGATCAACCCTTAGATCAAAAGATCTAAAACACTAGAGCTAACCTGCTCTGATACCACTTGTACAGTTTTTAGACCCCTTAAAACACAAGTTGTTTAACCTAGTTATTTAGCCAAGTGATTAACTTAGGTAAATTATTCAAATCTAGGTTAACACAAGTAAATTATATCATGCAAAGCAATGCAGAAAAGTGAATAACACACGATATGATAACACAAAAAAACCAAACCGGTAAAAAACCTAGGGAAGATTTAACTTAGCTATCCTCAAAGTAAAACAAGATCCACTATAAAAGAATTGAATTTTACACAATAGTGACTTGACCACTAACATCCTATTGCTACCTTGAGTCGGAAACTTACTACCATGACCACGTAACAGCTCCGAGTCCACAGACTACTTCTTTCTCAGATCCACAGCATCCACAAGTACACCACTTGTATATCTTTAAATTTCTTTATGCAACAACTGAAATAATCACCAAGGTCTCAACATCAATCTCGATCTTGATAACCCTAAGTGTATATGAAGGCAAACATCTCAAGATCTCACAAAAGATTCACACACACAGCATAATCAACAACCTTAGAGAGCTTTTGGGTACAAAACCCTAGATCTACAAAAGAGGCACAAGATGCACTCTAATCTCTCTATAAAACTTTGAAAACCCACTCTAGGGTTAGTTTATAATGTCCTTTAAATACTGGAAAAAACGGCTCATGATTTGGGCTTCAAACGGTCCAGTTATTGCCTTTTTGTGTTTGCTGATCTACGACTTTCAATCGATCAAATCTAATTTTCGATTGATCAAGCCTTGCAGAAATTAAATAGTAATTTCCTGCAATTACTCAACTCCAAACTTAATTTAAACCAAACTTTGAGCAAGTCTAAACCTAGACTAAATGTTTTGACCATGGTTTGTCAACACATTACATATTGAAGTTCTAATACATTAGTCCCCAAGGTCTTAGAACCTGACACCCTTGATGTCTAACATTGGAGACAGAGGTTATAAAAAAAAAAAAAAAAAAGACAACATGAGAGAGAAGAAAATTGCTTTTATGGAGTACATATTTTTTAAACGTGGAAGGGGCAGAAAGTCATTGGGAAAAACTTCTTTTTAAAACCTTAGCTAAAATTTTGAGTTAAAAAAGAAAATAAATAAGAGAGAATGAGGGGAAATTAAATAAAAAAAAAAAAAAAAAAAACAAATCTGAAATGTGGAATAGGAAAAAAGGTTGTTAGGAAAACTTTTTTTTAGCTAAAATTTAAGAATATTTAAATTGGCAATTTTACATTGCTAACCCTACTATTAAACTTGCTAAGTAAATGAATTTGAGAGTGCACTACAAGTTTTCTGTTTGTATGGGTAATCAAGAAATAAACAAAGTTGTCTCACTAATGACATGTATCTGAATGGTGTCACACACTGAACCCAAAAGAGTCTGAAGCTTGAAAAGGAACCATTAAGAGAAATTGTACGGGATTTTTTTTTGGTTAATGGTCTAGGGCGTTACATTCGAATATTTGGCATAGAAAAGAAAGGCATCTTTGAACTACCTTGATAATTAACTGTCACAACCCAAATCAAAAAGAATCCAAAAGCGTGAAAGAGAACCATCACGAGAAACTATAAGGGATTTTTTCTAATTATTTGGGAAGTTACAAAGGGTGTCATCGAAAGAAAGTTATTGCTGGTGTAAAGAGATTCAAAAAAATGTTTCCTAATCACCTCCAATATCCATTACTATTCAGTAAGCACCTAGCCTAGATTCTATTGAAAAAATAAGTATAATTATTAAGTTTTAAAATTTAATACTCTAGGTTATTTATAAAATCTCTCTCCTATTTTGTTTCTCTCACCTTTCTCTTTTTTGCACGTGTTTAACTCTATCAAAAATATGCTCAAGCAGATATAATCTCAACAAAAAGAAACAAAAAAAAAAAGTTAGAAAGTGTAAGGAGAGGTGATGCCTAATTTTGTGGGATATAGAGAAATGTAGTGAAAAAAAGTTTTTATTTTTTATTTTTAGTTTTCTTGAAATTTATAAGTTTTATTTAGAGTCCTCAGCTTAAATGGCTTGGAAACCCCTTAAAGAATAGTATTGATAGACAACTTACATTTTCTCCACTACTATCGTTTATATTTTTACCTTTGTACCATTTTTCTTGTGATAATAATGAGAAAAGTTTCTAAATTAGTAAGGTTTGACACATTTTCGAGAAAAAGTTATCAAGGAAATAAGTTTTTGGATATACTACAAGAAAATTCACCCAAGCATGTTGAGAGGCCATGTTAGCCAAATTGTTTCTCTTCTCTCTTGATTTTATTTACTAAAGAAATTTATTTTTCATTTTCTATTGTTTGATAAGGCCTATTGTTGACCTTTGAGTACTCTCCATGCACGCACTCCCTACTTGCATGAGGCTCACCACTTTGAAATCAAAAATTTTTGAAGGAAAAAGATTTTGGAAAAGAGGTGGTTTGGAGAAAATGATTCTCTTGGGTTTTCTTTTAAAGAAAGGAGCTTAGATCCAAAAATCTCATGGCTTTTATTGAAGAAGTTGTGAGGTAACAAAGTTTGTGTTGGAAACCTTTTTGTGAAAGCAATAATTGTTGAAGAAGGTTTTGGTAGAGAGAAAAATAATTCCCATGCATTTTAAGGATTTTGGATACAAAATCCCATGGTTTTTGTTTAGATGACAAGAGTTTTGAAAAAAAGGATTTGTATTAAAAACATCTTTGTGAAAGCACCAATCTTGAAGAAAACAAAAGAAATGATTTAAAAATTGGTTTCCGTGGATTATTATTTTAAAGAAAGATGTTTGGAGCCTAAAATCCCATGGTTTTTATTGAGATGATAATTTTTCTATGAAAAACATGAGATGTTTTTAAAGACCCTTTTGTAAAAGCATCAATTTTGAAGACCTTTTTACAGTGAATGTTATTGAAATAGCTATATTTAAATTTAAATTTTCAAAAATTGCTAAAAAATAAACTAAATTTCTCAAATTCTGTAAAACTTTTAATTTCATACTTTGATGCATAGCCATATACTAAAACTATCAACGGAGCCCACAAAAAATAGACAAAATTATATAGAGAATGAAAAACTAACAATGCATAGTCAATACTCAAGTTAAGGTTGAATTAGCCAAAATTACCAAATTCAAAACTTTTTCTCTCTTTCTTGATTTTCTTGGCTAACAAATATCAAGCTACGGTAAAATATTGTAGGAGTATCTCAATCTATTTTCAACCACCTAAAATTCAAAAAATCGATTGGTTGCTCAAAAATTGCCGGAACAGATGATAGCATAGAAATCTCAAATTTCAGACTCAAAAGCATCATGAACCATAAAATTGAAAATTAGGGTTGCTAGGGTTTGAAGATCATAGATGAGGTTACAGTTAGTAAATTGCGGGTCACTATTTATGGAGCGATAGGGCTACTAAACGTTGTTGTCAAGCCTAACCCATTGGTCCTATTGTTTGCTCCATTTTACAAATTCTCAAAATATTTTTTCTTAAAAAAAAACATGTAGTTCTCTTAATAATATAAGCATATTCCTATAAAATAATATAATATTCATAAATTTTGAATCTCATTAAGAGCAATTATATTAGGTGGTACAAAAAATTTCGTTTGTTTTAACATAAGGATATATTTCTTTCTATTTTACATTACTACTTTTCAAAAACATCCGCACTAGATAATCTATTTTATACTCTATTTCATTAAAATGTCAATTTTTTTCTCTTTCTTCACACACAACAACCATCATGGACTCTCTTCCTTTGATCTCAGGATACTTAAAAAATAATTAAACAAATAAATGCAAAATAAATATTGTCAATGTAAGTTTACGTAATTTTGTAGCTATTGATTGATTTTAGTATTTTACACAATTATTTATGAACTAATGTAGAAGGTTTTGGTGGTTAGTTGGGAAAATGTGGATTTTTTTTTTCTATTTTACAAAAACTAACTTATGTAAATGCTCTTCAAAAGTTAGATTTATAAACACAAGACGAATGTAATATATTTTGTAGGTTTTGAAACATGATATTTTACATTCTCACTTTAGAGACGAAAAAAACATTCTTACCATTTTTGGGTTGTGTGCGCAGTACGTTAACTCTATTTATAAATTGATTGTAAATATCAATTCTATTTTTTCAATCAATTATTCAACAAGTCATGTTTTTTATTCAAATTATTTATTAAGTTTGGTGATTTAATAGAGTTTTTATTTATTAAATTATTTATTCAAATCGAAGTCCTCACTTCCATGACCAATATAAATCCTCTTAATTAATGCATTGTAGTCATTACAAAGGAAAACTCCAATTTTATCATTGACTTTCAACAAGTGTTTTGAATTTATAAAGAACTTGTGATTTATATCTTAATTTCACATGCAAATCTTATTCTCGTATCTAAATCACATCCATGATACAACACATCTTGTTGACTATAAGTCTATAAAATAATGTTCAAATATTCATTCTACAATAATGTCTGAAAAAAGAAACTTTTGTTCTATTATCAAAAGATAATGACATACAATTGGATTGTAAGCATTATCTTTGATGAAGAATTATAATGCTTACGATGTGATGGGGAAAGAGAAAAGATAGTATATTAAATCCATGTCTATGCATGGAATTATTGTTAGATTTCATTGAATGCCTAACTCAAACTGAGCTCAAAGAGAGGCTTTGCATGTTAACCATGCCTACATTGCTTTCCTGGTTCGCAACCACTAGTGTAGTTGTTAGTAGGTGTGCTTGCTTGACAATTCTTTGGAGCTTTTGGACTCCTTTTGCTACAGGAAATAGGGTTTCCAGCTCCAACAGCTCCATAACCAATTTCTTTGGCATCTGTATAGCTAGTGAGAAGCCCAAAAAGCATAAACATGCAAAGGGAGAGAATTATTGCTTTGGACATAGCCATTGTGGGAGGATGAAGTGATCGTCTCAAAATGCCTATAGTTTGCTTGAATTGATGGCTCGGGCCTGGAGTTTTTCCAAATAGGGACTTTGAACCATATAAGGAAATTTTTCCTAAATTAGGCTTGTTGGAGACAACCTAAAATTCGTTTCTAGATTGTCTTATTGACATTTGATCCTTTCAGTTTAATTTGTGGCATTAAATGTTAACAGAAAATATGTGAATAAATACAAAGATTTTTATATTTTATTTACTATTTTGGGGAATTTCACCCAATGACGCCCACTTCTGATATTTGCTCTTAATAATCAGACCATGACACTTAATTGGTTTTTGGAATAAATAAAGAAATTTATAAAAGGGGATTGTATTAAACTTTGTAATTTTTTCTTTTCATTGATTAAGGCTTGAACAACGTGTTCATTTCTTTTATATATACAAACATAATCTATACTATTTATAACAGAATTCCCCTATTTGTTTCAATATTTCATAATGGGTTTTGGTAGAGTTTTAAATTTGGATAACTACTTTTTATTTTTTGGATAACTACTTGGTAATGGGATATGTTAAATCGTCTCTATTTACTACGATTATTATTTATTTTTAATTTTCATTTTCCCTTGATGTCTAACGTTGGAGAGAGAGGTTTCAAAAAACAAAAAACAAAAAAACGTCAGAGGGAAAATAAAGCTATTATATATATATATATATATATATATATATATATATATATTAAATGTGGAAGAGGCAAAAAGTCGTTAGGAAAAACTTCTTTTTAAAAATTTAACTAAAATTATGACTTTTTTTTTTTTGAGGAAACCACGGCAATGTAATTTGTTAAGGAAAGCCCGATAAACCGGTTTGTAATACAGATTAAAATTGTGATGGAACATCTTCCATCCAAACTAGAAAATCTGGTATGCGTATCGTATCTAGCGTGACTATGCGCTAAACTATTGCCTTTCCTCTTTATATGAGAGTAAGGTCGCTCATCTAATTGTTGGGACAATAACTTTGCATCCTCCAATAGAAGACTGTATGGCGCCAACACCTTCCCATCCTCCCTTAAGCCCGAGATAACTGCCATTGAATCTCCTTCTAACATGGCTTGCCTCACACCTACATCTAATGCGAAGGATAGAGCCCATATCGCAGCCATAGCTTCAGATCAAAAACTCCAAGCACTTGATGCACCACCTTCGAACATGAAGAAATTACAAGGCCTCTGTTGTCTCTAATAAGAACTCCTATACCAGATTTCTTCTCCTTTGGGAAGATTGCAACATCAAAGTTGATTTTGAACCAACCTGATAAGGGAGGCTTCCATCTACTTCTCGCTGGTTGATTGTGAAATAGTATTGAATCAGAGCTGACCTGTCTGGCTTGGAATTCAGCTAGCCAATTTTTTGAGAGGTGAGCGATATGATGGATGGCATCTGCGGGTTGGTTAAGCCTTACTCGATTTCTTTGGTTCCAAATGGACCAAACCATGACTGAAAAAAACTCCAGCAGCTGTGTGTGTTTGATTATCCATGATAGAAGTTCTTTAAATTTTAAGAACTATACTTCACCTCTGAAACTCCACAGCTTCGGTTCTGCCCACACCAAATCAAGCTCAGAGCACGACCACAATGCATGCAAGGAGTTTTCTGTTGCAGCTCGGCATCTCACACATAAACCCTCCTCTGTAATCTTGCACCGAAACAGAGAATGTTTAGGCTTCTCGGCACGCCCTCCACAGCAATGTCTTCACCTTTTGTGGCACATTCAATGACCATATCCGCTTCCAAAACTGTGAATCTTCATTTGTTGTTGAATCCTGAGATCTATCCATCAACTCTTCCTCCATTTTTATGAACTTATACCCTGATTTGCAGCTGTACCGTCCCTCACTTGAATAGGGCCAGATTGACCTAATGTAATCTGCTTGATTAATTCCTCCTCTTCCTCACGAAATAAACCGTCCACCATTTCTACATTCCACTGCCTAGTTTGAGGGTCAATAAGAATATCCACAGTTGAGTCTTTAAAGTCTGCTATTGGAAAATCAGATAAAAGGGGAGGATGCTTCCTTGGCAGCTAGTGATCCTGCCAAATTCTAATTTTTTTCCATCCCAACCCTCCATGCTTCCTTAGAATGACATCCCTCCCTATGAGAATACTGCTCCATACATAAGAGCCCAATCTTGAATCCTTAGCCTCCATAATCGTTGAATTTGGAAAGAACCTTGCCTTGAAAATTTTGTAGAAAAGAGTATTATGGTCATGTAAAAGCCGCCAAGCTTGCTTTGCTGACCCCTGCATAAAGGCATTGTGATATCTACTGAGACATTGACACGAATAAAATTTCCCCCATTGTAAAGCTTTGAATCAAACTACTTGATCACTTCACCCACCCCTCCGCATATTTTTTCCGCCGCCTCAATGGTTATGTACCTCAATGGGAGTCCGTGGACTTGTACCCAAAAGGAAGTCTGATCATACTTGATATCCTCGAGTGATCTGTCATTGTCATAGCGCTGCATAACCACCAAGCGCTTATCGAAACTCCATGGCTCGCTACCCAATAATCTGTCTACATCCTCTTTGTCTTCGAAGGAAAACAAAATCTTATGAACACCAATATGTTGAATTTTGAAGCCCCTTCTTGCTCGCCACAAAGGAGTAAAAGTTCTAACAATCGCTTCTGCATTAAGAGCTCTTTTAATAAGAAAACTTGCTATAATGGAGAAAGTTTTGACACTCTCATCTGGCGTAAGGCAACATCCTGGCCCTTTTCTCTCAGATAGGGAAAGACATGTCCAAGATTTTTCTAATTCATCCATAGGAAGCTGTTTCCCACACCCCTGAAAAAAAAAAAAAAAAAAAAAAAAAAACCTCACTAGCCGAGAAGTACACTTGGTACTCCAAGGGACCTAACAGCACCTTCAGATGAAGGCAACAACCAATTCTACAGTGCAAGAAAGGCCAGACGTACAAACTGAACTCTCAAGCAACAGAGAAACCTTTTTTGACCTACTAGATTCTTGATTGGCTTAGCTAAAATTATGAGTTAAAAAGGAAAATACGTAAGAGAGAATGAGGGGGGAAAAAGTTGAAACGTGGGGTAGGCAGAAAGGTTGTTAGCAAGGTTTTCAAAATCCTGATATGTATCCTACGATCCTACAATCTTACGATTTTACAATCCCACCAGTTCAAAATGATCTGGATCTTTCAAGGATCTTTGTGATCATTCAAGATCGGTAGGATCGTACAATTCTAACAATTCCAAACAATTATGGTTTCTTGTAATCTTCTTTAACTTGACAAAAGCTTAGTTGGAACCAAATGAAAAAAAAAAATCCCAATAAACCAAGTTTTTGTATTCTAATATAGAGAAATAGAGTGTCAATCTAACCTAATGAAAAGTAACATCCCAATAGAGTGTCACGTTTTAAGGTTTTTGGCCTCTTTAAATGATGCTTACAAAATGGATGTAGTGATGTATAGTAATTACATCAAACGGATACAAATTTATGAATGAATGTAGAATTTATATAATTATTTAACATATCAATGTGTTTTTTTTTTCTCAAATAACGTAGGATCTTACAAACCACGATCCGATCTATAATTCACGATCCCACCTACTCCTATGATCCTACATTAGATCCCAATTTCAACAACCTTGGTTATAAGGGATTTTTTTTTTTTTTTAGCTAAAGTTTAGGAATTTTTAAATTAGCAATTTTACATTTGTAACCCTACTATTTAAACTTACTAAGTAAATGAATTTGAGGATGCATTACTAGTTTTCTGTATGTATGGGTAATCAAGAGATAAACAGACTTGTCTCACTAATGACATGTATCCCAATGGTGTCAAGCCCTGAACTCAAAAGAGTCTAAAGCCTGAAAAAGAACAATAAAAAGAAACTGTAGGGATTTC
Organism: Castanea sativa; assembly: GCF_040712315.1. NCBI lineage: Eukaryota > Viridiplantae > Streptophyta > Magnoliopsida > Fagales > Fagaceae > Castanea > Castanea sativa. Next base: position 12,672,226 of record NC_134023.1, read on the forward strand.
CTTTTTTCTTTTTCTTTTTTTTTTTGTTAATGGTCTAAGGCATTGCATTTTTTAATATTTCGCACAAAATATAAAGGCATCTTTGAACTCCCTTGATAATTAACGATCACAACCCGAACCCAAAAGAATCCAAAAGCATGAAAGAGAAGCATCACGAGAAATTGTATTTGTGGACACAACGGGGAGTCGCCACCTAGTTTTACAATGTGATAGGTCAAAAATGTATTGACCCCTTGTGATGAATTAAGTTGATTAATTAGCCAAGTTTATTAATTAATCAAATTAATATGCAAACGCGTGGTAGCACAAACAAATCACCAATTAAACTAAATATGCAGCGGAAAATAAATGACACAGTGATTTGTTTACGAATGGGGAAAACCTACACGGCAAAAACCCCACCAGGTGATTTTAAGGTCACCACTCCCGAAATTCCACTATTATCACAACAAGCAGTTACAAGTAAAGGAATCTCAAGTACCTTACCAACCTACAGTTGAACCCTTACCCCAATATCCAATTGGACTTATTCCGTAGTGACAATTTCTCCTTTCAATGCACGGCTCCCAAGTACGTGACTAACCAATTGTGCGGATCCCAGTGCGTTACTTCAATCACCAACTAGAGAAGATTATTGGATGCAAAGTTCTTCAATTCATCCACACAATGAAGATCAAGAAGATGCTTGATTACAAAACCCTATGGTGCAAAGACACAGCAACTTCTTCACAAAAGAGATGAACTAGGCCAAGAACTTCGTCTCAAGTCACAAGTTGCATGAACAAGGATTTCTCAATGCTTGTGCAACTTGTGTAAACTTTGACGGTCCTTAGAATAATCCTTTTATATGTCTAGGGTTAGGAGAAAAGAAGGCCCAAAGACACATCCATGGATTGGAATCAAAATAGAACTTAGAATCTATTTTTCTTAAGCCTCGACAAATAGAAGTATCGAGATGCTGTTGAGCCATAGGGCTGGAATAGCTCTTTAAACCTCGACACATGCTAGCTGTCAAGATTTAATGATCTTGCACTTTTTAGCTTATTTCTTGGACAGACTTGATAACTTCAACACTTGATCTTGAAACACAGTTCCTTGAAGCATTAAACACATCCTAAATCTACCCAATTACAAGTGAAGTGCATTTTGTCAAAGGATTAGCCAATTACATAAGTGAATGACATATGTTCTTAACAAGTGAAACACATATGTCCTAACAATCTCCCCCTTTGGCAATCTGTGACAAAACCACAACCAACAAATGAACATATGAGAGAAGTCATAAATCACTCAACTCATATTCACTTGTTGAATACAGTAAAATCTATCCTAACACAAACTCTTGAAAAACTTTGCAAGAAGAGAGTTTATGGCAAAAAGACTTTGACAACCTGTATTTCTGAAACACTTTAAACAAAACTCATCAAGGCATCTTAGTGTGAAACAGAAATAATAGATTGCATACAAATAAAGAATTATGAGTATAAAGAGAGAAAAGAAACAACACTTGTAGAGATAGGTGAAGAAACATACATCATCACATATATATCAAGGATAAACACAATGTATGTCAAAATAGTCACAAGACCTAGGTACAAGAGGAAAATGTATCTAAAGTAGAGAAAAGAAAAAAATACAAGTAATCCTCACTACATCCCTCAACACTTCCCCTATCAAAAATGTCCCTATACAAGCTCTCCCCCTATGTATGACTACTCTTATAACCTAAAACTACTCCCCCTTTTCGTCACGAGTGATAAAGGGTAGAGTGTCAAATAGACATCTCATCGGTAGAGCTAGCATCTCCATCATCATCATCCGAAGCATCATCATCATCACCATCATCATCCTTAGACACAGAAGCCATGAGAGGTGGTGGAGGAGAAACCTCAGGAGCAAAACCACCCATGGTCGCCTGTCGCTGAGCAGTGCGACCAACACGGACATTCACCTGATACAACTCTGTAGAGAGCGTATCTAGGCGAGCATCCATACGCTGAAGCTATGCCATGATGTCTCCTAATGAAACATCACTCGTAGAAGAGGAGGGAGCGGATGAGGCACGAGCAGATTTAGATGGACCAGAATAGGAGGAAGGAGCTATTGAACCTGTCTATCGCGACCTAAGTTGCACCTCGCTATTTTTTATGGTAACGGCGTCTATGGCAACCATGACATGAAAAGGGTCGGAGACAGGAAAAGGGATGGAAAAATGGCGTAAAATCCTCATGATAGCGGAAGGAAAGATGAGCTTAGCATATGTAGCAATATCCTTATACACATCTATGATAGAAAAGATGAAATGTGAAAGGAAGTCAATGGTAAGATCCTCAAGAAGAGACAACAGAAAACGAGCACGAGGCTCTGTGATAGAGCTATAGTGAAAGAGAGGATACAAAACAAAAGTCATCACCATGTTTAAGAAATAAAGACCTTTAGCAAAAGATCGACATGATGTAAACTGGTGCTCATCCCAATCAGAAAGGCACTCACAAAAAGCAGAAATCATCTTGTCCTTGGACACAGTCTGTAAATGCTCACAACTGGGGTAGTCAGGATGCGCAACCCTCGGAACATGGAGCACATCGGATACCAACTCTGGTGTGACAACTATGCGCGTACCTTGAACGTGAGTGAGAAAGAGAGGTACTAGAGAATCAAATCCATGCATGTTGGAGTAACACTCTTGGATCAGCATAGGAGGACAAGTGACCGGAACGTCACACAGTGACTCCCATTCCCATTTGTGAAAGACATCAGGATGGTCAGTGTCGGCAAAGTCCGCCAGGATAACTTGGCTTTCCGAATGAACACCTTGTTTAGAAAAGTTCTCTGAGAAGTCCTGATGGGCTTTCTCATCATGGAACCGAACAGAAAGAGGAGTATGATCAGAAGACGAAGAGGCCCTAGAATGAAGAGGGTTCTGGGTCGGAATAGACTTACGTTTTGGTGCCATATACACTACTAACATAAACAGAAAGAGAGGGGGGAGAAAGAAACACTCAGAATAGTCTTAAAACAATTGAAATATAACAAGTATATTGAAAAGAGAGAACGTATGCATGGGAAATGCATGCACTTGTGACATGCAATATAAACAGCATCATGGGCTCAACCCAACCCAATCCAATCCTACTAGCACACAAACAGTTCACACACATCTAAATGCATGAGAATACTATGAAAATGCAAATGTGATGCAATGCATGGAGTTTTTCAGATCAACTCTACAAAACCCATCCTAAAAAATTGCAACAACAACCAACCAATTTTGAAATATCCCCAAAATTTTTCAAACCCCCAAAACCTAGGTTTGAAAACACGAAATGCATGTAAATGAAGAAGATTAGAAGCTTACCAAGTGAAGAAAAGGTTGAAAAAGAATGAAGAAACCTTGGGTTGATGTTTGGAGTGAGAGAGAGAGGTTTAGAAGGTGAACAGACAGTGCAGTCAAGAGAGAGATCGAGAGAAATGAAGACCGGATCGCATAGAACCATTAAATAGTGGTTTAGTAAATCTCGACAGATACAGGTGTCGAGAGGTGTTGAGACATCTGTCGAGGAAGGTGTTGAGAAAAGCAACATCGATAGATAGAGCTATCGAGAAGGTGTCGAGGAAGAAATCAAAGACACAAGAACAAAAGCTCGATCGATCCACCAGGTGTCGAGAAGGTATCGAGAGGACAGAAGGTTTCTCGATCAATCCAGAAGGTGTCGAGAAGTTGTCAAGATTGCGATAAGAAAAAGGTAAGAAGCTCAACAAACATCTAGGTATCGAGGAGGTGTCAAGGAGGTGTCGAGCCAGCTTTTCAAAACAATTTTTCGAGAAGGGAAAAACACAAACATGAATGCAATCACGCATACAACTCAACCAAAGATCCAATCAACATATTAGACTCTCAAAATCATCTCTCAACAACAATTTTAAGCACAGGGATCTCAAAATACACACTCACACACTAAACAAGTCTAACTGATTTTATATTTCAAAAACAAGTCAAGACAGTTCAGTGAGTATACATCAACACATGTAAACCTTGTGATGGCCAAATCACATTGTACCTGCACATGTATCAAAAGTAGCAAAGAATATTGCGTGCTGTGTGTGAAAACATCGCAAGATTGCATAAGTGTTTCTTATGTTATGACGATTTGAGATATGAGAAAACCACTTTAACTCACACACAATCATAACTGTTTGATGGGGACTATCACCTTTGAGGTACAACCTATAACTCCCACATCTCCTAGAAAACATGCTTGCAATCATATTTAAAGCATTTTTGTTCTGTTTGCTTTTATTTTTTTTGCATATTTTCTTTTTATTAAGCAAACCATGCATGGGTATATAAAAAAGAGATGAGAAATACCCAATTATGCTAAGCTTTTGACATTGCACTTTTGCTATGCCGAAGCATACAAATATCATATCTTGATTGGCGAGTAATAGTGATGAGATGGTTATTTATGCTTTTCTCTTAGGATTTTCTAGTCCTACCCATCAAAAAGAGTGATACGAGTGTTAAGTTCAAGAGATCACTTAACCTTACTCATCACAAACAAAGTGCCATAAAGCTCACTTGCTTAGTTGTGCATAGAGATGCTCATCTAAGAGAAATGTTAAATGATGAGTAAGGTATGATCTTTGTTTGTGATGAGTAAGGTTAAATGATCTCTTGAACTCAACACTCGTATCACTCTTTTTGACGAGTTGAACTAAAAAATCCTAAGAGAAAGGCATAAATAACCATCTCCCCACTGTTACTCGCCAATCATGATATGACATTTGTATGCTTCGCATAGCAAAAGTGCAATGTCAATGACATCTATATGCTTCGGCATAGCAAAAGTGCAATGTCAAAAGCTTAACATAATTGGGTATCTTTTTTCTCTCTTTCATATACCCATGCATGATATGCTTAATAAAAAGAAAATATCCAAAGAAAATAAAAGCAAACAGAACAAAAATGCTTTAAATATGATTGCAAGCGTGTTTTCTAGGAGATGTGGGAGTTATAGGAAGTACCTCAAAGGTGATAGTCCCATCAAACAGTTATGATTGTGTGTGAGTTAGAGTGATTTTCTCATATCTCAAATCGTCATAACATAGAGACACATGTGAAATCTTGCGATGTTTTCACACACAACAAGCAATATTCTTTGCTACTTTTGATACATGTGTAGGTACAATGTGATTTGGCCATCACAAGGTTTACATGCGTTGATGTATGCTCACTAAACTGTCTTAACTTGTTTTTGAAATATAAAATTGGTTAGACGTGTTTAGTGTGTAAGTGCTTGTTTTGAGATCCATGTGCTTAAGATTGTTGTTGAGAGATGTTTTTGAGAGTCTATTGTGTTGATTGGATCATTGGTTGAGTTGCGTGATTGATTGCATTCATGTTTATGTTTTTCCCTTCTCGAAAAATTGTTTTGAAAAGTTGGCTCGACACCTCCTCGATACCTGGCTGTTTGTTGAGCTTCTCAGCTTTTTCTTATTGCAATCTCGATAGCTTCTCGACACCTTCAGGATTGATCGAGAAACTTTCTGTCCTCTTGATAGCTTCTCGACACCTTCTAGATCGATCGATAAACTTTCTGTCCTCTCGATAGCTTCTCGACACCCGATGGATCGATCGACCTTCAACTTTCTTGTTTGTGTTTAGTTCTCGACACCTTCTCAATAGCTGGATCTGTCGACATGTATTCCTCGAAACTTACCTTGACAGATGTCTCGACACCTCTTGATACCTGCATCTGTCGGGATTTACTGAGGTTCTATATAAAGGTTCTGTGCAATCCGGTTCTCATTTCTCTCGATCTCTCTCTCGACAATTTTGTCTATTCAACTTCTCAAACTCTCTCTCTCACTCCAAATCTTTTTTTCAAGGTTTCTCAAAGCTTCTTCAAGTTTTTCTTCACTTGGTAAGCTTCTTTCTCATCATTCTACATGCATTTCATGTTTTTGAAACCTAGATTTTGGGGTTTTTGAAAATTTTGGGGTTTTTCAAATTTGATGAGTTTGTGTTGAAATTTTTGGGATGGGTTTTGTAGTTTTGATCTTAAAAACTCCATACATTGCATAACATTAGCATTTGAACAGTATTCTCATGTAGTTAGATGTGTGAAATATGTTTATGTGCTAGTAGGATTGGATTAGGCTGAGCCCATGATGTTTTTCATAGTGCATGTCACATGTTCATGCATTCCCCATGCATACGTACTTTCTTTTCAATATACTTGTTATAGTTGAACTATTTTGGGACTTTTCTGATTGTTTCTATCTCCCCCCTTCTATCTCTGTTTGCGTTAGTAGTGTCTATGGCACCTAAACGTAAGTCTATTCCGACCCAGAACCCTCTTCGTTCTAAGGCCTCTTCATCTTCTGATTCCACTCCTATCTCTATTCAAGTTTCGTGATGAGAAAGCCCATCAGGAGTTCTTGGAGAACTTCTTTAAACAAGTTGTTCATTCAGAACGCCACGTTATTTTGGCAAACTTTTCCGACACTGACCTTCCTGATGTCTTTCACAAATGGGAATGGGAGTCACTGTATGACGTCCCAGTCACTTGTCCTCCCGTGCTGATTCAGGAGTTTTACTCCAACATGCATGGATTCAATTATTCAGTACCTCTCTTTCTCACTCGCGTTCGAGGTACACGCATAGTTGTCACACCGGTGTTGGTTTCCAATGTGCTCCATGTTTCAAGGGTTGCACATCCTAACTACCCTGGTTGTGAGCGTCTATGAACTGTGTCTAAAGACGAGATGATTTCCACTTTCTGTAAGCGCCCTTCTGATTGGGGTGAGCGCCAGTTTACGCCATGTCGACCTTTTGCTAAAGGTCCTCATTTCTTAAACATGGTAATGACTTTTGAGAGTAGTCATGTAAGGGAGAGTTTGTATAGGGACTTTTTGATAGGGGGAGTGTTGAGTGTTGAGGGATGTAGTGAGGATTACTTGTATCTTCTTCTTTTCTCTACTTTAGATACATAATCTTCTTGTATCTAGGTCTTGTGACCATTTTTACATACATTGTGCTCATTTTGTTATATATATATATATATATATATATATATGATGTTGTATGTTTCTTTCACTTATCTCTACATGTGTTGTTTCTTTTTTTTCTTTATACACATGTTTCTTTATTTTTATACAATCTATTATTTCTGTTTCACACTAAAATGCCTTGATGAGTTTTGTTTAAAGTGTTTTAGAAATAGAGGTTGTCAAAGTCTACTTGTCATAAACTCTCTTCTTGCAAAGTTTTTCAAGAGTTTGTGTTAGGATAGATTTTATTGTATTCAACAAGTGTATATGAGTTGAGTGATTTATGACTTCTCTCATATGTTCATTTGTTGGTTGTGGTTTTGTCACGGATTGTCAAAGGGGGAGATTGTTAGGACATATGTGTTTCACTTGTTTAGAACATATGTCATTCATTATTTATGTAATTGGCTAATCCTTTGTCAAAGCGCACTTTACTTGTAATTGGGTAGATTTAGGATGAGATTAATGCTTAGAAACAAGGTTTCAAGATCAAGTGTTAAAGCCATGCAAGTCTGTCCAAGAAACAAGTTGAGAAGTACTTTTCATTAAAGCTTGACAGCTGCATCTATCGAGCTTTAAGAAGCTATTCTAGCCTCGAGGCTCGACAGCTACTCGACAGCACCTCGACACTTGTAGCTGTTGAGATTTAAGAAAAACAGATTCCTAGTTCTATTTTAACTCTAATTCGTGGATGTGTCTTTGGGACTTCTTTTCTCCTAACCCTAGACATATAAAATGATTATTTTAAGGGCTATCAAAGTGTGGCAAGTTGCACAAGCATTGAGAATTCCTTGTTCATGCAAATTGTAACTTGAAACAAAGTTCTTGCCCTAGTTCATCTCTCTTGTGAAGAAGTTGTTGTGTCTTTGCACCATAGGGTTTTGTAACCAAGCATCTTCTTGATTTTCATCGTGTCGATGAATTGAAGAACTTTGCAGCCAACAAATCTTCTCTAGTTGGTGATTGAAGTCGCGTACTAGGATCTGCACAATTGGTTAGTCACGTACTTGGGAGCCGTGCATTGAAAGGAGAAACTGTCACTACAGAACAAGTCTAATTGGGTATTCGGGTAAGGGTTCAACTGTAGGTTGGTAAGGTACTTGGGATTCCTTTACTTGTAACCGGTTGTTGTGATAATAGTGGAGTTTCGAGAGTGGTGACCTTAAAATCACCCAGTAGGGTTTTTGTCGTGTAGGTTTTCCCCATTCGTAAACAAATCACCGTGTCATTTACTTTCCGCTACATACTTTAGTTTATTGGTGATTTATTTGTTCTACCACGCGTTTTCATGTTAATTTGATTAATTAATAAACTTGGCTAATTAATTAATTAATCCATCACAAAGGGTCAATACGTTTTTGGCCTATCATACACAAACACACACTATTTTTGTATTTTTCTGATTTTTAATTTTTTTAATAAAAAAAATAAAAACAAAAGCTGAAAACAAACAAACCAAAACATGTTAAACAAAGCAAAATAATGCATAAAACTAGACTGACTCAAAACAGTAAAGCAAAACACACAAGTAATGCAAAAAAAAAAAAAAAAAAACGAAGGGGAGAGAGAGAAAAAGTGAATAAATCACTTGGAACCCTTTTCCTTCCACACTTTGGAAGAACCTTTCCTTTTTGCAAACCCTTGAACTGGTGATTAGGGGGAAGGATTGAAACCGTTCAAGTTCGAAAGGAACATGAGGGCTTTGAGAAGATCTCCAAGAGGACCAAGAGAGGTTTGAAGCTGATTCTGGTTCTCAGATGCTATCATGCCATTGCTCTGTTGAGTGGCTAACCACTTATAGCAATTTAGTCGAGTATGACCCGCAATACCACAATGATGACAGAGATGCTGCTTTTTCTGTTTAGGCTTTTGAGAGTTAGCCTTCTTAGTCCTAGGGTTTTTAGTTTCATTATTTTCAAGCTTAGGGGGTGCACCTAAAATGGACTTTCCCTTATCTAGGTTCTCACTTGCTAATTTAGTTTTATCATCACTTCTCTCAATTTTAATATTATTAGTAAGAGGAACAAAAATAGTAGTACTAGTAGAAACAATATTAGAGGAAAAGAATTCATACCCCAATCCTGTTCAATCAGAAGCAGATTTCTGAATGCTAAGCATCTCATCCAGCTTCGCACTTGATGTCCTCTCCAATTAAGCTCTTACTTGAAACAGCTCTGCTTTAAGCTTCTTGGTCATCTCAGCCAAGAAATTGTTCTCGAATCTTAGTGCCCCAATAGTTTGATTAGCTTCATCAAACTTAGTGGAAATCTCTTCACGGTCAAGTTCCACATCACTTAGCTTCTTGGTGGCTAACCTATAGAGTTTTTCATGCTTCTCAGAGAGCTTCTACAATTTCTCATAGGCTGTATGGATATCATCTTGATCATCCATCTTTTCAAAACTTGGATTCCACCAGTTTCTCTTCTTCATCCACATCTTCAACAATCCCTTCAGTAGGATTGACAGTGGCAGTGAAGGCATTTAAAATTCCGTCATCCTCATTGTCGGAATCATCCTCAGGCTCAGTGTCGCTCAAGGTAGCAGCAAGTGCCTTGCTCTTCCCAATGCTCTTGAGATATGTGAGACACTCCGGTTTCATGTGACCTAAGCCTTGACACTCGAAACACTTAGGTCTTGTAGGAACAATGTACAGACCGCCATCCCTAGCATCCTTCTTCCCTTTATCTTGGCTCTTAAACTGAGAAGAACTGGATTGCCTACAATCCTTGTCGAAGCCTTTTCCATTTGCATTTTTCATGAATTTCTTGAATTGCCTGGTGATGTAGGACTTCATCTTAGAGTCTTCATCATCTAATGACTCATTTGTCTCACTGCTCTTGGCCTTCAGTGCCATGCTCTTGCCTTTAGCCGATTTGCCAATTCTAGTCAACCCTAGCTCATAGGTTTGCAAATTACCAACCAGCTCAGTTAGAGGATTCTTATCAATATCCTTGGATTCTTGTCAATATCCTTTGATTCTTCTATCATTGTGATCTTGGCATGGAATCTCTCGGGCAGAGATCTGAGCACTTTTCTCACAATCTTGGGTTCAGGAATGGTTTCCCCAAGATTGAAGGCTGAGTTCACTATGTCCTTGAGCTTGGCATAGAACTCATCGAACGACTCATCCTCCTCCTTCTTAATTTCTTTGAAGCTTGTAGTGAGCCTATGTTACTTCAAATCTTTAACAGCCTTTGTTCCCTCATAAGTTGTCTGAAGTATGGTCCATGCTTTCTTAGCAGTTTCAGTGGAGGATATCTTCTTGAACTCCTCATTAGTGACCGCACTGAATAAGGCATTCAATGCTCTGCTGTTGAAGTTTTCCGCCTTGATCTTAGCTTCATCCTGAAGGAAAAAACTGGTTTTGTATCTCATACAAAACACATAGCGGAAGCAACAAACAAGGATCTATTTCATTCATGATCGATAACATGCACTATGTAAATTTCAGAATTTAAGAACAAGATAGCGTACCTTGGTGTGGAGAAATTCAAAACAAAGATTAGAAGCACTTGGGAACACTTTTAATCTTCACTCCAATTCCACTTTACGCCCAAGATATGTGGTCTCTCAATCAGTTTTCAAAGGGAGAATGAAAGTGTGTCTTACACTCTCTCACACACTGTTTCTTTTTCTTTTCTAATCTCTTCTAATAAAAATTCTGTATGTTTCTCCCTTTATAACTAACTAATTATCTAATTGGGCTGGCCTATTGGGCCTTTCCCATTGGGCTTTAGTGTGTGGCTTGGAGTGGGACCAAAAGGGACCAATAAGACACTAGCTTAAATGGGCCTTGGGCTTTTCCGTCAACTCTTGACAAGCCCAAAGTTACCATTAATTATATTTAATACCACTATATAAATATAATTGCACTCTAGACTTTATTAATAAATTATATCCCAAGACTTTATTATGCATACAACCCCTTCATTAAAATATTCGTAGTAATCCAAAGTCATGAATATAGACTGCCACTTTGAAGATTACTACATCTTAATCCTTGAATACCCGGCTTAATCCTTTATGTTATTTGTCATATATTTATAAAATCCAATTTCATAAATATATACTTTAGTAACTCTTTACTAAAATGGTTGGGCCCAACACTCTGAATAACTAAATCTATTAAACTTATTTCAAGGGAATATTTTGTATCTCCATTAAGAGACTATGAATTCCATCTTGAGAATATATGTTCCATCAACACTAAATGCGGATGCCCAACATACTGAGGTTTTGACCGTAACTAATAGATCTCACTCCTGATATATCAAAGCAACCTACATCTCATGATCAGGTCCATAATTCTCTCAGGATTTAGAGTTGATGTAAATAGAAGTCGTGAGATTTATTATTCATTTGACAGTCGTTAGGAGAATAATAAATCTCACAGTGGTCCAGTTCAATATGTCTTAACTCTTAAAACATATTAACATACCAACTAGAAGTCTCCACTTCCATGATCAAGACAAATCATCTTAGTTGATATGTTATAGTCTTCGCAGATGAAACGCCCAATTTCATCACCGACTACGAACTAAACTTCTGAGTTTACAAAGAACTTGTGATTTATATCTTCTGTGACTTTTCACATAAATCACATACAATGCATCTCATGGACTATGATAATGTCTTAGTTCATTTATAGATAGTCTCATATAATTAAACAATTTAATTATTAAATACATGCCAATAAATTGGGTTTTAGGGCATAAACCCCAACAATCTCCCACTTGCCCTCAAAGACAATTTATCATATATCTGACACTTATTTCCCTTTATAGTAATTCATAATCACTCAAAGGCAAGGCTTGGAAACAAGTTACAGCCAAATTTATTGCATAAATTATCTTTTCTACTACTACTATTTCTCATGTACTCATATCTCTCTAATGAGAAGATATCATTTACACTTAATGTGTATCTTCACCACCTAGAGTGAACACATATCTTGAAGTTCAACTTCATAATGTGTATCTTCACTACCAAGGATGAACACATATCTTGAAATCCAACTTCATGAATCACAATCAAACTACAAATCAGTATTTGCACATCCAGTAATGATCAAAACTTCACTTCTGTGGACAAGCATATAACACCTTATTCCCATAAGACATTTGAGTATATGCTTTACTCCCACTAAATTAAATGATTTTTTATTCAATTGATATTTGCTTACTATGCCCACCGTAAAATAGATATTTAGCCTAGCATGTAGCATAGTATAAAGACTTCCTATCTATTTGATATAAGGGACCGTCTTAATATACTCTTCCTTTTATATGTCTTAGGACCACAATCCTATATAAAGGAACTTCAAACTTAAAAGGAAAGAATCATTTCTTGAAGTATTATATGCTATACTTGGCTAGAATCTAATCTATTTAAGCAGTTTGAGATAGACCCAATATCCTAATTTCTGAATTATAACAAATTTTAATTCTTAGGATATGACAAGTCTTTCTCAAGTACTTTATATCAAACAGGACTAGACAACCAAAAACACATTGATGACAATAAATCAACATCATTCTAAATGATTAGAATGTCATCAGCATACATTAAGAAATTTATTATTCTATATAACTATACACACATAAGGCCTTTTAATATTTGATCAAAATCAAACAATTTGATTTCTTGATCAAAGATAATATTTTATGATTTAGATGCTTGCTTTAATCCTTAAATAGAATTTAAGGAACTTGCAATCTAAATACTACCGTTTCTTTGCTATGTACAAGTCTAGTTACATCATATAGATGTCTTCCTCAAGATTGCTACTAAAAGAAGCTTTCTTGATATCCATTGTCATATTTCATCCAAATGAAATATAATGGATAAGAGAATCTAGATAAATTCAAACTTGACTATTGGTGAAAAAATCTTTTCATAGTCAAACCATTTCGTTCTGAATAAATATTTTCACCATTAGTCTTGACTTTGAAGGTTTGCACCTTCAAATCTATCAATCTCAATTTTTCTTGTAGGCCTATTTGAGAACAATAGGCTTAATGCCTTAGGCTCCTCTACAAGTTCTAGACTTTAAATAGAATCTAATTCTATTTACATAACCTTGATCCAGTAATCCATATTTATATCATCTATTGCCTCAATGTAGGACCGAGGATCAAATTCATATCCTTGCGGAATGACTTCAAAAGTTTATTCCAAAAGTATGAATTTATTTGATAATTGATAATCCTCCCACTACGATATTGTATTGGTGTATTAGCTATATATCTAGAATAATTCCTTGTGATGTATCTAATACAACCATCTCATTTCTAAATGTATTTCATAGTTGTCTTACAACAAATTCTGACATTTTTCTTCTAGAACGATTCTATGTATAGCTTTAAGATTATTCACATAGTCATCATCAAGAACTTTGTATTTGTACTTTACAAACATATTATCTTCTTTATGACTACCAAAACAATCTTTTGAAATTCCTTTTGGATACCCAACATAAACACACATTTTTCTACCTTTTGATTTCATTTTGTTAGACTTCCTTTCTAGCACAAGTGCTGGACATCCCTAAAAGTAGAAGTATCATATACTAGGTTTTTACCTAATCCACAATTTGACAAATGTCTTAGGAACAAAATTTTGAAATCAATTTTAGAAAATTTATAGTAACACATAGAGTATATCTCCAAAAGAAATAAGGAAATGGAAATACTTATCATGTACTTTACTATTTCTAAAAGAGTTTTATTCCTCCTTTATGTATGCACTGACTTAAAGAAGTCATTGATATTATATTCCTTTACAATAAAGGAACCCTAGATCATATTATCCTCTAAATAGAATTCATAGATTGAAAATTTAACAAATAATGGTTCTAAAATCCCATCTTTCACCAATCTTGAATATCATTTAGATTAATAAGATCTAGACATAAGTGCCAAAAACATACAATACCAAAGGATGAAAACTTTCTTTTTAAAAAGTAAAACATGTAAATCTCCATCTAGAAAACAATCATGGACAAACCTTAGCTTTACCAAAACGGAAACACTTTCCTTTTGGTCATACTTTTGAGTCTAATTTCCTTTTGGCAACTACTAGGGCAAATAGCTTGCCCAACTGTTTGGTATTTTAATTCCTCTTCTTACCACCTTTTCCTTTTGGTCTAGGCTAAGAATTTGATTAAATCATATTGATCCTAGCCTTAGGTTTTAGGATGTCTTCCGTTGTGTAGAACTCACTCATCAATTCAGATAATATAAAAGAAATTTATTTTCAAAACAATCTGAATTGGTCAAATGATTCTAACATGGACTTATGGATCATATCCATATGAGATTAGCATTTAATCTCTACATCCAAGAATTCCAATTCATTTTAAAATGAAAATATTTTCATAAAATGATATAGAATTGGAACTACTTAAGCTTTTCTTGGCACTCAATATGACTTATATTAAATATCGTCTAGTAGCACGATATTTCATACCAAACATCTCATTTAGACTTAATACAAAGTCTAAGTCTAGTACTAACTCTTGCATCTTATGCTGTAGCACATTTGAGATAAAAGCCAATGTAACATATTAGCATTTCAATGGAGATTATGATCATATCATAAGCCATCTTCCATCAATGCATCATGCATAGGAAATTATGATAATGCTGAATTGAAACATATATATGTACTTCAACTCCTTAAGCACCATGTCCAAAATTGTATCTTAGTTAATGTGATTCAATAAAAAAATAGTTAGAGAACAAAAATTTATGGCAACTTCAATTCGAGACTATGAACATAATTACATGGACATTATATTTTGCATCCATAACCATATAGTATAAAACCCGAAAAACACACTATACTAGGTGCAACGACAACCTAATCCCGCAATTAATATTCCTCAGCATAGAGTGAATACCAACCACTACGATCAGGCGAGAATTACTCTCATTATTAATGCTATCATGGTAACTCTTACCAAACAAAATAATTTGCCACTATTTCTTTGGCCTCTAAGTGATAATAGCAAGAACTCAGCATAGAAGATACTATCAAACTTAGTCTAGTGTACACCATTGCCTAGAATCATGTGTAGCCACATTTCATCCCCTTAAACAGGCTTATTATGTAGTGCCATGATACAAAACACCCTCCGCATGGAATGCAAAGCTCGAGGCTAAGACAAGGTGTTTGATCAAACTACTATAAACCAAGAAATTCAATCCTGTAGTACCATGAAATAAATACTCTCTGCATGGAATGCTAAGCTCGAAGCAAAGACAAAGTATATATTTCACACTACTATGAACCAACAATGGAGGCCGTGAGATCCAACCCTTGTATCTCTCTCCTACTAGAAATTTTAAAATAAGTGGATTGTCCTAAAAACATTGTGATCTAATCACAAATTTAACCCTACACATCAAATGTGTTTAATTTTTTAAATTCGGTGTGATGTTACTAAGTCACGTCACTTTAGTGTAACGAACATTCGCTTAATCACAAAGAAGTTTAACCTTGTAATCCATGAAGTAAATACCCTCCGAATGGAATGCAAGACTCGAAGTCAAGACAAGGTATTTATTCACATTACAATAAACTTAACAAAAGGGTTATTTAAGCACTCCCACTCGTTATTTGGGTTTTTTTCTTAAATAATTGTGATCCCATCACAACTAATAACCTTGCACTTGTTCAAGACTCTAATCTCATTAGAATCACTAACTAAAATGGAAGTCCTAAACTATTTAGGATTCCTTAAACACTAATGAATCAAAAATTAGTTATATAGAACTCTCTCCTTAATTTACTAAATAAAAGATTCTAATCTCATTAGACACTATATAACCTTTTAATTAGAATTTTAATCTCATTAAAATCCTCTAATTAAAATAAATTAAGGACTTTTAATCATAAAACAATTTAGGACTAAGAGTTCTATTTAACTAACATCTTTGATCTCAGTAGGTCTTTTAGTTAGATAATGATTAATAAATATCCTTAACTTTTAAGGACTATAAAATTAATCATATAGCCTTGCTTTTATTAAAGTTTTAAAACATAGTCAAAAACAAGTGAAAATTCAAAATTCAGTGCCTTTGATCGGTCGAAAGGAATTCTCGATCGATCGAGACTAGCAAAACTGATTTTTTCAGAATTTTCAGGTAACAGTTTTTGACATCTTCATTGTTCTGCCATCAAAAACACTTTTTGATTTTATCAACGAAGATTTACAGATCAAGAACCATAATAATGCTAGACACGTGAAAAAATATAATCCTAACCTCATTAGGAATAAATTTCATTAAACTAGCATTAACAAATATAAATATATATAACGTAATAAAAACCCTTATTACATATAAAAATCCATATTATATTATATATAATATAATATACAAATTAATATATGTAATATATAATTATTACATTATATATATATATAATAAAACTTATGGCCATCAACAATTTGTACACAAAGCCATTCATCCGTGGGCCATAATATATAGGCAAGACAAAAGAAACTTTGAAAAAGTCAAGTCATGTAATAATGGTCCAAGCCATGAAAGCCATGCAATCCATGCAATTAAAAGACCAAGTGATGCATTAAGTTGGTTCATGCATAGGTAGTTCCAAACGGTTATCCCAACAATAAATAACTACCAAAGGCATTGCAATCTGTGGCTCATGAAACAAAAAAAAAACTTCCAAACCCGAAACATTGACTTTACAAACAATTGCATTGTAAACACATATATATTTATACACGGATTGGATGAAGTTTTATAATTTCCATTCAATCCCACTTGCAATCCATGCACTTTTGGTGTCATGCAAAACAATATATCACATATATTGATCAATGTACACAAGGTTTATGGAACAATATCTTTATGCAGAAATTTGAAAACACAAAGATAACGGTATTTCTAAATTCTAAAATTCAATTACACGCTATACAATCATGATATGAAAACCTGGCTCTGATACCAATTGAAGGAAAAAACTGGTTTTGTATCTCATACAAAACATATAGCGGAAGCAACAAAAAAGGATCTATTTCATTCATGATCGATAACATGCACTATGTAAATTTCAGAATTTAAGAACAAGATAGCGTACCTTGGTGTGGAGAAATTCAAAACAAAGATTAGAAGCACTTGGGAACACTTTTAATCTTCACTCCAATTCCACTTTACGCCCAAGATGTGTGGTCTCTCAATCAGTTTTCAAAGGGAGAATGAAAGTGTGTCTCACACTCTCTCACACACCGTTTTTTTTTTCTTTTCTAATCTCTTCTAATAAAAATTCTGTATATTTCTCCCTTTATAACTAACTGATTATCTAATTGGGCTGGCCTATTGGGCCTTTCCAATTGGGCTTTAGTTTGTGGCTTGGAGTGGGACCAAAAGGGACCAATAAGACACTAGCTCCAATGGGCCTTAGGCTTTTCCGTCAACTCTTGACAAGTCCAAAGTTACCATTAATTATATTTAATACCACTATATAAATATAATTGCACTCTAGACCTTATTAATAACTTATATCCCAAGACATGATTATGCATACAACCCCTTCATTAAAATATTCGTAGTAATCCAAAGTCATGAATATAGACTGCCACTTTGAAGATTACTACGTCTTAATTCTTGAGTACCCGATTTAATCCTTTATGTTATTCGTCATATATTTATGAAATCCAATTTCATAAATATATACTTTAGTAACTCCTTACTAAAGTGGTTGGGCCCAACACTCTAAATAACTAAATCTATTAAACTTATCTCAAGGGAATATTTTGTATCTTCATTAAGAGACTATGAATTCCATCTTGAGAATATATGTTCCATCAACACTAAATGCGGATGCCCAACATACTGAGGTTTTGACCGTAACTAATAGATCTCACTCCTGATATATCAAAGCAACCTACATCTCATGATCAGGTCCATTATTCTCTCAGGATTTAGAGTTGATGTAAATAGAAGTCGTGAGATTTATTATTCATTTGACAGTCGTTAGGAGAATAATAAATCTCACAGCAGTCCAGTTCAATATTTCTTAACTCTTAAAACATATCAACATACCAACTAGAAGTCTCCACTTCCATGATCAAGACAAATTATCTTAGTTGATATGTTATAGTCTTCGCAGATGAAACGCCCAATTTCATCACCGACTACGAACTAAACTTCTGAGTTTACAAAGAACTTGTGATTTATATCTTCTGCGACTTTTCACATAAATCACATATAATGCATCTCATGGACTATGATAATGTCTTACTTCATTTATAGATAGTCTCGTATAATTAAACAATTTAATTATAAAATACATGCCAATAAATTGGGTTTTAGGGCATAAACCCTAACACATCCCAATCGGCCGACGCTTCTTTAGGCTTGGTCCAGCCTATCTCCACAACTTGCCACACCTTCTCATTTAGAGACTTCAAGAATGCTCTCATGTGTACTTTCTAGTATGCATAGTTAGTACCATCAAACAATGGAGGTATAATAAGAGACTGACCTCTATCCATGATAAACAGGGGTCAATGGATCACACACAAAGATTAACCCTAATCAGAGTGTGTCTGCTTTGATACCACTTGATAGGTCAAAAACGTATTGACCCCTTGTGATGAATTAAGTTGATTAATTAGCCAAGTTTATTAATTAATCAAATTAACATGCAAACGCGTGGTAGCACAAACAAATCATCAATTAAACTAAGTATGTAGCGAAAAATAAACGATATAGTGATTTGTTTACGAATGGGGAAAACCTACACGGCAAAAACCCCACCGGGTGATTTTATGGTCACCACTCCTGAAATTCCACTATTATCACAACAAGCGGTTACAAGTAAAGGAATCCCAAGTATCTTACTAACCTACAGTTGAACCCTTACCCCAATACCCAATTGGACTTGTTCTGTAGTGACAATTTCTCCTTTCAATGCACAGCTCCCAAGTACGTGACTAACCAATTGGGCGGATCCCAGTATGCGACTTCAATCACCAACTAAAGAAGATTGTTGGCTGCAAAGTTCTTCAATTCATCCACACGATGAAGATCAAGAAGATGCTTGGTTATAAAACCTTCTGGTGCAAAGACACAGCAACTTCTTCACATGAGAGATGAACTAGGCCAAGAACTTCGTCTCAAGTCACAATTTGCATGAACAAGGATTTCTCAATACTTGTGCAACTTGCGTACACTTTGACAGCCCTTAGAATAATCATTTTATATGTCTAGGGTTAGGAGAAAAGAAGGCCTAAAGACACATCCACGGATTGGAATCAAAACAGAACTTAGAATCTATTTTTCTTAAACCTCGACAGATAGAAGTATCGAGATGTTGTTAAGCCATGAGGCTGGAGCAGCTCTTTAACCTCAACACATGCTAGCTATCGAGATTTAATGATCTTGCACTTTCAGCTTGTTTCTTAGACAAACTTGATGACTTCAACACTTGATCTTGAAACGCAGTTCCTTGAAGTATTAAACACATCCTAAATCTATCCAATTACAAGTGAAGTGCGTTTTGTCAAAGGATTAGCCAATTACATAAATGAATGACATATGTTCTTAACAAGTGAAACACATATGTCCTAATACAATGGCTTAGGAACCATGAATATATTATCATTTCGGGGAATGATCATTGATCTTACTACCAAAGTATGAGTTCAGAGTTTAGGTATGGCTTGGGAAGGTGTTAGGCACTTTAGACCACCTAACCCTATGGTTGTCTTCCTCTCATTGTGTCTTATGTCTTAATCCTATTAAAGGCACATTCAATATTGCATTCTAACTCATATACACACACTAGCAAACATCTAAGCACACAACATGGCACATCTTAAACCCTAACCATATATCTATATGTTAGGATTAGTGCTCTAAAATCTTATTGTATGCTATGTATGACACTATATTATATCTAATAAAGTTGTTTTATTATTATCTAAAATAATGGTAACATGAATGTTTGGATATTATCATATAGTCCTTGAGATGCATAGTATGTAATTTATTTGATTTAGTCACAAAAGATATAAATCACAAGTTCTTTGTAAACTCAAAATCTTAGTTCGTAGTTGTGATGAAATTGGGCATTCCAGCTGTGAAGACTATAACATGTCAATTAAGATGATTTGTCTTGATCATGGAAGTGAAGACTTCTAATTGATATGTTAATATATTTTAAGTGTATAAGATATATTGAACTAGACCATTGTGAGACTTATTATTCTATTAATGACTATCAAATGAATAATAAATCTCACGACTTTCATTTAAATAAACTTTCAATCCTGAGAGAATAGTGAACCCGATCATGAAATGTAGGTTGCTTTAATATATCAAGAGTGAGATCTAAACAAACAGTCAAAACCTCAGTATGTTGGGCAACCACACGTAATGTTGAAATACACATATTCTCAAGATGGAATTCATAGTCTCTTTATAGAGATATAAAATATTCACTTGAGATAAGTTTAATAGGTTTGGTTATTCAAAGTGTTAGGCCTAACCACTATAGTAAAGAATTACTCAAGTTTATATTTTTGAAATTAGATTTCATAAAATATATATATATATATATATATATATATGAATAACTTAAAGAATTAAATTGGGTACTCAAAGATCAAGAGGTAGTAATCTTCAAAGTAACAGTTATATATTATGACTTTGTCTTACCACGAATATTTTCATGAAAGGGTTAAATGTTTAATAAAGTCTTGGAATACAATTTATTAAAAAGGTATAGAGTGCAATTATACTTATATAGTGGTATTAAATATAATTAAACTTTGGGCTTGTTAAGAGTTGATAGATAGATCCAAAGTCCATTGGAGCTAGAGCTTTATTTGTCCCTTTTGGTCCCACTCCAAACCACACACTAAAACCTAATTGGGTTGGCCCAAAAGACAAACCCAATTAGGTTGGCTCAAAAGGCTATCCCGATTAGATAATCAGTTATTAAATAAAATAACTACCAAGTGTAGAAAAATATATACGTATGATTTAAAAGAGAAACATTTAGGGTTTATCTCAAGACACTTGCTTATTCTCTTGAACAAAAACGTATAAAACTGATTGAGAGACCACACATCTTGGGCACATTGTGGAATTGGAGTGAAGATTGAAAGTCTTCCCAAGTTCAATCTTCATTTGTTTTGAATTTCGCTGCACTAAGGTACGCCTTCTTATTCTTTGTTTCTAAGATTCAGATGTTGCATGTTATCTCACATGAATGAAGTAGATCCGTTTAAATTCTGCTGCGTGTTTTTGTATGAGATCAAAATTTGTATTTTTTCCATGAGTCTTCCCAACACTATCATGCTTATCAACCAAAACTAGCATACATCTATCATGCATACCATCACATCATAAACCTTAGCATTCATCTAGCATGGCAAACATATCATCTCAAACAAGGTAGCAACAAATCATGGCAGAAAGGTAGGCATGACAACCAAATATTGATCATCATGTGTATTCCAAACATTTGGACATGAAATCAAGCATCAAACAAACATATTTCATCATTAAAATGCATGTTCATACTAATGCATGACTTACCTAACTTACCTTGCTGTATCTCAACACCTATGGCATCAATGGATGGACATGTGAATGCATATTCATGGTACTAAAGCAAGAAATAAAGAGAAAACCCTAATCTAGAACATTAAAGACAAATAAACAAATAAAACAGAGAAAAAAAGACTTTAGAAAGCATAAAACAGGTCTGTGAGAGACCTCGAAAAGTTTGCCCCTCAAAAAAAAAAAAAAGATTTGGGTACCTTTTAGGGCACCTCTCTTTTTGGGTAAGTGATGTGGAGTTGTTACTTTTTTTTTTTATACAAAAAAATAATAAAAAATAAATACATGATTGAATTGTTCTCTTCATTGATTGAATAAAAAATTACATATTTGAAAAACGAAAAATTGCATGGCTTTGGGTCCTAGTTACAAACTACCAAATAATTACATAGCTTTTTGTCCTAGTTACATTCTACCCAAAATAAAAATAAAGACAAGGCTAGATCTACTTATCCAAATATCTAAATCCGGAGGTTACGGAATGGGAAGGTGTTAGGCACCCATTCCTCCCAGACAGAGTGTGGTCTTCTAGACTCTTGTAACCAATGTACCATTTTATGCATGTCATGAATGATATGTTGAACATGTGGAAAATAATAATAATAAATCACAAATTTATTTATGAATGAAGTCTCTTCTTGGGAAAAAATCAGATTTGTTTTGTAGTTTAGAAAAAAATGATTTTGATTTGTCAAAATACCATATTTGTTTTGTAGTATATAGGAAAAAGTGGTTTTTGGAGATAAAAATTCAGATATATTTTTATTACATGAAATAAAGTCTTTTGGTTTGAAAAATATTAGATCTATTTTTAAGAATTGAAAAAATGTTTCTTTTGGTTTTATAAAAGATCAGATCTATTTTATGATAATAAAAAAATGGTATTTCATAATAGAAAAATCAAATCTTTTTTTTTATATGTTAATTAAATGAAAAGGATTTTTTTCAAGAAGAGAGTTTCACTCATAATTTAAATTTATGCAACATGAAGTGAATAAAAGAAACATAAACACAATCATGCTTAATCTTTTCCTTTATTTCAAAATATGCATATGTTAAAAAAATCAAATCTGTTTCTAAGACAGATACAAATCAGTTTTTAATTGAGAAAAATTCAAATATGTATCTCATAAAGATGCAGATCCGTTTTTGTTTGAAGAAAAACACAAATCCACATCTAAGAAAGATGTAGATTTTTTTTTTTTTTAAAGAAAAAGAATTGTTCACATGCAGATTATTGACATTCAAGAAAGAGATTACAACAATCACATAAAAAAAATCATGCTTTAAACAAAACTACAATGAATCATTCACATTATGGATAAAAACATTCATCAACATAAAAAAATAAAATAAAATAAAATAAAAAATTTAAAAAGACATAAAAAAGAGAGGGTGATTGAAAACAACCTCTTGCATGAGCACTCATTGTTCTTAAGAGAATGTTTTGAGATTCAAAGAAACTTATTTAGTTATCTTTGAAACCTAAAAACCCTATATTAAGCAGCAAATCTTAGAGAGGATTAGCAGGTATCAGCAATTTGAAAGCCTCAAAATGTGTGCCTCTCAGAGCGTAAAAAAAAGGTGCTGAATTATGAGACCCAGTCTCTATTTATAGAGGCCAAAAATCTCTAAAAAATAGCCTCGAAGTGTAGAATATGAATCGGGACTCATCCTACTACGAAAAGATCGAAAAGGGTGTGTCTTATCGTCACCCGAAGGCCGTTGGGCCAAAAAAGGCCAATTTGGCACTTTTAAAGTGTTGTTCAGCACTCCAAAAGTGCCAAATGGTACTCTTGGATGCCAAACGCTTTGTCATGTTCGGGTGCCATTCGGACTCTCCTTCTAGGGTTTTTGATAGGCCAAAAATGTA
This sequence comes from Castanea sativa, assembly GCF_040712315.1. Lineage (NCBI taxonomy): Eukaryota > Viridiplantae > Streptophyta > Magnoliopsida > Fagales > Fagaceae > Castanea > Castanea sativa. The sequence continues at coordinate 12,695,749 of NC_134023.1, forward strand.
TTAACCCTTTGTGATAAATTAACCAATTAATTAGTCAAGTGAATTAATTAGGTTCAATTATATGTAACAAGCGTGGTAGCGCAAATAAAGTACCAAATAACTAAATATGCAGCAGAAATTTGACAACTTATATTTCTAAAACACTTAAACAACCTATATTTCTAAAACACTTAAACAAAACTCATCAAAGCATTTTTGTGTGAAATAAAAATAAAAGATTGCATACAGATAATAAGAAACATGTGTATAAAGGGAGAAAGAACACATGGAGAGATAGGTGAAATGATATACATCAACATATATAAAGCAAACATAAGTAAAATGTATGTCAAAAGGTCACAAGACCTAGGGTACAAGAAGAATGTATCTAAAATAGAAAGAAAGGAAAGAAATACATCAAAATCCTCATTACATCCCTCAAAAATATGAACACTCCCCCCAATAGAAACCTCCTATACTAAAGGAAAAATTCTGGTTTTGTATCTCATACAAAACATATAGCGGAAGCAACAAACAAGGATCTATTTCATTCATGATTGATAACGTGCACTATGTAAATTTCAGAATTTAAGAACAAGATAGCGTACCTTGGTGTGGAGAAATTCAAAACAAAGATTAGAAGCACTTGGGAACACTTTTAATCTTCACTCCAATTCCACTTTACGTCCAAGATGTATGATCTCTCAATCAATTTTTTAAAGGGAGAATGAAAGTGTGTCTCACACTCTCTCACACACAGTTTCTTATTTTCTTTTTTCACTCACTAATAAAAATTATGTATGTTTCTCCCTTTATAACTAACTGATTATCTAATTGGGCTGGCCTATTGGGCCTTTCCAATTGGGCTTTTATGTGTAGCTTGGAGTGGGACCATAAGGGACCAATAAGACACTAGCTCCAATGAGCCTTGGGCTTTTCCGTCAACTCTTGACAAGTCCAAAGTTATCATTAATTATATTTAATACCACTATATAAATATAATTGCACTCTAAGCCTTATTAATATATTATATCCCAAGACTTTATTATACATGCAACCCCTTCATGAAATATTCGTAGTAACACAAAGTCATAAATATAGACTGCCACTTTGTAAATTACTACATCTTATCCTTGAGTACCCGGTTTAATTCTTTAAAGTTATCCATTATATATTTATGAAATCCAATTCATAAATATATACTTTAGTAATTTCTTACTAAAGTGGTTAGGCCTAACTCTCTGAATAACTGAACCCATTAAACTTATCTCAAGGGAATATTTTATATCTCTATTAAGAAATTATGAATTCCATCTTGAGAATATATGTTCCATCTGAAGGAAAAATTCTGGTTTTGTATCTCATACAAAATACATAGCGGAAGCAACGAACAAGGATCTATTTCATTCATGATTGATAACGTGCACAATGTAAATTTCAGAATTTAAGAACAAGATAGCGTACCTTGGTGTGGAGAAATTCAAAATAAAGATTAGAAGCACTTGGGAACACTTTTAATCTTCACTCCAATTCCACTTTACGCCCAAGATGTGTGGTCTCTTAATCAGTTTTCAAGGGAGAATGAAAGTGTGTCTCACACTCTCTCACACACCATTTCTTTTTCTTTTCTAATATCTTCTAATAAAAATTCTGTATATTTCTCCCTTTATAACTAACTGATTATCTAATTAGGCTGGCCTATTGGGCCTTTTCAATTGGGTTTTAGTGCGTGGCTTGGAGTGGGACCAAAAGGGACCAATAAGACACTAGCTCCAATGGGCCTTGGGCTTTTCCGTCAACTCTTGACAAGTCCAAAGTTACCATTAATTATATTTAATATCACTATATAAATATAATTGCACTCTAGGCCCTATTAATAAATTATATCTCAAGACTTTATTATACACGTAACCCCTTCATAAAATATTCGTAGTAACACAAAGTCATAAATATAGACTGCCACTTTGTAAATTACTACATCTTATCCTTGAGTACCCGGTTTTATTCTTTAAAGTTATTCATTATATATTTATGAAATCCAATTTCATAAATATATACTTTAGTAATTTCTTACTAAAGTGGTTAGGCCTAACTCTCTGAATAACTGAAACCATTAAACTTATCTCAAGGGAATATTTTATATCTCTATCAAGAGACTATGAATTCTATCTTGAGAATATATGTTCCATCAACACTAAATGTGGCTGCCCAACATACTGAGGTTTTGACCGTCACTTCATATCTCACTCCTGATATATCAAAGCAACCTACACTTCATGATCAGGTCCATTATTCTCTCAGGATTAAGAGTTCATGCAAATAAAAATCGTGAGATTTATTATTCATTTGACAGTCGTTAGAAGAATAATAAATCTCACAGCGGTCCAGTTCAATATGTTTCAACTCTTAAAACATATCAACATATCAACTAGAAGTTTCCACTTCCATGATCAAGACAAACCATCTTAGTTGACATGTTATAATCTTCGTAGATGAAATGCCCAATTTCATCACCGACTACGAACTATAAATTCTGAGTTTACAAAGAACTTGTGATTTACATCTTCTGTGACTTTTCACATAAAACACATACAATGCATCTCATGGACTATATGATAATGTCCCATATTCACGTTACCACTATTTTAGATAATAATAAAATAACTTTATCAATCACAATATTAAGTCATACATCATGTTATACATAATATCATACATAATATCATATATAGCATCATACAATAGGATTTAAGGGCACTAATCCTAACAATCTCCCACTTGCCCTAAAAACTATTGTGTACTAATCTAACTCCCATTCCCTCCAAATGTGACTCGAAAGTCCTTTGAGGCAAGGCTTTGGTAAAGGGATCTGCTAGATTATTTACACTTTCAATCTTTGCTACCACAACATCTCCACGAGCAACAATGTCTCGAATAATGTGGTACTTCCTCTCAATGTGCTTTCCTTTCTTATGATTCCTTGGATCTTTGGATTGTGCAACCGCTCCACTATTGTCACAAAACAATGTGATGGGAATTTGCTCCATTCTCACAACACCAAGATCAGAAAGGAATTTCTTGAGCTAAACAGCCTCCTTTGCTGCTTCACAAGCAGCAACATACTCGGCTTCTATGGTGGAGTCCGCAATACAAGATTGCTTAACGCTCCTCCAACTTATGGCTCCACCTCCCAAGGTGAAAACACATCCTGAAGTGGATTTTCTAAAATCTAGATCTGACTGAAAGTCTGAATCTGTATAACCAATGGGAATCAAATCCTCACTTGGTAAACAAGCATATAATCTCTCGTTCTCCTAAGATACTTGAGAATATGCTTTACAGTTTGCCAATATTTTGGTCCTGAATTTGATTGATATCGGCTGACCATGCCAACTGAATAACAAATATCTGGTCTAGTACAAAGCATGGCATACATGAGACTTCCCACTGCAGAAGCATAAGGAACTTGTCTCATAATATTTTCTTCCTCTTGAGTCTTAGGCCTTTGGTCATCAGACAGAGGAACTCCATGTCTAAAAGGAAGCAATCCTTTCTTGGAGTTTTGCATGCTAAACCGTTCTAGGACCTTATCTATATATCCAGCTTGTGATAAGCCTAACATCTTATTCTTGCGATCTCGCCAAAGCTTAATCCCTAGAATAAAGTTAGCCTCACCCAAGTCCTTCATATCAAATTGGCTTGACAACCAAACTTTAACCGATGACATTACCCCTACGTCATTCCCAATGAGTAGAATATCATCAACATAAAGCACCAGGAACATTACTACTTTGTCTCGATGCCTTTTGTACACACATGGTTCATCAAGATTTTGTTCAAAACCAAATGACTTGATTGCTTGATCAAATCTGATGTTCCATGACCTAGATGCTTGTTTAAGTCCATAAATGGACCTATTCAACTTGCATACCATATGCTCTTGATTCTTTACTATGAAACCTTCTGGTTGCAACATGTATATTTCTTCTTCAAGATTACCATTAAGAAATGCAGTCTTGACATCCATTTGCCAAATCTCATAATCATAATGAGCAGCAATGGATAAGAGAATTCTGATAGATTTAAGCATAGCTACTGGCGAAAAAGTTTCATCATAATCAATACCTTCTTTTTGTGTATACCCGTTCGCCACTAGTCTTGCTTTAAAGGTTTCAACCTTTCCATCTATTTCTCTCTTTCTCTTGTAAACCCATTTGCAACTAACAGGTTTAATGCCGTTAGGCGCCTTTACAAGATCCCATACATGATTGGAATCCATAGAATCCAATTCAGATTTCATAGCTTGGACCCAATGATGTGCATCTATATTATTCATTACTTCATCATAAGTGTAAGGATCCGATTCAGCCTCTTCTGAAATAGCTTCATAAGTTTCTCCCAAACCTATGAATCTTATAGGAGGCCGAACAATTCTCCCACTACGACGAGGCACCTGTGTACTAGACATCTCATGAGTAGTATCTTGTGGTGTATCTAATACAGTCACATCATCCCTAGTTTCATACATTGGTTGTTCAACTACAGGTTCATTCATTTCAGCCAAGACAACTCTACTTCTAGGAGTAAAATTATTCATATAGTCATTTTCTAAGAATTTGGCATTTGTGCTAACAAACACTCTATTATCCTTATGACTATAGAATAAACCTCCAACTATTCCTTTTGGATACCCTACAAAAAATACCACTTCTGTTTTAGACTGTAACTTGTCAGACTTTCCTTTCAACACATGTGCTGGACAACCCTAAATGTGGAGATGTCTTATACTAGGCTTTCGCTCATTCCACAACTCTACAGGTGTTTTAGGAATAGACTTCGAATGTACTAAATTCAGAAGATACATTGCATTATTTAAGGCATATCCCCAAAAAGAAATTGGTAGAGTCGAATAACTCAACATGGACCTAACCATATCTAAAAGAGTCCTATTCCTTCTTTCTGCTACACCATTTTGTTGTGGAGTTCCAAGTGCAGTCAATTGGGATATAATCCCATTTTCAGTCAAGTAATCCTTGAAATCACCAAGAAGGTATTCGCCACTTCGATTAGATCGAATGGCCTTTATGTGTTTACCCAATTGATTTTCAACTTCAGCCCTAAACTCTTTGAACTTTTCAAAGGCTTCGGACTTCCGTTTCATTAGGTACACATAACCAAATCTCGAATAATCATCAGTGAAAGTAATGAAATACTCATAGCCACCTCTTGCTTGGATTGACATAGGACCACATACATCTGAATGTACTAGTTCTAGCAAATCTTGGGCTCTTTTACCCTTTTCATTAAAAGGTCATTTGGTCATCTTACCTTCCAAACAAGATTCGCAAACTAGAAAACCATCAAAGTCCATGGGCTGTAAAAGTCCATCTTTGATTAGTCTTTGAATCCTACTTGAATTAATATGACCTAAACGCAAGTGCCATAGATATGCATCACTAGTAGAAGGAAACTTTCTCTTTAATGATTTCACATGAGACTTACTATCTAATTCAGAATTGTATAATTCATGCTTATCAGGAGTTAAAATATAAAGACCATCTACAATATTGCCAGAACAGATAAACACTTTATTCTTCATTATTACAACATTGTCTTTCAGGATAACACAATATCCATGTTTACTTAAGTAAGTTGCAGAAATTAAATTCCTACAAACATTAGGTACATACAAACAGTCTTTCAATATTAAAACTCTGGACTTAAAACACAAATTAAACACTCCAACAGTTTCAACCGGAATCTTGCTCCCATCAGCCAAAGTAAGAAATAGTTCTCCCTCATTCAACTTTCTGATCTCCTAGAACCCCTGCAAAGAATTGCAGATATGATTAGTACAACCTGAATCCACACACTAGGAATCTGTTGGATTCTGTACCAAACATATTTCAAGAAGAAATGAACTTTTCATACCTTTATTCTTGCCAGTCTTGTATGTTGGACAATTCCTTTTCCAATGTCCTTTCTCACCACAATGGAAACATTTTCCTTTGGTTTTCTTTCCTTTGTTGGCAACCCCTAAGGCAATTTGTTTACCATCTTTCTTAGTGAAGTCCTTCTTCTTCTTCTTCTTACCCTTACCTTTCGACTTAGGTTGAGAAGTAGAAGCTTCACCAACATTGGCTTCAACACTAGAAGTACCAAGGATGTCTTCTGCCGCCACTAACTCATTCATTAATTCAAACAAAGAATAAATCTTTTTGTTCATATTATAATTGAGTCTGAATTCTTTGAATGATTCTGGTAGTGACTGAAGTATCATATCCACTTGGGATTCTCCATCAATGCCGGCACCTAAAACTTCTAATATGTTCAGATTAGCAATCATCCTAAGACAATGCTCCCTCACTGAACTTCCTGTAGCCATTTTGGTATTATAAATTTGCCTCATGGTTTCTTGCCTTGCAGAACGGCCTTGCTTACCAAACATCTCCTTCAGACTATGCATTATGTCCGAAGCAAGTTCTACATCCTGCATTTGATGTTATAGAACATTTGAGATAGATGCTAGGATGTAGCACTCGGCCATCTCATTAGATTTCTGCCAACGATCATATCGTTGTTTTTCCTCAAGAGGAGCATCTAATGAAGGAAATTTAGGACATGGTTAAGTAAGCACATACTTGTGCTCTTCAGCAGTAAGAACAATGTCCAAATTTCTTTTCCAGTCAACATAGTTGGATCCAGTCAGTTTGTTTTGGTTAAGAATAGAAACAAGTGGGCTAAATGATGCCATGATAAAATCTGAAAATAATAAACATGAATATAATAAGTAAAATAGACATTATCAATTTAGCATATAAGCATATAATATGGAACCTTAATAAAACCATAAAATAATATATGCAAAGACAACCCAATCTCATATTCAATATCCCTCAGCATAGAGTGAACATAAAATACTATGATTGATTGAGAACTATTCTCATTATTAGTGCTATCATGACAACTCTTATCAAACACTAATAATATGTCGTTTTACATTTAGCCTCTAAGTAATAATAGTAAGAACTCAGCATAGAGGATACTAAAATATTTAGTCTAGTGTATACCATTGTCTAGAATCATGTGTAACCACATCTCATCCCTTTAACAGGCTTATTTTGTAGTACCATGATAAAACACCCTCCGCATGGAATGCAAAGCTCGAAGCTAAGACAAGGTGTTTATCAAACCACTATAAACCAAGAAATTCAATCTTGTAGGACCATGAAATAAATACTCTCTGCATGGAATGCTAAGCTCGAGGTAAAGACAAAGTATATATTTCACACTACTATGAACCAACAATAGAGGCCGTGAGATCCAACTCTTGAATCTCTCTCCCACTAGATATTTTAAAATAAAGGTTTTTAAGATCAAGAATGATAATAATGCTAGACACGTGAAAAAATATAATCCTAATCTAATTAGGAATAAATTTCATAACCCTAGCATTAATATATATAAATATATATAACGTAATAAAAACCCTTATTATATATAAAAATTTATATTATATTATATATAATATAATATACAAATTAATATATATAATATATAATTATTACTTTATATATATATATATATATATATATATATATATATATATATATAAAACTTACAGATGGTGGACTCTTACTTTAATGCATGCAAGATGACCAAATCAACTATTATATATATATATATATATATATATATATATATATATATATATATTTATATAACTTGCTGATGGTGGACTCTTACTTTAATGCATGCAAAATGGCCAAATCAACAATTATATATATAAAACTTACTGATGGTCAGAACGTAAGAATCCTTACGGATTCACTTTTCCAATTGGAAGTGTACATGCGGATTCAATATGTGCAATCCGTACCGTTTGGAAGTTAATATCTTTGAAACCGCTATTCAAAATGTTTAATCCGTACATTCACTTTAAGGCACCACATCATTCAAACGTAGGATATTTTTATGCAATCTCATATTCTTCCATTAATGGTTATTGAATCAACGACCAATCCGTGCACATGTAGAACAATATATCACATATATTTATCAATGTACACAAGATTTACGAAACAATATCTTTATGTAGAAATTTGAAAACACAAAGATATCGGTTTTCTTAAATTCTAAAATTCAATCACACGCTATACAATCATGATATGAAAACCTGGCTCTGATACCAATTGAAGGAAAAATTCTGGTTTTGTATCTCATACAAAACACATAGCAGAAGCAACGAACAATGATCTATTTCATTCATGATTGATAACGTGCACAATGTAAATTTCAGAATTTAAGAACAAGATGGCGTACCTTGGTGTGGAGAAATTCAAAATAAAGATTAGAAGCACTTGAGAACACTTTTAATCTTCACTCCAATTCTACTTTACGCCCAAGATGTGTGGTCTCTCAATCAGTTTTCAAGGGAGAATGAAAGTGTGTCTCACACTCTCTCACACACCGTTTCTTTTTCTTTTCTAATCTCTTCTAATAAAAATTCTGTATGTTTCTCTCTTTATAACTAACTGATTATTTAATTAGGCTGGCCTATTGGGCCTTTCCAATTGGGCTTTAGTGTGTGGCTTGGAGTGGGACCAAAAGGGACCAATAAGACACTAGCTCCAATGGGCCTTGGGCTTTTCCGTCAACTTTTGACAAGTCCAAAGTTACCATTAATTATATTTAATACCACTATATAAATATAATTGCACTCTAGGCCTTATTAATAAATTATATCCCAAGACTTTATTATACACGTAACCCCTTCATAAAATATTCGTAGTAACACAAAGTCATAAATATAGACTGCCACTTTGTAAATTACTACATCTTATCCTTGAGTACCCGATTTAATTCTTTAAAGTTATTCATTATATATTTATGAAATCCAATTTCATAAATATATACTTTAGTAATTTCTTACTAAAGTGGTTAGGCCTAACTCTCTGAATAACCGAAACCATTAAACTTATCTCAAGGGAATATTTTATATCTCTATCAAGAGACTATGAATTCCATCTTGAGAATATATGTTCCATCAACACTAAATGTGGCTGCCCAACATACTGAGGTTTTGACCGTCACTTTAGATCTCACTCCTGATATATCAAAGCAACCTACACTTCATGATCAGGTCCATTATTCTCTCAAGATTAAGAGTTCATGCAAATAGAAGTCGTGAGATTTATTATTCATTTGACAGTAATTAGAAGAATAATAAATCTCACAGCGGTCCAGTTCAATATGTTTCAACTCTTAAAACATATCAACATATCAACTAGAAGTTTCCACTTCCATGATCAAGACAAATCATCTTAGTTGACATGTTATAGTCTTCGCAGATGAAATGCCCAATTTCATCACCGACTACGAACTATAAATTCTGAGTTTACAAAGAACTTGTGATTTACATCTTCTGTGACTTTTCACATAAAACACATACAATGTATCTCATGGACTATATGATAATGTCCCATATTCACGTTACCACTATTTTAGATAATAATAAAAGAACTTTATCAATCACAATATTAAGTCATACATCATGTCATACATAATGTCATACATAATATCATACATAGCATCATACAATAGGATTTAAGGGCACTAATCCTAACACCATCAACACTAAATGTGGCTGCCCAACATACTGAGGTTTTGACCATCACTTTAGATCTCACTCCTGATATATCAAAGCAATCAACACCTCATGATCAGGTCCATTATTCTCTTAGGATTAAGAGTTCATACAAATAGAAGTCATGAGATTTTTTATTCATTTGACAGTCATTAAAATAATAATAAATTTCACAGCAGTCCTATTCAATATGTTTTAACTCTTAAAACATATCAACATATCAACTAGAAGTCTCCACTTCCATGATCAAGACAAATCATCTTAGTTGATACGTTATAGTCTTCGCAGATGAAATGCCCAATTTCATCACCGACTACGAACTATAAATTCTGAGTTTACAAAGAACTTGTGATTTATATCTTCTATGATTTTTCACATAAATCATATACAATGCATCTCATGGACTATATGATAATGTCCCATATTCATGTTACCATTATTTTATATAATAATAAAATAACTTTATCAATCACAATATTAAGTCATACATCGTGTCATACATAATGTCATACATAATATCATACATAGCATAATACAATAGGATTTAAGGGCACTAATCCTAACATATACTAACCCTCCCCTATAAGTATGACTACTCTCATCCTAAAACTACTCCCCCTTTTTGTCACAAGTGACAAAGGGTAAGAGTCTCAAGTAGACATCTCGTCATCACCGGAAGAGCTAGCATCACCATCCTTAGTATCACCATCATCCTCATCCTCAAAAGCCTTTGGAGTAGGAGGAGGAGAAGCAACAAAGCCGCCCATGACAACCTGTTGTCATGCAATACGACCAACACAGGTGTTCACTTGACACAACTCATTACTGAGAGTGTCAAGGCAAGCATCCATGCGCATAAGCTATGCCATAATGTCTTCGAGTGTCACACCGCCCATAGAAGAAGAGGGAACGGATGTGGATGGAGCTGTAGAAGCTAAAGGAACCGTCGATTCGGACCACCTCAAACGTAGTTGCATCTCGCTCCGTTTAACGGTAGCAGTGTCTGTGGCACATATGACATGGAAGTGGTCGGAAACGAGAAAGGGAACAGAAAAATGGCATAAAATCCTCATGATAGCAGAAAGGAAGATGAACTTATCACAGGTCTCCGTATCCTTATACACATCTATGATGGAAAGAATGAAATGAGAGGGAAAGTCAATAGTAAGATGCTCTATAAGGGATAACAAAAACCGAGCACGGGGCTCTGTAATAGAGTTATAGTGAGAAAGGGGATGCAAAACAAAGGTCATAACCATGTTAATGAACCTATAACCCTTAGCAAAGGTTGAACACGAAGTGAACTGACAATCACCCAAATTTGAAGGTTGCTCACAAAAAGTAGAAATAAGCTGGTCTTTAGACATAGTCTTTAGACGCTCACAACCAAGGTAGTCAGGATGCGCTATCCTAGGGACATGGAGCATATCAGATACAATATCGGGAGTGACGACGATGCATGCACCTCAAATGCGAGTAACAAAGGGAGGTACTGAATAATTAAATTCATGCATGTTAGAGTAGAACTCCTGGATCAACAAGGATGGACAAGTGACCGGGACGTCACACAGTGACTCTCAACCCCTATTATGAATGGCAGTGGGTAGGTCAATGTCAGAGAAGTCTGACAAAATGACTTGGCATTCTGAATGAATGCCTTCTCTAGAAAAGTTCTTCAAAAAGTCATTGCGAGCTTTATCATCAAGAAACTGAATATGAGAAGGGGTAGGATCAGAAGAGGTAGATGGCCCAAAATGAAGAGGATTCCATGATGGAGTAGACTTACGTTTAGGTGCCATGATGCAATTAACGTAAACAAGAGAGAGAGAGAGAGAGAGAGAGAGAGAGAGAGAGAGACAATCAAAAAAGCACCAACAAGACACAATATATACAAATATAAAAACTTGAAGGTATGTATGCATGAAAATGCATGAGCATGTGATATGCAATAGTAAATAAATCATGGGCGGAACCCAATCCAAACCTACCAGTACACAATTAGTTATACAATGTAAACACAAATCTAAAATGCATGAAACATCATTATAATGCACATGTGATGCAATGCATGATGTTTTAAAATAAAAAATACAAAACCCATCCCAACAATTTTACAAAATCATCTTTGATTTTGAAAAACCCCAAAATTTTCATCAAAAGAAGGATTAGGACCCTTACCAAGTGAAGAAAAACTTGATCTAGGCAGAAAAATCCTTGAGGATGAAGTTTCGAGTGAGAAAGAGAGGTTTTTGGAGGTGAAGAGGCAATAGGAATCGAGAGACATCGAGAGAGACATCGAGAGAAATGAGATCCAAATCACGCTGACCCTATACATAGAAGCTCAGTAATTCTTGACAGATCGAGAGATGTCGAGAGGTGTCGAGCTTTAAAAGGGTCGACAAATGCAGCTATCGAGCAAGTGTCCAGAGGTGTCCATAGCAAAAACAAGCTCAATGGATCAAGGAGCTATCGAGAAGCTATCGAGGAAATAGAAACTTTCTCGATGGATCGAGGAGCTATCGAGATTGCAATAAGAAAAAGCTAAAGAGCTCAATAGATAGCCTAGCTATCGAGAGGTGTCGCGAAGCTATCAAGATTGCTTAAAAACAGCTTTTCAAGAAGAGAAAAACATAGACATGAACGCGATCAAACATGCAACTCAACCAAAGATCCAAACAACATTTTAACCTCTCAACAAAAAATGTCATGCACTTAGATCCAAAACACACACACACACTAAACAAGTCTAACCAATTTTATATTTCAAAAATAAGTTAAGACAGTTTAGTGAGCATACATTAGTGCATGTAAACCTTGTGATGGCCAAATCACATTGTACATGCACATGTATCAAAAGTAGCAAAGAATATTCCGTGTTGTGTGTGAAAACATCTCAAGATTACATAAGTGTCTCTATGTTATGACGATTTGAGATATGAGTAAATCAATTTAACTCACACACGATCATAACTGCTTGATGGGGACTATCACCTTCGAGGTACATCCTATAACTCCCACATCTCCTAGAATACACGCTTGCAATCATGTTTTGAAGCAATTTAATCTTTTTGCTTTTATTTTTCTCTTTGTATATTTCTCTTTTATTAAGCATAACATGTATGGGCGTATAAAAGAGAGAAAAGAAATACCCAATTATGTTAAGCTTGTTGAGATTGCACTTTTTGTATGCCAAAGCATACCGATGTCATTTCATGATTGGTGGACAACAGTGGTGAGATGGTTATTTATGCCTTTCTCTTAGGATTTTCTAATCCTTCCCGTCAAAAAGAGTGATACAAGTGTTAAGTACAAGAGCATCACAAACACGAGCCACAAAACTTACTTTCTTAGTTTTGCATAGAGATGCTCATCTAAGCTACAAAAGATACAAAGTTTAGAAAACTTTGTTTCATTGGCCATTCAAGGTACACATGTACCAATGTACACAAACTGTTTTTGTATTTTTTTTTCTGATTTTTCAATTTTTTATTTATTTTTTATGAATGAAAAAGAAAAGAAAAACAAAACTAAAAAACAACCAAACAAAAACAAGTCAAATAAAGAAATGCATAAAAAATAGACTGTCTCAAAGAAAAAACACACAAGTAATGAAAACATAACAAAAAGAGCGACAGAGTAAAAAAGTGACTAAATCACTTGGAGCCCTTTTCCTTCCACACCTTGGAAGAACTTTTTCTTTAAGAAAACTCTTGAACTAGCAGTGAGGGGGAAGAATTGAAACCGTCCAAGTTTGAAAGGAACATGAGGGCCTTGAGGAGATCTCCTAGAGGTGCAAGAGAGGACGAAAGCGGATTCTGGCTTCCTGACGACATCATGTTGTTGCTCTCTTAAGTGGCTAATCACTTATAGTAATTTGGTCGAGTATGTCCAGCTACGCCACAGTGATGACAAAGATGTTGCTTCTTCTCTTTGGACTTTTTAGCGTTGCTCTTCTTAACCCTAGGGTTTTGGTTTCTTTCTTAGCAAGCTTAGGGGGTGCTCCTCAGATAGATTTACCCTTGTCTATGTTCTTACTAGGTATCATAGTTTTAGCATCATTATTCTCAAAATCAATATTTTTTGCAAGAGAAACAAAAACAGTTGTACTAGAAGAATCAATATTAGGAGAAGGAAAATCATACCCTAAACCAATTCGATCAGAGGTAGATTTTTGCATGTTGAGTATCTCGTCAAGCTTTGCACTTGAGGTTCTCTCCAACTGAGCTCTCACTTGGAACAGTTTTGCCTCAAGCTTCTTGGTCTTCTTAGGCAAGAAATTGTTCTCAAACCTCAGTGCTCCAATAGTCTAATTTGCTTCATCAAACTTTATGAAAAGGTGTTCTCGTTCAAGGTCCACATCACTAAGCTTCTTTGTGGCTAACCTATACATCTTCTCATGTTTCTCCGAGACCTTGAATAACTTTGCATAGGCTGTGTGGATGTCATCTTGCTCATCCATCTTCTCAAATTTTGACTCCACCAAGTTCTCTTCTTCATCCACATCTTCTACAATCCCTTCAGTAGGATTGACAGTGGCGGTGAAGGCATTCAGGATTCCGTCATTCTCATTTCCGGAATCATTCTTAGGTTCATTCTCACTTAAGGTACAGTAAGTGCGTTGCTTTTCGCAATAGACTTGAGATAAGTGGGGCACTCTTGTTTCATATGATTGAATCCTTGACAACCGAAACACTTAGGCCCTGAAGGAACAGTGTACTGACCGCCATCCCTAGCATCGTTCTTTCCTTTGTCTTGCCTCTTAGACTGTGAAGAACTTAATTGCCTACAGTCCTTGTCGAAGCCCTTTGCATTGGCATTCTTCTTGAACTGCTGGGTGATGTAGGAATTCATTTTAGAATCTTCATCATCGAAAGACTCATTAGTGTCACTACTTTTGGCCTTCAGTGCCATGCTCTTGCTCTTGCTTGACTTCCCTAGCCTAGACAAACCCAACTCATAGGTCCGCATATTTTCAACAAGTTTTGTCAAAGGAATTTTATCAATATCATTTGATTCCTCAATAGCGGTGATCTTGGCATGAAATCTCTCGGGCAGAGATTTGAGCACTTTTCTCACAATCTTGGGTTCTGGAATGGTTTCCCCTAGATTAAATGTTGAGTTAACTATGCCCGTGAGCCTGGCATAGAACTCATCAAATGACTCATCCTCCTCCATCTTGATTTCTTCGAAGCTAGTAGTGAGCCTCTGAAGCTTTGGATCCTTGATAACCTTGGTTCCTTTATAGGTTGTCTAGAAAATGGTTCACGCCTCCTTTGCAATTTTAGTGGAAGAGATCTTCTTGAACTCCTCATTTATGACCGCACTGAATAAGGCATTCAATGCTCTGCTGTTGAAGTTAGCCGCCTTGATCTTTGCATCATCCCAATAGACCAACGCTTCCTTCAGCTTGGTCCAGTCTATCTCCACAGCTTGCCACACTTTCTCATCTAAGGACTGCAAGAAAGCTCTCATGCGTACTTTCTAGTATGCATAGTTGTTCCATCAAATAAAGGAGGTACAATAAGTGAATGTCCTCTATCGATGACATAAAGGGGTCAATGGATCTCACAGCAAAGATTAAACCCTAATCAGAGTGTGCCTACTCTGATACCACTTGATAGGTCAAAAATGTATTGACCCCTTGTGATAAATTAACCAATTAATTAGCCAAGTAATTATGTTCAATTATATGTAACAAGCGTGGTAGCACAAACAAAGTACCAAATAACTAAATATGCAGCAGAAATTAAATGACATGGTGATTTGTTTACGAATAGGGAAAACCTACACGGCAAAAATCCCACTGGGTGATTTTAAGGTCACCACTCCCAAGAATTTACTATTATCAAAACATGCAGTTACAAGTAAAGTAATCCCAGTACCTTATATCAACCTACAGCTGAACCCTTACCCCAATACCCAATTGGACTTGTTCTGTAGTGAAAATCTCTCCTTGTAATGCATAGCTCCCAGTACGTGACTAACCAATAGATGTGCAGATCCCTATACGCGACTTGATCATCAACATAAGAAGGATGTTGGCTACAAATTTCTTTTGTTCTTCAACACATGAAGATCACGAAGTTGCTTGGTCACAAAACCCTACGGTGTACAAACACAGCAGCTTCTTCAAGAGCTAAGGCAAACTAGGTTTCCGGTAACACTTGAGGAATTATGCTCTTGTGCAATTGTGCTCTTGCCTTTGTAACTTGATACAGCCCTTAAAATAATCCTTATATATGTTTAGGGTAGTGAGAAAAGAAAGCCCAAACGCATAATCATGGATTAGATGAAAATTAGTCCAGAAAAACTGAGTTTCATAAACCTTGACAGATACCCTAGCTGTCGAGCAATTGTCGAGCCTCGGGCTTAAACAGCACTTTTAAACCTTAATAGATGCTAGCTGTCGAGCTAGCTGTCAAGTTTTAATAAACAATACTTCTTCACTTGTTTCTTGGACAGGCTTGAATGGATTTAACACTTGAAACTTGAAACCTTGTTTCTTGAAGCATTAAATACATCCTAGATCTACCCAATTACAAGTAAAGTGCATTTTTTCAAAGGATTAGTCAATACATAAAATGTTGACATATGTTCCTAACATCCAATCACATATGTCCTAACAGTTTTTCGATTCGGTCCTTGCATCTAGATGTGTTTTCATCCTCCATCCATGATTTTTTAATCTCTTTTCTGGTTAATTCATGCTTTTTAAGAACAATTATCTTGTAGATAAATACCCTAAAATAAATCTTGATAAAGTTCAGATTATCCATAATTTTATTGTTATCCAATCATCCCTTTTATTCCATGCATGCATCCCTATTTAAACACTAATTATCAACCAATCACAAAATTATTTAATTAACTTTAATTGTTTAATGAATCAGAATTAATTTAAATTAATCGTGTGTGGTCGACTCTACCTAGACACAATGCATGTTGACTGTGCAAACTTGATCATGTGATATCTTTCAATCCAATGGTTCGATTTAGAAACCGGACACACCATTATGATCGTTAGAACCTTAAGATCATTTTTATGGTATGCAATGAATGAATTGATGCATGTAATGCAATCATGATTTTTTTGGGTTACGTGAATGGTCATTCAAGTCATTATCTTGATTAAATCATGGGTGCAAAATTAAGTGTCTACAGAATGCCCCTCATTGACAGTGCTTGAAAAATGAATGTCAATGTAAAACAAAGACACTGATTTTAGCGACCATGATCTAATTAAGGT
The DNA here is from genome assembly GCF_040712315.1 of Castanea sativa. Classification (NCBI taxonomy): domain Eukaryota; kingdom Viridiplantae; phylum Streptophyta; class Magnoliopsida; order Fagales; family Fagaceae; genus Castanea; species Castanea sativa. The sequence goes on from NC_134023.1 coordinate 12,712,620, forward strand.
TGAACTTGCAAAGATTACCTAGCCCTCAAACCTAAAACCTTGGAACATAGAACTAGCCTTATCCTTTGACAAAAAATGAAAATACCGAACTTAGCAAGTAGTTGATGACTCTAGACATGGTTCTTGACAAATGGGATGACCAAGAAGCTTTTCAATCCTGGTCTTGAAAATGAAATTGTCTTATGACCAAAGGGCAAAAGGGCTTCTCTACCTTAGAACTTGAGCTATCTGCGACCTAGAGGCTTCTCTACCTCAATCTGGAGTTTGTTGAAGTGTTGATCAAAAGGTCTTCCCTACTTTGATCTGAAATTGCTGAATTGTTGATAATCCAAGGTCTTCTCTACTTCAATCTTGCAATGTTGAGATGGTGGTCAAAGGTCTTTTCTACCTCAATCTGGATTGTTGAAACAGCAATCCAGGGCTTCTCTACTTCACTCTTGAATTGTTGAAATGGTGGTCAAAGGTCTTCTCTACTTCAATCTTGAATTATTAGCATCTGTAGTTGTTGTGATGGCGATCAAAGGTCTTCTCTACTCCAATCTAGAATTGCTGAAATGTTGATCAAAGGTCTTCTATACTCCAATTTGGAAACGTTGAAGTATCGATCCAGGGCTTCACTACCTCGATCTGGAGATGTTGAAATGTCGATCCAGGGCTTCTCTACCTTATTCTCAATTTGGAAATGTTGAAATGGTGATCAAAGGTCTTCTGTACTTCAATCTGGAGTGTTGGAATGTCAGTCAAAGGTCTTCTCTACTTCAATCTGGACTATTGAAATGTTGATCAAAGGTCTTCTCCACTCCAATATGGAATCGTTGAAATATCAATCCAAGGCTTCTCTACCTTGATCTGGAAATGTTAAAATGTCGATCCAGGACTTCTCTACCTTAATCTGGAATTGTGCCAGCAAAAAGTCTTGAAATTATAAGAGCATTATGATTCCTTTTTTTTTTTTTTTTTTGAGATGTGTGATCTTCATTCATTCCTTCTTGACTTGAACTTTATCAAGAAAAGTTTGATTGACAAAAGATTATATTTTTGAGAAACATTTGATTTTTGAAACTTGGAAGTTTTGAAATTTTCATTTCAAATGTTGAGACTTTGAGACTTGTGGATTTTGAATTTAAATTTGGAACTTGAAATCTAAAATTTTTTAGATTTAGGATTTTGAAAATTAAGGTTTGAAATTTTGATCATGAAATCTCGGGTTTGAATTTTTTTTCTTGAAATTTTGAAAATTTGAAGATTTGAGTTTTTTTTTTTTTAGAACAAAAAAATGGCATTTAGAATGCAATTTTTTCACTTGGGAATGAAAATTTTGAATTGAAAATTTGGAGTTTGAAAGATGATGGGGTACTGATTTTTCCCATCTTGAAGCTGTCCATAGAGGTCGTCCGTGACCCAACAGTATTGCAAGCACTCCAGAAAACCTTACCTATAACCACCTCGTCCAAAGAAGAAGAGACTAGGACGAGGTGGTTGTGACCAAGGAATGAGACGCTCGTCCAGGGTGTCGGCGATCTCATCCTTAATAAATTCGTCCGTAGACGGAACGACCCCTATTTATGAGTTAAGCACACTCGACAAGGGGATACTAGGACGAAGGTATCATACTTAGGAAAATCTCCGAGTATAATGTGACAATTCCTTATTTTACGCGTAACTTCCAGGTATCCGTTGTAGTACATAACTCCTAAACGGTTATGGAAGTTATTTTTAAATACTTATGCCTCCTTGAATCCAAGGGAGGTTATAATTGCGATAACCGTCTATTAGAACACTATATAAACGCTTATTCAGACAAAGCAAAGGTACGCTTTTATTGCTCCCAAAAAGTTGGAACTCCAAAAATATAGAGAGAAAATTAACTTTGCCATCGGAGGGTTCTTGGCCGGCAGCCCCGGTCACCTTTGATCGATTTTCTTTCTTTTTTCAGGCCGTTGAGAGAGCAAGTGGTCCTTTCAAGTCCGAAACATCCAGCCTACTAATTTTCTTTGCATCATCAAAAGATATTGAAGTCTTTGATAAAGATTTTTTTTTTTTGGTTTGATTGAGTCAACTCAATTTGACTAAGTTGACTCAGCTTTAGTTGAGTTTTAAGGGTGGAGGCCGAAATTTTGGCCCCCCACTTCTTTATTTCTCTCTTTTCTCTCTTTTTGCATAGTCTTCTCTTCCTCCATTAACACTATTCACCTTCTTCTTCCCCTTGATTTTTCTTCTTTATCTCACCATTTCTTCTCACAAAAAATACTTGTCTAAGCTTTTTAACCTTCCCTCATCCATCTCCATCAATATTTCTTTAGATCCTTATGTTTTGAGCATTTTCATCACACACCCATTTTTGGTGAAACCCATTTTCTAAATCCATTTTTCTTTGCACCAAGATGGCTTCTTCCTCCAAGGGATCTTCTTTTCTTTCTTTTCAAGGCAAGAAATATGATCCAACATTTGAGTGGAGCGATGATGATGGACTTCTTCAAGACCCTAGGACCCATGCTCCATATTGGCATGTTTCATTGAAAGTTTCATGGTGAGATATTGTCATTTTTGTTGTTGGAAATTTTGGGGCATTGTGTGATTGGTTATGTTGAAGATTGTTGGCTTTGGAGCATTCTTGAAGTGTTTTTTTTTTTTTATGGTGCAATTTGGACAATGTTGGTGGTTTATGGAATTTGACAATGTAGGTAAACTGTGATGTTGTTGGATGAATTTTGGCTTGAATTTTGGGAGTATTAGCATGGTGAAAATTTTGTATTGTAGGCTTGGATGAATATATTTATGATGTATGTGGGAAAAACTTGTTGGAATGTGTAAACTTGGTTTTATGGCAAAAAAAAATATTGTGGGAAAATTTGTGGGTATGTAAGAATTTTTGGACATGAAAAAATTTATGGGTATGAAATTATGATTATGAAAAATTTTGTTGGGCATGTGATGTTGGGTTTTTTTTTGTGAATATGATTTTGGTTATGTGAAAATTTATGTGTGCATAGGCATGAACTTGTGGGAATTTTTGTATGGCTATCTTGGACATGTAGGAATTTTTTTTGCTATGAAAAATTTTGTAGTTGTGTATGGACATGTGAAAAATTTTGATTGTGGTGAAATTTGGTGGGGCATTGGCCTTTTTTGGGTGCATGATTTTTTTTTTGTCATGGAAAAATTTTGGACATGTGGCTTTTGATAAGGGAATTCTTTTGGTATGGGAAAAATTTTTTGTCATGTGAGTTTTTGGTTGGTAGGGGAATTCTTGTCATATGAGCTTGTGGTTGTGTTGCAGAGCCTCAAGAGTCAAAGCAGCCTCCAAATGTTGAAAAGTGCATGGGCATCCTTGTCTCCTAGCATTAAAATCATCAATGAAGGAGGCTTTGGTACTTTATTTGAAACTTTGTTAAGTCATGAGACGCATGAATATAAAGATCTTCAGTTACTTCTTGCCTTGGCAGAGCACTTCTAGGACACTACATGTACCTTCCACTTTCCAGGCATCGAGGAGGTAATGTTTACACCTTATAACTTCTCTGTTATCACTAGTCTGAGGTTGGGTGGTGAAAGAATCCTTGTCAATGATTCATTTCCTTCATCTCAGCTCAAGAAACATCTAGGTGTAGTGCCTTCTAGAATGAAGAGTAACAATATCCCTTTGTCTTGGCTATGTGAGAATACTCCCCATTGTGAGACTGTGGCAAAAGGTGCTCACATGTTCATGCTTCTCTTTATTGGGACTTTCTTGTGTTCAGATCTAGGTAGTACTGTGAATCTGCATTACCTGGGGAGTTTGAAGAAAATTGAACAAATCCGGAATTATAACTGGGGTGGCATGGCTTATGCTACTCTGATGCATTTCATGACCCAGCTCTCTAGGCAGAGTCTTTCAAGCTTGGGTGGGGCTCCATTTGTATGGCAGGTGAGGTTTGGGATTTTTTTCATGTGTAGATTTTGGAAAATCATTTTAACTATATGGTAATGGCGTTGTGAAATTTTTTTCAGGTCTGGATGTATGAGTATTTTGGGGTTGGTCCTGAAATTCGGGAGGAGGTTACTGACATTTTTCCTAGATTCCTCCGCTGGTTACCCAAACATTTTGTCTACACCTTCCAGGCATTCTTTGGAGATTTAGCGCTCGGTTATTGACAATATGACCGGTGATGATGTGAGTTCTTTCTCCCTTCATTTAAATCTTTAGCACTTGGTTATGGCTTGGTCTTTTCTCATTTTGGGCTCTTCTAGGATTTATCAGATGAACTTAAAACCTTGGGCTAGATGTGAGGGGTATGCTGAGTGTGAGCGGGCTTTAGTACTGAATGGCCGACAGGTATTGTTTGAGTGTGGACATGGAAGGTACTGGTATCTTGGTGATAAGGTGTTGCCCAAAGTTGAACACAAGTATCCTCCTACCACAGTTCCACATCCCCCTTATCTTACTGTCCAGTTGGTTGTGTTAGGATTAGTGCCCTTAAATCCTATTGTATGATGCTATGTATGTTATTATTTATGACATTATGTATAACTTAATGTTGTGTTTAATAAAATTGTTTTAATATTATCTAAAAATAATGGTAACATGAATATTGGGACATTATCATATAGTCCATGGGATGCATTGAATGTGATTTATGTGATTTAGTCACAGAAGATGTAAATCACAAGTTCCTTGTAAATTCAAAATGTAGTTCATAGTCAGTGATAAAAATTGGGCATTTCATTTGCGAAGACTATAACATATCAACTAAGATGATTTGTCTTGATCATGGAAATGGTGATTTCTAGTTGGTATGTTGATATGTTTTAAGAGTTAAAACATATTGAACTGGACCATGTGAGATTTATTATTCTTCCAACGACTGTCAAATGAATAATAAACTCACGACTTATATTTGCATGAACTCTTAATCCTGAGAGAATAATGGACTTGATCATGAGGTGTAGGTTGCTTTGATATATCAGGAGTGAGATCTAGAGTAACAATCAAAATCTCAATATGTTGGGCAACCACATTTAGTGTTGATGAAGCATATATTCTCAAGATGGAATTCATAGTCTCTTAACAGAGATACAAAATATTTCCTTGAGATAAGTTTAATGGGATTGCTATTCAGAGAGTTAGGCCTAACTACTTTAGTAAGGAGTTACTAAAGTATATATTTTTATGGAATTGGATTTCATAAATATATGATGAATAACTTTAAAGAATTAAACCGGGTACTCAAGGAATAAAGATGTAGTAATCTACAAAGTGACAGTTTTCTTTCATAACTTTGTAGAACTACGAATATTTTATGAAGGGGTTGCATGTACAATAAGTATTGGGATATAATTTATAGATAAGGCCTAGAGTGCAACTATATTTATATAGTGATATTAAATATAGTTAATGGTAACTTTGGACTTGTCAATAGTTGACAGAAAAGCCCAAGGCCCATTGGAGCTAGTGTCTTATTAGTCCCTTCTGGTCCCACTCTAAGCCACACACTTAAGCCCACTTGGAAAGGTCTAAAAGGCCAGCCCAATTAGATAATCGGTTAGACACAAAGGGAGAAACATACATAATTTTCTGTAGAGAATTGAAAAGACCACTATTGTGAAGTGGTGTAAGAAGTGTTAGACACTTTGACATTTTCTCCCTTTGGAACTAATTGAGAGACCACACATCTTGGGCGTTAGTGCAATTGGAATGAAGATTGAAAGTGTTTTCAAGCGCTTCTGATCTTCAGTTTTGAAATTCACCGCTCCAAGGCACACTCTCTTGTTCTTAAATTCTAAAACTTATATAGTACATGTTCACTTTCATGAATGAAATAAATCTGTTATTTTTCCGCTGCATACATGCATTTTTCCATCAAATGGTATCAGAGCCAGGTTTTCATTTCATATCTGTTTAACATGTTTATAGTTTTGGAATTGTTGATAATAGTTTCATGTTGTTAGAAAATAGTTTTTTGCATGGACGTTGAAATTATTGTTTGATAAAAATTGATTTTGATGTTATGATGTTATTTAATTTTTAGTTTAAGTATGTTAAACTGAACTTTAAGGCTATAGCATCAATGACATTCAGTTTTAATATCAATTTATGTTCATTATGATCGTATGTTGGTTGTTTTGTACATGAAAACGTAGAAAGATTGTCTTAGAAAAATTATGGAAAATTCAAAATTCGCGACGCTCGATCGATCGAGGATCTGTCGAGAATCGATCGAGCTTTGTAGAACTTATTCTCGATCGATCGAGAATCTGTCGTGGATCGATCGAGGACTGTGGATTCAAAAATTTTCTAAGTGCTTTTACATATATATATATATATATATATATATATATATATATATATATATATATAAGAGCAAGGCAAGGTGTAATTAGCTTATATATATATATATATATATATATATATATATATATATATATATATATATATAAGAGCAAGGCAATGTGTAATTAGCTTATGCATTTTTAAACTAAAAACCTTTATTTTAAAAACATCTAGTGGGAGAGAGATACAAAGGTTGGATCTCACGGCCTCCATTGACGGTTTATAGTAGTGTGATTAAGCACCTCGCCTTGGCGTATATGCCTTGCTCCCTTCGAAGGGTGTTTAATTCATGGTACTATAGGTTAAACTTCTTAATGATGAATAATGTGTTTTTACATTAAGAATGACCACGCTACCGTGGAGTTACTTAATGACTCACATAAAATTCAGTCAATGGTGTACACTAGACTAAGTTTAATGTTAACCTCCCTTCGGAGCTATGTCATTATCACTTAGAGGCTAAAGGAAAAACGGCATATTATTAGTGTTTGATAAGAGTTATCATGATATCACTAATAATGAGAATAGTTCTCAATCAATCATAGTTTTTATAATTTACTTGCTTCCAAGGAATTTTAAATATGGGATTGGGTTGTCGTTGCATATATTAGGTTATGGTTTTATTAAGGTTCCATACTATATGTTTATATGCTAAATTGATAATGTCCAGTTTACTTATTATATTCATGTTTATTATTTTCAGATTTGAGCATGGCATCATTTAGCCCACTTGTTTCTATTCTTAATCAAAACAAACTGACTGGATCCAACTGTGTTGACTGGAAAAGAAATTTGGACATTGTTTTAACTGCTGAAGAGCACAAATATGTGCTTACTCAACCATGTCCTAGATTTTCTTCATTAGATGCTCATTCTGAGGAAAAACAACGATATGATCATTGGCAAAAATCTAATGAAATGGCCAAGTGCTATATCCTAACCTCTATCTCAAATGTTCTACAGCATCAAATGCAGGATGTAGAACTTGCTTCGGACATTATGCATAGTCTGAAGGAGATGTTTGGTGAGCAAGGCCGTTCAGCAAGGCAAGAAACCATGAGGCAAATTTATAATACCAAAATGGCTAAAGGTACTTCAGTGAGGGAACATTGTCTTACAATGATCTCTAATCTGAATACTTTAGAGGTTTTAGGTGCCGACATTGATGGAGAATCCCAAGTGGATATGATACTCCAGTTACTACCGGAATCATTCAAGGAATTCAGACTCAATTACAATATGAACAAAAAGATTTATTCTTTGTCTAAATTAATGAATGAGTTAGTGGTGGCAAAAGGCATCCTTGGTACTTCTAGTGTTGAAGCCAATGTGGGTGAAGCTTCTACTTCTCAACTCAAGTCGAAAGGCAAGGGTAAGAAGAAGAAGAAGAAGGACTTCACTAAGTAAGAGGGTAAGCAAATTGCCTTAGGGGTTGCCAATAAAGGAAAGAAGCTCAAAGAAAAATGTTTCCATTGTGGTGAGAATGGACATTGGAAGAGAAATTGTCCAAAGTTTAAGGCTGCCAAGAACAAGGGTATAAAAACTTCCTTTCTTCTTGAAATATGTTTGGTACAAAATCTCACGGATTCCGGGTGTGTGGATTCAGGTTGTACTAATCATATCTGCAATTCTTTGCAGGGGTTTCAAGAGACCAGAAAGCTAAGTGAAGGGAAATTGTTTCTTACTTTGGCTGATAGGAGCAGAATTCTGGTTGAAGCTGTTGGTGTTGTTAATTTGTGTTTTGAGTCTAGGGTTTTAATATTGCAAGACTGTCTATTTGTACCTAATGTTCGTAGGAATTTGATTTTTGCAACTTATTTAGGTAAACATGGGTATTGTATTATCCTAAAAGACAATGTTGTAATAAAGAAGGATAAAATGTTTATCTGTTCTGGCAATATTGTGAATGGTCTTTATATTTTAACTCCTAATAAGTATGAATTACATAATTCTGAATTAGATGATAACTCTCATGTAAAATCATTAAAGCAAAAGTTTCCTTCTAGTGATGCATATCTTTGGTACTTGCATTTAGGTCATATTAATTCAAATAGAATTCAAAGACTAATCAAAGATGAACTCTTAAAGCCCATGGACTTAGATGAATTTCCAGTTTATGAATCTTGTTTGGAAGGTAAAATGACCAAACGACCTTTTAATGCAAAAGGTAGAAGAGCCCAAGAGTTGCTTAAATTAGTTCATACAGATGTATGTAGTCGTATGTCAACCCAAGCAAAAGGAGGTTATGAGTATTTCATCACTTTCACGGATGATTACTCAAGATATGGTTATGTGTACCTAATGCGACGGAAGTCCAAAGCCTTTGAAAAGTTCAAAGAGTTTTGGGCTGAAGTTGAGAATCAATTAGGCAAACGCATAAAGGCCATTCGATTTGATCGAGGTGGCGAATACCTTCTTGGGGATTTCAAGAATTACCTAATTCAGAATGGGATTATATCCCAATTGACTGCACCTGGAACTCCTTAACAAAATGGTGTTGCGGAGAGAAGGAATAGGACTCTTTTGGAAATGGTTAGGTCCATGATGAGTTATTCAACTTTACCAATATCTTTTTGGGCATATGCCTTAGATACAACAATACATCTTTTGAATTTAGGAATGGGCATAAGCCTAGTATGAGGTTTCTCCACATTCGGGGTTGTCCAGCACATGTGCTAAACGGAAAGCTTGATAAGTTGGAACCAAAATCAGAAGTATGTTTACTTGTGGGTTATCCAAAAGGAACTAAGGGTTATTTATTCTATAGTCAAAATGATAATAAAGTTTTTGTTAGTACAAATGCTAGATTTTTGGAAAATGACTATATGAATAATTTTACTCCTAGAAGTGGAGTTGTCTTGGCTGAAATGAATGAACCTATAGTTAAACAACCAATGGATAAAACTAGGGATGATGTGGTTGTATTAGATACACCACAAGATACTACACATGAGATGTCTAGTACACAGGAGCCTCGCCGTGGTGAGAGAATTGTTCGGCCTCTTATGAGATTCATACGTTTGGGAGAAACTTATGAAGCTATCTCTGAAAAGGCTGAATCAGATCCCTTCATTTATTATGAAGCAATAAATGATATAGATGCACATCATTGGGTCCATGCTATGAAATCTGAATTGGATTCTATGTATTCCAATCATGTTTGGGATCTTATAGAGGCGCCTAACGGCATTAAACCCATTAGTTGCAAATGGGTTTACAAGAGGAAGAGAGGGATAGATGGAAAGATTGAAACCTTTAAAGCAAGACTAGTGGCGAAAGGGTATACTCAAAAAGAAGGCATTGATTATGATGAAACTTTTTCGCCAGTAGCCATGCTTAAATCTATCAGAATTCTCTTATCCATTGCTGCTCATTATGATTATGAGATTTGGCAAATGGATGTCAAGACTGCATTTCTAAATGGCAATCTTGAAGAAGAAATCTACATGTTGCAACCGGAAGATTTCATAGCAAAGAACCAAGAGCATATGGTATGCAAGTTGAAAATGTCCATTTATGGACTTAAGTAAGCATCTAGGTCATGGAACATCAAATTTGCTCAGGCAATCAAATCATTTGGTTTTGAACAAAATCTTGATGAACCATGTGTGTACAAAAGACATCAGGACAAAATAGTAATGTTACTAGTGCTTTATGTTGATGACATTCTACTCATTGAAAATAATGTTGGAGTAATGTCATCAGTTAAAGTTTGGTTGTCAAGCCAATTTGATATGAAAGACTTGGGTGAAGTTAACTATATTTTAGGGATCAAGCTTTGGCGAGATTGAAAGAATAGGATGTTAGGTTTGTCACAAGTTGGATATATAGATAAGGTTCTAAAACGGTTTAGCATGCAAAACTCCAAGAAATGATTACTTCCTTTTAGACATGGAGTTCCTTTATCTGATGACCAAAGGCCTAAGACTCAAGAGGAGGAAAATATGATGAGACAAGTTCCCTATGATTCTGCTGTGGGAAGTCTAATGTATGTCATGCTTTGTACTAGATCGGATATTTGTTATTCAGTTGGCATGGTCAACCGATATCAATCAAATCCAGGACCAAAACATTGGCAAGCTGTATAGCATATTCTCAAGTATCTACGAAGAACAAGAGATTATATGCTTGTTTACCGTTGTGAGGATTTGATTTTCATTGGCTATACAAATTCGGATTTTCAGTCGGATCTAGATTTCAGAAAATCCACGTCGGGATGTATTTTCACCTTGGGAGGTGGAGCCATAAGTTGGAGGAGTGTTAAGCAATCTTGTATTGCTGACTCCACCATGGAAGCCGAGTATGTTGCTCTTTGTGAAGCTGCAAAAGAGGCTGTTTGGCTCAAGAAATTCCTTTTTGATCTTGGTGTTATGAGAATTGAGCAAGTTCCCATTACATTGTTCTGCGACAATAGTGGAGCGGTTGCACAATCCAACGATCCAAGGAATCACAAGAAAGGAAAGCACATAGAGAGAAAGTATCACATCATTCAAGACATTGTTGCTCGTGGAGATGTGGTAATAGCAAAGATTGATGGTGTAAAGAATCTAGCGGATCCCTTTACCAAAGCCTTGCCCCAAAGGACTTTCAAGTCACATTTGGAAGAGATGGGAGTTAGATTAATGTACAATAGTCTTTAGTGCAAGTGGGAGATTGCTAGGATTAGTGCCCTTAAATCCTATTGTATGATGCTATGTATGTTATTATTTATGACATTATGTATGACTTAATGTTGTGTTTAATAAAATTGTTTTATTATTATCTAAAAATGATGGTAACATGTATATTGGGACATTATCATGTAGTCCATGAGATGCATTGTATGTGATTTATGTGATTTAGTCACAGAAGATGTAAATCACAAGTTTCTTGTAAATTCAAAATGTAGTTCGTAGTCGATGATGAAAATTGGGCATTTCATCTGCGAAGACTATAACATATCAACTAAGACGATTTGTCTTGATCATGGAAATAGAGATTTCTAGTTGGTATGTTGATATGTTTTAAGAGTTTAAACATATTGAACTGGACTGTGTGAGATTTATTATTCTTCCAACGACTGTCAAATGAATAATAAACTCACGACTTATATTTGCATGAACTCTTAATCCTAAGAGAATAATGGACTTGATCATGAGGTGTAGGTTGCTTTGATATATCAGGAGTGAGATCTAGAGTAACAGTCAAACCCTCAGTATGTTGGGCAACCACATTTAGTGTTGATGGAACATATATTCTCAAGATGAACTTCATAGTCTCTTAATAGAGATACAAAATATTCCCTTGAGATAAGTTTAATGGGATTGTTATTTAGAGAGTTAGGCCTAACCACTTTAGTAAGGAGTTACTAAAATATATATATTTATGGAATTGGATTTCATAAATATATGATGAATAACTTTAAAGAATTAAATCGGGTACTCAAGGAATAAAGATGTAGTAATCTACAAAGTGACAGTTTTCTTTCATGACTTTGTATTACTACAAATATTTTGTGAAGGGGTTACATGTACAATAAAGTTATGGGATATAATTTATAGATAAGGCCTAGAGTGCAACTATATTTATATAATGGTATTAAATATAATTAATGATAACTTTGGACTTATAAAAAGTTGACAAAAAAGCCCAAAGCCCATTAGAGCTAGTGTCTTATTGGTCCTTTTTGGTCCCACTCCAAGCCACACACTTAAGCCCAATTGGAAAGGCCCAAAAGGCCAGCCCAATTAGGTAATCATTTAGACACAGAGGGAGAAACATACAGAATATTCTGTAGAGAATTGAAAAGAACACTATTGTGAAGTGGTGTAAGAAGTGTTAGACACTTTGACATTTTCTCCCTTTGGAACTGATTGAGAGACCACACATCTTGGGCGTTATTGGAATTGGAATGAAGATTGAAAGTGTTCCCAAGCACTTTTGATCTTTAGTTTTGAAATTCACTGTTCCAAGGTACACTCTCTTGTTCTTAAATTCTGAAACTTATATAGTACATGTTCACTTTTATAAATGAAGTAGATCCGTTATTTTTCCTCTGCGCACATGCATTTTCCATCAGGTTGATCTTCTGATTGATGAAGAGATTGCTCGGGCCCGTGATGGCTATATGGTTGCAAGAGTACTAGGGACTTATTCTGAATTCGTTCAACTTCATCTGCAAGGTTGCTTGGATGGCAGGATGGTACTTTTCTTCCCTTCTAAATTCAAATCTTCAACTTGCGAATTCCTTTTCCATATTTTTTGCTTGGTAACAAAATTTGTATGTTGGATTTTCAGCCTCCTACTCCTGAATGAGAGGAAAGGGGGAAGAAAGAGGAAGAGATTCCCTCTCCTCACCATGTTGGTGGCTCTTCTAGTTACTTCAGGGAAACCTATCCCTATTTTCCGGCATGGCAATATGATGTGATGAATCCTGGTGGAACTTATAGTTCCATGCCTCTAACTAGGCTAGAACATGCACCAGATGTTCCTTAGCCAGATCCGGTATGTTCTTAAACTTTCAATTCCTTGTCTTTATTTCTTCTTGGCTTATTGAATGGCTCTTAATCTGGCAAATTTATGCTTCAGGTTGATGTAGATCTTGTGGAGGAAAGCATGAGGATGATTGGAGGCTTGAAAGCGTTGGCTCGCACTCAATCCTCCCAATATATACTCAATAATTCGGACTGGGTATGCCATGTTGCTTTCTGAGTGTCTTTTGCTTGAGCTGTGCTTAATGGTGGAATTAACACTTGATTCTACTGACTTTTCAAGCACATAGGATGGAAACTATAGATGCTACTAGAAGAACTTTAGAGGAACGGGTTAGGAGCCTCGAACTTAAAAATCGTCAGTAAAATCCTCGCTTTTTCTCAAGTCAAGAAGGAAATACTAAAGGTGGCTTCTCTAGCAGTGGATAAAGGAGATCCTCGCGTAGACGAACTTGGAGTCCTAATGATGTATGATTTATGTGTTTATTTTCCTACAAAATAAAAGGAAGGGTTCCTTAAACAATATTGTATTAAATTCCATGTTTTGTGCTTTGTCCTTGGAATCACCTTGGATCATGTAGAAACTTTAACTAATATAAGTTTAGAATTCACCTGATGAGATCCTGTAATATCAGTTTAATCTTATCTTAATTAGCTCTATTGGAATCTGCACTTTCTTGAATAAGGTAAAGCCGAATGCCCCTAGTTTAAAATGAGTGCATGATTTTTTTGGAAATCTTGGTGATGAATTTTTTTTAGAAAAATGATAATGCTACTTTTTGTTTTTTTGAAAATGCATGAGACATGGGTGAATGCCCCTAGTTTAAAAAGGAATGCATGATTTTTGGAAATCTCAATGATGATGATTTTTTTTTTTAAAGAAAAATGATGGTGGTCTTTTTTCTTTTTCTTTTTTGAAAATGCATGAGACATGGGTGAATGCCCCTAGTTTGGAACATAAATTCATGAATCTTTTAGAAACTTGATTTGATCAATCTTTTGAAAACAATTGTGCAAATGATGAGTTTTGAAAACAATGTAGTTAAGCATGTTAGAACTCCTTAGTGTGACCAAAAAAATCTTTTTAAGTGTTAAACAGTCTTAAAAAATTACCCGAGAATGCAAAACTGCATGGAATTGCATGAGTGTTCGACAGAGGGGCTACGTGCCATCTGGCACATGAGGAGTGCCATTCGGTACTTTTGGAGTGTCGTTCAGCACTTTTAGAGTGCCGAATGGCACTGGGCCATGCCACGATGTCACGCCATGGTGGGCCGACTCCTTACAATTTTCCAATACTTGTTTCGCATTTTCGCATTTTTTGAAAAACATTTACTTCGTTTATGATCATTAAACACTCTCCTAGTCAGCTACAAACTCTCCTGAAACCTATTTCAAACCTGATCAGGAATTGTTATAGCTTATATAAATGAATTCTCCTACGAAAATTCTCTGCATAAAGGTTAGTAACACACAATAATCACAAGCAAAAATTCATCCAGGGCTAGCAATCATAATTTTTCTCATTCAACAATTCATGACATCAACAGATGGGTTCGTAGCTTTGATTTCAGTACCAAAACCAATTTTACAGCCTTCAAACTAGACAAAATTAAAGCCCTGAGGAATGTCAAAATCAAGTGGGACTTCCTTCGTGCTGCTATCAAAGTCTGGGATCCCGAAAATCATGTGTTTCGATTTAACACTACTGAACTCTGTCCGAAAATTGAAGAATTTTCTGCTATTCTGGGCTATGATCCTAGCAAAAGATCTTTAGCAGTTTCTTGTGATCCTAGGTGTTGGGGACATATTTTTTTGTAATTAGCATATCCTTTGACAAAACGCACTTTACTTGTATTTGGGTAAGTCTAAGTAGGTTAAAGATGATCATTACAAGTGGTTAAATTAAAGACATGAAGATTACTCGAGAAAAGTGCAAATTGTAGGTCTCGATACCTCCTTGACAGAAGCTCGATAGGTCGAGATTCATTAAAACTCGACAGATGTCTCGATCGATCGAGCTTACGGGATTCAAATTATAGCCAGCAATGTTTTTACTCTAAAAGGCTATTTGTTTATGGGTTTGTATAATTCTTATTAGACTAGGAAAGCCCAAGGTTTGTGTAAACATATTTAGAATAGGAGAGCCCATTAACCCTTATTTAAAAGGAGGTGGAAAAAGAAAAACCTAATCCTAGAGAGCTTCATAAGGTTTTCTTTTTGAAACCCTAGCCTCCTCCTATAGAATAAAGAGTTCTTGCTGCGTTTCTTGTATGCCTTTGGGTTTTGTAACCAACCAAAATCTTTCGCACCAACATTGAAGATCTTATTGGTGTTTCTATGTGAAGCTGCTGTAAATCAACTACAACAATCAAAGGGATGCTGTGGAGTTAGTCCCGTACTGGGATTCGTGCAAAGGAGTAAACCACATATTGGGATCCGTGCATCAGATTGGTTAGTCACGTACTAGGAGCCGTGCAATACAAGAAGAGATTGTCACTACAGAACAAGTCCAATTGGGTATTGGGGTATGGGTTCAACTATAAGTTGGTATAAGGAACTGGGATTCCTTTACTTGTAACCGCTTGTTGTGATAATAGTGGATTCTCGGGAGTGATGACCTTAAAATCACCCAGTGGGGTTTTTGCCTTGGAGGTTTTCCCCATTCGTAAACAAATCACCGTGTCAATTTATTTTCCACTGCACTTTAGTTTATTGGTGATTTGTTTGTGCTACCACACATTTGCATGTTAAATTGATTAATTAATCAACTTGGCTAATTAATCAACTTAATTCATCACAAGGGGTCAATATGTTTTTGGTCTATCAAGTGGTATCAAAGCAGGCACACTCTAATTAGGGTTTAATCTTTGCTGTGAGATCCATTGACCCCTGTTGTCATGGAAACTCTTGATTGTTTTGATTTACATGATCTTGTGTTGAATGATGATAATGATATTCAAGATGCCTATTGCAAGCTTTATAATTTTTGTATGAAATCTCTTGAATGTTCTAAAAATTAAAAGCTAATTTTAAAAAGGTCAAGCTTGAAAAAGATGATTTGATTGCAAAATTGGATGAAGTCAATAATTTGAATGAGAATTTTAAAAATCAAATTTTATCTCAGGTGGACAAAATTAAGAGTTTGGAAGAGCAACTAGTTGAATTTAAAGTTGAAGTTGAAAAATTAACTAGTGCCAAACTTGTTGTTGAGCCTAACTCAAAAGAAAAATATTTTTATATTCCCAGATTTAAAAGGAATAATGAAGAGTTAAAGGCTAATATTACTAGGATAGACAAAGGTAAACAATCTAATGTTAACACTGAAGTTTCTAAACCTATGTCTAAAACTCCTCATAGGCTGAATAAAAATTCTGAATTTGTCCCCACTTGTCATCATTGTCACATTGTTGGTCATATTAGGCCAAATTATCCAAAGTTAAGGTCTCTGTCAACCTCTAAGGTTAGACCTCCTTCTAGGAAGCATAGTAGTTTGAAAACTACTCATGTTTGTCACCATTGTGGTGCTTCCGGTCACACTCGTCCTAATTGTTTCAAGTTGTTTCCTCATAAGCGAGTGTCAAATAGGTCTCATCCTTTGACTAAAGGCTTTGTACCTATTCATGGTGAGTTATTAAAAATTTTAAGCTTTTTAACTCAATTTCAGGGGAATTCTAATTCCTCTATGTCCTTTAGTAGTCATACTAGGATACGTGTCTTTTCATCTTCACGGCCAAAGACTTGTGCTGTGTGGGTATGAAAGGAGCCTAAGACTTAATTGTCTTTTCTGTTTGTCCTATGCTTTAATTCTTTCTATCTAAAGTATGACTCTCTTTACTTGATTTCTTATCTGCTTTTGGAATCATGCTTTCATGCATCTGCACCTTTCTATCATGCCTTCATGCATTTGCATCTTTCTTTCATGATTTCATGTTGTCTGTCTGTTTTTGTTTAGTTTTTATCTTATTTTGTTTTCAAAATAAAAATCAAAAATCAAAAAAATGCAAAAACAATGTGTTTGTGTACATCGATTCTTGTAAACCTTAAAATGACCATTGAAACAAAATTTTCTAAACTTTGTATCGCTTGTAGCTTAGATGAGCATTCTTATGCACAACTAAGCAAGTGAACTTTGTGGCTCTTTGTTTATGATGAGTAAGGTTAAGTAATCTCTTGTACTTAACACTCGTATCACTCTTTTTGACGGGAAGGACTAGAAAATCCTAAGAGAAAGGCATAAATAACCATCTCACCACTGTTACCCGCCAATCATGATATGACATCTGTATGCTTCGGCATAGTAAAAGTGCAATGTCAAAAGCTCAACATAATTGGGTATTTCTTTTCTCTCCTTTGTATACCCATGTATGGTTTGCTTAATAAAAAGAAAATATGCAAAGAAAATAAAAGAAAAAAGAACAAAATGCTTTAAATATGATTACAAGCGTGTTTTCTAGGAGATGTGGGAGTTATAAGATGTACCTCGAAGGTGATAGTCCCCATCAAACAGTTATGATTGTGTGTGAGTTAAAGTGATTTTCTCATATCTCAAATCGTCATAACATTGAGACACTTATGTAATCTTGCAATGTTTTTCACACACAACACACAATATTCTTTGCTACTCTTGATACATGTGTAAGTAAAATGTGATTTGGCCATCACAAGGTTTACATGTGTTGATGCATGCTTACTAAACTGTCTTAACTTTTTTTTGAAATATAAAATTGGTTAGACTTGTTTAGTGTGTGTGTGAGTTTTTGGGAGCTAATTGTTTAACTCTTTGTTTTTTTAGAAGTTAAAATGCTGGTTGGGTCTTTGGCTAAGTTACATGTTTGATTGCATTCACATCTGTGTTATTCTCCTCTTTGAAAAAATGTTTTTAAGCCATCTCGACACCTCTCGATACCTGGCTTATCTGTCGAGCTCTTCTGTTGCATCTTATCGCAATCTCGACACCTCTCGATAACTAGGTGGATCGATCGTGATATCTCCTGTCTCCTCGATAGCTTCTTGATAGCTGTTCAATCCATCGAGGTATGCTCGATAGCTTCTCGACACCTCTCGAACGATCGATATATTTAGTTTAATACACATTGATATTGATATATTTTTGTGTTGTGTATCTTTTGGTTTTGTAACCATTTTTACATACATGATGCTTATCAAGTGGTATATGTGATGATGTATGTGTTTCACTCTTTACCTCACATGTGTTGTTTCTTTTCTCTTTTTATACACGTGTTTCTTGTTTATTTAACTTGTAATTGTTTTGCACATGGTACCTTGATGTGTTTTGTTAAGCGCCTTTCAAGAAAGACAAGTTAAAGCCAAGTCAAGATTCCGAACCTTCTTCTTCCAGCAACTTCCAAGGTTCAGATCTTTTAGACTAGGTTTATTTATTCTGTAATCTTGAATAGAATGTATTCTAGGACATTCAATGTACTCTTGTGGCTTTGTCACGGATTGCCAAAGGGGAAGATTGTTGGGAACATATTTTTATGTAATTGGCATATTCTTTGACAAAACGCACTTTACTTGTATTTGGGTAAGTCTAAAGTAGGTTCAAGATGATCATTACAAGTGGTTAAATTGAAGACATGAAGATTACTCAAGAACTGCTCAAGAAAAGTGCAAACTGCAGGTCTCGATACCTCCTCAACAGAAGCTCGATCTGTCGAGATTCATTAAAGCTCAACAGATGTCTCGATCGATTGAGCTTATGGGATTCAGATTATAGCCAACAATGTTTTTACTCTAAAAGGCTATTTGTTTATGGGTTTATATAATTCTTATTGGACTAGGAAAGCCCAAGGTTTGTGTAAACCTATTTGGAATAGGAGAGCTCATTAAGCCCCTATTTAAAAGGAGGTGGAAAAAGAAAAACCTAACCCTAGAGAGCTTCATAAGGTTTTCTTTTTGAAACCCTAGCCTCCTCCTACAGAAGAAAGAGTTCTTGCTGCGTTTCTTGTACGCCTTTGGATTTTGTAACCAAGCCAAGTCTCTTGCACCAACATTGAAGATCTTATTGGTGTTTCTATGTGAAGCTGCTGCAAATCAACTACAACAATCAAAGGGTTGTTGTGGAGTTAGTCCCGTACTGGGATTCGTTCAAAGGAGTAAACCACATATTGGGATCCGTGCATCAGATTGGTTAGTCACATACTAGGAGCCATGCAATACAAGAAGAGATTGTCACTACAGAACAAGTCCAATTGGGTATTGAGGTATGGGTTAAACTATAGGTTGGTATAAGATACTGGGATTCCTTTACTTGTAACCGCTTGTTGTGATAATAGTGGATTTTCGGGAGTGCTGACCTTAAAATCACCCGGTGGGGTTTTTGCCTTGGAGGTTGTCCCCATTCGTAAACAAATCACCGTGTCAATTTATTTTCCACTGCACTTTAGTTTATTGGTGATTTTTTTGTGCTACCACGCGTTTGCATGTTAAATTGGTTAATTAATAAACTTGGCTAATTAATCAACTTAATTCATCACAAGGGGTCAATACGTTTTTGGCCTATCACCAGGCATAAGGAATCTTTGTCTGATGCTCTCGGTCTTCCTACTTCCATTACTGATAGTATGATTGAAGGCCATATGGTGAATCGTCATGCAATTATCTCTCGGCTGATTGACAAACGCACCTATGCGGTGACCGACAATATGCTAAAAAACTTCGGTTTGGCCTTATGCATTGTGGGAAAATTTTTGCTTTGCTCTAGAAGACATGGTTTTGTGGATGCTCGAGCCATAAATGTTGTGACTCAAATCAAGGATGATGATAATCCTATCTCTTTCATCTTGGACGAAACTCTTCTCGAACTGGATGTTGTATTTCATGGTGGCAAAACTCAAAACTTCTTAGGGAGTCCTTTGACTTTGCAGATATGGTTGATGGAGCAACTGGACATGATTTCCAAACCTTCAACCAATAATTATGAGCCTAGCAGTTTTCTTAGCAGGGCTGTCATCAAAACTGAGTGCCAAACTGAAAGTGACTAGGTGAGGTTCTTAGACAAGAAATCCAGTACCTTAATTCAATGGGACTATTATTGGTGGAAGTGTCCACCCCCTTTACTATGGTCTCCAGGATCAGATCACATCTTCCTTGTTGGGTTGCAAAGGGCAACTTTCTACAAGGGAGATAGACCCTAAAGGCAATTCAAATATGAGCAAGGAATACCTAGTGGCAACAAAAGAAGACCTTTCACTCTTGTGGACACAAATCCTACTTCGAACATGCTATTAGGTTTACAGATGGCTACCCAAGTTGACCAATCTTCTGTCAAGGTTCACTTTCACAAGATGACTACAGAATACTCTAGTTGGTCGATAGACAAGATTTTTGAAAAGGAGGCTGAAAGGGTTGCTATGAGGGAACAATTTCTGAGAGACAATCGGGAAAGAACTGATGGAGATAACTATGAATTGAAAAGAAGGGACAGGAATGATAACGCTCCTATCATAAAAGAAATCAATGATCAACAAAAAAAGAAAAGACTAAACACAAAGTGACCTTATTTCTTGGCTTTGAATATTTCTATTTAGAAGTTGATGTAAAAACTCTTAAGTTTAGGAATTACTTAGGATTTGCAAGTTAAGGGTAGGCTTTTGGGATTTGGTTTTTCATGGTTTAGCTTAAGGTTTGGGTTCTTGTAATTTGGTTTGGTTTTTTTTTTAATTTTATGGTCAAGGTGTAGATTTCTAGATTTTGTGTAATGATATGGTTTAATGGAATTGTTGAATTTTTGGTTAAATTTTGGTTAATGGACAAATGGTGGGTTTTGGGAAATTCTGACCAAACCAATGCATGGTTGCCTACGTACCACCTTTGTAGAAGGATCAAGTCATCACATAGTTCATTGATGATGATTTTTTTTATTTGCCTTAACTTTTGCCTAGGTCTTCTTTTCAGGTTTTCAACCTAGCAGGCTCTCTCACTCTTCTTTTTTTTTTTCTAACTCTCCTTTTGCATAGATTGCCCTTTCGGGTTTTCAACCTACCTTTTCTTTTTTCTTTTTTTCTTTTTGTTGCTCTAATTTTTGTCTAGACCGCCTTTTTAGGTTTTCAGCCTAGCGAGCCTTTTTTTTTTTTTAGTCAAACCTAGGAAGGGAAATAACATAATTTACAACACCTCAAACGTGGTACTTCTTCAGTTGATCCATGTTGGTTGGCTCAGTGAAAGGGTTCACATCTAAGTCCATCAATCTTACTGCTCTCCCAGAGTATATTTGCTTGATAATGTATGGGCCTGCCCAATTTTGCTTGAACTTCCTGCATCTTGAACTGGGGCTCAGATTTCTTTCAACTAAATCCCCCAACTTCGAATCTCTGGTTCTCACTTTCTTGTCAAAAGCTTTCCTAAGCCTCCTCTGGTAACCTTGAATATGATACAAGGCTTTGAGTCTTTTCGCATCTAGTATGGATACTTATCATATCTGTTTTGCAACCAATCTACTTCAGGAATTTCACTTTCCAATACTGTCCTTAGTGAACGGACACCCATCTCAATGGCAAGGACTGCTTCCATCCCTTACACCAATGAATAAGGAGTGGCTTTTATGGAAGATCGAGTTGATGTTCTGTACCCCCAAAGTGCATAGGGTAACTGTAGATGCCAGTCCTTGTAGTTCTTTGTGCTTTTCTTCAAAATTTTCCCTATATTTTTATTAGCAGCCTCAACTACTCCATTGGTTTGAGGATGGTAAGGTGAAGACTTGTGGTGCTGAATGTTGAACTGTCGTAGTAGCTTCTCTGTTTCTCCCTTGAAGTGCAACCCATTGTCAAAGATAATTTCATGTGGTACTCTGTATCTACAAATGATATTGGTTTGGACGAACAGAGCAACTTTCTTTGAATTCAGGACCTTGTATGAAGCAGCTTCTACCCATTTAGTAAAGTAGGCAATGGCTACAAGTATGAATTCATGGCCATTGGATGCTATTGGGTGGATCTTCCCAATGATGTCTATTCCCGATGTAGAGAATGGCCAGGTTGATGTCATAGTATGTAGTGGCATGGGTGGCGTATGCTTCAGATCTCCATGGACTTGGCATTGATGGCATTTTAGAACCTAAGTCGCACAGTCAGCTTCCATAGTGGTCCGGTAATAGCCTTGTCTCATTATCTTCCTTGACAGCATATGTGCATTCATATATGGCCTATAACTTGACTCATGTGATAGGCCAAAAATGTATTCACCCCTTATGATGAATTAACCAATTAATTAGCCAAGTGAATTAATTAGGTTCAATTACATGCAACGAGTGTGGCAACACAAACAAATCACCAAATAACTAAATATGCAAGAAAAATTAAATGATACGGTGATTTGTTTAAGAATGGGGAAAACCTACATGGCAAAAACCCCACCGGGTGATTTTATGGTCACCACTCCTGAAAATCCATTATTATCAAAACAAGAGGTTACAAGTAAAGGAATCTCAATATCTTATACCAACCTGCAGTTGAACCCTTACCCCAATACCTAATTGGACTTGTTCTATAGTGACAATCTCTCCTTGTATTGCATGGCTCCCAGTACGTGACTAACTAATAGATGCGCAAATCCCAGTGCGCGACTTGATCACCAACTTGAGAAGGAGGTTGGCTGCAAAGTTCTTCAATTCATCAACCGATGAAAATCATGAAGTTGCTTGGTCACAAAACCATATGGTATACAAACACAGTAGCTTCTTCAAGATAAAACAGGGCAACTAGGTTTTTGGTCACATGTTTCTTCACACTTATGGAATTGTGCTCTTGTGCAACTGTGCTACTTGTGAAGGCCCTTAAAACAATCTTTATATATGTTTAGGGTTGTGATAAAAGAAAACCTAAACACATACTCACGGATTGGATGAAAAATAGTTCTGAAAAACTGAGTTTCATAAACCTCGATAGATAGCCATCTATCGAGATAGTTGTCGAGCCACGGGCTTCACCACCTTTTAAACCTCGATAGATACTAGTTGTCGAGTTTTAAAATCCAGCACTTCCTTACTTGGTTCTTGGACAGACTTGCATGGCTTTAACACTTGAACTTGAAACTTTGTTTCTTAAAGCATTAAACACATCCTAGATCTACCCAATTACAAGTATAGTGCATTTTGTCAAAGGATTAGCCAATACATAAAATGTTGACATATGTTCCTAACATCAAATCACATATGTCCTACCAATCTCCCCCTTTGGCAATCCATAACAAAACCACAACAAACAAATGAACATATGAGAGAAGTCATAAATCACTCAACTCATACTCACTTGTTGAATACAATAAAATCTATCCTAACACAAACTCTTGAAAAACTTTGCAAGAAAAGAGTTCATGGCAAGTAGACTTTGACTACTTATATTTCTGAAACACTTTAAACAAAACTCATCAAGGTATCGTAGTGTGAGACAAAAATAAAAGATTGTATACAATAAATAAGAAACATGTGTATAAAGAGAGAAAAGAAACAACACATGGAGAGATAGGTGAAAGAATTGTAATAACAACCTCATATGTATATATATCAACAAGTACAAGGTTTACTATCACAATATGATCACAAGATCTAAGGTGCATGAAAAATGTTCTAAAATATAAAGAAAAGAAATAGATACATAAAAATCCTCACTACATCCCTCAAAAATATGAACACTCTCCCTATCTCCTAAACTAACCCTCCCCCTATGAGTATGACTACTCTCATCTCAAAACTACTCCCCCTTTTTGTCACGAGTGACAAAGGGGTAAGTACATCAAGTAGACATTTCATCATCACTAGGTGAGCCAGCATCATCATCCTCATCAGCATCATCATTGTTGGAGCCATCGTTACTCTCATCCTCGAATGCTAGTGAAGATGGAGAAGAAGCAACCGTGAAACCACCCATGACAGCTTGTCGCCGTGCGATACGACCAACACGAGTATTCGCCTAACACAACTCATCACTAAGTGTGTCAAGGTGAGCATCCATACGCACAAGCTATGCCATGATGGCCTCAAGGGTCACACCACCCGTAGAAGGAGAAGGAGCGGATGTGGATGGAGCGGTAGAAGCTGGAAGAGCAACCGTCTCGATCTGAGTCCACCTCGAGCAAAGCTATGCAAACTTCGCTTAACAATAGTTGCATTATGGCACACATGAATGTGAAGTAGGGAGACTCAGGATAGGAGACAAAAAAAATGGTGAAGGAGCCGCATGATAGCCGAAGGAAAAATGAGCTTATCACAGGTCATCATATCCTTATAGACATCTATAAGGGAGAGTAAAAAGTGAGAAGGGAAGTCAATCGAAAGATCTTTAATAAAGGATAACAAAAAGCAAGCACGAGGCTCTGTGATGGTGTTATAGTGAGACAATGGATGTAGAACAAAGGTCATCACCATGTTATTGAACCTTGGACCTTTAGCAAAGTCTAAGCAACGAGTGTACTGACGGTTACCCTAAGAAGAAGGTGTCTCACAGAATAGAGATGAGAGTTCGTCTTTGGACACTGTCCTCAAACGCTTATAGCCAGGATAGTCAGGATGTGCTACCCTAGGAAAGTGTAGTACCTCGGATACAAAACCTGGATTAACTACCATGCATATTCCCCAAACACGGGTGACAAATTGGAGTATAGAATAATCAAACCCATGCATATTGGAGTAGAACTCCTGTATGATCACGGAAGGGCACGTGATCAGGATGCCACATAATGACTCCCAACCCCTACTGTAGATGGCAGTAGGTGGGTCAGTTTAAAAAAAGTCTGACAAAATGACTTGACGTTTCGAATGAGTACCTCGTCGTGAAAAGTTCTCCAAGAAGTCCGATTTGGCCTTCTCATCACGAAACCATAAGTGAAAAGGAGCGGGTCAAAAGGAGAAGAAGAAGAAGATGCCCCGGAACGAAAAGGGTTTCAAGACGGAATGGATTTACGTTTAGGTGCCATGACACAACTAATGTAAGAGGGAGAGAAAGAGAGAAAGAGAGGGAGACAATCAGAAAAGTACCAAACAACAAATATATCAAAATATGTAGAATTGAAGGTACGTATGCATGAGAATGCATGAACATGTGACATGCAAATATAAATTCATCATGAGCTCAGCCCAATCCAAACCTACCAGCACACAGCATAGCAACAAGGTAAACACATATCTAAAATGTATGAAACATTGTTATAATGCACATGTGATGCAATGCATGAAGTTTAAACATCATTTTGACAAAACCCATCCCAAAATTTGAGCAAAAACTTCATTGATTTTGAAAAATCTCATAACTTTCCAAAAATCCCAAAAGTTAGGTCAAACATATGAAATGCATGATAAAGAGAGGGATTAAGGACCTTACCAGTGAAGAAAAGCAAGATTAAGGTTGAAGAAAGCTTGGGAATGAAGTTTGAAAGTGAGTGAGAGGTGTTTTGGAGGTGAAAAGACTCAAAGCAGTCGAGAGAGATCAAGGAGAATGGATCTGAAATCGCGAGGCGCGTATATATAGAAACTTCATAAACCTCAATTGATCAAGAGCTATCGAGCTTCGAAAAGGTGTGTTTTAGCTATCAAACCAGCTATCGAGGATCTAATAAGATGTTTTCTCAACAATAAAGCTCAATGGATCAAGGTAGCTATCGAGAAGCTATTGAGGAGACAGAAAGTTTCTTGATGGATCGAACTAGCTATCGAGAATGCTATAAAAAGCAGCTAAAGGGTCTCGATAGATAGCTTATCTGTCGAGAGCTGTCAAGAAGCTATCAAGATTGCTTAAAAATAGTTTTTCAAAGAAGAGAAAAACACAGATATAAATGCAATCAAGCATGCTACTCAACCAAAGATCCAACCACCATTTTAAGCTCTCAAAATCATCTCTTAACCACGAAAATGTCATGCATTTAGATCTAAAACACACACACACACACTAAACAAGTCTTACCAATTTTATATTTCAAAAACAAGTTAAGACAGTTTAGTGAACATACATTAGTGCATGTAAACCTTGTGATGGTCAAATCACATTGTACTTGCACATGTATCAAAAGTAGCAAAAAATATTGCATGTTGTGTGTGAAAACATCGCAAGTGTTTTCTCTCCTTGTAGTGACAATCTATCCTTGTATTGCACGGCTCCCAGTACGTGACTAATCAATAGATGCGCAGATCCCAGTATGCAACTTGATCACCAACTTGAGAAGGATATTGGCTGCAAAGTTCTTCAATTCATTAACGAATGAAGATCATGAAGTTGCTTGGTCACAAAACCCTGTGGTGTACAAACACATCAGCTTCTTCAAGATGAACTAGGGTAACTAGGTTTCCGGTCACACGTTTCTTCACACTTGTGGAATTGTGCTCTTGTGCAACTGTGCTACCTATGACGACCCTTAAAATAATCCTTATATATGTTTAGGGTTGTGAGAAAAGAAATCCTAAACACATACTCATAAATTGGATGGAAAATAACTCTGAAAAACTAATTTTCATAAACCTTAATAGATAGCCGTCTATTAAGATAGTTGTCGAGCCACGGGCTTTAGTAGCTTTTAAACCTCGATAGATACTAGCTGTCGAGCTAGCTGTCAAGATTTAAAATCTTGTGCTTCCTTACTTGATTCTTGGACAGACTTGCATGGCTTTAACACTTGAACTTGAAATCTTGTTTCTTGAAGTATTGAACACATCCTAGATCTATCCAATTACAAGTAAAGTGCATTTTGTCAAAGGATTAGCCAATACATAAAATTTTGACATATGTTCCTAACATCAAATCACTTATGTCCTAACATCATGGACCTCTTCAATTATTTGTTGTGCTTCCTTTTCGTTTACACAAAGGAGATGAATCCCATCATATGATCTTCTATAAAGCCTTGCACCACAAATAATGTAAATTGTAGATCATTCTTATCTGTAGACTTCGGATATGTTCCATCTTTGAGGTATTGTAGGATGTTTGAATACCATTTGTCTTCCCCATTCTTTCCCTCATCATCTTCTATTGTCATGTAATTGGCTGGTTCTTCTTTTTGTTCCAACACTATTGGTCTAGCTTCATCTTCTCTTGGCCCATCCATCATGGATGCCATGGTTGCTAAAGCATCTGCAATTTGATTCTGCATCCTTGGCACATACTAATATTGGATCTTGGTGAATTTTGACGCCCACTTCTGAAGACATTCATGATAAGGCATAAGCCTTTCTTCTTTGATCTTCCATTTATTCTGAATCTAAGAGATTATCAAAACTGAGTCTCCGTATACCTCCAACTCATTTACTCCTAGGTCTAAGGTTACTTGTAGTCCCATAATGCAAGCTTCATATTATGTGGCATTGTTGGTAGCAAGAAAGTTGAGTCTGCCAAAAAATGGAATGTGTGCCCCTTTTGGAGAAATCAAGAGAACTCTTATTCTACTTTCATTTTGATTTGTTGCTCCATCAAAATACATCTTCCATGATTCTACTTCAATACCCATGATGTCTTCATCTAGAAAGTCTCCTTGAATCTTTTCAGCTTCTTCTGGTAAACAATGGGCTAAGTGATCAACAATTGCTCTCCCTTTCACAGATTTCTGAGTCACATATTTAATATCAAATTCTAATAGAAGCAAGACCCATTTAGCAATCTTCCCATCTTGCACAGGTTTTTCCATTAGGTACTTCAAAGGATCCATTCTTGCAATCAACAGAACCTTGTAAGCAAGCATATAATGTCTGAGTTTACGAGTTGCCCATACAAGTGCTACACATGTCTTCTCTAATGGTGAGTGTTTTTCTTCATAAGGCAACATTATCTTGCTAATGCAGTAAATTGCATTCTCCTTTCTAGTTTCCGCTAGGTATTGAGCAAGCAGAGCACCCGTGGCTGTATCTATAGTGGTGAGATACAACAACAATGGCTTTTCAGGAACTGGTGGAACACGTATTAGCGGTTTCATTAGATAACTCTTGATCTTCTCAAAGGCTTCTTGACATTATTCATTCCACACTATAGGAACCTCTTTCTTTAGCAGTCTGAAGATTGGTTCACATGTCATGGTGAGTTAAGCTATGAACCTGCTGATGTATTGTATCCTCCCCAGAAATCCTCAGATCTCCTTTTTAGTTCTTGGAGGCTTCATCTCTACTATTGCCTTGATTTTGTCAGGATCAACTTCTATTCCCCTCTGGCTTACCATAAACCCTAACAGTTTTCCGAATGTGACTCCAAAAGTACACCTCTTTGGATTCAACCGTAACTTATAGAACCGGATTCTTTCAAAGAACTTCCTTAAAGTTGGTATGTGCCCTTCATGGTATATGGACTTTACTATCATATCATCGACATAAACTTCTACTTCTTTATGGATCAAATCATGCAACAAAGTAATGGCTACACGTTGGTAAGTTGTACCAGCATTTTTAAGGCCAAATGGCATGACCTTGTACCCGTATGTCCCCTATGGTGTGATAAAGGAAGTCTTTTCCATATCTTCTGGAGCCATCTTAATCAGGATGTATCTTGAAAATCCATCCATAAATGAGAGCAAAGCATGCCCTGTTGTGTTGTCAACCAGGACGTCAATGTGAGGCAGAGGAAAATCATCTTTTGGGCTGGCCTTATTCAGATTTCAAAATTCTACACACATTCGAACCTTTCCATCCTTCTTCGGTACCGAAACCACATTAGCTAACCACTCTGGATAGTTGACCACCCTTAGGAATCCTGCATTGTATTATTTCTCCACATCTTCCTTGATCTTGAGAGTCCACTCTGGCTTCATTCTTCTCAATTTTTGCCTGACTGGCTTCATGGTTAGATCTGTTGGAATGTAATGCTGTATTATATATGTATCAATCCCATGCATGTCGTCATATGACCAGGCGAAAACCTCATTGAATTCTCTCAATAGTGCCACTAATGCATCTTTCTCTGAAGCGGTTAGGGTATTGCCCACTTGGACCATTTTGGGATCATCATCAGTTCCCAGGTTAA
This sequence comes from Castanea sativa, assembly GCF_040712315.1. Lineage (NCBI taxonomy): Eukaryota > Viridiplantae > Streptophyta > Magnoliopsida > Fagales > Fagaceae > Castanea > Castanea sativa. Next base: position 12,741,353 of record NC_134023.1, read on the forward strand.
TGGGTTGAGTTTCTTCTTTTATGGGTTCTAGGTATCCATGTTTTAATTACTTATTATTGAGAGTTTCTTTACCTATTTCAGAAATAAAAACATTCCAAGCCAGCAAATAAGCAAAATTAGAAATCAAATTAAAAGGAAAAGAGTTTTCAACAGACTGCACAGACTCAACTAGAAAACTATCACAAACAGACATAATAGGAACAACAATATTAGCAAAACTAGACTCAATAGGAACAGAAACAACGTTTTTGGCAGGGGTGAGTGGATCATCGGTCTTGATCCTCTTGGCAAAAGTGATTGACTTGATGGTCTTGATCTTCCTCACAGAGTCCTCCATGGGGTGGGTGGCTCCCTCCCATGCCCAGTTCTTTAACTCGGTCTTGGCTTTGACAATGGTAGGTGGCTCCCAGTAAGCTCCTTCTTCCCTCAACATCAATACTACGGGATCTATATCCATATAAGCTGTAGCTTCTTCTTCAACCTCCATGTCTGTGGGCTTGTTGGTCACAAAAGTATCCAAACGCTCTATGCTATCTATCCATTCATCAAACAGGTCATGCTTACCTCTGTTACCCAAATCAATGGGTTGAGGGAGATGCTCTGGCTCACCATCTTCTTTCCTCTCATCGCTACATTTAACATTCTCAAGTGTCATGATTCTGAGATTGTGGACCATCAGTTTTTGGTCTAGAGTGGCCAACCTAGCATCTATGTCATCTGCCTTTTCAACATGTGGGGTTGGTGAACTTGGTTCTGAATCATAATACAACCCTAATTCTGGAACTTCTCTCCCATGCTTGTCATACCGAGGGCCAGACCTTGAGCTAGCATTAGTGATGTCACTCCAATCTGAAAGGTGCCCACAGGGATATTCATCATAATACATTTTATTGGCTTGTGCATTTTCCTCCCTAGCATTTTCCAACACATTTATCAATCTGTATTAATCACTATCAGTGTCATTCCACCTATTAGCTTCTGCATCATCTTCAATGTCTTCATCATAATAGTCCACATCATTGTCATATTCCTCATAGAATAGGTCTGCATCTTCATCTTCTCTATCACTAGGGGGTTCACCCCAATCATCTCCACTGTACAGGCTATCATAACTTTTGTTGTTGTTGTCATCACTATCAGTGTTGCTATCGTCATCATCATATCCATTGTCATTCCTATTGTTGTCACAACTACTATCACAATTGCTTTCATCCTCATCATCACTGGGGGCTGTTCCCCCTTCTTCATCTTCACCATCGGCTCTTCATTCATATGGGATTTTCAATGCTGGCAAGCCTCCCAGTATTCTTCTTCTTCTATGTTGCAAATAAGATCTCCAAGAAGTGTAGTCATGGCATTAGGATCCATGTAATTGGCCCAATCAGTAGGAACCCAAGTTGTATCTTCTTTCTTCAATTCTAGAACCTTGTTGTGGCAATCAAATAGCATGCCCGAGTACTATTGTCTCTGTCACAGGATCATATCTTGGTTCAGGGAATCCCCAATGACGTTGATTCTCACTAGCTTTCACAAACTTCCCATTCAATGTAGGAGTGTAGGGCTTTAGAGGTTCTAGAGGACAAGGAAGTCCTTTTGCTTTGGCTTTGGCTCGAGCCATCTTTCTCACTTCCATTTCTAGCAAATCATCATCAGTAGGCTTATAGCCTAGCCCGAAAGGTGGTGTGGCAGTAAGAATCATCAAGTCAAGAACCGTAGGCTTCTTCACAGTTTTCCCCAAATTTATCCCCATAAGGTAATTCATTCTCCTTATCATTGCTACCACATTATTGTTACCATAAGGAGCAAAGTCCATTGGGATCTTTTCCACTTCTTCTTCTCTCTTTTCAAAGTTAGGCCTCTCGATCTCAAAGCCATCCAAGGTCAATGGCTCTTTCTCATAATCAATACCATAAACAGGTTTAGGCACAGTCAAAGTGTCCCCATAGATGGTCACAATAGCTTCATCGTATGGAAACTAAGCCTTTTTGTATAGAGAATAAGGTACGGCTTCCGTGTCATGAATTCATGGTCGCCTAAGGAGCATATTGAAACATGAGGCTATATTAAGGACTTGAAAATCCACCTTCTTAACCATCGGTCCTATGGAAAGCTCTAATGTTATGGTCCCCAAGGCCTCTCTTCTACTATTGTCGAATGCTCTCACATGTTGATTAGTAGGCACAAAGTCATCAATTCTTAAGCCGAGGCAGCTTGTACTCTTCAAAGGACATACATTTAAAGCACTTCCATCATCTACCAAAACCATCGGTATCCTCTTCCCCGTGGCATCTACAATGATATACAACAGGTCGTTGTGATGCTTCCCCTTCTTGGTTAGATCTTTGTCAGAATAGGAAATAGTGAGTTCCCTATTGATGGACCCAATCATAGCATTTAGATCTTGAAAGGTTGTAGTTGTAAGGACTTGGATTTAGTTGAGCAGGCCTACCAGGTTTTGTCGATGTTTGTATAAGGCCATGAGTAAATCCCATAAGGATATGTTGGCTCGTGTCTTCTGTAGTTGCTTGAGAACTTCATCTTCTTCAGCAGGTGTTTGATGAGTGGACCTATTCAAAGCTTCCACTGGGTTGTCAGTCTCTAAATGTGGGGGTTTAAAGTGTCTCCCCCTCTTATGATGTGGGCAATTTTAGTTGGATCATTGGGATCAGTGTCTTGAGGTTTGAAGTGTCTCCCCCCTTTATGGATGTTTTTTGTTTATTTAGGGTTTGAAGTGCCTCCCCCCGTTTGTGGATATTTGGTTGTCTAATTGGGGTTCGAAGTGTCTCCCCCCATTTGTGGATGTTTGATTGTTTTTAGGTTCTGGTACTTCATTCCAAATGCCATATCCTATGGTGCCAGTAAATGTCCTTTCCATTTATCCTTCCCATGTCAACGTGAAGCATTCAGGTTGGTCATAGATCAAGTCAGATAGGTCTTCATTATTTTCTTCCTCAGTCATCAAGCAATTAATCCTTGGTCCTTTCCCAAAATTATGATTAGGCCAGGGATTATTAGTGATGCTAGGCCTTGTAGGTGGCGCAATCACCTTGCTGTCTATTAGATCCTGAATTGCATGATGAAGGGAGAAACAACGGTCAATTTCATGACCAAGGCCTTGGTGGTAAGCACATCTTTTATCCACTTTAAACCTTGAAGGCAAGGAATTTGGAATTGGTCTTAGGTCTAAGGGCTTTAGTAACCCTTTTGCTTTTAGCTTGTCATACACTTGGCTCATGGGCATGTACAACTCATGAAATTCTCTCTTAGGTCTAGGCCCTTGTGGTAGTTGCACAAGTGCAATGGGTGCAATTAATTGATAAGGATCATTTTTATGAATATTAGAAATTTCTGCAGCCTTAGAACTAGATCCTACATTCTTTTTAAACCTTGGTGGGTCATCAGTCTCTATGGTTCCATTGTTTATAGCATCCTCAATTTGGGATCCATCGGCAATTAAAGCTTTAAAATTGGGAAAATACTGTGCAAACAAATACTTGTGGTATACAAGTAATAAATTCTTTACAACCATGGCTAATTGTTCTTCCTCACTTGGCCTACTCATCATCTGTGCGGCCTTGGCTCTCCACTTGGTAATGAAAGTAGAGAAGGATTCTTTCAGCTTTTGCTTGGTAGTCTTAAGGTCTCTTCTTATGATGTCTACTTCCATATTGTACTTGTATTGCTTGTGAAATTCTCAGCAAATGTCCTCCTAACTTCTTGCTCTTGCATCATCAAGGTTGAGGAATCACCTAAGAGTGGCTCTAGTCAGTATGTGTTGGAACATTCGAGCAAGTACTTCCTCGGCCGCGCCTAATTGTTGCATAGCTCTCATATACATCTTCAGATGGGACTTTGGGTAACCGGTCCCATCAAACTTATACAAGGTTGGCATCTTAAACTTGGGTGGCAGCCTCACATTAGGGAAAAGTGAAAGGGTATCATAGTCCATAAGTTCCTCCATCTTACAGGCTCTTCTAATCATCTCCTCCATTTTATTCATCCTTTCATTGATCTTCTTCTCACTATCTTCAACTGGTGGATCTTGATCAGTCTTGTCCCCCTCTTGATTATTCTTCAAATTCTAAAATTATTGCATCATACGATTCATGTCTTCCCTTAGCTGAATCTGACTAGCTACCATAGTGTTGAGTAGCTCTTGGACGTTCATGGGTTCCTCTATGTTCAGGTGTTTTCCTTCTTCAGCCATAGTGTGGGGAGCTTCGGGCTTCTTGTGGCTTGGACTATCTTGGAGGTCGAAGATGGGGTTAAGATGTTGCAGCAGTGGAGTTTCTTCTATGCTTGAAGGCCTCAGTATTGTGATGGGAGTGACGGGCTTGGAACTGGAGCTACTGGCTTGAGTGTCAGGCTTAGGCTCTCTTTCTAGCCTTCCTTCAGAGCTTGACCAAATTCTCCCCTAATGACAGGCTTGGTTGGATTAATCAAAGCTAAGACCCCATCCACATCCATCAATCAATCAAAACAAACACACCCAGCATGCAATGCAATTTTAACCGAGACCGGCCTAAGGATAGGTTCTAAGTCATTATGTTGTAGCTTGGGTTTGTTGTTTTATTGTTTCCCATAGCTAGGACGTTACACCTCCCAACTTGTAATGTAATGAACATTGTGTTGGTCCAAACGGCATGGTTTGTCCTTTATAGTCAACAGGAAATGATCCAGTGACTTTGGGCTATGAGTTGGTGAGTTCGCCACTAAGTACCCGAATCTAATGAAGACTAATGATCCATGGTTACTACCACCACAAAATTGTTGAAAAGGGGTGCATAAATTGTTGTTTGGATGGCACACAAAATGACAGTTAGGGAAAGCTTTTAACAAACAAAACAAACAAAAAATTCCATACACCAAAATATCATATAACATCCCATCAAACATAAATAAACAAAAAACAACTATATCCCGCAAGACCATGCAAAACAAAGATACATATTTGGTCACTTAAGTCTAATACGAAGCTTAGCCCTCGACATCTCAGCAAAGTTGCCATTGTGAGAGACCTCAAAAAGTGTGCCCCTCAAAAAAAAGATTTGGATACCTTTTAGGGCACCTCTCTTTTAGGGTAAGTGGTGTGAAGTCGCCACTTTTTTTATACAAAAAAAAAATAAGAAAAATAAATACATGACTGAATTGTTCTCTTCATTGATTGAATAAAAATTACATATTTGAAAAATGAAAAATTACATGGCTTTGGGTCCTAGTTACAAACTACCAAATAATTAAATGGCTTTTTGTCCTAGTTACATTCTACCCAAAATAAAAATAAAGACAAGACTAAATCTACTTATCCAAAGATCTAAATCCGAATGCTAGGTTATGGAATGGGAAAGTGTTAGGCACCTATTCCGCCCAGACAAAATCTGGTCTTTTAGACTCTTGCGATCAATGTACCATTTTATGCATATGTCATGAATGATATGTAAAAAACTAAATCACACAAATTTTTTTATGAATGAAGTCTCTTCTTTTGAAAAAAATCAGATATGTTTTGTAGTAAAAAAAAAAAAATTGATTTTGATTTGTCAAAATACCAAATTTGTTTTGTAGTATGTAGAAAAAAGTGGTATTTGGAGATAAAAATTCAGATATGTTTTTATTACATGAAAAAAGTCTTTTGGTTTGAAAAATATCAGATTTGTTTTTATTACATGAAACAAAGTCTTTTGGTTTGAAAAACATCATATCTATTTTTAAGAAGTGAAAAAATGTTTCTATTGGTTTTATAAAAGACCAGATCTGTTTTATGATGATATAAAAATGGTTTTTAATAACCAAAAAAAAAAAACAAAACTGTTTTTTTATATGTTAAAAAAATGCAAATGAATTTTTTTTTTAAGAAGAGAGTTTCACTCATAATTTAAATTTATGCAACATGAATTGAATAAAACAAACATAAGCACAATCATGCTTAATCTTTTCCTTTATTTCAAAATCTACATATGTTTAAAAACATCAGACCTATATCTAAGATAGATACAAATCAGTTTTTAATGGAGAAAAATTTAGATCTGTATCTCATAAAGATGCAGATCCATTTTTGTTTAAAGAAAAACTAAGATCTACATCTAAGAAAGATGTAGATCTGTTTTTATTTTAAGAAAAAGAATTGTTCACATGCTGATAATTGACATTCAAGAAAGAGATTACAACAATCACATAAAAAACAATCATGCTATAAACAAAACAACGATTAATCATTCATGTTATGGATAAAAACATTCATCAACATAAAATAAAATAAAATAAAAAAGAGGGTGATTAAAAACAGCCTCTTGCACGAGCACTCCTTATTCTTGAGAGGGTGTTTTAGGGTTCAAGAAACTTATTCAGTTATCTTTGAAACCTAAAAACCCTATTTTAAGCAGCAAATCTCAGAAAGGATCAGCAAGTATCAGCAATATGAGAGCCTTAAAACGTGTGCCTCTTAGAGCGTAAGAAAAAAGGTGCTGAATTATGAGACTCGGTCTCTATTTATAGAGGCCAAAAATCTCTAAAAAAAATAGCCCCGAAGTGTAGAATACGAATTGGGACTCATCCTTCTATGAAAAGATCGAAAAGGGTGTGCTTTATCATCACCCGAAGGCCGTTTGGCCCAAGCCCAAAAGTGCCGTTTGGCACTCCAAAAATGTTGAATGGTACTCTTGGATGCCGAACGCTCTTTCATGTTCAGGTGCCATTTGGACTCTCCTTCTAGGGTTCTTTTATCCGGTCCTTGCACCTAGACGTGTTTTCATCCTCCTTCCATGATTTTTTTTATCTCTTTTCTGGATAATTCGGGCTTTTTAAGAACAATTATCTCGTAGATAAATACCCAAAAATAAATCTTGATAAAGTTCAAATTATCCACAATTTTATTATTATACAAGCATCTCTTTTATTCCTATGCATGCATCCCTATTTTAAACACTAATTATCAACCAATCACAAAATTATTTAATTAACTTTAATTTTTAACTAATCAGAATTAATTTAAATTAATCATGTGTGGTTGACTCTACCTAGACACAATGCATGTTGACTGTGCAAACTTGATCATGTGATATCTTTCGATCCGATGGTTCAATTTAGAAACCGGACACACCATTGTGATCGTTAGAACCTCAAGATCATTTTTATGGTATGCAATGAATGAATTGATGCATGTAATGCAAAGACAACTTGATGTATGTAATGCAAGAACAAATTGATGCATGTAATGCAATCATGATTTTTTTCGGGTACGTGGATGGTCATTCAAGTCATTCTCCTTGATTAAATTATGGATGCAAAATTGAGTGTCTACAAGGTCAAAAAGGAGGCATATTGTATGAAAGAAAGGAGGAAACAAAAGCATAAAAAAACACACACAAACACACTCAAAAACCTAACCCAAAACGGAAATGCAAAAAAAACAAAACAAGGCTTTAAAACTATAAATCTAACAACCTAGCATGCTTAGAAATACAAAGGCAACCTAAAACTAAACTATATAAACGTAAACAAGCAAAGAAACCAATAAAAATAAAATTAAGTTCAAGAACTCGATACCTTAAAACAGAAGCTTTCCAAGCTTGATTTTGATCGTTCCCCCCAATCAATCTATTCATAATTAAATATAAGAATGATTAGTAATCTTAAAACTCAAAGATCAAGGCTAGAAAAGGCCTCAATCAAATAAAATTGACTTGAGGATATATTATGAAAAACTCCCTCTTTGATTCACTATTTCCAGTAAATCTTAGGTTTTCTCTTAGGATTTTTCTGTGTTTTTTAAAAGGTACCATTTATGGCTATTTGTATTGTGAAAAAATGGGGTTTTGGAACGACTCCCAAACAATGTGGGATTCATTCCAAACCTCAACAATAATGCAGAAAAACTTGCATTTTTTATGTTTCTGAAACCCTAGCTACGTACGCAGACTTGTGCCCACGTACGCATGCATAAGGCCTACGTACGCAGGTTCTTGTTTGCATACACAGGCCGAGAATTTCCTTAGTCTTTTATTTTCCAAAAATAGATTTATTTTCTCATAAAAAAGTTATAAATATATAACCACCTCTCAAATCAATTTGTAATCTAATCAAGCCCTAAACCAATCTTGGGTCTTAGAATTTTGACATCATTGGGGAACGGGGGCTTGAGTCATAAGGGGTACAAAATGCAATGTATATGGTAAAGGATTTGTTCTAATGATTTGGTGCGTTACAAGGGGTGTGTAGACACCGCATTTTGTACCCTTTACGACTCAGGCCCCCGTTCTCCAATGATGCTGAAACTTTAAATCCCAAAGTTGGCTTAGGGCCCAATCAAATGTTAAATTGACTTGAGAAATGTTAAAATGAAAAATATAAGTTTTAATGAGCAAATAAATCTATTTCTGGAAAATAAAGGCCAAGGAAACCCTCAGCTTGCGTGTGTAGGAAATAACTTGCGCACGCAACCATGATGCATGCGTACGTGGGCACAAATCTGTGCACGCATCTAAGGTTTTAGAAACTATGAAAGGCAAGTTTTTTGCATTAAAGACTAAGGTTTGGAATAAATCCCACATCATCTAGGAGCCATTCCAAACCCCTATTTTCTCAATATAAAAAGTCCTACATGGTACCTTTTCAAAACACACAGAAATCCTAAAGGAAAACACAAAGATTCAATAGAAATAGTGAATCAAAAAGAGAAGTTTTTCACAAAACATCCCCAAGTCAATTTTCTTTTGGTTAGGGCCTTTTCTGGCCTTGATCTTCAAGTTTAAGATTACTAATCACCTTTCATTAATTGTGAATAAATTTGACTATAGGGAAACAGTCAAAAATAAAGCTTGAAGAGCTTCTATTTTTGAGGTATTAGTTCTAAGCTTTTCCTTTATTTTTCCTAAGTTTGATTCCATTTTTGTTTGTTTTATTGCTTGTTTTATGTTCATATATGTTTGTGTAGCTTAATTTTACTTAGCCTTTATTTTTTTAGCATGATAGGTTGTTAGATTTATTTTTTTTTAAGTGTTGCTCTGTTTTTGTGCTTGTTGTGTTTCTGGTTAGGGTTTCAAGGCCAAATCCATGTGCGTAGGATTATGCATGTGCATGTAGGCCAAATTATGCATACACAGGAATGTTCATGTATACGCATAATCCTGCCTAAAAACCCTAATTCAAGTTCCTATTTCTTTTTCTTTGTTTCTTTCAAATGATATCCTTCTGTTTTGACTCTTTTTCATGGATATGGTCTTTATTTCATTGATTATTTATTTGTTTGCTCCATATGCATAGATTAAGGTTTATCTTTTATTTGTTTGCTTTAAATACCATGAACACGCATTCACATATTCATACATTGATGTCATAGGTGCTAAGGTGCAGCAAGGTAAGTGAGGTAAGTCATGCATTCACATGAATATGCATGGATATATGTTTGATGATAGATATGAATATTTTTTTTTTGGATGAGTTTGCCTTTTAATGTGTAGATGTAATCACATGTTACTTAAATCTTTCCATGCTTATGTTTTTGCAATGATTTGTTTGCTCTGTTGGATGATGTGTATGATAGTAACATGCTATGGTTTAAGATATGATGTATGCTAGTTGTGATGTTGTGATATGCCATGATAGATGTACGATTAGGTTTTGCTGTTTCAAACCGTTCGTTTTAAAAACGCATATAAGCGTTTGATAAAAATGTGAAAATATGTGTTTTCTATTTTTAAAGCCACATTAAGCATTTGGATAAGCTATTTTAAAAATAGTTGTTTTGGGTGTATATTCAAAAAAGGACTTAACTATTTTGTTCAGATTATTTTGTTTGATCTGCGTCTTTTAATTTTTTTGTTTGCATCAACTCTAATATGTGTACTTACTATGCTTGAAAAGCATGTATTGAGTGTGAAATTTATATGCAACTTGTACATGACTCGGTTAACTAGTTGCCTGGTAGCATTTTTCTAGTATGCATTTTAGGGGGAAGGTTGGAGTTGTCATAAACCTGCTTGTTTTTAAATACTCTTAACTTCCATGAAAAATGACAACCATCCATCTTCACATAATCACTAAACTAACAATCCATCTATGCAGATTGTATGGGAGCCGTACGCGCATACGCTAGGCTCCCTGCCTACGTATTACACTGCCGGGCAGCATATTTGGAGGGTCAAGGTGCCACTGATATACTTTTGGATAGTGGAGGGGCATCATCCCAAGCGGGTCTTCTGCCAGTTTGGGATGAAGCAGCCGGTTCCAGGGGTCATGGATACATCGACTGACCTTCACAAGATATCCCTCCAAGGTAAATGGGACAAGGACTGGGCGGTAGAACATGTTGCCCATATTTAGCAATGGGCCAACTGAGGGCAACTTGTTCGCGCTGCCCCTGTCCAGGACGGTGATACAACATACCTTGTTGACTACATGAGGTGGTACGATCGCAGCACAAGGCGGTACATAACACTAGAGTCTGCCTATTGGGAAATAATGGTGAGGCAACAATCCCTTCCCCTTTTTTGAAACAATAGTTTGATTAAATATCTTCAGCAAGTTTAACATACATGCAAAACTTCACAATAATTATTGTCGTTAAATCTCTATGAGTTTTTCTTTCATTATATTTTAAAGTAAACAAATACTATGATTTAAGTTCTTCATAAATAAGTGAATTTGTAGTATCCAAATTCCAAATCACCTTGATATCTGTAATTTCGAAAAATTACATTATGGGAAAAAGCTATCACGTACTATAATTTTCTAAAAGTTACCGTAAATGTAACTTGAATGCAATTCCTATCAAAAATTTGTCTTGCCTTATATTAAAAAGTTGTAAGGATACATCCTTGCTTGGGATTTGAGGAAGACATTGGAAAGAACATGGAATTACTTGACTCTTGAGAAAGCATATGAATTTTATGGTTCAGCTTTGTTGTTGCTCCACTTGTATGTTTCGAATGTTGTTAACCATGATGCTTACACACACTTGTGGTTTGATGTATTTAGGGGTCTAAGGAGAGAACTAGATTATTCACTACAATACAGTTTTGACATTTTAAGTTTAAAGTTATTTCATTTTGGACCTTCTAATTTATTTTGGCTCAAAAAGTAGTTTTTTTATTTGTAACATCATCTGTGGTACTCATAATAGCTTAAAGCTATGTTCATACCCCTATTATAGTTTTGCACCATACTTGCGTTCCAACTTTTATGACGCCTTTGTTTTGTAAGTTCGGTCGACACTTAGGTCTCTACAAAGGTGCGACTGAGGTTTTGACATGTACAATGACCTTAAGCTGACACTAGAGGTTGTCAAGGAGCTGGGCCAACTTGAATTGGTGGATACGCTTGCAGAAGCATCTGACATTGGTACACAAGCCCCAGGTCGTAACGGGCAATGTGGTGGGTCTCAAGGGCATGGACGCCATGGAGGTCGTCAAGCTGGTCGCAGCCGTACGACCGAGCTGGAACCCATCTGCGAGGAAGGGGACGACTCGAGTGCAAAAGAGTCATGGCTTGAGAGTGATGGGGTGCTGTCTGACAACGACAGCGGGACACCGCAATGCACGTCTAATGTTGGTGCTGGGCTATCCCACACCGCCGGTCATGAGGACACTGTTCCAGCCTAGACTATGCCCCGAGGTGCTAGCACGGACTATGAGGACCCTCCTCGTATGTTGCCCCTAGTTTTCAGTGGATCTGCCCATGATGGTGGATGCATATTTGTCCCCACACCAGGCATGCCCACCTCACCTCTAGTGCATGTAAAGCCCATCATGGGACATTCATCTCCAACCCCCCATGAAGAGGTTGTGCAGATTGAGCAGATTCTGAGTGAGTACATTAAGCCGGTAGAGGGTTTGTGGAGATTGCAACGCCCTCCTGCGCATGCTCCTGATTGCAAGACCGATGATGGTATGTAATTCATCTACACTTCCCATTTTCTTGAGCTAATTATACTGTGTATCTGATTGAAATATGTTCATTTAACCATGTTTTAGAGTATGTCTTTCTCTATTATGCTTATCACTAAATCAACTTCATTTAAAGACTCATTATCATCAATCCATTAATTAGTCTCCAATGAATTAAATCATTTGTTCCTTGTTATATTTTATGTTTATCCTTCATAGGAAATAAAATTAGAGCTTACAGTTTCATATCTAGAAAAAACTCCTCTTCTGAGGTTTTGTTTATTTCTCATATTGAGGTTTGCGGCTGCTATGTCTTTATAGAGCATTAATAATGTTAAACGTGTTAGGATTAGTACCATTAAATCCTATTGTATGATATTATGTATGTTATTATATATGACATTATGTATGACTTAATGTTATGTTTAATAAAGTTGTTTTATTATTATCTAAAAATAATGGTAACATGAATATTAAGACATTATTATATTGTCCATGAGATGCATTGTATGTGATTTATGTGATTTAGTCACAGAAGATGTAAATCACAAATTCCTTGTAAACTCAAAACGTAGTTCATAGTCGGTGATGAAAATTGGGCATTTCATCTGCGAAGACTATAACATATCAACTAAGATGATTTGTCTTGATCATGGAAATGAAGATTTCTAGTTGGTATGTTGATATGTTTTAAGAGTTAAAACATATTGAACTGGACCGTGTGAGATTTATTATTCTTCCAACGACTGTCAAATGAATAATAAACTCACGACTTATATTTGCATGAACTCTTAATCCTGAGAGAATAATGGACTTGATCATGAGGTGTAGGTTGCTTTGATATATCAGGAGTGAGATCTAGAGTAACGGTCAAAATCTCAGTATGTTGGGCAACCACATTTAATGTTGATGGAACATATATTCTCAAGATGGAATTCATAGTCTCTTAACGGAGATACAAAATATTCTCTTGAAATAAGTTTAATGGGATTGTTATTCAGAGAGTTAGGCCTAATCACTTTAGTAAGAAGTTACTAAAGTATATCTATTTATGGAATTGGATTTCATAAATATATAATAAATAATTTTAAAGGATTAAACAGGATACTCAAGGAATTAAGATGTAGTAATCTACAAAGTGACAGTTTTTTTTCATGACTTTGTATTACTACGAATATTTTATGAAGGGGTTGCATGTACAATAAAGTCTTGGGATATAATTTATAGATAAGGCCTAGAGTGCAACTATATTTATATAGTAGTATTAAATATAGTTAATGGTAACTTTGGACTTGTCAAGAGTTGACAAAAAAGCCCAAGGCCCATTGGAGCTAGTATCTTATTGGTCTCTTTTGGTCCCATTCCAAGCCACACACTTAAGCCCAATTGGAAAGGCCCAAAAGGCCAGCCCAATTAGATAATCGGTTAGACACAAAGGGAGAAACATTCAAAAAATTTCTGTAGAGAATTTTGTAAAAACATTATTGTGAAGTGGTGTAAGAAGTGTTAGACACTTTAACATTTTCTCCCTTTGGAACTGATTGAGAGACCACACATCTTGGGCGTTAGTGGAATTAGAGTGAAGATTGAAAGTGTTCCCAAGTGCTTCTGATCTTCGGTTTTGAAATTCACCGCTCCAAGGTGCACTCTCTTGTTCTCAAATTCTGAAACTTATATGGTACATATTAACATTTATGAATGAAGTAGATTCGTTATTTTTTCGCTGCGCACATTGCATTTTTCCATCAAAACGTGGGGTACTTAAATTAATATAATGTCAAGGCATTATTCTCTAATTCACTTTCCTAAGCTCATAGACAATTACATAATGAAAAACAAGACTGAAAGAGATATTTATTTTTTATATGACAAATGTCTGTCCATTCCTTTGTGGTATATTCGGCCGGGCACTTGATGCAATATTGTAACAAAGTAATTGTTGCTGCAATATGATTGAGACAGAAGAAAAGGGAATTTAATATGACTAAAAAGTGTAAATTTGTCCTTTAAAATGAATGGCCTCATAGCATTTGTGATCAAGGCTTAAGTTTTCTAGACAAGGTCATGTAAAAGGTCAATGGCCAGCCACACGAGGCAATATAGGATTCAAGTTTAACAGATATGTTAAAAGGGTGCATTAGGTGTAGCGCCATGAAACTGTAAATGGATATATGAAACTGAAAATGGATATGGTAGGAAACAAAATCCACAAGGACTTGTGTATCCGTACCTTATTTTTTTCTTACAACGATGTTCAATGAGTCCAAAAGTGGTACGGATAGTTGGCATGGCAATTATCAGTATGATCTTTCATATGTGATTACAACTTGAGGGCATCGGGCGAAGGCTAACAGACATATGCCATCTGAGCACCATAAGATGTGACACGTGGACTATAAACTTTGATGACTTTGCTATATTTGAATTCGGCTATACATGTCTTTTGCTTACAGTTTTTAGAAATGGAGATTTCATATTTTGGTTAACTTTTTTTTTTCTGTTAAAGTTTTCTGAGTGTAACTATAGTAGCTGAATATGGATGATTGCATAGCAAACAAATGTTGCCTACCTCTGCATTTTAATTAGAGGACACTAAATGTCATATTTGAGGGATATATAGTGAGTGAAGAAGTTATATCCAAGATTCATTGTAATCGTTCACAATAGATGTTAAAAATAAGATTATTATTATGAAGATTCTGATCTAATCTCTAATATTCATTGTAATCATTCACAAAATATCATTAGCTTTTTCTTTCATTTTCCCATCTTCTTGAGCTAATTGTACTGTGCATTTGATTGAATATGTTCATTTAATTAAGCTGTTGTGTCTGATGAAATAGGTAAGATGAGACCTGTGAGGGCATATGGCCGGAAACAAAAAGATCATTGAGTAGTCAGATAGTGAGTGCTTATACTTCCTGTCTATAGGTGACTGGAATAAGCATGCAAAATGTTGTAATTGGGGAGAATCTTGGTGGCTGTGCATTTGTTTGTGGATCATTGAGCTTCTTGGAAAAAAGCTCATGTGGGCTTGCCTTGGGGAGAATACTGGCTTTCAATGTGTTTGTTGTCAACAAATTGAGCTTTTGGAGAAATGTATTAGGAAGTTTTGGAGAAGGTGTATTGTATTTACTTATGTATTAGGAAGTTTTTCTGGGCTTGGGCTTTTGATTGGAAAAGGACAAATGTGTGGTAGGTATTCATTTCAAGCCAAACTTTCTTGTTTTTTGAGCTGTTGTTAGCTGGAGTAAAGTGGGTTCGAAGAGAGATTTTATGTGGCACTGTTGATAAGCAAGAAGAAGTAATTTGATACTTTCGGTAATTTCCCTTTTTGGAATGGTGCTATTGGAATTTCATGAATGAGGAAAGTGCCTTATTCTTATGGTCACTAAGGGTTGAAAACAAGTTAAATTCTCCGTTGTTTTCTGCACATTGTGAAGGAGGAAAGAAGAAGGAAGATAAGGTTTAGATCTGGTCAAATTTGGGTCTTTGAGGTCCCCAAAATCCCTGATTCTAAATTGGGTCACCGGAGATTTTGTTAGATATCTGATAAATTGTGAACAGCAAGCACTGGTTGCAACATGTTTGAAGAGTATGAGGTTCAAATTACATGAAGGAGACTGAAATTGATGCAATTCTCTCATTTGGAGAAAGAATGTTGGAGGTCTAAGAAGTAGGTGAATTTTAACTGCGTTAATATTGAGGAGAGGAGGTGGAGATGGCTGTAAAACTCTTGCATTCTTTAGCAGATGACAATCAGGACTTGCAGAAGCAAACATGATGCATGACTGGGATACTACTGATAGGCGCATTAGCCACAAGAGGCTTCCTCCAGGTATTCCTCTAACTTGATGTTGCCTAATAATTACTGCTGTTTGTTATTTCATAAGTGGGTATTGCTGAATCTCTTAGCTTTTGGTGAAAAATGACTCTACACTGATTGCCCACTATTTATATTTTATTTTTGGTAATGTTTTTGTTGGTCAATTATGTTCCTGACTAATTAGACAACCATTGGAGCAACCAATAGAAACAATCATGGAAGCCTTGTTAGCTTTAGTTTAAGTGAAGTACGATTCATGAAATTTATGTTGTCTTTAGGTTTATACCAACATGAAAGAGAAGAGCTCATCTGCAAAAGAGGAGGTCTGCAAAACTATTCCTAATTCTAACACATCATTGATGTACTGCTACATAATTTGCGTTGATGAGTGACGATTGCTTATTAGTTATTTAATTGTGTGTCACGTGATTAGGTCAATGAAAGTTTTGGGATTTGGAAGGAAGAGTCTTCAGAATTTAATGGTACTTCAGCTAAACATGGTACTGACAGTAAAGATGGAAGTAAAGCTGGTGGGCTATATAGACTTTAGCACATTGCCTAAACCCATGTAAGTTTTTTGATATTTGAAGCCTTTGTAGGGTGCATTTTGTCTAGCAGATATACCAAAAAAAGAGAAGAAATTGTGGTGGTGTCCCCCAAAAGCTGGTGATCAATGCTTATCCATGTCAACAGAATGAATGAATGGGTTTGTTTGTTCTTTGTGAATTTCTATGCAAGGCATGGCTACAAACGAGTTGGCTTGTCATGCTATAGATGCTCCCTTCCTTTGTGTTAGTAATGCCACCTTTTGTATTCCACTTCAAAATTAATTTTAACTCTTAAACACTTGTCATTTGTATTTGTAAATTCTCGAGGTTTTTGCAAATCAGGTTGGAGTAAGGGATCAAAGATGTAAGTTTGGAAGTTCTTCAAAAATGTAAGGATTTTTATCGTATTAATACAACCTTTTTATTTATTTTTTTTTTTTTTGGTAAACCATGCATGCTTTCGGTCCTTGAACCATATATTAGAATTTCAATTCATCTATGAAGCTCCTGAAGTCTAAGAACAATTCAAATCTCATCCTTATGCCCACTTTATCTCAAGAAATCAGCTTTAATTCTTATTAGTACGAGACAACAAAGTTTGAGAAAGACACAATTTTGTATAATTGCGATAGTCTCTTTGACATCAACTGGGGATCAAAATAACAATGAGTCAATTTTAGAATCCAACAACTAAATTGACATAATCAGTATTTTAGAACCAGATTAATTTAGAGATTAAAGTAATAATTTGAACTTTTTATTTAATATTTTTATGCCATGTGAGAAAGAATGACTAAAAAAAATTATTAATTTAAAGATTAAAGTAATAATTTCATTTGAACTTTTTATTTAATATTTTTATGCCATGTGAGAAAGAATAATTAAAAAAAATGTTTCTTTCTCCTAGTTTGTGATGGAATGAGATTTGTGTAGGTTTGGAAAAAAGTGAAGGGGTGTTTGGTTTATATTTTCAAACAACTATTTTCAGTTTTTAAACAACAATTTAGCATTTTTATAAACTTTTTCACCCACCCGTATTTTTATAAATGTTTTTAAATAACAATTTTCAGTTTTTAAACGCATGTACCAAACGGGTTTTAAATAGTTTTTTTTTCTTTTTGCTTTTTTTTTTTCCCAAAGGTTATTTATTTTTCAGAAGTTAGTTTTTAACTTTTGTCATACATTTAACATAAAAACTATTTAAAAAAAAACACTATATTTTTTAATAAAAATTATATAAATAAGTTATTAGAAATTACATGATACCCAAATGTACTTTAAGCTTATTTGTTTTTATTTTAACCTCAAACAATACTTTAAGCTTATTTGCTTTTTTTATTTTTAGATATTAGAACTGAGAGGAAAGATTACTTTAAACAAATAGATGAGAATTTTTTAAAATAAAAAATTGACATAAATCTTTTAAGCTTCAGAATGGGAAAAAAAATTCCTTTTATTTTTTGGTAATTGACATCGATTTCGTAAGTGACAAATGACTTCTATTATTATCTTATCAGTATGCATTTAAGAATTTGGATTGGGGTCGTACTTCTATTATTTGGTTTGACACAGAAATTAAAAAACACAGGAAGGTTAAGATTCTGAAGCTTCCCTATGTGTTTCAGACGGCAATTTGTACCGGAAGTCTTCTTCTGCTTGATGGTGATAATGTGATTAGTCGATATTGAAGAACAATAATGTAATTGATCGATATAGAAAGAACGACAGGTAAAACAAATGAATTCGTTTTTGTTTCCTTAATTGTCTGTCTTAGTATCGGTGTCTATCATTTTTGGTTACATAAATCTTTAAAAGACCAGACTAGAATTCGAGTATTAGTAAAGTGGTGGTTGTGAATGATAGGGGACAACTCTGTGAAGTTTAGTGTAGGACTTGAGATCACTTTTTGAGTGATATGCATTTTATTGTAGATTTTATTTGCTCCTCTTTTATAAAATAAATCTTTGATCATACAATTTTTTGGGATAATTTTTTTACTTGTAAAAAAAATTTATGCATTGCTAACATGTGTTAGTCTTAGTCTTTATCTATGCTAGGAAAGAGGGTCTTAATCTGTTGGTGAAAGGAGTGATTGAATGATTAATAAATGAAAAGTAAGAAGGATAAAGAGGTGATTGTGAACTTCACTATATCTTTCAAAAGTAATGCATACTGTTCTTTGATTTTGAGTTGGTTTTGTTAAATAGTCAAGTATGATCATTTCTACCTACATATAAGAAAAGTTGGATTATTCGTGCATTCTAGAATATTTAGCTGTTTCTTCATCTTGCCAATTAATGTTATGAGACTCATGCACTTAAATAGTCCCAGTATTGTTGCATATCTAATATGACTGTAATTTTTGGTGGACGAATATGGTTGGTTGTCTTTCTCTCTGACTAGGTCTTATATGGCTAGATGCTTAGTACATCTACTATGACATCGTAGTTGTTGAGGTGTTACTAAGCATCCATAAGGGCTCATGACTGCGTGCATATGAGAGTTTTCAAATTTCAATGCTGACATTTTTTTTAAAAAAAATTATTAAGGGTGTAAATACTACTTATAGTTTGGAAATAACTTTTAGGCCATCATTTTTTTGGAAATGAGTTTGTAGAATATTTAGCTATTTTCTCATCATGCCAATGTTATTAATTCCTTGTTATAAAAGAAAAAGATTACGCCTTAGGGTGTTTTCCTATTCATCATAAGGTGATTATGAGGTCCTTAACTTCATAAATCTTTTCAAAGACTGATAGTATAGAAATGCTAGTAAATAAAATTATAAGTAAAGCCTTGGGACTAAGGAATAGATTTGCTCTTTTCTTATTTGCATATCATTTTGGACATTCTTTTGAGATATATTGTGAACCTTTTACTCTTTGTTTTTACAGGGCCTGCAAACCTTTTGGTGGCTTTGTTTTCATGGCATCGTCATTGTCCTTTTTTTTTTCTTCACCAATTCAAAAGAAAGGAGGGGGCAAGGGAGGGAGCATTTCAGTGACAATCTATCCATTTCATTTGTGGAAATTACTGACACTTTATTAGGATGACACTTTTCTGGGGAAAGCATGTCATTTGTTTGGCAATCAATTTTATTTGGAAGGTTGTTTCTGTTCCTTCCTATGGATTGTATAGATTTCTCTCTTCCCTTGGAACCTTTATTTCTAATTTTAGAATGTAATCTATCTACTAAAGCAATCCAATTTTGTAAGTTATTGAAGATTTGAGCAACATCAAAGGTTGGAGAACTTTCCAGTTGTTGGACTCATTTTTACCTATATATAAGAGAAGCTGGATTATTCATGTCTACTAGAATATTTATCTATTTTCTCATTATGCCAATGTTTTTTTATGAAACCTATGCACTTAATAATTCCAGCATTGTTGCATATCTAATATGACAAATTATAGTTGTCCATTTTTATATTTTTAAGGAAAAAAGATAGGATTTTGGTTTGGCAATGCTCTTCAATTTCTAATAAATAGATCAGATATAACTCAAATTCAACTGTGGCTACTCCAAAAGATAAATTATGCAAAGATGAAGCAATAGCCGAAACATATTGTTCCTCTTGGCTTGTCTTTCTTGGCCAATATGGAAAGAAGACCTATGCAGTGCATCAGGCTGACAGTGTGAAGGCTAATAATACAGAGCAACACGACCTATCAATTTTTTTTTTTTTTTTTGAAAAACATGTCAATTTACTATTGTACCATTTGTTGAAATTAGCTTAGCCATGCTAATATGATGATATGGATGCGTTTCAACAAATACTGATTAGAATACATAATAAAATTTTATTATTTAAGAACAAAATATAATTATTTATGCATCCTACATATACACAACACATATCTCTCAAAATATTTGAGTCCTATATGGATCATACAACTAAATGAAACTTACATGCTATGATATATAGGACTTGGCACACACGAAACTAGTTACTTGGCATATATACATGTCTTACTGAATACCACAACAAGAAGTCATACTTTTGCATTCATTTACCCGTACAGTGTCTCGTCAGTTCATCAACTTCATCATCTACCACAGCATGGGTCACCACTTCATTCAACATGTTTGCACTCAAGGTTGCAATCCTCCTTGCATGGTCACACTCCTCAATGGCAACTTCCAACTAATACCTCAACAAGGTGTTCGTAATGTCTCCACTACCGTAGTTGGTTCCTTCGCTTGGAGAAGTGCTCAGTGGAGTTAAGGTTGACATGTTCACAGTTACCCACAATGCAAACACACCACCCTGCACATCCTTACCATTACAATGAAAATACTCCATGCACGCGGCTTCTGCTTCCCTTCGATCTTTATATGATTTGTGATTGGCGTTTGGGAACTTATGAACTTGTCTGCTTGCATCTAGCCAATTGTCATATATACCTGGAACACGATCGTTAAACACAACGTAGGTACATCCCATCCCGCTCTACGAACACGCAATGGTGGGAAGTCCTTGCACCAGAATAGTGGATGCATACCTTCTTCATAGCGACGTAGGTCGTATTGTATATAGGGAAAGTGGGAGGCAAAACTTGCCAATTTACGAATCGAGTTACATAACTCGATACCATTACATAACTCAATTTTTGAGAAGTCAAGTTATTTACAAGACAGTCTAGACCCTTGCATTCGTACTGGATTGCTTATGGATCAATCCAATGTTCTTGACAGCAATGGTTATAACTTGATTTTAACATTGCCGAGTTTCTGCATTTGCCATCACATCATTAGCTTTTTGTGAATGTTACTCGGCCACTTAGAAGTCAAGTTATGATTCACTACCCAGGGACCACATATCAGACCCATGCACGGCTCTGGGCGTTTGAGTTCTAAAAAACAACAAAAAAACAACAAAAAAAAAAGTGTGTGTGAGAGAGAGAGAGAGAGAAAGCTTGAGAGGTCATTGATTTACTCTGTCCATGTTGGCATTTGCCCCTTATTGCATCTTGTGGTCCCCTTCTTCTCTGTTGTGGCACATCTCCCCTGACAGGTATATCTTGACTTTTAGAAAAAAATGTCTTTATACTTACTGTGGCACAATGTAAGTATGAGACTACATCTATATATAGGTATGTTTATATGTGTGTGTGTGTGTGTGTGTGTGTGTGTGTGTGTGTGTGTGTGTGTGTGTGTGATTATGACACTCTGTGTGTGTGTGTGTATAGTTATGTATGTGGTACACATATTTATATATAAACAAACATACCTATGAATTCCTATGATCATATATATATATATGATCATAGGAATTCATAGGTAAAAGCTTTAAATATATGAGACTGCATCTATATCTTGACTTTTAGAAAAACTGTGTTTACACTTACTGTGGCACAATGTAGGTATGAGACTACATCTATATATAGGTATGTATATATATATATATATGATCATAGGAATTCACAGGTATGTTTTTTTATATATAGATATATCTACATTCGTACATAGCTATCAACAATGATGTAACAAACATTCATGGGTTTAAATTGTCTGGTTCGAGTGCATGTTTGTGTACAAATGAATCAAGTTTTTTAAGAATACTTAGGATATCATTATAGTGTGTCTGTAAAAGTTTCATTGTACGTTCACGTGCGTAATGATTAATTACAGTTGCGTTAACATAACCCCTATCTTCTGCATAATAACCACAATTAATTATCCTTATCCAGGCCTGCCATAGGTCATCTCACTTCTACGTTTACCACGATGGGGAGGCATATGACCATGACTTGCATAGGCTGTCCTATCGAGGCTAATCACTGAAGAAGTTGATTAGGTTGAAATGCGAAGCACATTTCAGAAAAATGCACTGGAACATAACTAGAGTTCTAGGGTTGGACAAGGAGTCACATCAGATATCCATTGTGTACCGTGCTCCTCAGCTACTTATAGGTACTCAAGTTGTCTACAACTTGCACTTGTTGCTTTGTGACAATGACGTGGACATGATGTGGGCAGTGATGAAGCGGACTCCCCAGTTCATAGAGTCTGACTTGTATGTAACTGTTGAGAGTGTTGGGTTCCATACTGGTGCAAGTTCGCAGCATGCCAGTAAGGTGGAAGAGCCACACTCATCTCCGCTTGATGTGTATCCTTCCGTTGCTGATGCCACACCTTTGCCCTACAACACTCAACCATGTAGTGTGATTGATGATTTGGACAACACTGAAGAAGTTGAAGTGTTGGGTGCCACCCAAACACATGACGTGGGAGGGTCTAATCACACATGTGAACATGTCCAAGCCGATATAAACAAGAGACTTGATATTGATGCCAGCCGAGATGTGCACGAATAGTTCATTGATAATGATGGACCAGTGGACAATCTGGAGGTCGTAGATGAACTACAAATCGAAGATAACGAGGAGGATTTCCCAAATACAATTCCTATCCCAAAATGTTCCACATCAAACACATGGGACAATATTAATGACCCATCACCTGCATTGAGTACAGGACAACTTACAAGCTGGCATAAAGGTGACCAGCCGGCGAAAGGGATGCTGTTCAAGAATAAAGCCTCCATTCAGTATGTGTTGACCCTCTACTCTGTAGAGCATAATAAGCAATACAAGGTCATCAAGTCTGACACCAACAGGCTGGTAGTGCGGTGCATACATGATGCATGTCCATGGTCAATTCGGGCTATTTTCAGCTAAAAGCATGGGATGTGGCTGATCAATAAATGTAAGGGTCCCCAACACATCCTTCCAGGTAGCAATCGATGGACGGATGATGGATATAAGGTTCATTTCCATTGCACTTGATCCCTATATACAGGAGGACATTACAAGATCCATAAAGAACCTATGTAGTATGCTGCATGCGAAGCATGTGCATGAAGTTACTATGTACAAGGTTTGGTAAGCCAAACAGAAGGCAATTTTGCATATTTACGGGGATTTTTATGAGTCATACGAGGAATTGCCACGATTTCTAGCGGCATTGGACAATGCAGATCCGAACACTGTAACTTTGCTAAAGCGTGACCCCCGTGTCCCGGGTACTTGTATATTCAACTCCGCGTTTTGGCCTTTCGGTCCATGTATTAGAGGGTTCAGGCATTGGAGGCTGGTGATAAGCATAGATGCAACACACCTCTATGACAAGTACAAAGGAAAGTTGTTGATAGCAATGGCAACAGATGGTAACAATGAGGTTTATCCACTCACGTTTGCCATTATTGAAAGCGAGAGCACGGAGACATAGGGATAGTTCTTGGCATGCCTGCTAAGTCGAGTTACGAATCAGACCAATTTGTGTATAACCGATAAGCATCATGGGATACAATCATGCTTCGATGACACCACTAGGGGCTATTTGCAAGCGCCCATAACCCATTGCTAGTATTGCCTCCGCCATTTAGTAAGCAATGTTAACACTAACTTTAATAGTCTGGGGTTGAAGAATTTGGTATGGAAGGCAGCAACTGTGAATCAAGTTAGGAAGTTTGAAAACACCTTGGATTGCATCAAGAATGTCAATCTGGCAGCGTACAACTATATTAAGGCTGTGGGGAAGGAAAAGTGGACACTTGCACATGACCATGGGCATCGATATGGGGCAATGACAACCAACCTGTCAGACTGCTTCAATGGGATACTTAAGGGCGCACACAGCTTGCCCATAATTGCAATGGTGAAGTTCACATTTTACAAGGTGAACTCGTACTTTAATGACCGTTGTAACAAAACCCTAGAGCAGATGGAAGAGGGGCAAGTATGGTGCAAATATGCCTATGACAAGTTCGAGGCAAATCAAGAGAAGGAAAAGCTCCATATCGTTAGAAGGATGAGTGCGCAATAGAGCTTATATACAGTGGACACACAGTCTAATCTTTTGGCTATTGGGGGTGGGGGAGCTCACACCTATAGGGTTGATCTAGTGGAGATGACATGTACATGCAGGAAATGGGAAGCATACAAGATCCCATGTTCACACTTAATAGCAGTTTGTGCTAAGTATAACCATGATGCGATGGAGTTTATGGATCGTTTCTACCGCGTGTCCAAATGGTACCACAGCTATGAGCCAATATTCCAACCATTGAAAGATAGGTTAGAATGGCCGGATTTGAAAGAAAGGAGAATAGTAATTCCAAACCCGCGGTTGATACAAGAGAAAGGTTGGCCTAAGTCCACAAGAATCCGCAATAAGATGGATGACAAGGATAGGGAGTTGCCAACATCTTTATGGATTGAGAACAGACCAAAGTCAAAGTGTGGGTTGTGTCGCCAAGAGGGTCATAACCGTCGTAGATGTCTAACTCATATGTGGAATCAACAAGCCATGGTGCTACATAGCAGGTAACAATTAGAGGTCATAGAAACTAGGGGGAAATATCATAAGTTATTCTTATTTAGTGTTGTCAATTATTCTTACAAGTCATAAGTTATTCTTACAAGCCATGTATTGCCAACCTCTTTGTGGATTAAGATTCATGTAGTAATGTTTAGATTGGAACCATGATACTAAAATATGGTTTTTAAGATATGAGTAAAAGATGCGGTATTGATGTATTTTTCGTTGTACTTGTGTAGATATGGGATTCGTGGCAAAGAGATAGTTTTTGTGGCGCTAGTTGAACTCAAATCTCTTTTTGTAAACTATGAGAAAACATCATTTATATGTAAATGGTTGTACTTACATTGTGAACAACTTGATTCAATGGTTTTAAATGTATAATGGCTCTTTATTTCCTTTGTAGATTGTATATCCTTTTGTCTTATTCATGTGGTTGTTTAATGAAGGGATGATTTATTATGAATGTGGTTGGAATTGTATGGATGATTTGAATATGGAAGTGATTGGAACTATATGGATGAGTTGTTGATGGAAGTAGTTGTGATCAGGTTCAATTTTATGATGAATAAACAAGAAAAATTAGTATGGGGATGAAAAGTTCTGCATGAGTCCTTCGTTTAAGGCTTAGTAAGCATGCTTCAAATAACTTGATATACAAGATGTCAAGTTACATGTGAGTAACTCGACTATTGGACAATCGAGATATTTACAACACCCTTCTAAACACTTGGATTCCTCTTGGATTGCACCTAGATCAGTCCAAAGTTTTAGGCTAGACGTGCATGGGCAACAGCGAATAACTCAATTCTTTAGTGATCAAGTTACTTTCCAAGTAACCCGATTATCGTGAAATCAAGTTACAATGACAACTATATCGCATGTAAGCTGATTAATATAAAATCAAGGTATTCACAACACACTTCTGGACACTTGGATTCCTCCTGGATTGCTCCTGGATCAGTTCAAAGGCAACAACATGTAACTTGATTCTTCAGTAATCGAGTTACTTTACAACTAACCCGATTATTGTAAAATCGAGTCACATTGACAAATATATTGCATGTAACCCGAGTAATGTACAATCGAGTTATTCACAACACACTTCTAGACACTTGGATTCCTTCTGGATTTCTCCTGGATCAGTCCAAAGTTCTAGGTGGACGTGTATAGGCAACAGGGCATAACTCGATCCTTGTGTAATCGAGTTTTCAAGTAACTCGACGACCAGTAAATAGAGTTATGCCGTCAAGTGGTGATAAATTCACCGTTTCTGTAGAATTCAATTCTCTCTCTTTTCGATTGCTCTCGACACATCTAGCTGGAATCAAAGTTTTCCCGCGCAAATTCTTCGAAGATTTTATGCAGTAAGACTCTTTTAACTGTTATTGTATTTAAAATTGCACATGGTGGTACATTATTCTCCAATTTTTGTTCTGAATTTCAAAGTTCATTGTCTATCTAGATTGTGATGAAATTGGGTGTTTGGCTCTGAAATGCTTAATCCGTTAGGTAGTATGAATGTTGTTTGCCTGTGTACTACTCTATAGATGCGAAAAGTACATTAGATTTTGTTGAAAACTAAAATCTAGAGCTAATAATGCATGATTGGCAATTTGGGGATTTCATAATTGTAGGTGCAATGTCAAAACTGGTTAATGGGCCCTTGTGTATGATTGTGGGTGCAACAGATTGTGAATACTTTTTGTAAAATATTAATTAAATATTTTTTTTTATTATGTGTGTCTATGCATCTTGTGCAGTAGGATTAGAGTGTGGGTGTTATGTTTATCTCTTCATAATGCGGTTGTTGGTTCTGTATTTTTTTTTTTTTTTTTTTTGTGAGCTGATCGTGTTTCCATTGCTGACCACCAGTTAGTTATGGCTCTGAGGAGGGCTAAGAGGGGAAAATCCAAAGCTGCATCCAAACCTGAAGTGGTGTTTGATCAATTGAGGTTCCACACCCACGCAAATGAGCAAACCTTTGAAACCTTGATTCAGTATAGGCGTATTTGGGGAGAAAGGCAAATCAATCTAGACGAATTGCATCCTTCCGTCCATGAGAATCTACAATCTAGGCATTGGCTGTCATTGTGTACAAACATACAACCCCCTCTAGCTAACTTGATTAGAGAATTATATTCGAATCTCTCGGTGCATGAGGATGTTTCCTATGGTCATAGAGTGACATCGTGGATATATGGTGTACCGTTTACAATAACTAGGCACGTAGTATCCGACGCTCTTGATGTACCTATAATTCGTAGACCTACTTATCCATACTCTGAGTCTCCTCGTATTGATGATGTTATGAATGTTCTTTGTGGAAGATTAGTCAATCGAGGTTCTGACCCAAGTATTAGCTCAAGTGAGTTAATTGAGCTTAATTATATCTTCTTTAGGATAGCTTGTCACAACATCTTCCCTATCTCTCATGTCCATACAATCCCGATAGACAGGTGTTTCTTTCATTTCGCCCTCGTCACCAATAGTTCCATTTGTTTTCCTTCCCTTTTCATTGAAACCATTTCGGGGGTGCGTAGGAGCAAATATAAAAGGCATGGTTTATTCTTTCCAGCTTTCATCCATAGGGTCCTCAAATACTTAGGATTACAGAACTTTCCTTTCCAAGAGTTAGTCCACATCCTTACCCCCATAGGAGCCAAATTTCTGAAACAGCGAAGTAGCTAAAAGAAGTTTGTCGACCCCAGTGTTGGTTCATCCAAGAGACCACGAGTACGATCTACTACTGGAGATGTTCTAGATGAGGACATGCATGGGGATCCCACAGCTGCTGTTGTGGAGGATGGTGATGATGAGGTAGATGTTGACACTGTTGCTGCAGCGCATACAGGCCCTCCTCCTCCCTCTCTTTGTGCCATGATGGAGACCGTTATAACGACTCAGGCAGCCCATGGGCAGCTTCTAGATGGTCTTCTTGTCGAGGTTGTAACTTTGCGAGCGGACGTAGCTGACTATAGATGTAGATTCTAGATGGTTTTTTTATAGTTGTTGTAGCATATTTGGAGAATTGTATGACAGTTCTATGTAGTGACGTTCAGCCAATTGTATATTTTGTTATTTTAGTGGTAGTTTGAAGAACATGGTATCTGTGGAAAGTAATTTGATATATTAATATGATGGTTAGTTTCATGCCCATCATTATTATTATTAGTATTATTGAAATGGTTCTAACTGTAAGTATTATTATGAATTTAAAATTAATACACCTAATATTTTCAAATCCATATGCATGGCTCTGGCTATTTAAGTTCTAAAAAGGTTCAGTATTTGAGTTCTGAAAAAGATCATAAGAGCTTGAGAGGTCATTGATTTAGTCTAAGCGTGTTGGCATTTTCCTCCTCACCATTGCATCTTCACCAAGCATACTACAAGTGTGGTCCCCTTCTTCTCTGTTGTGGCACATCTCCCCTAACAGGTATAGAACTGTAAATATATAAGACTGCAACTATATCTTGACTTTTAGAAAAACGGTGATTACACTTACTGTGGCACTTTAGTATGAATGTGATTACACTTTAGTATGATTCTAACACTGTGAGTGTGTGTGTGTATATATATATGTATGTATGTATGTATAGAAATATCTGTATATAAACAAACATACCTACCCATATATGATCATATATATGTATATATATATATATATATATATATATATATGAATATGTATGTATATGTATACACACACGCGCGCGCGCACACACACACACATATATATATACAATTATATATGCGGAAGTGCACATATATATATATATAACTATATATACACGTCTGCATTCCTACATAGGTATCAACAATGATGTAAGTATTATTATGAATTTAAAATTAATACACCTAATAGTTTCTGTAGGGGTATTGGGCCCAGTAATTTATAATGGACGGCCCAACAAGGTCTTTTGGGCTAGAAACCCAAATCCGAAAACATCAAAATGATCGTGGAGTATTTAAGTGTCCCATACCGTCCGAGGAGTAGATTTGTCCTCGGAATGTTAAGCCGAGGATACACAGTATACGTGGAGGACAGTAGAAAGAGCGGTGGAATGTCTAAAGTAAAGCTGCTACCACCGCCCATATATTGAAGACCCTGTAATTGATACGCTGACAGTATAGATGGAAGGATGGGACCTGAGCATAGAGCTTGGAACTTGGTCCCAAATCCCAGCGGGCTTTAGGGAAGAATGGATGGGACAAGTATCCAAAAATCAGGGTCGCAGCCATAAAGTGGAAGATGATGAAGAGAAGAGGAGGAGTATAAATAGGAGGGAAGGCATACGAAGAAAAGGGAGGCTTTTTGAGAAAGAAAAAGTATATGATAATCAATATTTGTATCCAAACTTGAGAAATACTATTAGAAACTATCCTCGGAAACAGTCCGAGGAGGAATTCTCAATCTTACTTTTTGCAAACAATTCTTTGTTTTGTTCCATTGGGCCCAAAGCCCGTTCTTTTTGTGATTGTCTAAGCCATCCTTGAAATCTAAATTACAAACCCATCCTCTACAAATTCATTGTGAAGAAAGGCCTTTCAAGCCCATTTTTCTCCCAGTCGTGGTTTGGGAATTTGAATTGTGTCCTTACAGTTTCAAATCAACAATGCATAACTCTAGCATTTTGAGTTCTGAAAAGGTTCAGTATTTGAGTTCTGAAAAAATCAAAAAAGCTTAAGAGGGCATTGATTTAGTCTGAGCGTGTTGGCATTTTCCTCCTCACATATTAATAAGGCTTAAATCCATCCATGAATTTCATCGATAGAAATTATTTGTACTTTTTGTATTTTATTTAAGCTATTTGAACTAAAAATTGAAATCCAAGTCTTTCTCCAAACACTTCTATTCTAATTAACCATCAAGAAATTGTGATTTTAGACAAAATCTGAAATGTGCTGAACTATACAAAAGTTGATGTATTAGAACACACCACATAAAACACAGGTTATTCCACGAATCTCTCCCCATAGCAACAAACAATTATATATGCAGAAGTGTATATATATATATACACTTCTGCATTCCTACATAGGTATCAACAATGATATAACAATGATGTAAGTATTATTATGAATTTAAAATTAATAAACCTAATAATTTCAAATCAACAATGCGTGGCTCTGGCTGTTTAAGTTCTGAAAAGGATCAGGAAAGCTTGAGAGGTCATTGATTTAGTCTAAGCGTGTTAGCATTTTCCTCCTCACATATTAATAAGGCTTAAATCCATCCATGAATTTCATCGATAGAAATTATATATACTTTTTTTATTTTATTTAAGTTATTTGAACTAAAAATTGAAATCCAAGTCTTTCTCCAAACACTTATATTCTAATTAACCACCAAGAAATTGTGATTTTAGAGAAAATGTGAAATGTGTCGAACTATACAAAAGTTGATGTATTAGTACACACCATATAAAACACAGGCTATTGCACGAATCTCTCCCCATAGCAACAAACAATTATATATGCAAAAGTGTATATATATATATATATATATATATATATATATATATATATATATATATATATATACTTCTACATTCCTACATAGGTATCAACAATGACGTAACAATGATGTAAGTATTATTACGAATTTAAAATTAATACACCTCATAATTTCAAATCAACAATGCATGGCTCTAGTTGTTTGAATTCTGAAAAGGTTCAGTGTTTGAGTTTTGAAAATGATCAAAAAAGCTTGAGAGGTCATTGATTTAGTCTGAACGTGTTGGCATTTTCCTCCTCACATATTAATAAGGCTTAAATCCATCCATGAATTTCATCGATGGAAATTATTTGTACTTTTTGAATTTTATTTAAGTTATTTGAACTAAAAATTGAAATCCAAGTCTTTCTCCAAACACTTCTATTCTAATTAACCACCAAGAAATTGTGATTTCAAACAAAATGTGAAATGTATTGAACTATACAAAAGTTAATGTATCAGTACACACCATATAAAACACAAGCTATTGCACAAATCTCTCCCTATAGCAACAGACAATTATATATGCAGAAGTGTGTGTGTGTGTGTGTGTGTGTGTATAACTATACATACACTTCTGCATTCCTACATAGGTATCAACAATGATGTAAGTATTATTATGTATTTAAAATTAATACACCTAATAATTCCAAATCAATGATGCATGGCTCTGGCCGTTTGAGTTTTGAAAAGGTTCAGTGTTTGAGTTCTGAAAATGATCAGAAAAGCTTGAGAGGTCATTGATTTAGTCTGAGCGTGTTGGCATTTTCGTCCTCACATATTAATAAGACTTAAATCCATCCATGAATTTCATCGATAGAAATTATTTGTACTTTTTGTATTTTATTTAAATTATTTGAACTAAAAATTGAAATCCAAGTCTTTCTCCAAACACTTCTATTCTAATTAACCACCAAAAAGTTGTGATTTCAGACAAAATGTGAAATGTGTTGAACTATACAAAAGTTGATGTATAGGACACATCATATAAAACACAAGCTATTGCACGAATCTCTCCCTATAGGGACCTTCACCCACCAAACACTCTTCCCTGGAAATGAATGAGCATCAGTTCCATCAATAGCATTATAAAAAGAGCAAACATCAAAATGGCCACTCCTATTTAACCTCCAAGACAAATTATCATCCCCCAACCTTCGAGGCAATTTTGTATGAATATGATCAAAAAAAGAGTACACTGCCTCCCTCTCCAAATCATGAAAATCTCTATGAAAACGCAAGTTCGAACTTCTCACTGCTCCTTATGATGGTGGATCCAACACATCATAAACGAAATCATCCTTA
The DNA here is from genome assembly GCF_040712315.1 of Castanea sativa. Lineage (NCBI taxonomy): Eukaryota > Viridiplantae > Streptophyta > Magnoliopsida > Fagales > Fagaceae > Castanea > Castanea sativa. The sequence goes on from NC_134023.1 coordinate 12,772,737, forward strand.
TTTTACTGAACAAGGATCATGGTTGTCTATAACATCACCATCCAAGATCATTGCAACCTTTTGTAAAAAAATTTCTTAATTAAGGAACCTCATGGTCCCATCCACTTCAATTAAAGTAACATGCAGGGCTAATCGTGTATCATGTAATCTAGGAGAACTCCTAGCGGGGATAGAACCCAATATTTCTGGGTCTACCACTCATCCTAAGCCTCGAACCACTAGGATGCACCCTAAAAGTTGGTTGTTTTCTTAAATTTATTACTTTAACTACATACAATTAGGTTGGTTTCTTGCAATTCCATGGTACATACACTTAATAAACTCCAAAAGATTAGTACACACAAATTTAACTCACCAATCTAACTATACAGTAGAAGCAACTCTCCTTCCTAGACTACTGATTAGTTTGAATACATAAACAGGTACAACCACATCCATAACCGCCATCAATGATTATGCATAAAATTACAGCAAAAGATTCAATACTAAATTCAAAAAAATAAAATAAAATTGCATGCATCACTAATAAAGAAGAAGAAGAAGAAGAAGAACCTTGTTGAAATGATGGAGTTTAAGAAAGCAAGCGGCGCGGTTGGTAAGGAGACCGATCTTCTAAGGATTGGTCTTCACCATAGAAAGAGCTTCCGTGTAAAACCCTAAGGCCTCCGAGTATTTCCCCTCCCTGTACATCTGGTGCGCCCGCTCTATCCTATTCAACGCTGCCGGTGCCATCACTACCTCTACCAATCAATCTCAACCTTCCGTCCAAAGTATTCAAACAAAATTACAGAGAGAGAGAGAGAGAGAGTCAAAGAAGAAAGAAGAAGCTGGTGTTTTGTGTTTTGGGTTTGTTTGTACAGCTATGATAGCGTTGTTGTGAATCTTGTGATAATTATCATATACTACTACTGCCTGCTTCACTCTTTAGACAATTTTTCATTTGGATTTGTTTTTATTTTTTATTATTAAATAGGAGGAGTGTTTTTTTTTTTTTTTGTTCTTTGTCTGAGTGTGAATGTGTGAAACGTATGGGGGGATTGGTTTGAAATTTTGATAGGTGGCGCAAAAGTGGCAATAGTTTGAGCCTGCCAACTAACTTGAAATTATGTGAGAGAAATGACAGGTCAGTAACGTTTTCATAATATTTTCACAACAAATTTTTAGGCATTAATTGATAGATTATAATTGAATTTAATTTGAATTTACTATTAAAATTAATTTTTTGTCCACAGCTAATAGTAAATAACAACTTACCGACTATAATTTGTTATCAAAATGCTGTGAAGATGACACTTTTCGATTTGGGTACAGCTTATTTAGTTGAAACTTTTTTTTTTTAAGTACTGTAGATAAAGCTAAAAGGTCACTGAAATAGTACAATAAAACTTATGAATAATATCAAAAAATGTAATAAGACTCATATATAGTAGTAAAATTAAACTAAATAAAAAATTTAAAAAAAAAAAAGTTAACTTTCTAAATCAATGCCAAATTATTGTAATGGATGCTGCCTGGCTTCTCTGATTTACAAGTGTTTGGCGTACTATATATCTATGCCTACCTTTTTCTACTTTTAATTTTGCTTTTAAATATCTTTAATAGTGGCAATTTTTTGGTTTTGGATTTGAGTGAAGTAATTAAGTATACCTTTTTTGTAATACAAGTTTTCATATGATAAATTATTGGAATTAATATTTGAAGGCATGCCTTTTAAGTTATGTTTACACTTTAGGGGAAGTTATATAAAAAGGTCATGAATTTACATCCTAGTTTATATTATATTGGTTCTTTAGTTCTTAGTTTTTTTTATTATTAACTAGTGTGGGTTGCACGTGCAAGGCACGTGCTGCCCCTTTAGTGAGAAAATTAATATAAATTTTTTTTGTTGAAGAAGTATGAAGTCATGTACTTAAATTTAAAATAGCTATTTGAATATCTATATACTATGACAATTTCTTAAAACTTATTTGCTAAATGTAATATCTACTCACCAAAAAATGCTACAAAGAATGATAATGAATGTCATTATCTTTCTACAATATTTAAATTTTCGCAGTGAATGATAATATATGCTACAATTTTTTTGAAGATCTTCATTAAATTAAATACTTGAAATCATCTACATTGAAGATTTTGTTATTCATATTTCATTCTTTATTATCTTATATTATGAGTCTAACTACGATGTTTAGCTTACTTATTTTTAATGAATACCCTTTTAAGCAGAAAAATAAATTTTTTTTTTTTAAAAAAGAACAAAATAACAAAAGACATATGTCATCAAAGTTTCTATTAGATAAAAATATAAGTCTAGAAGATTTAAAACTAATAAATTAGTGTTCTCTAGGTAACAAATAGAACACCATATATCCTCATTCTAACTTTCTAGGCATGATTACCAGTCTACCACATAAAATTCAAAATACACAAAGAAATTTTTTGGGACATTAAAATTTAGTATTAGTATATTAGACATTGCACAATGGAATATTTTACCTATTTTTTCAATCAATTATTTAACAAGTCATTTTTTTATTCAAATTATTTATTAAGTTTGGTGATTTAATAGACTTTTATTTATTAAATTATTAATTCAACTAGAAGTCCTCACTTCCATGGCCAATATAAATCCTCTTAATTAATGCGTTATAGTCATTACAACTCCAATTTTATCAATGACTTTCAACAAGGATTTTGAGTTTACAAAGAACTTGTGATTTAGATCTTAATTTCACATGCATACTTATTCTCGTATCTAAATCACATACAACACATCTTGTTGACTATAAGTCTATAAAATAATGTTCAAATATTCATTCTACAATAATCTCTAAAAAACAAAAGTTTTATTATATTATACAAAGATAATGACATACAATTGGATTGTAGGCATTATCTTTGATGAAGATAGATAATGCTTACGATTTGATGGGGAAAGAGAAAAGGTAGTATTTTACATCCATGTCTATGCATGGAATTATTGTTAGATTCCATTGAATGCCTGACTCAAACTAAGCTCAAAGAGGGGCTTTGCATGCTAACCATGCCTACATTGCTTTCCTGGTTCACAACCTCTAGGGTAGTTGTTAGCAGGATCGGTTGCTTGACAATTCTTTTGACTGGCTCCACTCCTTTTGCTGCAAATAACAGGGTTCCCATTTCCAATAGCTCCATAACCAATATCTTTGGCATTTGTATAGCTAGTGAGAACCCCAGAAAGCATAAACATGCAAAGGCAAAGAACCATTCCTTTGGACATAGCCATTGTGGGAGTGGGAGGAAGTAACAGTCTCAAAGTGCATGCCTAAGAAATTTTTTTTTAGAAAGTAAGAGAGTTTCTTTTTTTTTTCTTTTTTTTTGCTTGAATTGATGGGCTGAATTTATAAGGAAAATTATCCTATAATTAGGCTTGCATTCGTGAACCATTCTTGCAATAGCAAACTTGAAATTAGTGTCTGAATTGTGTTATTAGTATTTGACCATTTCAAATATTCTTTCAATTTTGTGGCGTTGAATGTAAGCAGAAAATGTGTGAATTATATTTCTCTAATGAATAAATGGTGAATGAATAAATAAAGAGATTTTGAAATGGGAGTTGTCTTACACTTTGTGATATTTTTCTTTTAATTGATTAAGGCTTGAATAATGTGTTCATTTCTTGAACTTTAGATAAACATGTACCATGCAAGCTGAGTACTCACTCATTGGAATTGACATCTCCGATCAAAGTGGAGAATGGAACCCAACCAACCCAAAGGATAAAGGGAAAAAAATTAGTCAAAATTCCTTAATTTTAGCTTCTTCTATTAAATTTAATGAAAAAAATTATATTGACTGAAGAGGATCAAAAGATATAGGTGACGGATCCATTTCAATGGATGTGACGATGTCAAACTGGCAAGCTAGTAATAGACGAGTCCAATGTGGACAGACATATAGTGGACGAACGTAAATGACACGTGGCGTTCATCTGTCTCGCTTGGGCTTCAAGGATTCTTAAACTAAAAATAACTTGTGCCTTACGATAATTTTTAAGGAATCCCAATATGAAAAGAATTCCAACTAGTAATGGATTCTGTAATATACACTCATCAAAGAGGATCTTTCCCTAGAAGGAAACGTCTTGGTGCGCAAGAAACGAAGGCCGACTCCACTATAAAAACCCATGAGCCCTCAACAATCAAGGTACGCATTATTCATTCAACTCTAGCACTCTAGGGTTGCGAAAAATTCTAACTTCACCTTCAGAGGGTTTTTGGCCGGCACCACACCGGTGCTCTCTGTTAGGTCTTTTCTTTTTGTTGTGCAGGGATTGCTTCAGTCTTGTGAGAAACATGTGGCTTATTGGTGATTTTTTGGCATCATCAGTTGGCACCGCCTATAGGAAAGAAGTAGTCAACTGTTGCTTTATCCCTAAGACAAAAAGTTGCGTGGTACTCACTCGCTCGATGGCAACAACCAACAATCAGGGCAACGAACCGCACGCTACGACCTTGGAGAGATAAGTCCAAACGCTTGCAGCAGCAGTTGAACACTTAACCAAGTAGAATCATGATTTGGAGGAGCAATTGTGGCAAAGGAATGCACATCCCAGCACACAGGAGGAAGACCAGGAAGGGACAAGCACTGTGAGGAGGAATAAGGAAAGACCTGAGGGTAGCAACGCTCCAAGCAGATCGAAGCGGCAGGACACCAATCGGCCATCTATCTTGGACACTCTCCCTCCGCATATAGCCGTTGAGATGCAGATAATGATAGAACAGATGGATGTGATGATGAACGCCCTCAGAGGTTGAGTATCCGGCGACCTTGACGACCTAGTCCAGCAAACTGATTCACCTTTTACAGCACCCGTTAGTTCATGCCCCCTTCCCCCAAAATTTCACATGCCTCAGGTGGAGAGTTATGACGGGTCCAAGGATCCCTTAGACCACTTGGAATCTTTCAAGACCATAATGCAACTTCAAGGTGTTCCGGATGAAATCATGTGCAAGGCCTTCCCCACTACGTTGAAAGGACTTGCGAGGATCTGGTATAGCAAACTGACGCCAAACTCTTTTAGCACTTTCAAGGAACTAAGCGCTCAATTCGTGTCACACTTTATCAAGGGTCACCGGTATAAGAAATCCACCACGTGTCTGATGAGGATTAGGCAAAGGGAAGACGAGACGCTAAGATCGTACATCGTTCACTTTAACAAAGAGGCTTTCTCGATCGACGAAGCAAACAACAAGATACTCGTAACGGCGTTCACAAATGGGCTACGGAAGGGTAAGTTCTTATTTTCCCTATATAAGAATGACCCGAAAACCATGTCAGATGTGCTTTACAGGGCGACTAAGTACATGAACGCAAAAGACATGCTGCTAGCCCGAGAAGAGAAGCCTAGAAAAGGGAAAGACAGGAAGACGCACGATCGGATAGAGGGCGAAAGATGGCTAGAACTAGAGAACGAAGGGAGGATCGACGCTCCAAACCACCTGCGGGAAGATTCACAAGCTTCACCCTGCTTACTGCCCCAATCGACCAAGTATTGATGCAGATTAAGGATAAAGGAGCCCTGACGTTTCCCGGCAAGCTGAAGGAAAATCCTAACAAGAGGCCAAGGGCAAATACTGTCGTTTTCATCGTGATCATGGCCACGACATAGCGGACTTTTATGACTTAAAGCAACAAATAAAAGCTCTTATTAGACAAGGAAGGCTACAGAGGTTCGTTAGTAAGGAAAGAACGGATCAGCCCCAGGAACAGGCCCCCCAACGAGAGAACGAACGTCCCAGACCACCGATAGGAGACATAAGGATGATTGTTGGGGGTACCGCTACTACAGGGTCGTCTAAAAAAGCTCGTAAAACATATTTATGGATGGTTTAAAGCGTCTAGTTGACGGGTTCCGCACCAAAGATTGCATGGGTCGATAACCCAAGCATTGGGTTTTCGGAAGAAGATGCCCGACGCCTTCATCATCAGCATGACGACACACTTGTCGTCAGCATACAAGAAGGAGACTACAACATGCACCAAGTGTTGGTTGATAATGGAAGCTCGGCTGATATCCTTTACTACCCCGCTTTCCAGCAGATGGGAATCAATAAGGAGCGATTGGTTCCAACAAACACTCTACTCATCGGATTTGGAGGAACAAGGGTCTACCCCTTGGGCGTTGTGACACTGTCCGTAACGGTGGGAGATTACCCCCAGTAGATCAAAAAGGATGTTGTTTTTCTCGTGGTCGATTGCTCTTCAGCCTACAATGCTATCCTCGGACGACCTACTCTCAATGCATGGAAAGCTATAACCTCGACCTACCATTTGATGATCAAGTTCCCCACCGAATATGGAGTTGGAGAGCTGCGCGAAAATCAGATAGCCGCACGAGAATGCTACGTGGACATGATGGAGATGGACGACCACCTGCAGACGATGAACATCGAGGAGCAGCGGCCGGTAGCAGAACTGGTGGAAGAGTTAAAAGAAGTACCCCTCGATGACTCTAGGCCTGAACGGACCACGAAGATTGATACTTTGGCCAGCCAGTCAACACGACAGGCACTCGCGATGTTCCTAAAAGAAAATAATGATGTATTTTCGTGGAGTCACGAAGACATGTCGGGAATCAACCCATCAATGATAGTCCACAGGTTGAATGTGTCACCTTCATTCTCTCCCGTTCGACAGAAAAAACGAGTGTTTGCCCCCTAAGCGAGATCGAGCCATAGCCGAGGAAGTCCAGAAGTTATTAGAAGCGAATTTCATACATGAAGTATACTATCCGAATTGGTTGGCAAACGTGGTAATGGTAAAGAAAGCAAATGGAAAGTGGAGAATGTGTGTCGACTTCACAGATCTAAATAAGGCATGCCCTAAGGATAGTTACCCGCTCCTTCGTACTGATACCCTAGTAGACTCAACGGCAAGACATGAACTTTTGAGCTTCATGGATGCGTTCTCCAGTTACAACCAGATCAAGTTAGATGAAGTGGACCGAGAGAAGACCTCGTTTGTTACAAGTTAGGGGCTCTTCTGCTACAACGTAATACCCTTCGAACTCAAGAATGCAGGAGCCACATATCAGAGATTGATGAACAGGATGTTCGTGCACTAGATTAGGAGAAATGTGCAAGTTTACATAGACGACACGCTGGTAAAAAGCGTTCAAGAATCTGACCACTTGAGTGACCTTCAAGAGACTTTCAACACTCTTCGATCTTACAGGATGAAACTAAATCCAAGCAAATGCATGTTCGGAGTAACTGCAGGAAAATTTTTGGGGTTTATGGTGTCCCAAAGGGGTATTGAAGTCAACCCAAAGAGAGTAAAGGCGATCATGGAGTTGGCTCCCCCAAAAACGGTAGAGGAGGTACAAAGCTTGAATGGAAAGATAGCAGCCTTGAACAGGTTCGTGTCAAGGGCAACGGACAAGTGTCTCCCCTTCTTCCGCACGCTGAAGAGATCATTTGAATGGACGGACGAATGCCAAAAGGCATTTGAAGATTTGAAGGCGTATCTTTCCTCTATGCCATTACTCAGCCCATCCAGGTCGGGGGAAGAGTTGTTTCTATACCTAGCCATCTCCCCAGCGGCCGTCAGTGTGGCTCTCATTAGAGAAGAAGATAAGGTGCAAAGACCAGTGTACTTTATAAGCCGACCACTTAGAGGAGCAGAAGAGAGATACCCATAGATGGAAAAGTAAGCCTTCGCACTGGTAACCGCTGCACGAAAACTCAAACCATACTTTCAAGCACACACCATAAATGTCATGATGGATAAGCCCCTACGTAAAGCGATGAGGAGCTCCAAAGCTGGGGGACGAATGGCATTATGGGTAGTAGAGCTGAGTGAGTTCGATGCTCGATACCAACCATGAACTGCTATGAAAGGGCAGGTAATAGCGAACTTCATTGCTGAGTTCACCGTCACAGAGGACTAAGGGGCAGAGGAAGCTCCTATATGGAGCATCCACATAGACGGATCCTCCAACAAACATGCAAGTGGAGCCGGCATGGTACTCCGCACACTAGAAGGAGACAAGATCAAGTGCATGATCCGTCTGGACTTTTCCACAACTAATAATGAAGCAGAATACGAAGCCTTAATAGCAAGATTGGACCTCACAATAGCTGCAGGAGCTAACAGTATGATCGTATACTCAGATTCTCAAATCGTGACCAGTCAGGTTAACGACAGTTATGAGTGCAAGAATGAAAGAATGAAGAGATATCTCGAGGAAGTGAAGGGTCGAACGAGTAACGTCTAGATCAAGCTGGTTCAAATTCCGAGAGAAGAGAACCAAGATGCCGACCGACTTGCAAAAGCAGCTTCTGCAAAACCTATGATCATCCCTGACTAGGTATTATCTTTCGTTCAACTCGCATCACTAATAGATGGCACTAGTGTGCAAGAGGTAAGCGATGAACATTGTTGGATGACTCCAATAGCCGCATATCTAATGGACGGCAAACTACCAGATGACAAGGAGGCCGCGAGAAAGTTAAAGGTTAAAGCCTCCCGGTTCGTCCCAAAAACATTCTATTCAAGAGAGGCTTCTCTTGACCCTACCTGAGATGCCTCGCCTCTGAAGAATCAAACTATGTTATAAGGGAGGTCCATGAAGGAATTTGCGGCAACCACTTTGGGTCTAGATCTTTGGTGCACAAACTACTTCGGGCAGGATAGTACTGGCCGACGATGCAGAAGAATGCCAACGCATATGTCAAAGCATGAGACAAGTGCCAACGGTTTGGCAATTTTATAAGGCTACCAACGTGAGAACTCACCCCTATGACGACCCCATAGCTGTTCGCACAATGGGGGTTAGACATAATGGGCCCGTTCCCAATTACGGTAAGACAATTGAAGTTCTTAGTGGTCAGCATTGACTACTTCACTAAATAGGTGGAAGCAGAGGCTTTGGCCACTATCATGGAGAAGAATATCCGGAGCTTTGTATGAAGGAATATCATTTGTAGGCATGGCATACCAAGGGTGCTTGTTTCAGATAACGGAAAGCAATTTGACACTGATGCATTTAGGGATTTTTGTTCACAGCTAGGGATCAAGAATCACTACTCGCCGCCCGCCCACCTGCAGGCCAACGAACAGGTTGAAGTCACGAACTAATCCTTGCTCAAAATTATCAAGACTCGTCTCGAAAGGGCAAATGGCATATGGCCGAATGAATTACCAAGTATCTTATAGGCATACAGGACAATGGCAAGGACACCAACAGGGGAAACACCGTTTCGATTGGCATATGGTAGCAAGGCAGTCATCCCAACAAAAGTAAGGCTTACAAGTTACCGAGTTAAGAACCACGACAAGAACAAGAATGACGAAGCCATGCGCTTACATCTCAACCTCATAGACGAAGTCAGAGCGACGGCCAAGCAAAGATTAGCATGGTACCAGAACCTCATGGCGAAGCATTACAACTCTAAGGTTAGGCACAGGGACTTCCAGGTTGGAGATCTTGTCTTGAGGAGAGTAATCGGTGTTGCAAGAGACGCCTGCCAAGGGAAGCTAGGACCCAACTGGGAAGAACCATACAGGATCACCTCATTTCATAGGAAGGGAACGTACCACCTAGAGACACTAGAAGGACAAAAATTAAGCCACCCTAGAATGCAAAGCACCTGAAGAAGTACTACCAGTAGGAAATGAACAAGGACAACAACAACATCACCCTCCTCATTTCCTGTTTATCTTTTTCAATAGACAGTTGTAGTTTTTATTTTCTACAGTACTTTTAGAGCCCAAAGGGCAATTTTCTTATTTTCATAAACAATATTCTACCCATTCATTATAATAAGAGGAGTTTATTCATAATATATGGAACGTTTTTGCTCAGGATCTACTAACAGCCACATAGTGGATGGATTATCCCAAGAAGGATGAAATTTATTAAGTCCACAAAGTAGACGGATCATCCCAAGAAGGATGAAATTTATTAAGTCCATATAATGGACGAATCATCCCAAGAAGGATGAAATTTACAAAGTCCACATAGTGGACGGATCATCCCAAGAAGGATGAAGTTTATTAAGTCCATATAATGGACGAATCATCCCAAGAAGGATGAAATTTACAAAGTCCACATAGTGGACGGATCATCCTAAGAAGGATGAAGATTATTAAGTCCACATAGTGGACGGATCATCCCAAGAAGGATGAAGTTTATTAAGTCCATATAATGGACGAATCATCCCAAGAATGATGAAATTTACTAAGTCCACATAATGGACGGATCATCCCAAGAAGGATGAAATTTCCTAAATCCACATAGTGGACGGATTATCCCAAGAAGGATGAAATTTATTAAGTCCATATAATGGATGGATCATCCCAAGAAGGATGAAATTTACTAAGTCCACATAATGGACGGATCATCCCAAGAAGGATGAAATTTATTAAGTCCATATAATGGACAGATCATCCCAAGAATGATGAAATTTACTAAGTCCATATAATGGACGGGTTATCCTATGAAGGATGAAATTTACTAAGTCCATATAATGCACGAGCCATCCTATGAAGGATGAAATTTACTTTAACCCATATAGTGCACAGGCCATCCTATGAAGGGTGAAATTTACTTTAGCCCATCCATTGGACGGGTCAGTCCCAGGAAGGATCATCCAATTGAACAGTCTCATCCAAAATTGGATAATAAGATGGTTACAACTAATTAAGACTACAACCATGAAATGGACGGAGTCATTAAACGGTTTAACCGAAGTGCATCAAAAATGCAATAAAGTACAAAAAGCCTAAGCAGAAAAAAAAAAAAAACTGTTCTTCATACAAAGATAAAAACATCCTACTCCTCCAAGGTGACGGGGTTGTCCTCCTTATCTCTGTTCTCTGGACTGACAATTGGTGGTCATTGTCTTCAACAATGACATCCTTTTGGGCCTCATTGTCACCAGGATCTTCGCCAAAAAGATCATTCGTTGCTTTAGAGTCGATGGGGCGAGCAGGGGTCTGGCCCTCGGTGTCTATATTGATGTGTGCAAGGTTTATTTTAGGGAACGAGGCCTTCATCTGATGGAGACAGCCATCAAACCCGTTGGCAAAGAAGGTGCCTAGTTCGGCCAGAAGGGCGTCGGAATCTTGGTATTCCTGGACAGCCTCAATCTTTGCCCGACGGGATCAGGATTGGTCATTAGACCTTTTCCCTTGCCTATGCCCAACTTAGGGGGCAACTTAAATACGCCAAGAGTTTGATTAGCAGGCAGCCCCGTCACCACCTTCTGTTTCTTACTATGATGATCAAACTTTTCGGACAATTGCCTCTTAGCAGACGGAAGGTTTGAACTCGTCTTGGGGGCAGAATCATTGCCCTGTTTCTTCTTAATAGTAGTTTGCTGCTTAATGATGGCCCTTCTCTTAGCATCATCCATTTCTGCAAGAAGTAGACAGGTGAAAATGATGGTAAAATACAAAAGTACAAGCAAAGGACTTACGTTTTAGTATTCTTAAGTCGTATCAACAGGCAGTAATGGTGGGCTCTAGACCGTCACAGTACCAATGCAGGGTATCCAAAGTGACGAGTTTTATCCAAGTCCTCTTCGATAACCTAGTGGTCTGAAAGATTTTCTCCAGGAAACCAAACTGCTCAATGGTAATTGGCGGACAGCTCCGAGTTGCAAAGAGTGAACGGTCAGAATAACTTAAAAGTTCAATACAAACATACTAAGTAGGACAAGCACATACCAGATGACGGCATTATACCCCAGGTCTTATCTACTGGCATATATTCCTCGTCGGGGAGACACATCCAATTGTCCCCTTGAAGGAAAAAGTATCGACCCTTCTAGTTCCGATTGGAATCGGGGGTCTCACACACTAACCTAAGCACTGGACTCCTCAACGTGAAGCTATACGGACGGTAACAATGAAAGAATTCCTCCACTATTAACTGTCATGCACCGTCAAACATCACGCCATATAAGACTTCAACATCTAGAAAACCCTCCAGGCGTTTGGCGCAATTTGGGTGATGGCCAAACCCAAGTATTGGAGAAGACGACGGTGTAAGGCAATCAGGGAAAATCGCCGGCCCGCTTTGAGCATCTGCTCGTATACACCAACATCTTCAAGACCCTTGTAATAGCATTTCTCATTCTTGAAGGGTAGACGGATGGGGATATTATCAGGTATCTGATACTTCTGCCTAAGAGTATTGAAGTGTGGTTGCTTGATGGATGAGATGAAGTCATTCACCGTCCACAAAAGGAGCATGATGAATTCTCTGAACCCGTCAGGACCTATGACGGACTGGATGGGAGGATCTATGCCGTCTAAATCATCATTCGAGTCATACTATAACCCGTTCTCACCCTGCCCCTCTCTTCACTTGAGGTGCCTGGGTCTGCTTGACCTAACGAGTACACCTCCTTATAGCCCGCTCCCTCATGGACAAAAGACTAACCACTTGAGGCCTCACTAGACATCTGACACCTACAAATGGCAGGTAAAAGAAACCTAAGACTCTAGATCTATACTGACGACGGACCAACATACGAAATAAAGAAGAGAAATTAACAAGTAAAGAGGATACTCACAACTTGACCGGGCGAAAAAAGCGACGAAAGAACTGAAAGAACGATAAAACAGCAACTTCTTAAGGCGAAAGATCACACAAAGTGGATGGTTGCGCTCTGACCAAGCCAATTTTTTTCCAAAACGTAAAAATGAAAGGGATGGACAGTATATATAGAGGGAACGGCATGGAAGACGAAGGGACGCATCGATCCAAGCAAACGGCCAATCAAAGTCCGCCACGTGTCCCTGACGCATTTATTGCTCTGAGGTAGCTTGTCATTCAAAACACATTTATCAAGGATAAAAACGAACTGTCATTCCATGGGTCCGTACAATAGGTGACGGATCCATGAAATGAGGGGGCAACTGAAGAGGATCAAAAGATATAGGTGACAGATCCATTTCAATGGGTGTGACGATGTCAAACTAGCAGGCTTGTAGTAGACGAGTCCAATGTGGACGGACATATAGTGAATAGATGTAAATGACATGTGGCATTCATCTGTCTCACTTAGGCTCCAAGGATTCTTAAACTAAAAATAACTTGTGCCTTACGATAATTTTTAAGGAATCCCAATATGAAAAGAATTCCAACTAGTAATGGATTCTGTAATAGACACTCATCAAAGAGGATCTTCCCTAGAAGAAAATGTCTTGGTGCACAAGAAACGGAGGTCGACTCCACTATAAAAACCCATGAGCCCTCAACAATCAAGGTACGCATAATTCACTCAACTCTAGCACTCTAGGGTTGCGAAAAATTCTAACTTGACCTTCAAAGGGTTTTTGGTCGGCACCACACCAGTGCTCTCTGTTAGATCTTTTCTTTTTGTTGTGCAGGTGTTGCTTCAGTCTTGTGAGAAACGTGTGGCTTATTGGTGATTTTTTGGCATCATCATTGACCATTAAATTATGATGTTAAATTTTTTTTTTTTTTAAATAATTGAATTCAAGTTACATCTTGTATAACTTTAAGTAAAGTTACATTACTTAATTTATTTTTTTTATTATAAGCAAATTTTGACAAATCCATAATTGGATTAAATTATCATCATATATTTTTCATACTTGCAAAATTATAAGACAATCAAATATCAATAACTATGTCATTAATCTTTTATCGTTGAGCTCAAAAAAATAACTATGCAATTAATCAAATATTTAAAATTCAAGTTTTTATAGTTTAAAATTATTCATCAGAGATGAATTTATGGATTAAATAGTAGATAAAGTCTGATTGATACAAATTTTGGCATGAGTACTAAGAACATAAAAACATGTAATTCAATAATTGGATTTTTCAAATTATTTTTTGAGATAAAAGATAGAAACTTGTATAAAAGAAACTAAAGAATTAGTATACAGGGGGGTCTGGCTATCCCATATAGAACAAACAAAGGAAAAAACAACACAAATATTCCCTAGTGTGATGGAAATACAAGAAAAAAAGAATTGATAAAAAGGCAGGGAACACAATCTCAAGTATGTTATTGAGCTGCAGTTAGGCGCTAGTATTCAGCCAACAATCCCATTGCATTCTCCAAGATAACCTCCGGTTAAAGTTGCACCCTTTCAAAATAGAATTTGTTTCTTGCATTCCAGATTGCCCAAGCAAGTATTGCCCAAACCTTAAGTTCTTTAATATCCAATTTTGGCATCAAGCTGCAAAACAGTTAGAAAACATCTAGAGTTGTGTTGGGGCAATTCTGAAGTTCACCTTGAACTATAGCCCACACGTTTCTAGCGAAAGGACATTCCCACAAGCTGTGGCATGTCATCTCAGAGGGACGATCACACAACTCAAATTTTGACTCAATCTTCACCTACTTTTGCTTCTGCTGGAGGTTTGCCCTTGTAGGCAAGATATTCAAATTATTATTCCAATAAACAATAATTAATTGGTGTAACTTTGAATAATGTAATACCATTTAATTCTTTTAATTGGATACGAATTTTGATAAATCTACCGTTTGATTATATTGTCTCTATATATTCTTTATACTTGCAAAATTTCAAGAAAATAAAAAATCAATAACTATGTTATTAATCAAATGTGTAAAGTTCAAGTTTTTATGTATTAAATAGAAAATAAAGTCTAATTGACACGAAATGTGACACGTATGTTAAAAACATAAGGAATACGTAATTTAACTATGTGATTTTCAAATTATTAATCCAATAAAAAATATTAATCGATATAACATTCCTTAATAATGTTATACCACATAATATTATTTTAGTAGATGCGAATTTTGACAAATACATGGTTGTATTACATTATTTTTTTTATTTCTCCACACTTGCAAAATTATAAGACAATCGAGATCAATAACTATGTCATCAATTAAATATTAAAATTTTAAGCTTTTATAATTTAAAATTATATATCCAATTAAGTTGGATTTATGCATTAAATATAATTGATAGGCCAAAAACGTATTTACCCCTTGTGATGGATTAATTGATTAATTAGCCAAGTTTATTAATTAATCAAATTAACATGCAAACGCGTGGTAGCACAAACAAATCACCAATAAACTAAAGTATGCAGCGGAAAATAAATGACACGGTGATTTGTTTACGAATGGGGAAAACCTACACGGTAAAAACCCCACCAGGTGATTTAAGGTCACCACTCCCGAAATTCCACTATTATCATAACAAGTGGTTACAAGTAAGGGAATCCCAAGTACCTTACCAACCTACAGTTGAACCCTTACCCCAATACCCAATTGGACTTGTTCTGTAATGACAATTTCTCCTTTTGATGCACGGCTCCCAAGTACGTGACTAACCAATTGTGCGGATCCTAGTACGCGACTTCAATCACCAACTAGAGAAGATTTGTTGGCTACAAAGATCTTCAATTCATCCACACGATGAAGATCAAGAAGATGTTTGGTTACAAAACCCTATGGTGCAAAGACACAGCAACTTCTTCACAAAAGAGATGAACTAGGGCAAGAACTTCGTCTCAAGTTACAATTTGTATGAACAAGGAATTCTCAATGCTTGTGCAACTTGCCACTCTTTGACGGCCCTTAAAATAATCCTTTTATATATCTAAGGTTAGGAGAAAAGAAGGGCCAAAGACACATCCACAAATTAGAGTTAAAACAGAACTAGGAATCTGTTTTTCTTAAATCTCGACAGCTACAGGTGTCGAGGTGCTGTCGAGCCTCGAGGCTAGAACAGCTTCTTAAAGCTCGATAGATGCAGTTGTCAAGCCAGCTGTCGAGCTTTAATGAAAAACACTTCTCAACTTGTTTCTTGGACAGACTTGCATGGCTTTAACATTTGATCTTGAAACCTTGTTTCTTGAAGCGCTAACCTCAACCTAAATCTACCCAATTACAAGTAAAGTGTGTTTTGACAAAGGATTAGCCAATTACATAAATAATGAATGACATATGTTCTAAACAAGTGAAACACATATGTCCTAACAATCTCCCCCTTTGGCAATCCGTGACAAAACCACAACCAACCAATGATCACATGAGAGAAGTCATAAATCACTCAACTCATATACACTTGTTGAATACAATAAAATCTATCCTAACACAAACTCTTAAAAAACTTTGCAAGAAAAGAGTTTATGACAAGTACACTTTGACAACCTGTATTTCTGAAACACTTTAAACAAAACTCATCAAGGCATCTTAGTGTAAAACAAAAATAATAGATTGCATAAAAATAAAGAAACATGTGTATAAAAAAAGAAAAGAAACAACCCATGTAGAGATAGGTGAAAGAAACATACAACATCATATATATATATATATATATATATATATATATATATATATATATATATATATATATATAACAAAATAAGCACAATGTATGTAATAATGGTCACAAGACCTAAGGTACAAGAAAAAAAAATGTATCTAAAGTAGAGAAAAGAAAAAGATACAAATAATCCTCACTACATCCCTCAGCACTCAACACTCCCCCTAACAAAAATATCCCTATACAAACTCTCCCTAAGCATGACTACTCTCATAACCCAAAACTACTCCCCCTTTTTGTCACGAGTGACAAAGGGTAGAGTGTCAAGTAGACATCTCATCGGTAGAGCTAGCATCTCCATCATCATCATCATCCGAAGCATCATCGTCATCACCATCATCATCCCTAGACGTGAAAGCTGTAGGAGGTGGTGGAGGAGAAGTCTCAGGAGCAAAACCACCCATGCTCGCCTGTCGCCTAGCAATGCGACCAATAAAAACATTCACCTGATACAACTCTGTAGAGAGTGCATCGAGACGAGCATCCATGCGCTGAAGCTACGCCATGATATCTCCTAGTGACACATCGCTCGAAGAGGAGGAGGGAGCGGATGAAGCACAAGAAGATCTGGATGGAGTGGAACAGGAGGAGGGAGCGGTCAAACCTGTCTGACGTGACTGAAACTGTGCCTCACTACGTTTTACGGTAGCAGCATCTATGGCAACCATAACAGAAAAAGGGTCAAAGACAGGAAAAGGGATAGAGAAATGGCATAAAATCCTCATGATAGCGGAAGGAAAGATGAGCTTATCATGGGTAGCCGTATCCTTATACACATCTAAGACAAAAAAGATGAAATGTGAAGGAAAGTCAATGGTAAGATCCTCAATAAGAGACAACAGAAAACGAGCACGAGGCTCTATAATAGAGTTGTAGTGAGAAAGAGGATGCAAAGCAAACGTCATTACCATGTTCAAGAAACGAGGACCTTTAGCAAAAGGTCGACATGACGTATACTAGCGCTCACCCCAATCAGAAGGGCGCTCATAGAAAGCAGAAATCATCTCGTCTTTAGACACAGTTCTTAGATGCTCACAACCAGGGTAGTCAGGATGCGCAACCCTCGAAACATGGAGCACATCGGATACCAACTCCGATGTGACGACAATGCGCGTACCTCGAACGCGAGTGATAAAGAGAGGTACTGAATAATTGAATCCATGCATGTTGGAGTAAAACTCCTGAATCAGCACGGAAGGACAAGTGACCAGGACCTCACACAGTGACTCCCATTCCCGTTTGTGAAAGACACCGGGAAGGTCAGTGTCGGCAAAGTTTGCCAGAATAACATGGCATTCCGAATGAATACCTCGTTTAGAGAAGTTCTCCAAGAAATCCTGATGGAATTTCTCATCACGGAACCGAACAGAGATAGGAGTGGAATCAGAAGATAAAGAGGCCCTAGAACAAAGAAGGTTCTGGGTCGAAATAGACTTACGTTTAGGTACCATAGACACTACTAACACAAACAAAAAGAGAGAGGAAAGACATAAACAATCAAAAAAGTCCCAAAACAGTTCAAATATAACAAGTATATTGAAAAAAAAGGATGTATGCATGGGGAATGCATGAATATGTGACATGCACTATGAACAACATCATGGGCTCAGCCCAATCCAATCCTACCAGCACACAAACATATTTCGCACACCTAAATGCATGAAAATACGGTTATAATGCGAATGTGATGCAATGCATGAAGTTTTTGAGATAAAAACTACAAAACCCATCCCAAAAATTTCAACAAAAACTTATCAATTTTGAAAAACCCCAAAATTTTTCAAAAACCCCAAAATCTAGGTTTCAAAAACATGAAATGCATGTAGAATGATGAATAAGAAGCTTACCAAGTGAAGAAAAACTTGAAGAAGCTTTGAGAAAAATTTTGGAGTGAGAGAGAGAGTTTGAGAAGTTGAAAAGACAAATCTGTCAAGAGAGAGATCGAGAGAAATGAGAACCGGATTACACAGAACCTTTAAATAGAACCTCAGTAAATCTTGACAGATGCAGGTATCGAGAGGTGTCGAGACATCTGTCGAGGTAGGTGTCGAGAAATACACGTCAACAGATCCAGCTATCGAGAAGGTGTCGAGACCAAACACAAACAAGAGAGCTGAAGCTCAATCGATCCACCAGGTGTCGAGAAGCTATCGAGAGGACAGAAAGTTTCTCGATCAATCCAGAAGGTGTCGAGAAGCTATCGGCGATAAGAAAAAGCTAAGAAGCTCGACAGACAGCTAAGTATCGAGGAGGTGTCGAGTTAACTTTTTAAAACAGTTTTCGAGAAGGGAAAAACACAAACATGAATGTAATAAATCATGCAACTCAACCAATGATCCAAAGAGCATATAGGACACTCAAAAACATCTCTCAACAACAATCTTAAGCACATGGATCTCAAAACACGCACTCACACACTAAACAAGTCTAACCAATTTTATTTTTCAAAAACAAGTCAAGACAATTTAGTGAGTATACATCAATACATGTAAACCTTGTGATGGTCAAATCACATTATACCTGCACATGTATCAAAAGTAGCAAAGAATATTGCGTGTTATGTGTGAAGAACATCGCAAGATTGCACAAGTGTCTCTATGTTATGACGATTTGAGATATGAGAAAATCAATTTGACTCACACACAATCATAACTGTTTGATGGGGACTATCACCTTTGAGGTACATCTAACTCCCACATCTCCTAGAAAACACGCTTGCAATCATATTTAAAGGATTTTTGATCTTTTTGCTTTTATTTTCTTTGCATATTTTCTTTTTATTAAGCAAACCATGCATGGGTATATGAAAGGAGAAAAGAGATACCCAGTTATGTTAAACTTTTGACATTGCACTTTTGACATTGCACTTTTGCTATGCCAAAGCATACAAATGTCATTGACATTGCACTTTTGCTATGCCGAAGCATACAGATGTCATATCATGATTGGCGAGTAACAGTGGTGTGATGGTTATTTATGCCTTTCTCTTAGGATTTTCTAGTTCAACCCGTCAAAAAGAGTGATACGAGTGTTAAGTTCAAGAAATCACTTAACCTTACTCATCATAAAAAAAGAGCTACAAAGCTCACTTGCTTAGTTGTGCGTAGAGATGCTCATCTAAGCTACAAGAGATACAAAATTTAGAAAACTCTATTTCAATGGCCATTTTAAGGTTTACAAGAACCGATGTACACAAACACATATTGTTTTTGTATTTTTCATTTTTTTTCTCAAAAAAAAAACTGAAAACACACAAACAAAAACATGTTAAACAAAACAATGCATAAAACTAGACTGACTTAAAAATATTTAAGCAAAACACACAAGTAATGCAAAACACACAAGTAATGCAAAACACAAACAAGAAGGGGAGAGAGAGAAAAAGTGAATAGATCACTTGGAACCCTTTTCCTTCCACACCTTGGAAGAACCTTTCCTCTTAGCAAATCCTTGAACCGATGATAAGGGGGAAGGATTGAAACCGTTCAAGTTTGAAAGGAACATGAGAGCTTTGAGAAGATCTCCGAGAGGAGTAAGAGAGGTTTGAAGCTGATTCTGGTTCCTAGATGCTATCATGCCATTGCTCTATTGAGTGGCTAACCACTTATAGCAATTTGGTCAAGTATGACCAACAATACCACAATGGTGACAAAGATGCTGCTTCTTCTATTTAGGCTTTTGAGAGTTAGCCTTCTTAGTCCTAGGGTTTTTAGTGTCCTTCTCAAGTTTAGGGGGTGCTCCTAAGATAGATTTACCCTTGTCTAAGTTCTTACTAGCTAATTCAATTTTAACATCATTATTCTCAATTTTAATATTATTAGCAGGAGGAATAAAAACAGTAGTACTAGTAAAAGCAATATTAGAAGAAGAGAATTCATACCCCAATCCTGTTTGATTAGAAGCAGATTTCTGAATGCTAAGCATCTCATCCAGCTTTACACTTGATGCCCTCTCTAATTGAGCTCTGACTTGAAATAGCTCCGCTTCAAGTTTCTTGATCTTCTCAGCTAAGAAATTGTTCTCGAATCTCAATGCCCCAATAGTTTGATTAGCTTCATCAAACTTTGTGGAAAGTTCCTCACGATTAAGTTCCACATCACTGAGCTTTTTGGTGGCTAGCCTATAGAGTTTCTCATGCTTCTCAGAAAGCTTGTACAGTTTCTCATAGGCTGTATGGATATCATCTTGATCATCCATCTTTTTAAACTTGGATTCCACCAATTCCTCTTCTTCATCCACATCTTCAACAATCCCTTTAGTAGGATTGACAGTGGCAGTGAAGGCATTCAAAATTCTGTCATCTTCATTGTCCGAATCATCCTCAGGCTCAGTGTTGCTCAAGGTAGCAACTAATGCCTTGCTCTTCCCAATACTCTTGAGATATGTGGGACGCTCCTGCTTCATGTGACCGAAACCTTGACATCCAAAGCACTTGGGTCCTGTGGGAATAATGTACTAACCGCCATCCCTTGCATCCTTCTTCCCTTTATCTTGGCTCTTGAACTAAGAAGAACTAGATTTCCTACGGTCGTTGTCGAAGCCCTTTCCATTGGCATTTTTCATGAATTTCTTGAATTGCCTGGTGATGTAGGGCTTCATCTTAGAGTCTTCATCGTCTGATGACTCATCTATCTCACTACTCTTGGCTTTTAGTGCCATGCTTCCTTAGCATTTTCAGTGGAGGATGTCTTCTTGAACTCCTCATTAGTGACCGCACTGAATAAGGCATTCAATGCCCTGCTGTTGAAGTTTGCTGCCTTGATCTTGACTTCATCCCAATCGGCCGGCACTTCTTTAGGCTTGGTCCAGCCTATCTCCACAGCTTGCCACACCTTCTCATCTAGAAACTGCAAGAAAGCTCTCATACATACTTTCCAATATGTATAGTTAGTACCATCAAACAAATGAGGTATAATAAGAGACTAACCTCTATCCATGACAAATAGGGGTCAATGGATCACACACAAAGATAAACCCTAATCAGAGTGTGCCTGCTCTGATACCACTTAATAGGCCAAAAATGTATTGACCCTTTGTGATGGATTAATTAATTAATTAGCCATGTTTATTAATTAATCAAATTAACATGCAAACGCATGGTAGCACAAACAAATCACCAATAAACTAAAGTATGCAGCGGAAAATAAATGATACGGTGATTTGTTTACGAATGGGGAAAACCTACATGGCAAAAACTCCATCGGGTGATTTAAGGTCACCACTCCCAAAATTCCACTATTATCACAACAAGCGGTTACAAGTAAAGGAATCTCAAGTACCTTACCAACCTACAGTTGAATCCTTACCCCAATACCCAATTGGACTTGTTCTGTAATGACAATTTCTCCTTTTAATGCACGGCTCCCAAGTACGTGACTAACCAATTGCACGGATCCCAGTACGCGACTTCAATCACCAACTAAAGAAGATTTGTTGGCTGCAAAGTTCTTCAATTTATCCACACGATGAAGATCAAGAAAATGCTTGGTTACAAAATCCTACGGTGCAAAGACACAGCAACTTCTTCACAAGAGAGATGAACTAGGGCAAGAACTTCGTCTCAAGTTACAATTTGCATGAACAAGGAATTCTTAATGCTTGTGCAACTTGCCACTCTTTGACGGCCCTTAAAATAATCCTTTTATATATCTAGGGTTAGGAGAAAAAAATGCCCAAAGACACATCCACAGATTATAGTTAAAACAGAACTAGGAATCTGTTTTTGTTAAATCTCGACAGCTACAAGTGTCGAGGTGCTGTCGAGCAACTGTCAAGCCTCGAGGCTAGAACAGCTTCTTAAAGCTCGATAGATGCAGCTGTCAAGCCAGCTGTCGAGCTTTAATGAAAAACACTTCTCAACTTGTTTTTTGGACAGACTTGCATGGCTTTAACATTTGATCTTGAAACCTTGTTTCTTGAAGCGTTAACCTCAACCTAAATCTACCCAATTACAAGTAAAGTGCATTTTGACAAAGGATTAGCCAATTACATAAATAATTAATGACATATGTTCTAAACAAGTGAAACACATATGTCCTAGCAATAGTAAATAAAACCCATTTGCAAATATTCATGAGATTTACTAAAGGAGGCATGAGATTTTAGTGGTTGTTGGTGGCGACAAAGAGGGAGCAAAAAGTTCGGTACTTGTTGATTGTTGGAGTTTGGATTGTTCAAATTTTTGGAGAACGGTAAGGGAGATGGGTTCTTGAGAGAGAGAGAGAGAGAGAGAGGAGTTTTATCTTTTAGTAAATAATAATTCCTTTTTTGTTCTCATCATAAAAGTTATCAACTTTTTCTTAAAAATTCATACTCATGCTAAACAATAGATGTGTGTTTTTAGTTTTCAAAATACGATATTGAAAAATATGGTACTAAACACATTTTGTACATTCTGAGGGTTCAAAACAACTGTTTTCACAACATTTTTAAACCATAAATTTCACATCATTTTGAAAACCAATACTTAAACTCTCTTACCAAACCATTTAGCATTCGCATCAGATCATGTAAAAAAATTATCTCTATTTTAGCATAATAACATATTTTCCTATTTTACAAACTCACTTTCCAAAAAACCTCACATTATATTATCTATCTGACACTACAAATCATTCAAATACTTTTTTTATTGTTTCTCTTTCTTCATAAACAACAATCACCATCCATTATCTTTCTTTATCCTTAAGATATGTAAAAAAAGAATAAACAATTAAATGCAAAATATACAGTATCAATGTAAATTTACATGGTTACTACAACAACTATATATTTATACACAATTTTAAATGAATTGATGTGAGTGTATTTTAAGCTTAATTGGGGAAAACATGAGATTTTTATATTGAGTGCGGTTAATTATACAAAAAATATATATATATATATATAAAAAATTGAAGAAAAAAATGTCAAAAAGTTAATCACTTTTTCATGTTCCTATAAAAATAAAAATAAATAATTCCAAAATATTTTTTTTTCATTTTCCTATTTTTTTTTATAAAAAAAAAACTTACCAAAATAATTCAATGATACATGCCTTTTATATTATATATAAGCAATAGAGGTGTGCATGCGTATTTAGTTAGATTGTTTCTTAAAGTGAATTCAAATTAGCTTAACTAGTAAACCCTTTGATTGTTGAATTATAGATCTAGAGTTCAATCTTCACCTACACTAAAAACTAACTGGTGTCTTGGTCCAATAATAAGGAGCTATAATCAGGAGCGGACGTTATAGATTGAAACTATCACAAAAAAAAGCTCATTTCTCAAAATATATATATTTACACACGCACACACACACAATAACCTCATCACACGCACTTTGTGCATGCGATGAGGTTTTTTTTGTATAGTGTTATAATTTTTCATTTTAAAAAAAATGGATAAGTTTGTTTTGAAGATATAGATAAGTAGAAGAGTATCTTATTTTGTAAGCATTTTAAGTGGAGTAGGAGATATATTTTACCGAATTGTTCTCAAGTTTATTTCTGTAAGGTTTAAGATATTTCTGAACCACATAAAAGTCCAGTTCAAAAAGAAAAATCCGCTTATATGGTTCAGAAACACTATCTATAATTCCTTTTTTTTTTGGATTGGACTTTCATGTGATTTAGAATTAGTCCTAAACTTTATGTTTAACGAGAAAAAATTTAAGGATAATTAAGTAAAAATATATTTCCAACTCTACTTAGAATACTTAAAAAAAAATACATTTTTTTACTGATCCATGTTTTCAAAACCAAGTTATTCAAAATTTAAAATTAAAAAATAAATAAATTATGACACAAGCAAAAAAAAAATTGCTATATATCATGCGCTTGTTATATCAGTCGCGAGTCATGGTGCACCCCGAAAGGTGCCACCAATCAAAACAAAACGAACCTACGGAAAAAAGCCTCCACGTCATTTGTGATCACGTGTCTGAACGTGGAGGTCGAGGCTGAGAATAGAAATGCATTGAGGTTGGATTCTTCGAAGCTAGGGTTGGCAAAGGAGGTGATGGAGGCGGAGGCGAAGGTTCTAGTGGGGACGTACACGAGAGCTCCCGTTGTGCTCACCAGTGGCAAGGGTTGTAAATTGTACGATGTGGAAGGGCGAGAGTGCTTGGATATGACTTCTGGAATTGCTATGAATTTGCTAGGGCATGGAGATGAGGATTGGTTGAAGGGTGTGGTTGAGCAAGCCAGTATTCTCACTCATGTCAGCAATATGTACTATTCCAACCCTCAGGTTCGTAAATTTTCATGTTTTTTATTTTTAATTTTTTAATTTTTTTATTAGTTTTATTTATGTTGTAAATGTTTGATTTTGTTTGGATGCTGAGAAAGCAAGTGTGGGAAAATTGAAAATAAAAGGAGCTTAGTCGTTGTATACTAGGTTGTTCAATAATTAGCCAAAGATACAATGGAAGGATTAAAAAAAAAAATCCAAGCATATACTTTGAAGAATAAGAATCTTATAGATAGCACCTTATGGCTTTTGGCACTTTTCTTAGGCTCCATTGAGTGAAAAGAAAAAGAGGAAGACAATATCTATTGGCTGCAAGTCATTTGTCTAATCAATTGCTATATGTGCTTTCAACTGGGGGAATGTGCAGATTAGGCATGTGAATGGCATGAATATAGTAAGTTAGGCATAGTTTGAAACAATGTAGGAAAATAGCAACTCGAGTTTTTGAAACTCGAGATTTACATAATAAATCGAGTTTCAAAAACTCGCTTTATGCGCGCTTGGGCTTGCTGAGGTGGACAAAATGCCACCAGGATCTCGAGTTTTTAAAACTCGTTTTACTTCCGGTAGAACTCGAGTTTTATAAACTCGAGTTTTACTATATCTTATTTTAAATTAAGTTTAAAATTAAGTTTATATACGCATGGAACTCGAGTCTTAGAGACTCGAGTTTTTATGAGTAACTCGAGTCTTATAGACTCGATTTCCTCTGCGCATATTATATACACCTCAGCCCGTGGCATTAACTCTCACAGAAACTCACACCCTCAGTAACACACAGAGAAAACCTAAAACAGAGCTCTCAGCCTCACTAACTCTCTCACTCACTCACCCTCACTAACTCTCACTCACCCATAACTCTCTCACACCACTCTCACACCACTCTTGTCACAAAACCACATTCTCCACTCTCACCGCTTCTTCCCTCTCAGCAGAATTCATATCTAAGGTAAGGGTTTGCATAATTTGATTGTCATTGTAGTTGGGTATGTTGTCTATGGGTGTGGGTTAAAGAGTTTTACCATTTATTTTGTAGATAGTTAACATAACTTAGTTAATTTATCAATATTGTGAATTATAGAACTTTGTTTTGTTAGTGTTAATTTTTTGAGTATTTATTTGTATAGTTTTTGTTATCAAAATTTTATTCATCATTTTATTTTTATCATGATCTTACAAATTTCTTTGACTTTATTTATCATTGGTTTGGGTATGAAATGGGTAGTGAATGAATGTAATGAATGGGAATGGGTATGTAATTATCAAAATTTTATTCATCATTTCTAGGCTTTTATTTTTATCATGATCTTTCAAGTTTTTTTTGACTTTATTTATCATTGGTTGGGGTATGAAATGGGTTGTGAATGAATGTAGTGAATGGGTATGTAATCATGCTCCTCTACCCACCTAGTTCTTTCAGAACCCTTTTAGGCATTATAGGTCACCACACAATGGAGTAATAGATAATTCCGTCTCTCCATCCACTAGGATTAGAAGGTTTACGTCTTGGCCTTTAGATATTAATGGGCACTCTATAACCTGGCTTGAATATGTTCATTGGTAAGATTGCATTACTTTTTTCCCTCACTTTACGACTATGTGATTTAACTAACATAGGACTCGACTTGAACAGTTCACAATGCCTCGATATTCTTATAATCATATACCATGGTGGTCCGCTTAAGAATCCCCAATGCCAACAAGGGATTGCCATTTGAGGGGCCGGTATGAAAACCTATTATGCCGAAGTTGATCGTAGGTTGAAAACCCTTGATGAATTGAAGATACTTGTCATGGAAGAGTTGGATAAGAATCCTGATGCGTACAACATGCAAATTACTTATCATATGCCAAATGAAATCATGAAGCACCGGATTAATTACAAGTATATGCTGATAGAAAAAGACAAACATGTGAAGATCATGTTTGACAAGTTGGAGAAGTATAGTCAAGTAAGTAATATTGAGTTGTACATAGCGAGTTGGAGCCGCGTGCAGATGGCAAGAGGATATCCAACAAACAACTAGAAGCTTACAAGTTGCGCTTCCGGATGCTCAATATGAGTATTCTACACATGTAGAGGATGATGATGTTCATGCCGATGGAGATGATGATGATGATGACGACGACGACTATGTTGATGAGACTACTCGCCGTTAACAATGATGATGACGATGATGATGACGACGACGACTATGTTGATGAGACTACTGTCGTTAACAATGATGATGAAGATGATGATGATGATGATGATGATGACGAATATGTTGATGAGAATCTTGCCATTAACGGTGAAGATTTTGACGATAAAGATGACTATGAAGACATGATAGAGAGAGGGGACTTTCGGGACTTTGGGGGACTTTGAGAGGGACATTGATGACGATGAGACATTGGACGGCGGTGAACCCGATGCGGACAATGTTATTAGTGTCCAAAACATTACAAACACAATCCTGGCCTACGCACCTCCCGCGTTGTCATTCTCTGCAAATACTTGGGAAAATATGGTTGATCCTTCGCATATTGAGATGCCATTTGTGTCTACTTGGAGAGAGGGGATGAATTTGTGCAAAGGGTTGACTTTTGCGAGTAAAGTGGAGGTGAAGCGCGTATTAACAATTTGTGCCCTCAAGGAAAACAAAAACTTTAAGATCACTAGGTCGACGAGGAAAAATTTTTGTGCGAAATGCGTGCATGAGTCGTGCAAGTGGTATGTCTACGCAGCTATGAAGCCCGAGCTCCAAAATCTATGGATGGTCACCGTGTATGTGGGTCCTCACACGTGTATACCGACCGGGGTGCGAAATGATGGTAGAATGATGAGTTGTAATTTTATTGCAACGAAATCCATAACAAGTTACTTCGAGGATCACACCACTCAAATTAAGCATCTCAGATCTACGATGAAGGCGAAATATAATGGTCATAAGCCTTCTTACTACAAGGCATGGGATGCGAAACAAAAGGCGATTGCGCTTATGTTTGGAGATTGGGAAGAATCTTACCAAAGGCTGCAAAAGTTGCTAATGGCGTATATTGATCGGACCCGACTACCCGGTTTGCTATCGTGTCACACCCACCGATGAAGATCACACCGTATTGTTGCATTATGTGTTTTGGTCTTTCGGTCCATGCATATCGAGGATTCAAATACGCAAGCCGGTTATCGTATTGATGGGACCCATCTCGTATGGTAAATATCGGGAAAGTTGTTGGTCGCAATGGCAATCGATGCTAACAACAAGGTATTCCCTCTCGCCTTTGCTCGTTGTGGATCAGTGAGTCGGGTCCAGCTTGGAGGTGGTTTTTACGATGCCTCGTGAGAAACGATTGGCCACTCATATTCGACAACGGCATTTGCATAATTTCGACCGACATCTCGGTATCAAAAACGCCATTGCAAACCGGCCTAGAAGGGATGATGGAAAAGCAAAGGTATTTCATAGATATTGTCTTCGACATGTTGCTAGCAACTTCAACACCCATTTTCGAACTCGACTCTAAAGTCGGCGGCGTTGAAAGCGGATATGCTAGTCGAGTAGTTAAATTTGCTACCATAATGGACTCCATTAAGCAGGTGGAAATTGAGGCCATTAGGAAGAAGAAGAAGGTGACGGGGAGGGATGGTAAGGAAAAGAATCAAGATTATCTTCCATACACATACCTAATGAGCGAGGATGTGGACATGTGGACCCAGTCATACGATGGTGGGAGACGTTTTGGAGCAATGACAACCAATATATCAGAGTGTTTCAATGGTGTGCTGAAAGGTGCACGGGGCCTTCCTATTGCCGCGTTGGTTGAGTTCACTTGGAGCAAACTTGTTCAATATTTCCACGACCGGCGCAAAGAATACCATTATAAGTTGTCAGAGGGTAAGAAATGGAGTGAATATGCCTTATCCACGTGGGATGGAAATAAGCGTAAATATGAGAAACACTATCTCAAGCCATTTAGCAATGAAGAGCTGATATTTCAAGTAGTTACCCAACTCAACGTGTCTAGCGCAAGAGGGGGAAACCACAGTTACGAAGTTCGGTTACGGGAAAAAACATGCAGTTGTGGGAAATGGCAAAATATAGGGATCCCGTGTTCACATGCAATTAGAGTATGTGACTATTTACATATTGATTCGACCACGTATATTCACCCATGTTATGGTTTGAACCATGCCCTTAACACTTATGAGCATGCATTTGAGGTTCCTAAGTCACAGTCATTATGGAGGGATCCCATGGGGCCAAAGTGGTTGCCTAATCCGGCATTGTTGCGGGCCAAAGGTCAACCGGTGAAGTCACGAATAAGAAATGAGATGGATGGAGTGAGGAATAAGGATCAAGAACCCGGGATGGCGGAGTGAGGGACGCATTTGATAGAGAGTCAACCGAAGCAGACATGTGACCGTGTCATGCTTCCGGGCATAACCGTAAAATGTCCGCAATCCCGCGGTGCTTCCACAAGCGGCCATGTTCCACACTAGGTAGGTTGGCAAAAATTTATGCATCGGTTAAATAATTGTTGTTCATTCGATGTTTACCTAATGTTTACTATCTTGTCTCTAACGTAAATACTCTACGTTTTTCGGGCATCCTTCCATGGACGACGTTGTATTGGCTCTATGTGAACTTTTTGATTGTTGTTGAATGTACTTGTAATTCTCTATCCAATGTACCTCTATGAAGATTGTGATTTGAGTAGTATGGTTAGAATTGCAAATTAAGCGTGGTTGGACATGTTTAGAATGGTGATATATTGAGAATGACTTTTGTTGTGATTTGAGTGCATTTACATTGTAAAATGATGCCCGAAACGAGCATTTTCTGCGGGGAAAAAAAAAATTGCCCAGTAAAAATCGAGTTTTACACACTCGAGTTCCTTGGGAAAAAAAATTTGCCCGGTGAAAATCGAGTTTTAGAAACTCGAAATTCCACCTGGGAAATTTTTTGAAACAGGCATGCCTCTCGCCGCCGGAACAGCATGTTGGGGAAAAAAATTTGCCCAGTGGAACTCGAGTTTCTAAAACTCGATTTTCACTGGGAAAATTTTTTTCCCCAACAGCATGCTCTGTTTCAGGCAGAGAGGCATGCCCTGTTTCAAAAAAATTTCCCCAGTGGAACTCGAGTTTCTAAAACTCGATTTTCACTGGGCAAATTTTTTTTTCATCATTTTGCACTCGCATTATAGGCAACAGATGGAATAGGACACTCTGGTCATGTAGGTAATCAATTGTGCAAATGGATCTTAACAAAACTTTTAAAAACCACCACTTTAGAGTTGTAGTTGCATCGATAATTTTCGAGTTCCAAGAACTTGAAATTGTATATGTCAAATTTCTCTTGTCGTTTGGCAGCGAATATATGAGATAACTTGCAATTACGAACAAATCCTAATATTAGGCAATGTGATTTCTTAATAAAAAAGAGGAAGAGAACAAAAAAATCAATTTGGTTTGGGTTGTTATTTCTCGTCAAGTTTGCTAATCAAACATGATCGTTAAAATTTGCTTTTGACTTTTATGGACTTGACAATAGACCTTCTATTGACAAAAATTTATTATTATTCCTACAAGTGATTAACTTCAAAAATTTTAACATCAATATACAACCATGGTCTCCCTTGAAAAAGTTATATGATTTCACCACCGAGCACAAGCTTTAGAAGAAAGAGCATCTTGTTATTAATTTATTGGACAACACAATAAGTTCTGCGGAATAGAAACTCTTAAGTATTAACATAAATTATTACACTTTAGAAGTTGGCATTGCCGCATTAGCTCCGATTGCCGCTTGGCAAATCCTTCCATTCGAGTGATTTGTTTTGATTTGGGTGAAAAAATTAACACCAAATTTTGCCTCGAAAATTAAATAATAAAAAAATCAATTAAATACAAGTAACCACTACGTGAAAGAAAAAAATGTAGTTACAGATCAAAGGAAGGAAGATATTTTACCATAGAAATTGAGATCGCTCGCAAAAGATGCCTTACAGCCAGTAAATGAGAAGAACGGCAAAGGAACT
This sequence comes from Castanea sativa, assembly GCF_040712315.1. Taxonomy (NCBI): domain Eukaryota; kingdom Viridiplantae; phylum Streptophyta; class Magnoliopsida; order Fagales; family Fagaceae; genus Castanea; species Castanea sativa. The sequence goes on from NC_134023.1 coordinate 12,803,324, forward strand.
GGGATAGGAACATTGATGCCAACCTGAGTCAAAACAAAAAAAGTTGAGAATTTATCTAAACTAATGCTAATTCAACCCACATATCTCTCTTCTTTTTTTTATTAGTAAGTTATACACACAAGTATAGGTTACAAACTACCAAATAAGCTAACTACGTGGTCCCGAAGGACAGAAAGATCAATTTTAGGCACAAAAATTTGAGGACAAAGGAGTCTCATTAGCAGCCATAGTTGCTATCCCAATTGTGACGAGGTTGCGGTGCAGCCATCCTTATTAATTCAAATACTACCAATTAATAGAAAAAAATTACATATAAATACCCCTGGTTTATATATAAAGAAACTCTTCAACCAATCAAGTAGAATTATATTCTTCCATAGATCCCACCCAAAGGCATTTAGGAAATCCAGTAACTTAATTTTTGGCTAGCCCTTAAAATGACCTACCAACCTAGTAAAGTATCATAGACTTGAAAGGTTCAAAGCAAAACCCCCCAATTCATTGTAACAAGACAAATGGCTTGCTAGACATTTCCCTATTATTTACTTTAAACACCGCTAAATACTTAGGCAATCTAGAACATTGTAGACTTGAAAGGTTAACCAATAAGAAGGATGGTTTATACACATCTTGCCATTTCAAACCTTGGTTAGAAAACAGGAAGTGCAATGAAGATTATACGCATCTTGAGTTTGTAGTTTGTTTCTCTGAGCTCAAAATTACCATTTTGTCTTTACATTCACACATGTTAAGGGACTCATATTATTCTTCCTTTCATCTTCACTTTTATTTTATTTTTTTTAAACTAAATTGTTATTTAATATATTGTATCCTTTTAATTTAACCAACTGGAAGATATAATAGAGAAGAACTAGCATTCAAAGCAGGGCCAAACTTGGTTGTTTAAACATGATAATTCAACATCAAAAGCGAAGCTACATTGAATATTAACTTGACTTACAATGTATAGAAACTAGCCGGAGTGCCCAAGTGTAGCAAAGAAAGGTCTGATTAACTAAGCCACTCTTGAACTGAGACCTACTCTTGTAAAAATATCAAGGCATTTTTACAATTTTTTTTTTTCGCTAGCCTATTTTCGTATAATATTTTACTATTTTATTTAACTTCAGTTTGATATATGATAGATTAACACCGCAAATGTAGTGACATTTTGTTTTCATAGTCAAACAATTCTACCACAATAATGGCAACATGAGCACAACAACAACAATAAAAGGTTAACACTTGACTCCAACGAGACAAAATTGGGAAAAAAAAAAAAAACAAACACAAAAACAAAAAATGTGATTGAGGAAGAACCTCTAGTAGCAGGCCCGATAGCCATTTTCACCTGGGCTTAGACTATATTAGCTACTTAAAAGCCTGGTTCAAATGAACCGGTTGAAGTGAAAAAGGGGTATGAAAATGTGTCATTCATTTGCTATGGCTACCGATTCTACCGAAAACTACGACCTGTAGGCCCCTTTACTCTCCTCTAAAAATAGTTTGTTAAGCTGAACGATCACTCAACTTATCATCTATGATTTGTAGATTTCTATCCTTCAAATTTACCCATTGCTCTCATACAGCAATAGCATGATGTATGATTTATTATCATCTATGATTAAGATTTATTATCCATCAATTCCAACTGTACTAGAGAATTATCATCAATAAAAATAGATGAGAGAAGAAAATAACAAGGGCAAATGAAACAACGGAACTAAAGGAGACAAACCTTGTCATAAAATGCAAAAGAAGTTGCACACTCAAATGGAAACGACAAAGGAGAGAATAGCTTCAAGGCTGTGCTCAAATGGAGGCATATTTCTTTCAAATTCAATCAATATGTTCTCGCTCTTCTTCAATGATGAAGTCAGATTGGAGTCGAATCATTGTCAACAAAGTAAGTCCCATTGAAGATGAACCCATATCAAACCCCGCATAACAAACATAGTAACTCCATCTCCATTATATGCTTGATTAAACTCTTTACTTCTTCATACAACCAAAAACTTATAGTCATGGTGTATCCCGTTAGTAATCAATACTTCATCGGTTGGGTCTTTTTTTTCCTCAAGCACTTAATCAATTTTTATGAGATGCCGTCAACTTATATAAATGATATGATTAAATACACTTAAAGGATTGCATAAAATTCATGGAAAAGAACTTGGGTACACTTCAACAAGCTACAAAAAAATTCGGCCGTTACAGAGGCCAAGTAATACAACAAAGCCATGTTAGTTGAAGGATTTCACACAAAGACTCGATTGGTTTGACTCATTCAATTTTTCAATCGCGCAATCAAATAATCAATAAAAAGTAAACATTCCATATCATAGTAAAAGCTATAAAATAGCATACCCAAGTGAAAAATAAAAAGGTCCAACCAAAACAATTTAACAAAGTTTCCACTTAAATGAAGAGGCAAAAGCAAGAGAGATAGATAGTTAATAAAAAGAAAGTATTCAAGCAAATATTGGTGTGGAGGTCATTTGGAGCACAACAACTTTGACTTGACAAACCAACTTACTCAAGGAGGAAATAAAGAGAAAATTATGCAAAAAGTAGGAGGGCACTTGATAATGGCAGTAGCCAAGACCCGGGATAATGAAAGCAGAGGCAAAGTTAAAAAGAGTTTGGGTTGTTTTCACCACTTTGATCCAGGGAGGAGAAATAGAGGGGAGGCGCTAATTTTTTTGTTGTTGAAGATATGTGAAAAAAGGAAGTAGATAAGGAAGGAAGAAATAGGTTTGGGAGAAAGATCAAGCCTGCCATAAACAAGACTAAGAAGATACAAAGATCCTTACACCCCCGCTCTCTACCTAACAAAAGGTATCATAAGCATGTTGGCATAAGTCCAAGTACAAAATTCTATAACTACCAATGATTCAAGATAGTCTGATGGGCACACATTATCCTAAGTCATCAAGGCATCTACAGAGTTAAGAAATAGAAAAAACAAGTAAGAAATAAAATAAATGAAAAATGCATTGTATATGAAACCTATGACACATAACTAAGGATAATTTGAACTTTAAAAGGGAGCTCAAGCAAAACATAAGTAAATAATATACCTCCTCATAATCATAATCACGGTCACTTTCTTCCCAAGGATAACGTGGTTGTAGTGATATTCCTTGTCCTTCTTCATCCTCACCAATGTGATCTAAAAGGAAAACATAAGATTTCTAGTGTGAAAACATTTTCAAAACATAATTCAAAGACTATACATGCATCAAATTACCATCCAAATCTTCCGTAGCATCCCCACTCTCATCATTTAAGGAACTGGCTTCAACCTACAATCACACCAACCATCAAATTTTATTACTCGCCGCCGACATATAAATACACACACACATTTGTTCATTGTAGGTACCAAGACCACTTGCGGCTTCTTCTTCTTCTTTTCAAACTGCAGAACGTACTTTCCAGGCCCATCGAAACTACAAATGAGGAAAATATCAAGCCTCTAGCTATCTAATGCATGCAATGGCATTCTAACATAAAATTAAAGGAAGAACAACATCGTATAATTAAAATTCATTCAATTCAGATACTCGACAAGTTTTCAGTCTTCTCGGCTAACTCCACGAATCATCAAGCGAGTCCCGGATTACAACCTTCTTCTTCTTCTTCTTTTTAGTGGGATCAAATGGGGCAATCAAGCAGCCATGTTTCAACATAAATAAATGCCTCAAGAGGCTGCTTTATGAGGTTTGTACAAATAGCCTTAAGTAGACCTTTCGTACATGAGAATATTTACAACTCTAGACCTTCGCCAAACACTCAAAAGTCTCGAATTGACATAATCATTCAGTTCAAGATCCATTTATACAGTTCACATAAGTTCTATTTTATTTATATTTTGGAGTAATTGGAATGGTCCTTGAAGTTCTACCCTTTTTTTTTATTACAATACTAAAATTCGAGAAAAAAATATTGGTCTTTTATTACAATACAAAGCCGAATGAATGATGATGGGGACAAGCAGAAAGCTGACCAAATGGTTGTGGAATTAACGTTCACAATAGTCCAATAGGTGGGGCCAATGGTCAATTAGAGACACCAATGATAGTTCATTACAATGGATTTGGACATGAGGTAACCACAAGAATGAGGATCATGGAATCAGCCAAAAGCGAGGGGAGACCGGACTGAACGTCGATAGAAATGACAATAGAAATCCAAGATTGACCGTTAAGATGATGATATCTAAATTTGGTCCTTACAATTTGTAAAGGAGAAGACACAATCCTTGATTAGACCAGATACTTCAGTACGTATAAGGAACTAATCCCGTCCCCGAATATTTGTATTATTGGTTCAACCTTCCATAATGCATACACATCAAAACTAAAAGCATCATTTATACAATTTTTTAATAAGTTATCCGATAAAGAACAATAAATAAATCATCTTCCAAGAAAAAAAATCAAAAGACCATGTAAATTAATTAGGCCGCAACATTCAAAAATTTTGACCAACCTTGAATCCAACTTTGTTATCAAGACAAGTATGCCGGTCGACTTCATTTCTTTCAAAGGCACTTGATCAGCGAGGTCTGCAAAAGATAGCAAGATTTTATAAAACGAATAGTACAACAAAGGAATGTTCAAGAACCAAAATTTGAATTAAGTAGGGTCAATGTGAGAGCAAGTCCGTGCATGAATAAAGTATATACCTCTTTGGTCCCGAAATACAAGGTTCAACATCCGCAAGATCCAAGCTTGTAGATAAGAGGAGTATACTCTTTCTAGTTGAGGCTTATTTAGGGGAAATCAGCTAGCATTACCCCTATAAGAAAATCAGATGCAAATATACCTCGGACAATTAAGAAATATAGAGAATATATAAGGACCCTTACCTCATTGTAGTCAACAACAACTTTGTTCGCCCTCGAGATATGCTTCTATCATTTCGACCTAAATTTAAGAAGGAAAGAAGTTACACAATGCTATAGGAATTTCACATTGCAAGGGAACGAATACAAAGTGAATCACCCACCGTCTCATCACTTCTTCCGCTTAATTTGAGATACCGTAAAGTGACACGGTCTACAATGGAAGAACCCCATGGTTGCACCATATTCGGGAGACATGTTGGCAATAAAGTGGCCACTCGTCGGCCTAGTGATAATTCACCCATGCCTTCCCCTACAAGTATATACAAACATGATAACCTCATATCTATCTAGTTCCATGGACCAAATCATTGCAATTTAAGATTAGATAAACTCAACTTCCGGAAAGTTAAATTACCATAGAACTCAACAAATTTGCCAACAACACCATGCTTCCTCAGCATTCGTGTCAGGTCAGCTTAAAACCAAGTCGGTAGCAGTAACACCATTGTGCAATTTTCCAAGATAACTTGAACCCAACAACACCAGGCAACACCATGCTCATGGGCCGTCAATGACAAATAAGAAGGCATTAGAAGTATAATGCAGCAGAAATCTTCCCTTAGCAGGGATGAAAGTGAGCCACGGGGTGTATATTGAAGTTTAAAATAAATGAGCAACAGAATTTAATTACCCGGCCAAGCATTGCCGATTCTCGCTTCAATACCTCCAACTCCCCAAACCAGCAACTCCTAACCCATCAATCATGGTTGTATGGGAATCGGTTCAACCACACTATCAGATAGAGTAGGCCCTCGCTGTTGAACACACAACCCGTCCAAGGTATTCAAGATTAACCTGTGAATTCAACACATCAAGTCATTCCGTGCCACATCTTTTTAAAAATGTCATGATCAAACACTCAATTTTCATTTGACATACAAGAATTGAAAGAAAAAAGGATATGATTTCAATATGTAGAATGAGAAATAAAAGTGATGTGATTGATACACCAAGGTCGACATTTAAACCAACATTATCTTATCTTTCACTTCTCCTTCCAAACTACTTTACCCGATGCACAATACCGTAACCGGGAGGAACAACGAGCATGTTGCGGAAAGCAAGAGACCCCCATTTAAGAAAAGCAAATCTCTCCTTGTAAACTTAAAGTTTGTAAAAATATGAAGCATCAAACACACACACAACAAATAAGAGCCCCAACATAAAAAAAAAAAGATCACATTAGACATTACCTCTGTAACAAACCTCTTTTTCAAGGTTCACCAATTTTGCGTTTTTTAACCCTCGTATAATGTTTCGGCGGGGGAGGAGGTTGCGGGGCATCATCCTTAGGCTCATCATCGTGCTACAAAGACATTAGATGCATACAATCAATATTTGGTGTAATGATACGGTGTGTGAACCGCAAAATAGGCCTATACATCGTAATTAATGGTATCGTACCATAGAGCCGCCTTTGTGTCCTATTTTGTGTCCACCCGTCCCACAAGTGGGAGCTCTTCTAGCACGTTGCGGTCGACCTCGTGGGGGTGAGGGCCGATGAAGGGGATGCTCGTCCGGTACATCGCATCTCGGCCGAAGAGTGTCAATCCCAACTAGAGGTCCTAGAGGGTCGATGAGGATGAGGCAGGTGGTAATGATGCTCGTGTACGTGCTAGGAGTGGGGATCATTGTCATGGGTTCAGTACGGGGTGGGTCTATGGGCAAAGTGGGTGCACCGGAGCCGGTGGATGGGTTGAGGGTGTCTCGGGGTGCATAGGAGGGGTCAACTGAGAATGAATACCGAGATCGAAACTGGGCTGTGAAGGTGGGGTGGGTGAAGGGACCTCGGGCTGAGGAGATGCATCTACCATGGGTGGAAGGACCTCAGGCTGGAGAGATGCGTGCGGGATGGGTGCAGGTATCTCGAGACTACTTACAACCCGAGCGGTTGTTGCACACCGACCACGGCCCCTAGCTGCACTTGTCCTTCGGCTCGCCGTGCAGCCGACCATGGCCCCTAGTTGCGCTTGTGCTTGGGCTTGCGCGAGGCCCACCACGGCCCCTACCCGCAAGCACGGGTCGGTGTACGTACGGAGTGCTGCGCTTGTGCCCAGGTTGCAATATCCGTCGATTCGCTCATGCCCATTGTTTGCCTCTCCATTTGGTGCAAAAGACCACCACCAAGCCCAACCGGTATCATTTAGGACGCGTCGGACATGGTTGTGGGCTCCGGCCGCCTACAGAAGCATCTCCAACAAGCGCTAAATGGCTTTCAATGCTGAAACCGAGAAAGAACCAAGACAATTAGATTTGAGAAAATTAAGTATCAATTGTATAATGGATAATATAGTACTTATTAATCTACCTAAAAACTCAACTAAGATATATCTAATTAGAACACATAACCGATATATCAAAATTTGCTCTGTTTCGGACGAAATACTTTAGAGTGATTTGGACGGTACCCGGCCGGTAATAGTCATGATCGCGAGGCATCTCACCAGTCTGAGGAGGTGCATGGCAAAGTCGTTGTCGTCTCTCATCCCATGTAAGGATATACGGTCCATGCTCCTCCCTCCAATTCTTCTCCACCTTCCCACGCAAGTCTATTCTATGCAGTCTTTCATCGTACACAACATGGTCGGGTCGCTCTTGCGCCAACCCAAACTGACGAAGGACACGATCTGGGTGGTGTATCTACTATGCAAAAACACACAGTGGCACCCTTGCCGTCCACGTATCCCTCCCCGCAACGCAAAAGTCGGAAAGGTGGCCGAAGTCCGCCTCGTATGGTCGCCACACAATCTACAATAGAAACAAAAAACAATTATCATAACATCAAGTTTATTAAAACAAGGGAGAATACATAGATAAAGGGAAAAACAAAAATTGAAACAGAAGATGTGTTAAAGGATGAAACAATCATATTCTTAAGGAAAATTAACATAACCAAACAGAATTTTTGTTTGTCATACTTGGTCCGGCTGAATTCTAACTAATTGCTCGCGATAGTGGATCAAGGCCATGCCGGATGGCCTACTCTTCGAGCTTGGCACCCGCACCCACTCTACAGTGAAGTGAATAACATAAGATAAGATAATACCCATGTTATAGTTACTAAGAAAAGTACATTGCACACACAATATTAGAAAAATACTTACTTAAATGCAAGTGGAGCATATGGCCATGGGCCATAATCACATCCAAAGGTGGGGCTCATCCTCGGGCACAAGAATGGCAACCTTGCCCATGCCCAATACTGGACCAATGTGCACGCCCCACCAATGCGATGCCCCTTTCTCGCTTGCCCGACACAACTCTCTACAACCAGGCCAAGCAACCACTACCCCAACTATACTGTGGCGGATCACGAAGGTCACGTAGGAACGCCAAGAACATCAAATGCACCCTATCTCCCGACTTGTCCATGAAAAGCTTATCCCCTAGCGCCGCTAAAATGTAGCACCGAGCATACCGGTGTATCTTGCATCTCCGTTGCGTCATGAGGCAGTGGCACCGCAATGGCGTGAACAAGGCGGCCGATGAGAATTCTTTGCCCCACCAAAGTTTTGTTGTCATTCGCCGAGTAAAACCAAGCAACTCCATGCACGGATCTCGCCAATCCCCATCCACCACGAGCCGGTCCCAACCAAGACCTCACCATCTATAGGAAGTCCGAAAATGACCTCCACATCTTGTAGGGTGATTGACATCTCACCATGTGGAAGATGGAACGTATGCGTCTCCGGCCGCCATCGCTCAACTAGGGCCGAAATTAGGCAATGATCTATCTCTCTCGGAAGGGGCTCCTAAACAATCCTTCCAGCCTTAGCAACTTGATAATGTCAATCACCCGATTATCTTCCATCCGAATGCTTGCCATCTCCTTAGTGCGACCACGGCACGTAAAGGCCCGGGTCCTGCAAAATCCATAAAAATTATAGCGGTTATTACAACTACAAATTGTGTTTTGAAAGAACTTGCTAACTAAAAGTCAAAGACAACGTAAAAATTAAAGCGATTGTTAGAACTAGATATTTCACCTCGCCATTCCAAATGTCCTCTCGATCGATGATATCGTTGTCGCGTCAACAATGACTCGTCAGTGGACCAGGTGCAAGACCCGTGGCTCGTCATCAATCCGAGGCTCCATACCGCAAACATTCGTATACTCAACCGTGAGATCATTAATAGTGTGGGGGCAAAGGAATGCTATTCTACATGCAAGTAAATGTGACTAAAAATGAAAAGAAGGTTCCGTAGTTTATTCTCTTGTTGTATCTATCTCGAGAACTAAAAATAAAAGATAAAAATAAGTAAATAACAGCATATTAAACTAATAGGATCAAGCAATACCCAAGACACATAGTCGAACAAATACACTTCAAAGCTATACGGTGACTTCTTGGATGAAAAATAGCCACGCACGTCCTAAATGATAATGAATAAAAATAACCACAAAACCGGGAAATCCTGCATACAAACATCGATTAAAAATAAATAAAAAATCCCCTAATGTGTCCAAAAAAGAACAAAGAAAAAAACCAATGTATAGAGGAGACATAAACAAAACCACAATCGTAGTCATTTACGTAGCTAATTAGCAAAAAATTAAAATAAAATCTGAACATAATAGATAATTTATATCCATCAAACACCCAACTTTGTCCACATTAGCCAATCTCGCCAATGTTGCTATCTTGCCACAAGAAGGTCCTTAATGTTCATGGGGAAGTATCCGAAATGTGCAAGTTGGGTGCCCAAAAAATAATAATAATAAGCACTTCAAAGCAAAGTGATTCATTTCAATTTTTTTTTATTCTAAAAGATATACAAATAGACATGTTATCTACAGAAAATTCTGAGTTCATTAACCTCAATGAACATTTCAAACATTTAACTTTTGGCCACAAATATTTAAAACTTTTTTACCCTTCTGATGATGAAGAAAAATTAAAATATTGAGGCTCTAAGAATCTATATTTCGTAGTTTAAATTAGGGAGAATCTCCCTTGGCCCCAGGTCCTAGATAAATATACAAAGACCTCCCTTATACTTCTAAAATTAGAAGTATATATCCCAAGTAGAGTTGTCAGCTCAAGAGATACCATTGTTCTTGTCTTCATCCTCAATCCTTTACTCATCTCTATCACCGAATTCAAAAGTTCATCCAATAACCAACATCATCAAGAAAATCACCTTCACCATTTCGGCACCTTCTACAAAACCAAAACCTTTACCTCTAATTGCGTAATTATAAACCCTACATCCAAGACAACAACCATTCCTCGTTCTTAACAATGGTAAGAAAGGTAAATAAAATTTTCTGCAAATACAAGGGAGATCCTTGTATCATCAACTAACCGAGGGAAGAGGGAAGGTCGCTGTAATGTTTTCTTTATCTCATCAATGAACAAAGATATTCAACTCAACTCAACTAACCTCACTCATGCCAAAGCTCATAACCATAATTTAGTAACCAATGAATAACTAAGATAAAATATTGAGCTAATTTCTGCTATCCGTATGACTAATATTAATCATCAAGACAAATTGGCTTCCCAAAGGATGTGTGCACAATCCAAGTTAGGGAAGTCTTCAAAAGTTCCTGATTACTGGCTCTAATAAAAATTTGACAATGGAGTTGTTCATCAACTAACGCATAAAGTTCCACTATCAAACTTGTAATTTTTAGTTCCTTGGCCAATAGTATCCCATCTCTAAAAGCCCACATTTCAATCAAAACACTATAAAGATTCCCACAATTTCGGCAAAATCTTTTATCCAATCTTTGCTTTGTGTCCCTCATATACGAAAACCAATCTCATATAAATCCAACCAAAACCCAAAAATCAGCCAAATAAAACACAAATTAACCATCAATTCCCCATATGATCAAACAAAACCACCAACATTAGACAGAAATCAACCTTCACCAATTAAAATAAGAGAAACCCAGATCACATTTCTTCACAATTGAACACCCAAAACAAAAAGGAACAAAATTTCAACAAAAAACCGAAAAACCCACCTCGGCGATTGAGCGTAGTTGGGTCACGCCGAGGGGCCGAGGGTGACTGAGTGTTTGAGGGAGAGTGTTTTAATTTTTAGTGAGAGTGTTTCAGAGAGAGCGTTTGAGAGATTGAGAGAGTGTGACTGAGTGTTTGAGTGAGGTTGAGAGAGTGTGATTGTTTCAGGGGGGGGCGGGGGGTTTGAAAATGGGAGTGTAGATTTCGAGTCTTATAAACTCGATTTCTACGTGGCTACACGTGGAAAATTTGTCCACGTCAAGGTATAGCCGACCACTAAAAATCGAGTTTTAAAAGCTCGATTTTTACTTGGATCTCGAGTTTATAAAACTCGAGATGCTAGTTTCCTACATACTTTTAAACAGTGACAACTAACGAAAATGTTAGATGTCTAACGGTAAATGGCAACAAAGTCCGCTTTCAACTTGTAAGTGGGTTTTTCCATCAATGATATTGCATGACACATTTGTACATATGTCCATGCATATATGTCATATATGTGTGTGTAGGGTGCTTTCAACAATTACCCTTTTAAATTTAATCATCGCGATCAAATTTATAAGGGTAATTGTTGTTTCTCACTCTCAGGTGGGAAATGTTTCGCATAATGTCCACACTTTCACACTAGGTCTCCACGTTTTAAACATGATATGAAAAAATGTAGACATGATGTGAAAAAGTGTGGACATTGTTGGATGTGAAACAATTAAAGCCCAATTCAAAACCTAAGTAATCTTTGTTCATGCAGGACCTGCAAGTGATTCTGAGAAATAAATAATTGTAATTTCTTATGCAGTCATTGCAGTGATAGTGCTCTTATGACGTATTATAATACTAAGGGGAAAAAATCTAGTTTGGTGATTTTTTTTTTTTTTTATAAGAGTAGTTTGGTGTTTGTCTATCAAAGTTTTAAACAATAGAGGAAAGAAGTGTTCTGTATATTCAAAAAGGGGGAGAGAGGGTCAATGGCATTTCTTTTCCTCATAAGAGCAAGTGGAGGGTGAGGCCATGGGTTTAAAATGCACTGGGTGGGTTTGTAACTTACCAATGAGAGAGAGAAGGTTGAGCACAAAAAAAGGAAGAAAATATGACAGAAATGTCTTCTTTACAACTAAAATTGTTGCTGTATGTGACACTATGTTTTGATCCTTCCTTTTCTCCGCATGTTTTCCTGAAGTGCTGACCATTTCTCTATTTTTTAAGAATTGATGATATGGTGTTGCTGCAAATAGAGCTTGCAAACCGTCTAGTGGCTGCTTCTTTTGATGATCGTGTATTTTTTTAAAATTCTGGAACGGAAGCAAATGAGGCTGATATAAAATTTGCAAGAAAGTTTCAAAGACACTCAAATCCTGATGCAAAAGAGCCAGCAACCGAGTTTATATGTTTCTCTAATTGCTTCCATGGTAGGACCATGGGTGCTCTTGCTTTGACAAGCAAAGAGCATTACAGATCACCTTTTGAACCGGTCATGCCTGGAGTCACTTTTGTGGAGTACGGAAATATACAAGCTACAAAAGAATTAATTCAACGAGGGAAAACCGCTGCAGTTTTTGTGGAACCTATCCAAGGTGAAGGGGGTATATACTATCTGTCGAGGTTTATGAAACTCAATTTTTTAGGACTGTTTTTCATCCAATCTGTGAGTATGTGTTTAGGCTTTCTTTTCTCACAACCCTAAACATATATAAGGATTATTTTAAGGGTCGTCTAGGGTTGCACAAGTATTGAGCAAAATCTTGTTCATGCAAATTGTGACCAGAGACAATATTTGCCCTTGTTCATCTTGAAGAAGCTGTTGTGTTTGTATACTATATGGTTTTATGACCAAGCAACTTCATGATCTTCACTGTATGATGAACTGAAGAACTTTGCAGCCAACATCCTTCTCAAGTTGGTGATCAAGTCGCGCACTAGGATCTACGCATCTATTGGTTAGTCATGTACTGGGAGTCCTACATTGAAAATGAGAGATTGTCACTACAGAACAAGTCCAATTGGGTATTGGGGTAAGAGTTAAACGGTAGGTTGGTATAAGATACTGGAATTCCTTTACTTGTAATCGCTTGTTTTGATAATAGTGGATTCTCAGGAGTGGTGACCTTCAAATCACCCGGTGCAGTTTTTGTCTTGTAGGTTTTCTCCATTCGAAAACAAATCACGCGTCATTTAATTTCCACTGCATATTTAGTTATTTGATTATTTTTTTGTGCTATCACGCTCATTGCATGTAATTAAACCTAATTAATTCACTTGGCTAATTAATTGATTAATTCATCACAATGGGTCAATACGTGTTTGGCTTCTCAAGTGGTATCAGAGCTGGCACACTCTAATTAGGGTTTAATCTTAATTGAGAAATCCATTGACCCCTGTTTGTCATGAATAGAGGACAGTCACTTATTGTACCATCTTTATTTGATGGAACTAACTATGCATACTGGAAAGTACACATGAGAGCTTTCTTGCAGTCATTAGATGAGAAAGTGTGGCAAGTTGTAGAGATAGGCTAGATCAAGCCGAAGGAAGCACTAGCAGACTGAGATGATGCAAAGATCAAGGCGGCAAATTTCAACAGCAGTGCGTTGAATACTTTATTCAGTGCGGTCATAAATAAGGAGTTCAAGAAGATCTCCTCCACTGAAACTGCAAAGGAGGCATGGACCATTCTCAAGACAACCTATGAAGGAACCAAGGCTATCAAGGATTCGAAGGTTTAGAGGCTCACTACTAGCTTCGAAGAAATCAAGATGGAGGAGGATGAGTCATTTGATGAGTTCTATGCCAGGCTTAAGGACATAGTGAACTCAGCTTTCAATCTTGGAGAAACCATTTTCGAACCCAAGATTATGAGAAATGTGCTCAGATCTCTGCCTGAGAGATTTCATGCCAAGATCACCGCTATTGAGGAATCAAAGGATATTGACAAAATTCCTTTGACAGAGCTTGTTGGAAATTTGCAGACCTATAAGTTGGGTTTGTCTAGGCTCGGGAAGTCAAACAAGAGCAAAAGCATGGCACTGAAGGCCAAAAGCAGCGACATTGATGACTCTTCTGATGATGAAGATTCTAAAATGAAGTCCTACATCACCCAACAGTTCAAGAAGTTCATGAAGAATGCCAATGCAAAGGGCTTCGACAAGGACCGTAGGTAATCAAGTTCTTCTTAGTTTAAAAGCCAAGACAAAGGGAAAAAGGATGCTAGGGATGGCGGTCAGTACACTGTTCCCTCAGGGTCCAAGTGTTTCGGATGTCAAGAATTCAGTCACATGAAACAAGAGTGCCCCACTTATCTCAATATTGGGAAAAGCAAGGCACTTGCTGCTACCTTAAGCGACACCAAACCTAAGGATGATTCCGATAATGAAGATGACGAAATCCTAAATGCCTTCACCGCTAGTGTCAATCTTGTTGGTTAAATACATGTTTGCATCGCATACAAAACATACACAGCAAAAAATTAACGAATCTACTTCATTCGTAATTGTTAATATGTACTATGCAAATTTCAGAATTCAAGATCAAGAGAGCGTACCTTGGTGCGGTGAAATTCAAAATACAAGATCATAAGTACTTGGAAACACTTTTAATCTTCACTCCAATTCTACTTTATGCCCAAGAAGTGTGGTCTCTCAATCAGTTTTCCAAGGGAGAATGATAGAGTATCTCACTCTCACATACACAATTTCATGTTCTTACTAAAATTTTGTATGTTTCTCTCCTTATAATTGACTATCTAATTGGGATAGCCTTTTGAGCCTTTTCAATTGGGCTTTAGTGTGTGGCTTGGAGTGGGACCAATAAAACACTAGCTCCAATGGGCCTTGAGCTTTTCTGTCAACTCTTGACAAGTCCAAAGTTACCATTAATTATATTTAATACCACTATATAAATATAATTGCACACTAGCCCTTATTAATAAATTATATCCCAAGACTTTATTATACATGCAACCCCTTCATAAAATATTTTTAGTAATACAAAGTCATGAATGTAAACTGCCACTTTGTAAATTGCTATATCTTAATCCTTGAGTTCCCGGTTTAATTCTTTAATTTATTCATCATATATTTATGAAATCCAATTTCATAAATATAAACTTTAGTAACTCCTTACTAAAGTGGTTAGGTCTAACACTCTGAATAACCAAACCCATTAAACTTATCTCAAAGAAATATTTTGTATCTCCGTTAAGAGACTATGAATTCCATCTTGAGAATATATGTTTCATCAACACTAAATGTGGCTGCCCAACATACTGAGGTTTTGACCATAACTTTAGATCTTACTCCTGATATATCAAAGCAACTTACATTCCATGATCAGGTCCATTATTCTCTCAGAATTAAGAGTTCATATAAATAGAAGTCGTAAAATTTATTATTCATTTGACAATCGTTAGTAGAATAATAAATCTCACAACGATCCATTTCAATATGTTTCAACTCTTAAAACATATCAACACATCAACTAAAAGTCTCCACTTCCATGATCAAGATAAATCATCTTAGTTGATATGTTATAGTCTTCGCAGATAAAATGCCAAATTTCATCACCATCTACGAACTAAAATTCTGAGTTTATAAAGAACTTGTGATTTATATCTTCTATGACTTTTTACATAAATCACATACTATGCATCTCATGGACTATATAATAATGTCTGAATATTCATGTTGCCATTATTTTAGATAACAATAAAACAACTTTATCATTCACAATATTAAGTCATACATAATGTCATATATAATATCATACATAATATCATACATAGCACCATACAATAAGATTTAAGGGCACTAATCCCCTACTGAGGGGATTGTTGAAGATGTGGATGAAGAAGAAGACTTGGTAGAGTCAAAATTTGAGAAGATAGATGAGCAAGATGACATCCATACAGGCTATACAAAGCTATACAAGGTCTCTAAAAAACATGAGAAACTGTATGATTGGCCACCAAGAAGCTCAGTGATGTGGAGCTTGAACGAGAACAACTCTCCACAAAGTTTGATGAAGCCAATCAAACTATTGGAGCACTAAGATTTGAAAAAAATTTCTTGGCTGAGAGAACCAAGAAGCTTGAGGCAGAACTGTTCCAGATGAGAGCTCAGTTGGAGAGGACCTCAAGTGCAAAGCTTGGTAAGATGCTCAGCATGCAAAAATCTACCTCCGATCATTCCGGTTTAGGGTATGATTTTTCTTCTCCTAATATTGCTTCTTTGAGTACTACTATTTCTATTTCTCTTGCTAACAATATTGATTCTGTGAATAATATTACTAAAACTATAATAGCTAGTGAGAACATAGACAATGGTAAATCTATCCTAGGAGCACCCCCTAAGTTTGCTAAGAAAGAAATCAAAAACCCTAGGGCTAAGAAGAGTAATCATCAAAAATCCAAAGAAAAGAAGCAGCATCTCTATCATCACTGTGGAGCAGCTAGACACACTCGACCAAATTACTACAAGTGGCAAGCCACTCAACAGAGTAACAACATAGTCTCAGCAGGAAACTTAAGTCAGTTTTCATCCTCTCTTGCTCCTCTTGGAGATCTCCTCAAAGCCTTCATGTTCCTTACAAACTTGAACGGTTGCAATTCTTCCCCCTCTCCGCCGATTCAAGGGTTCGCCAAAAGGAAAGGTTCTTCCAAGGTGTGGAAGGAAAAGGGCTTCAAGTGATTTAGTCACTTTTTCTCTTGTTTTGTTTTTGCATTACTTGTGTGTTTTGCTTTCTTATTTCGAGACAGTCTAGTTTTTATGCATTACTTTATTGACAAGTTTTTGTTTGGCTATTTTTCAATTTTTTTTTTCATTCATAAAAATAAAAATTAAAAATTGAAAAATAAGAAAAATACAAAAACAATGTGTGTTTGTGTACTTTGACACTTGTGTACCTTGAATGGCCAATGAAACAAAATTTTTTAAACTTTGTATCTTTCATAACTTAGATGAGCATCTCTATGCACAACTAAGCAAGTGAGCTTTGTGACTCATGTTTGTGATGACTGAGGTTAAGTGATATCTTGTACTTAACACTCATATCACTCTTTTTGACGGGAAGGACTAGAAAATCCTAAGAGAAAGGCATAAATAACCATCTCACTAATGTTGCCCACCTATCATGAAATGACATCTATATGCTTCAACATAGTAAAATTGCAATGTCAAAAAACTTAACATAATTGGGTATTTCTTTTCTCTCTCTTGTATGTCCATGCATGATATGCTTAGTAAAAGAAAAATATGCAAAGAAAAATAAAAGCGAAAGGAACAAAATGTTTTAAAATATGATTGCAAGCGTGTATTCTAGGAGATGTGAGAGTTATAGGATGTACCTCGAAGGTGATAGTCTCCATCAAGCAGTTATGATCGTATGTGAGTTAAATTGATTTACTCATATCTCAAATCGTCATAACATAGAGACACTTATGCAATCTTGCAATGTTTTCACACACAGCACGTAATACTCTTTGCTACTCTTGATACATGTGCAGGTACAATGTGATTTGGCCATCACAAGGTTTACATGTGTTATTATATGCTCATTAAACTATCTTAACTTGCTTTTGAAATATAAAACTTGTTAAACTTGTTTTGTGTGTGTGTGTGTGTGTGTGTTTTGAATCTAAATGCATGACATTTTTCTTGATTGAGAAATGTTTTTTTAAAGATTAAAATGTTGGTTGGATCTTTGGTTGAGTTGCATGTTTGATTGCATTCATGTCTGTGTTTTTCTTTTCTTGAAAAACTGTTTTTAAAGCAATCTCGACGGCTCCTCGACACCTCTCGACAATTAGGCTATCTATCGAGCTCTTCAGCTTTTTCTTATCGCAATCTCGATAGCTCATCGATCCATCGAGAAAGTTTGTCTCCTCGATAGATTCTCGACAGCTCCTTGATCCATCGAGCTCATTCTTGCTGTGGACACCTCTGGACAATACATCTTATTGACTATAAGTCTATGAAATAATGTTCAAATATTCATGCTACAATAATGTCTAAAAATAAAAGTTTTATTATATTATACAGAGATAATGACATACAATTGGATTGTAGGCATTATCTTTGATGAAAAAAGATAATGCCTATGATTTGATGGGGAAAGAGAAAAGGTAGTATTTTACATCCATGTCTATGCATGGAATTATTGTTAGATTCCATTGAATGCCTGACTCAAACTGAGTATGTACAAAGAGAGGCTTTGCATGTTAACCATTCCTACATTTCTCTGCTTTTTCGCAACCTCTATTGTAGGGGTTAGCAGGTTTGGTTGCTTGACAATTCTTTAGACTAGGATTACTCCTTCGGTCGCAGAGAATATGGTCCCCCTTTCCAATAGCTCCATAACTAATTTCTTTGGCATGTATATAGCTTGTGAGAAGCTCAGAAAGCATAAACATGCAAAGGCAAAGAACCATTCCTTTGGAGATAGCCATTGTGGGAGTGGGAGGAAGTAATAGTCTCAAAGTGCATGCCTAACAATTTTTTTTAGAAAGTAAGAAAGCTTTTTTTTTTTTTTTTTGCTTGAATTGATGGGCTGAATTTATAAGGAAAATTATCCTATAATTAGGCGTGAACCATTCTTGCCATAGCAAACTTGAAATTAGTGTCTGAATTGTGTTATTAGTATTTGACCATTTCAAATATTCTTTCAATTTTGTGGCATTGAATGTTAGCAGAAAATGTGTGAATTATATTTCTCTAATGAATAAATGGTGAATGAATAAATAAAGAGATTTTGAAATGGGAGTTGTCTTACACTTTGTGAAATTTTTCTTTTAATTGGTTAAGGCTTGAATAATGTGTTCATTTCTTGAATTTTAGATAAACATGTACCATGCAAGCTGAGTACTCACTCATTGGCATTGACATCTCCGTTCAAAGCGGAGATTAGAACCCAACCAACCCAAAGAATTAAAGGGAAAAAAATAGTCAAAATTCCTTAATTTTAGCTTCTTCTATTAAATTAACGAACAAAATTATATTGACCAATAAATTATGATGTTAAATTTATTTATTTTTAAATAATTGAATTCAAGTTACATCTTGTATAACTTTAAGTAAAGCTACGTTACTTAATTTATTTTTTTTATTATATGCAAATTTTGACAAATCCATCATTGAATTAAATTATCATCATATATTTTCCATACTTGCAAAATTATAAGACAATCAAATATCAATAACTATGTCATTAATCTTCTATCGTTGAGCTCAAAAAAATAACTATGTCATTAATCAAATATTTAAAATTCAAGTTTTAATAGTTTAAAATTATGCATCAGAGGTGAATTTATAGATTAAATGGTAGATAAAGTTTGATTGATACAAAGTTTGGCATGAGTACTAAGAGCATAAAAACATGTAATCCAACGATTGGATTTTTCAAAATATTTTTTGAGATAAAAGATAGAAACTTGTATAAAAGAAACTAAAGAATTCGTATATAGGGGGGGTCTGGCTATCCCATATAGAATAGACAGGAAAAAACAGCACAAATATTCCCTAGTGCGATGGAAATACAAGAAAATAAGAATTGATAAAAGGGCAAGGAACACAATCTCAAGTATGTTGTTGAGCTGCAATTAGGCGCTGGTATTTAGCCAGCAGTCCCATTGCATTCTCCAAGATAACCTCGGGTTTTGGTTGCACCCTTTCAAAATAGAATTTGTTTCTTGCATTCTAGATTGCCCAAGCAAGTATTGCCCAAACCTCAAGTTCTTTAATATTCAATTTTGACATCAAGCCGCAAAACAATAAGAAAACATCTAGAGTTGTGTTGGGAAATTTCTGAAGTTCTCCTCGAACTATAGCCCATACGTTTCTAGCGAAAAGACATTCCCACAAGATATGGCATGTCATCTCAAAGGGATGATCACACAGCTCACATTTCGACTCAATCTTCACCAGGGACGAAGCCAGGACTTGGAGTTAGGGGGCCGACTCTATTGCTAGCTATGTGCGGCGGCTTCGGCTTCGGCCTTTGACTCTATTGCTTTACTACCAAGGATTTTTGTTTAAAATTTTTTAAATGGCCAAGTTTTTTGTTTTGAGAGAGAGAGAGAGAGGAGTTTTCTCTTTTAGTAAATAATAATTCCTTTTTTGTTCTCATCATAAAAGTTATCAACTTTTTCTTAAAAACACATACTCATACCAAACAATAGATGTGTGTTTTTAGTTTTCAAAATATGATATTAAAAAATATGGTACTAAACACATTTTTTGCATTCTAAGGGTTCAAAATAACTATTTTCACAGCATTTTTAAACCATAATTTTCACATCATTTTGAAAACCAATACTTAAACTCTCTTACCAAACCATTTAGCATTCACATCAGATCATGTAAAAAATTCTGTCTATTTTAGCATAATAACATATTTTTCAATTTTACATACTCACTTTCCAAAAAACCTCACATCATATTATCTATTTGACACTACAAATCATTCAAATACTTTTTTTATTGTTTCCCCTTCTTCATAAACAACAATCACCATCCATTATCTTTCTTTTTCCTCAAGATATGTAAAAAAAGAATAAACAATTAAATGCAAAATAAATAGTATCAATGTAAATTTACATAGTTACTACAACAACTATATATTTATACACAATTTTACATGAATTGATGTGAGTGTATTTTAAGCTTAATTGGGGAAAACATGAAATTTTTATATTGAGTGCGGTTAATTATACAAAAAAAATTATAAAAAATTGAAGAAAAACAAATGTCAAAAAATTAATCACTTTTTCATGTTCCTATAAAAATAAAAATAAATAATTCCAAAATAATTTTTTTTTTCATTTTCCTATTTATAAAAAAAAACTTACCAAAATAATTCAATGATATATGCCTTTTATATTATATATAAGCAATAGAGGTGTGCATGCGTGTTTAGTTAGATTGTTTCTTAAAGTGAATTCAAATTAGCTTAACTAGTAAAACCTCTGATTGTTAAATAATAGATCTAGAGTTCAATCTCCACCTACACTAAAAACCAACTGGTGTCTTGGTCTAATGATAAGGAGCTATAATCAGGAGCGGACGTCATAAATTGAAGCTATCAAAAAAAAAAAGTTTATTTCTCAAAAAATATACACACACACACAATAACCTCATCACACGCGCTTTGTGCATGCGATGAGGTTTTTTTTTGTATAGTGTTATAATTTTTCATTTTAAAAAAAAAATGGATAAGTTTATTTTGAAGATATAGATAGGTAGAAGAGTATCTTATTTTGTAAGCATTTTAAGTGAAATTAGAGATATTTTTTTACCGAATTGTTCTCAAGTTTTTTTCCGTAAAGTTTAAGATATTTCTGAACCACATAAATGTCCAGTTCAAAAAGAAAAATCTGCTTATATGGTTCAGAAATACTATCTATAAAACGATTCCTTTTTTTAGACTAGACTTTCATGTGATTTAGAATTAGTCCTAAACTTTATATTTAACGAGAAAAAATTTAAGTATAATTAAGTAAAAATATATTTCTAACTCTTCTTAAAATACTTAAAAAATAATACATTTTTTTACTGATCCATGTTTTCAAATCCAAGTTATATAAAATTTAAAATTAAAAAATAAATAAATTATGACCCAAGCAACAAAAAAACAAATTGCTTCATATCATGCGTTTGTTATATCAGTCGCGAGTCATGGCGCACCCCGAAAGCCTCCACGTCATCGATCTTTTGACCGTAGCTCACTCACTCTGATTCCCTTTCCCTTCTAAACACAAAAACAAAAAATAAAAATCTTCAAAACCCACCGAAGCTCACACCCAACACTCTCAAAACTTTTCTCTCTCCCATTTTCTCACCAACCAAACACAAAAACTCGAACCACAATGAGCTCCATCCACATCCGCCTCCACAACCCCCTCACTCCTCCTCTAAATCTCCGCCGTCCGTTCAGGCGATCGTCGTTCGCGACCGCGTGTCTGAACGTGGAGGTCGAGGCTGAGAATAGCAATGCGTTGAGGTTGGATTCTTCGAAGCTAGGGTTGGCGAAGGAGGTGATGGAGGCGGAGGCGAAGGTTCTGGTTGGGACGTACGCGAGAGCTCCCGTTGTGCTCGCCAGTGGCAAGGGTTGTAAATTGTACGACGTGGAAGGGCGAGAGTACTTGGATTTGAGTTCTGGAATCGCTGTGAATTCGCTAGGGCATGGAGATGAGGATTGGTTGAAGGCTGTGGTTGAGCAAGCCAGTACTCTCACTCATGTCAGCAATATGTACTATTCCATCCCTCAGGTTCGTAAATTTTCATGCTTTTGATTTTTTAATTTTTTAATTTTTTTTTTTTAGTTTTATTTATGTTGTAAATGTTTGATTTTGTTTGGATGCTGAGAAAGAAAGTGTGGGAAAATTGAAAATAAAAGGAGCTTAGTCGTTGTATACTTGGTTGTTCAATAATTAGCCAAAGATATAATGGAAGGATTTTAAAAAAGAAAAAAAATCCAATCATATACTTTGAAGAATAAGAATCTTATAGATAGCACCTTATGGCTTTTAGCACTTTTCTTAGGCTCCATTGAGTGAAAAGAAAAAGAGGAAGACACTATCTATTGGCTGTAAGTCATTTGTCTAATCAATTGCTATATGTGCTTTCAACTTGTGAGTGGGTTTTTACATCAATGATATTGCATGACACATTTGTACATATGTCCATGCATATATGTCATATATGTGTGTGTAGGGTGCTTTCAACAATTACCCTTTTAAATTTGATGCTTTCAACAATTACCCTTTTAAATTTAATCATCGTGATCAAATTTAAAAGGGTAATTGTTGCTTCTCTCTCTTAGATGTGAAATGTTTCACATAATGTCCACACTTTCACACTAGGGGTCGGTTTGGAATCCGCATATTTTGCTAAAAACTAAAAACAATAAAAAATAACTTTTTGGTTACGGTTCATTAATGAATTTACTGTATTGGCCGTTCATGTCCCATGAATAGTGCAAGAGGCGCTGGTTCATTAAAAAAAAAAAGGCAAATGCAGCAAGTTTCAAGCATCCCAAACGCATGCTAGATCTCCACGTTTTAAACATGATATGAAAAAATGTGGACATGATGTGAAAAAGTGTGGACATTGTTGGATGTGAAACAATTAAAGCCCAATTCAAAACCTAAGTAATCTTTGTTCATGCAGGACCTGCAAGTGATTCTGAGAAATAAATAATTGTAATTTCTTATGTAGTCATCGCAGTGATAGTGCTCTTATGACGATCATAATATTAGGCGGAAAAAATCTAGTTTGGTGTTTTTTTTTTTTATAAGTCTAGTTTGGTGTTTGTCTATCACAGTTTTAAACAGTAGAGGAAAGAAGTGTTCTGTATATTCAAAAAGGGGGGAGAGAGGGTCAATGGCATTTCTTTCTCTCATAAGAGCAAGAGGAGGGTGAGGTCGTGGGTTTAAAATGCACTGAATGGGTTCGTAACTTACCAATGAGAGAGAGAAGGTTGAGCACAAAAAAAGGAAGAAAATATGACAGAAATGTCTTCTTTACAAGTAAAATTGTTGCTGTATGTTACTCTATTTTTTAAGAATTGATGATATGGTGTTGCTGCAGATAGAGCTTGCAAACCGTCTAGTGGCTGCTTCTTTTGCTGATCGTGTATTTTTTTCGAATTCTGGAACGGAAGCAAACGAGGCTGCTATTAAATTTGCAAGAAAGTTTCAAAGACACTCAAATCCTGATGCAAAAGAGCCAGCAACTGAGTTCATATGTTTCTCTAATTGCTTCCATGGTAGGACCATGGGCGCTCTTGCTTTGACAAGCAAAGAGCATTACAGATCACCTTTTGAACCGGTCATGCCTGGAGTCACTTTTGTGGAGTACGGAAATATACAAGCTACAAAAGAATTAATTCAGCGAGGGAAAACCGCAGCGGTTTTTGTGGAACCTATCCAAGGTGAAGGGGGTATATACAGTGCAACAAAGGAATTCTTACAATTTTTGCGTAGTGCTTGTGATGATGCTGGAGCTCTCTTGGTCTTTGATGAGGTAATCAGCTGTTTTGGTTGATCTGTAGTTGCATCTAGATAAGAGTGACATGCATGACCACAAAATTATACTTTGTGGTTTGGTTTTCCTAAAACCTTGTATGTAATATGATCATATCAGACAGTAATTCGTGCATGGCATGCTGTTCTGGTATCACTCTACACCTTAAGATATATCAAAGATTGTTTCACTTTTCCCGTAGTTCATGCTTGCTTTCCAGTGGGAGGCGAGTAAAATGCTTATCTTGATGTAATTCACATTGTGTTCAGTAGCTTCCCTTTCCTATCCTCTGTATCTGAGTAGTGGACTGTTGAGCGTCCTAATAATTTATATTCCACTTATGGTCTATTCTTCCTATCGACCCACATGAGAGAGGGATCTAAATAGAACTTATTCACTGATATGGATCGTAGATTTTTCAAACAGATTTTGTATAATTGAGCTTTACTTTTATAGACCTCATCATCTTAACCAATTTATTAATATCATTTTTAAATTAACAATTGTCCCAAAAGCTTAAGCTATTAGGAAATGATGAATTTAACCACTTAACCATAATTCTAACACTCCCCTTCACTTGTGGGCCTAAACTTCCCCTCGAGTAGAAAAAAGAACAAGTCATGTCTCAGGGACAAAAACTGAGGAAAATATTTCGGCAGTTTTTGTCCCTTAATTTCTTCATATGAATTTGATGAAGAACCAAATGCTAACCTGGTTAGGCATGATTCTATGTGTCTGTTTATACATATGGGAATCAGATCACTATTTTGGACTCAGAAAAATCCCTGTCTTCTGATTCATGTATCCATTTCAGATGTCTGGTCCTGGTTCCATTGTCCAAAAATTGAACCTAGGCTATGTAGGCAATTGAAAATTCACATCTATAAAACTAGACAAGTCTAGGCTGGGTGGTAACTGAAAAGTAATGGATATGGGAGGTGATAGGAAAGCCTTTTTTTTATTATTTAAAGTTGGTCCTGAATCTCTTTACAATTGGGAAACCAGTAATAATTTTCTTTTGATGACACCTTTGGGATCCATGTCATTAGTGAGACAAGTCTGTTTATCACTTGGTTACCCCACACACAAAGAAAACTAGCAGTCTAGTCTGTCCTGGCCTTGGTAGTATTCATTCCCTCTCAGACTCTTATTTCAGATTTATTTTAATATGTCAAAAAGATTTTTTTATTGTACTTAGTTGTATCTGTCCTTTTCTTCTGAAAAAAAAAAAAAAAAAGTTGTATCTGTCCTTTAACAGGCGTGCCCCCCCCCCCCCCCCCTTCTCTCCCTTTTCATTTCACAGGCTCAGTCTGACCATGTAGTATTAATTCCTCTCAGATTCTTACTATCCAGATTAATTATTAAATGTCAAATTCTTTTTTTCTTTTTCTTATTATAATTAGTTGTATCTGTTCTTTCT
The DNA here is from genome assembly GCF_040712315.1 of Castanea sativa. Lineage (NCBI taxonomy): Eukaryota > Viridiplantae > Streptophyta > Magnoliopsida > Fagales > Fagaceae > Castanea > Castanea sativa. The sequence goes on from NC_134023.1 coordinate 12,828,635, forward strand.
AATAAATGTCTTTTTCCCCTCTCAATTCACAGGTTCAGTGTGGTTTAGGTCGAACTGGATACCTCTGGGCCCATGAGGCCTATGGTGTATTCCCAGATATAATGACACTTGCCAAGCCTCTTGCCGGAGGCCTACCCATTGGAGCTGTATTGGTGACTGAAAGAGTTGCTTCTGCAATCAATTATGGTGATCATGGGAGCACATTTGCTGGTTCACCTCTTGTCTGTAATGCTGCCCTAGCTGTTCTAAATAAAATCTCAAATCCTAGTTTCCTAGCCAGTGTCTCCAAGAAAGGCCTCTACTTCAAAGAAATTTTGAAGCAGAAGCTTGGAGGAAGCTCACACGTGAGAGAAATACGTGGATTTGGGCTTATTATTGGAATCGATTTGGATGTACCTGCCACACCCCTTGTTGATGCTTGTCGAAATTCTGGCCTTCTTGTATTAACTGCTGGAAAAGGAAATGTTGTTAGGATAGTACCTCCATTGATCATAACTGAGCAGGAGCTTGATTGTGCAGCTGAAATTCTGTCTCAAGCCTTGCCAGTACTTGATAGTTGATCTGCATAAGTTTAGAGAAAAGAAATTTGCATGGTTTAGTTCCTGTGGAACTTCTACTGAAGTTCTACTCCTTGTGGTTGTATTACTATCAGCATTAGGCACTTGCATCATAAATTGGTGGGTACTCGCCTATATTTAGTTATGATACTGGTAGTTATAATCAATTTTCATTTTAAATTTCATTAGAATTTTCCATAAAACTAGGAGTTTCTGGATGCTAAAACTTTTCTGGTATATTTTTCCAGTAAAAATCACTAAGTGTGGGAACTCTATATTCTCTCCTCTAGGAAGTTGAAAGTTTAATTTAAAAATACTCCAGAAAAATGTGCGGGACAAGCACTGACTGTCTGTTTATTTGGTAAAGAGCCCCCCCTGTGCTGCAGTGCATGATGCTGAAGCAGAACTGCACCTTCTACAACTAGCCCATCAACTCTAATAAGTTCAACAAGAAAAAGATATGAACCGATGGCTCATCAAACTAAGAGCATTGTAAATTTGTAATGTTTTTAGGTACTGAGGAAAAATATGGAATCTGTGGCAAAAGAGGTTCCGTGAATGGAGTCTAGATAGGCAGTCGTCTTCAAATTTCAAAGTATATAATAGTGAAATACTCTATTTTCATTAGTGAATGTTTAATTGTTTTATAGGATTGATTATAAAAATAATAAAATAAAAATTGTTTTATAGGATTATTATATATACTACTTTTATGTGTTGAGTTTTTGTATTACCTCATTGTTATCAAGTAATTAAAAGAAAGAAAAGAGTGTTTATTAAATATAGAAGATGAATCTTAAACATTAGTTGAAATTACATAAAAGGGCCTAGAGTTTATAACCTGTTTCAGATTTGGTCTTAGAACTTCAATTTTGTTAATTAAAGTTACATATCTATTTGTTGTAATTTGAATCCCCTCTTTTTTTTTCTTTTTTGTTGTTGCTCATTTCATTCATTCTAACTAATAAAATATATAAAAGAAAAACTCAAATTAAAATTTACAATTCAACTAGTGCTTACGTTAAGAAGAAAAACTATCCTCAAGAGTTTTTTTTTTTTTTTTGAGAGGAACTATGCTTAGAGTAATAAAGGGACTTTTAGGAAATCATCTATGTGAACACGGAGATGGATGAGAATTTCAAAGTGAAAGATAAACAGCTTCATCAATTTGAGATTTTAATAATAAAAAACTAAGAACTAAAGACCCAATATAATATAAACTAGGATGTAAATTCATGACCTTTTTATATAACTGCCCCTAAAGTGTAAACCTTTTTTTTTATTTTTTATGAAACCCCTAAAGTGTAAACATAACTTAAAAGGCATGCCTTCAAATATTTATTCCAATCATTTATCATATGATAACTTGTATTGCGAAAAAGGTATGCTTAATTACTTCACTCAAATCCAAAACCAAAAAATTGCCACTATTAAAGATATTTTAAAAACCAAATTAAAAGCAGAAAAAGGTAGGCATAGAGATAGTACGCCAAACACTTGTAAATCAGAGAAGCCAGGTAGCATTCGTTACAATAATGATCAGTTTCGTAGAATTGCTATTTTCGTAACAAATTTTAGTCGGTAAGAGTGTTAAAAAAACGATTTCGTATATTTAAACACTATTTTATCTATTATTTTAGTCGGTAAGTTGTTATTTACCATTAGTTATGGACAAAAAAAAGAAAAAGTAACTTTAGTGATAGTTTTAAATTAAAGCGAATTACAATTTATGAAAATGTTACCGACCTGTCATTTCTCTGGCATAATTTCAAGTTAGTTGGCGGGCTCAAACCACATATTGCCACTTTTGCGCCACCTACCAAATTTCAAACCAATCCTCCCATACGTTTCACACTCTCACATACAAAGACCAAAAAAAAAAAAACACTCCTCCTATTTAATAATAAAAAAATAAAAACAAATCCAAATGAAAAATTGTCTGAAGAGTGAAGCAGGCAGTAGTAATAGTATATGATAATTATCACAAGATTCACAACAACGCTATCATAGCTGTACAAACAAACACAAACTCCAGCTTCTTCTTTCTTCTTCTTCTTTCTTCTTTGACTCTCTCTCTCTGTCTCTGTAATTTTGTTCGAATACTTTGGACGGACGGTTGAGATTGATTGGTAGAGGTAGTGATGGCATCGGCAGCGTTGAACAAGATAGAGCGGGCGCACCAGATGTACAGGGAGGGGAAATACTCGGAAGCCTTAGGGTTTTACACGGAAGCTCTTTCTATGGCGAAAACCAATCCTCAGAAGATCGCTCTCCATAGCAACCGCGCCGCTTGCTTTCTCAAACTCCACCATTTCAACAAGGTTCTTCTTCTTCTTCTTCTTCTTCTTTATTAGTGATGCATGCAATTTTAATTTTTAATTTTTTTGAATTTAGTATTAAATCTTTTGCTGTAATTTTATGCATAATCATTGATGGCGGTTATGGATGTGGTTGCACCTGTTTATGTATTCAAACTAATCAGTAGTCTAGGAAGAAGAGTTAAATTTGTGTGTACTAATCTTTTGGAGTTTATTAAGTGTATGTACCATGGAATTGCAAGAAACCAACCTAATTGTATGTAGTTAAAGTAATAAATTTAAGAAAACAACCAACTTTTTCGGTCCGAATGGATTGAGGGAGAGGAGTAGAGCAGAGTAGGCTGGATTTGATCCAAAATTAGTCTATTTTTAGCGGACTCTACTCTGCTATGCTGTCCTCCTTTTTCCTTCAATCCAAACAGGCCCTTAGGGTGCGTCCTAGTGGTTGGAGGCTTTGGATGAGCTGTAGACCCAGACATCTTGGGGTTCATCCCCACTAGTTCTCTTAGAATACCTGATACACGATTAGCCCTGCCTTGGTGAGGTTCCACGTCAAATAAAAAATAAAAAACCATCAGGTATCTAGTCATAAGCTGAAGGACGCTTCTGTAGAATGAAGATGTTACTTGAATTATTGAAGTGGAAGGGACCACATGAGGTTCCTCAATTAAGCCAGTTTTTACAAACGGTTGAAATGATCTTGGATGGTGACGTTATAGACAACCGTGATCCTTGCTCAGTGGATAAGGATGATTTTGTTTCTGATGTGTTGGATCCACCATCACAGGGAGCAGTGAGAAGTTGGAACTTGCGTTTTCATAGAGATTTTCATGATTGGGAGAGGGAGGCAGAAGGCAGTGTACTCTTTTTTTTATCATATTTATACAAAATTGCCTTGAGGGTTGGGGGATGATAAGTTGTCTTGGAAGTTAAATAGGAGTGGCCGTTTTGATGTTCGCTCTTTTTATAATGCTATTGATGGAACTGATGCTCATTCGTTTCCAGGGAAGAGTGTTTGGTGGGTGAAGGTCCCTAAGAGGGTGTCTTTCTTTTTTGTGGTCAGCTGCGTGGGGTAAGATTCTCACAATTGATGACCTCATCAAGAGTGGTTTATTGCAAGTCAATTGGGGTTGTATGTGTCATTGCAGTGGGGAAAAGGTGGTTTATCTTTTGATCCATTGTGAGATTGCTTAATCATTATGGAGTGAAGTGTTTATGATGTTTGGGATTCAATGGGTGTTGCTGGACAAGGTAGCATCCCTCCTTTTTGGTTGGCACAATTGGCTAGGTAAACATTCCTCGAATATATGGAACTTGGTGCCCACGTGCATGATGTGGTCAGTATGGAAAGAGTGTAACAGCCGTACTTTTGAGGAGAGTGTGAGATCTATTAAGCAATTGAAGTCCTTGCTGCTTCATACTTTGTATGATAAGTCTCAGACATGGGGTTTTACCAACTGTTCTTCCATTTTTGATTTCCAATTATCTGAGATCTTCTAATTGATTTGCTTGTATTATTTTCAAGGTGTGTATTCCTTTTCTTTTGCAATTAAATTCTATCACTTATCCCACCAAAAAAAAAAAAAGGATCCACTTTCTATTTTTTTGGAATGATGCATATATATGCTTTCCTTTGAGAAGACATTTTCTATTCCACGCTTAATAGAGAAGGAGTGTGTCTTGGATTGTTGTTGAAGTATCCTTGGCCGGTCATAAGAATTCAAAAAAATTTCAATTAACTCTTTTGCAACTTTGTACAAGGAACAAACTTATTCTTTGCTTTAAATTTCAAGATTTTCCATAGATTATGTTTTAAAAGTTTTCATGCAATTGTCCTTCTACGTATAAAATAATTGTTTACTCCTTGTTAGCAAGAATTGTTTAGTGGTTTTATCTAAATCCTGAATGGCTGATTGAGGTAAACCTTGTTAGCAAGAATTAGCTGTTGGCTTGATCATCATTGGTTAGATTTCCACTTGTATTATTCTCTCTCTCTCTCTCTCTCTCTCTCTCATATGGTTTGAATTTATCATAAACTTTTTTTTCCTTAATTCCATCTCAGGCAGCAGAAGAATGTACCTCAGTGCTTGAACTTGATCGCGATCACACTGGAGCACTAATGCTGCGGGCACAAACACTTGTAACCCTTAAGGAGTATCACTCAGCACTTTTTGATGTCAACAGGCTCTTGGATTTGAATCCATCATCAGAAATTTATCAAAACCTTCATGCTCGTTTAAGGACACAATTGGTAGACTCTCATCTCTTCTTTTGGCCCAGGCCATCACTTTAATATGTTTTGTTGTCCACCAAAGTAGTAATTTAGGATTTTATTTGTAAAACCATTTTGGAAAGGATAACATGGAGCCTATTGGTGGGTTTTATTGAGATCCTCATCACCTACCGCCCGTAGTAGGATGATGCTGGTTTTCTTTCCCAATTATTTCTGTTTAGCTGCATATGATTACTTGACTGAAACACATTTGAAATGTGATCACTGTTCATCTGTTGTCCTTATGCTATGGTGCTTTTAATACTGTAGGGCTACTATCCATTTTCCAATCAATATAAGTGAATTTATTTCATGGTCATTATTCATACAGTCGTGACTGGCTTTTGATCTAGGGTAGTTATCCTCTTGGTTCGGCATATCAAATGCTGATCCAGTTTGTTGCACCATAGCAGTCATATGAAGCTGCTATAACTTATGCTGTACCTTAGTTGAAACTAAGGAGCTGTCAAAGATATTATCATGCCTTTGGATGCAAAATATAAAGTCAACTTAACTATTTATTCAAGGAAATTGTACTAAGAATTTTATGGATCCTCATCGCCTAATCAGGCTTGGCCACTAATTTTTTGTCACCTCCTTATTTAACGTCTTTTTTCACTACTACTACTACATGTTTTAGGATGCAAAATAGGATGTCTTTTTTAGACACGTTTTCCCATATTCCTACCTTTAGGTTTGTATGAGTTATTCTTCAGGTTATTTGAAAAAATGTAGCTGACTTAACTAGCTTAATCATTATTTATATGCAACCTAGATTATAAGGTTGAAGTTATCTCCCAACTATTAGTAAATGAGTCTTTTCTTTTCTTTTTTTCTTTTTTCTGCTTAAGGAAAGTCACTTGCTCCAATACCTGAATCCGAAGCAGAGCTAGAAGAAGAGGAAGATGATGAAGATGAAGCAGAACCAATTAAAAATGAAGAGGAACAATACAAAGAAGAAATTGTAGTAGAAAGAGATCAGAAAGCTGAGGTTAATAGGACTATTATTAATGCTGAAGTTATTGTCTCTGAGATGCTGAGGTCTAAGAAACCAAATGAACAAGAAAGAGACAAATCTGAGCCTAAAAGGATCTCCTCTAATACTGCAGTTACTTCCCCTAAATTGCAGAGTAACAAGGAATTATCAAAACAAGATCCTAAAGTGCAGAGCAACAAGGAATTATTAAAGCAAGATCCAAAAGTTCAGAGCAACAAGGAATCATTAAAACAAGACCCTAAAGTGCAGAGCAAAAAGGAATCATTGAAACAAGATTCTAAAGTACAGAGCAACAAGGAATCAGAACAAGATCCTAAAGGATGGCAAACAATTCCGAAACCTAAGGGACACTCGACTCTAGACTATGCAAGGTGGGACAGAGTTGAAGATGATTCTAGTGAAGAAGAAGATGATGATGATGATGAAGAGTCACAGCCACAGTATCGGTTTCGTCTACGTACTGTTGGTGTAAGACCAGTGAAGTGAAAAGGCCATTTATACACACCCCAATATAAATGACTGCTCTGATCCCCAACATCAGCCTCAGGAAAAAATCAAATCCTTACCGGACTGAAAAAAGGTATTTGGGACGCACTTTTGGGCCTATCAAGTCCAAACTCTGAAAACTAGGGAAAAAATCAGATTTGAGTGATCAATGAACCACACAGATAGAACAGATGGAATGAGAGGATTATCAATTGGACTTCTGGCCAAGCAAAGTTCACTGTTTTGGTGTCGTTTTCCTGTTGTGCAGCAATTCAAAAGCTTCATTCTACCAAACGGTGTCAAGTGGAGAGACAGTACTAACCTTGGATCCCTACTGATTGACAAGCACTTAAATGCCCAGGATTTTGTAGTATATGTAATTCATATTGAATATTCTGATGTTTCTTTCATCATCATGAATGCTCGGGGAAGGAAATGCCTTGTGATTAGTGTCAGTATAGTGTATGTGGGATTACAGAGAATTCTATAATTTTCCTGGCATCCATGTTATACCATTTGTTTCCCTGCAACTTGTTTTTCAAACTGAGCTTGAACTTATTTTTATTTATCATTTCAATACTTTTGCTATATTATAAAGCAGGAATAATAATCAAATTCCAAGTTTCAGGTGCTTTTTTTTTTTTCTTTTACACTGAGATACTCCAAGTAGTTGTCGACTTGTCATTCAATATATTATATATACCTTCTCTATCCACACAAGTAGTTGACACTTGTAAGGAGTAGATTGTTGATTGGATGATCACGATGGATAATTTAGGGCCTCTGATAGAAACAGAGATGGAATTGATAAATGACTTCCTTTGGGTGAAAGACAAACCACAGTACAACAGCAAATTCCTCAACACCTGGCCTAATGCCATAAACATTTATTTAAAGAGCAACAATCTCCTAAGATAACTAGATAAAATTACTAGATAATTATTCAAATAGAGATAAGATACCTAGATAGCTAGGACTACTCAAATAAAGATAAGATAATTAGTAGAAAAGATAAGAGGAAGAAACAATAAGGACTCTTAGAAGTTGGGTAGTAATAGAACTCCCATGAGACATTTACGTAATACCCATCAGCCTCAATTATATTTGATGATTAATTGCAACATGCAACAGAAGTGAGAACTACTTCAACTTTGGTATAGATCTTTTAAGGAGATCTTACTAATGAAACTCTTACATTTATAGGGATGAGGAGAGAAAAAGAAAGAGAGAATGGTATAGGCTCTCAGCAGTCATTCCCAAATCAAAAAGCTCAACGGTATTATAAAAGTTTCTTGATAAGGAGAATTAGTATCTGTTTGTATTCAGATTTTTCTTGGACAGCGTTTCTTGCACTGTTTATTGTTCATAAACAGTACATTTAGGCTTATGAATAGTGCCAATCTGGCGTGAAAAGCCTTTCTTTCTTTTTCTTTTTTTTAGCCGTGATTTTTTTACTTTTCTGCACACCAGTGGGTTCCTTATACTGTTCACAGGACCCACAAACCTCACTTTTCAGTAATTTTTTTATTAAAAATGGATCCCACAATATTATTCACATATTTAAAAATTATTTTATTACAGTATTTTTAATTTTCAATTTTCAACTGTATCTAAACGAATTCCTAATTTGGTGTAAGTAAAAGTAGTCTGATACCTATCCTCTTGATCAAGGTCCCCTCCCATATAGATTCTTTTATGGGACATTTCCTTGTTTTCAGCCACTATCCATTATGACTTTGATGGGCCTTAAATGATGGACATATATAGCCCTTATTGATAAAATGAGAGGAAAATTTGCTTGAGAAGTTATGTAAGACGAGCAATTACTGAACGTGTGAGAAATAGAGAATTGATTCAAGTCAAATATTGGAAAATGGTAGAGAAATATTTAAAATAACATTAGTAGAAATAGTAAAAAAAACAAGCTTGTTAATTAAGGAGGTGATATGGAGAATGACTTGGGATATAAAAGAATAGTAGTAAAGAATTCACGTGGCCACCTTATTTAATTTGTGCCCAATTTTTCTAGTAATCTAGAGTTATACAGGAACAAGTTGTTAATAGACATTAAATTTTTTTTTTTTTTTTTTTAAATCCTACAAGCCCAATAAGAAGCAAAATCCGACTCTCTTTAGGCTCACCATACATATTTTATGACATCCTTTCTTCTTTTATGTGTGCCCTTACCCCCAAATTGTTTTTGTGCTTCAGACTAGATATTTTCAACAAATCTTTCCATTCTTGTTCACTCAATTTGTGGCCTCCTTACCTCAATTTGGTCCAAATGAGGTAATATTGGAAGGCTTACCTCAAAAATTGCATGCTCTCTACAACGTAGCAACATTCAGTAGTATTAGAATAGTCTGTCCAAATTGGGGTTTAAACCATAAATTTATGAAATCCATCCATCCAATCGATACTAGTTGGAATGATAAAGCTTGGTCAATTTAGTTTTTGAGGCTGTGCAATTTCAAGAAAATTAAGTTCTCTCGGATTCTTAGATAAATGAAAATTAGGGGACAAAATAAGGTATTGAGAGTTTGAGACTACCCTTAGGGTTGAAACTCTGGTCAAAAGACATTGCTTTAAAGAAAAAGAAATATCTTTAAATCTTTTCTTTTATAAGTAGGAAATAAGTTTGTGTGTGTGTATATATATATATATAACTTGGCAATGATATGTGCAACAGTATTATTTGGGGCCTGGAGTTTAGCTATGCACCATGAGTACATGTTAAAAATCTCATCATGCCATTTTGAAGGGGGGTATTATCAATGGTTATATATATATATACACACATACACACACACAAAATTTAGTTACAAAATTAGTTGTAATATTAGGATACAACCTTACTCAATATCTTTTTATTGGAGGTGAATTTTGACAAATTCACCATTGGATTACATCTTCTTCTTATATCCTCTATGCTTGCAAAATTTCTAGAATATTAGATATCAATAACTATGTCATCAATAAATTGTATAAATTGCAAGTTTTTATAGTTTAAAATTATGCATAAAATATAAGCTTACAGATTATGTAATAAATAATATTAGATTGACAATAAATTTGACATGTATATCAAAAGTATAAAGAACATGCAATTTAATGATTAAATTTTCAAAATATGTAGTAATTTATTGAGTAAAATTGTAACCTTAGGTTACAACCAATTTTGTAGCTAAATTTTATATACATATATATATATATATTTATATATATGTGTGTGGGGGGGGGGAGTGGAAGAGTTCTCACCCAGACCTGAAGCCTAAATACCTACTGGACCCAGTGGAGTGGAATGGGCCAGACCCATCTGCTTAAGGTAAGGCCCATTAGCTTAGAAGACCTTGTAAAGTGGAATAAGGCCGGCCCGAACATCTAGGAGGCAAAGAGAATCCTCACAAATCGTTCCCATGAATTTGGCAATAAACTACTTGGAGCAAAGTCTAATCTGAGGAAATGTACACGAATAATCCACGGCGTGCCTATAGTTAGCACTTTGAACCACAGGAAATCCTCTAGACAGATAAGAATGGCAAAGATCTTTACCTCCGCATTAATAAGAGGACCTCCACCTAACCTCTGCCGCATTGAATGCATATGAGACAACTTAAATAGTGGAAACACCCCCAAAAGTCATGCTCTAGGATAAGGAAGAGGAGGAAACCAATAAAGAAAATGAAAAATATCCTTGAGAATCCTGCTAGAGACAGGACAGCTGGAAGGATAAGGGCAGAAAATGTGCCTATATAAGGGAGGGAACTAGCAAATAGAAGGGGGATCAGAAAAAGGAAAAGAGAGAGAGAAATAGAGAGAACTTCTAATCTATTATAGTGCAACACCACGGGAAAGAGAGTTTTTCCTATTGTAATATGCTAGTTTCAATTGAAATACAAGCTATGTTCGTTAAATCAATTCTTTGAGTTTCCCATTGTGGAGTTTTTTCCCTACCTTTTTTAGATAAATGTAACTGTCATTCAAACACCATTCCTGAGATAGTTTTTGTATACTTTGTCCAAGGGTAGTTTTTGACCCCCACAATATATATTCTAGCTACCGTATACTAATCTAACTAGATCAATGTAAAAAAATTTGTTTAATCATTTAGTCTATACAGTTATTACCGTATAAAGTCACAATATATTTTAACTTGATGCAGTGAATTTGACTCCAAATATCCGTTCATAATTTTAAAGAAATCATTTATTCATTTCTTGCAAGTTTCATTTACATACAAGCTTTTCAATATTCACTTTATCATATAACTTCAACAATTGATGATATTTTCTCGTAAATGAATAATAAAAAGATTTGGGCAAGAACCACATATATTAATCCTATAATTAATCTAGTAAATCTTGTCACGCAAACCAAAAGACATTACGAATAATTGTTTATTAACAGGAAAAAAAAAATCATATTTCCAAAAAGTCACTTTAAAAAAAAAGTTATTCCTTAGCTAAGAAGTTATTATATATAAAAATATAAAGAAATTAAGCCCTATACTTATTTATTTATATATAGCATCCAAATAAAAAAGATTAGCAGTGTGGAAGAAAGCCATGGCAAAGAAATGTATAAAAAATCTTGTGTTCTCTATCGTGGAGTTGTTTATCCTTATTCTAATTGAAGCGCAAGCTAATGATACATTTTTTAATCCCGCTTGACTTTCTATCTACTATTCTCAACTTGATACATCCTTTAATTTTTTTTTCTTGTTAAATCTTGGATAAAATTCTGTTCCCCTAGAAAAAAGAATAGCTCATCCAGCATATTGCTTGTTAGAATTTCTTGGGAGATTGTCTTTAAAATCAGATCAGCGCAAATATTAGATTTGTATTTTTTTTGTTTATTAAATAAAAATTGTAAGTCGTTTTCTCTCTCATTCATGCTTATCAATTTTCTTAGGGTAAATTACGTGAATATTTCCCACACTATGTTGCCAAAATTGATTCATCCCTTATGCCTTTTAATATCAGTGATGAAATGTTTAAACTCTAAATAGAATGATGAAAAAAATGAGTAACACTCCATTGATTTTGGTTAGCAATTCCCATTAATATATATTTCTTTTTGCATACCGAAACAAGGATTTAAATTCTATAAGGAAAATTTTCATTCGATTGGGCATGGTAAGACCTTATTTTTTAGGTGAGTTCCAGCTAACTTAATTGATAAAGTCTTTAATGATTAAATAAGAGATCTTGGATTCAATCATTGCCTACGACGTCATATGTTGAAACTCTCCCAAAAAAAAAAACCTTATTTTTTAGGGTAAAATGCATTTTTGATCAATTATAAAACGTCTAATTTATTACTTTAAAATTTTAAATTATAGCAATTTAGTCATTTTATCTATGATTCTGTGTGCTTGACTAACCGAATGCTGAGGCACACCATATTCAATTTAAGGGATCATGCTAAACTGGCCTCATATTTAAAGGACTAATCAAATCAATATCAGATATAAGGGACTAAAATCGAACAAAAATGCAAGTAATATGTGATAATATATATATATATATATATATATATATATATATATATATATATATATATATATATATATATATATAGAATTGTATTAGGGTTAAGTTTGAGTAAAAAAATCACTGAAAGACGACAAAATTTTGATTGGGGGTGTCCATAGGTCAAAATCGCTAGTTCTGTTGTTAGCAATAATGGCTAACGAGGCTATTCTTCTTGCTTTTTTATATTCAAAATTACTTATTAAATTTTTGTATTCAAGTTCTTTTAACATTTCTTTTTTAATAAATAATATGGTTAATCCACTTTGATACTAAGAAATTTTCCAACTTCTTTTACCCTTTGGGTTTAGATTGCCCTTCCATCTCCTTTTACCCTTCAAGTTGGAAATGTCCTTCAGGTCCATTTACCCTTCGGGTTCCATTTACCCTTCATGCTGGAAACTCCGTTCGAGTTCATTTACCCTATAGGTTGGAAATGCCCCTTGGATCCATTTACACTTTGGGTTTAATATACCCTTCGGGCCAAATATGCCATTCGAGTTCAATACCTATCGGGATAAATATACCATTCAAGATCAATATACCCGTCAGGACAAGTATACCCTTCGAGATCAATATATTCATCAGGACAAATATACCCTTCAGGATCAATATAACCATCGGGACAAATATTTCCTTTGTGATCAATATACCAGTTGGGACAAATATACCCTTCGGGATCAATATAACCTTCGAGTTAAATATACCCTTCGAGATCAATATACTTGTCAGGACAAATATACCCTTTGGGACAAAGGTATCCTTCGGGATAAAATGTCTCCTTCAAGTCTAATGGTCATGTGACATTGTCTATACCCTCCATCCACATTCGTCTTCGGATATGAATCTACCCATCGAGTTAACCAATACCAATGGTGGAATATACTTAGCCCCACTCCATTTGCGTACTCTCCACTCATGATTTCCTATATGGAAAGAACTTACACACAATGTCCAAGGATCCTTCTACATATTCATATCCTTGTAATATGGGAAATAAAACCCTAAAATCTCGAAACATTAACTCCATATCTTCCCTACAAGGAAATGTCCTACATTCATGGGATCTTGGTCAGCTCTACACCACTATATAAGCACCAAGTCTCTTTTTCTCCAAGGGACGTGAAATTTCCTAGCTCTCACACTTTTAAATTATTAGAGATTCTTCTATCATTAACTTAAAGTTCAGAGAGTCTTTGGTCGACACCCCACTAGTGCTCTCTGTAAGTTTTTTGTTTCTTTGTTCTCCAGGTCCTTCAATTGGCGCATGTGTGGACGATCAATTCACTAACAATTTTGTTCATCTTCGCACTTAATCTTTCTTATGATATTATCACTCTTAAAAATGATTTTATCAATTTTAATTCTAAAAAACTTCTTTATGCAGAAACAACTGTAACATGTATTGTTAATGAAAATTCTACAAGATATACATGCATCTAGAAAATAATCTAAACTTTTAATATAATTTAGTACATCAATTGGGATAATTTCTTCTATTTGTAGAACTTCTTTTAAAATTTTAACTCTAAAAATAAATCTAAATTAGCAACATCAAAATAAATATCATCTTTAAGAAAATATTTAAGGTAAAGACAATATTTTTTGCAAATTATCATCTGATTTTAATTTCTTAAAATTAAATAGAAAAATAAAAATATCTTCATCTTTTTTTAAATTGTTCAAACCCACTTACATGATTCAACCCCCTTTTTTTTGGGTTAACAACTAGTACGTGAGTGAGTGTGTGTGTACACACACACAAAAGTTGGGGGGGGGGGGGGGTTGTTGAATAGTGTAAGTGGGTGTGGTCCATCCGAGTGGACCTGACTCCCCATTGCCATAAGATAAAGACATAAAAGTAAACTAGTAAGGGCAATGCAATCCAACACCATTAAAGGAAGAAGCAATCAAACAAGTTAAAAAGAACACAAATCTATAAAAATAGGGTAAATTACAAATTCAGTCCTTATCCTTTACGGCACATCTCAATTTGGTTCCTAACTTTTTAATTGTATTAAATTGGTCCCTAATCTTTTGGTATTGTGTCAAAATGGTCTCGGCCGTTAAGTGATAGATGAAAAATTCTCACATGGTTAACAATCAAAATAAAATATTATTTTCATTCCATGTGTACTGCCACGTCAACATTAAAAAGAATTTTTTTTTTCTTTAAAACCCTCAATGGCCTCTGTGTTCATAGTGACCTCGTCACCCACACCTCTGAAATTCATGAGATCAAACACCGTAAGTCTCAACCTGGCATAGGTTTTCCTTGATTAACACCATGACCGAACACGAAAAACCCATCAAAGATATTCCTTTGCCAAATGAAAATCGAAGCGCACGCAATGATTCACAGCACAATGAACAATGTTCTATGCGATGAAAACAATGCTAGCAGTACCTTCGGTGATGTAACAGGTTTGATAATTTTCTTTGATTTTCATTTTATGATCACGGCTACTGCCCAGTGCCTTGGGTAATGGTGGGTCAGCTTGGTTTTAAGGGAAACAATGAGAATGGGAGAGTCAAAGGGAGACAATATGATTATACAAACTTTCCGACGAAAATGTATGGGAGCATCTGGAGCATCACCTTATAGCTGTTGGTTGGTCTAACAATTTCTCTCATTTTTTTTCTTTGTATAATCATTCCAATTTTTAAAGATCCATGTTTGTACTTGTTTTCTTTTGGATTTTAATCTTGTTTACATTGTTTGCTAGTTTGGGTCTAGTTTAACGTTATTGATTTTTTTTTTTTTAAAGAATCTTTTACAGTATTGATCTCAAGTGGGTATTCGATTCTAAGAGCATCTCCAGCAGCTGCTCTATCTCTATTTTTTGGAGAATATATGCTACCGTTCACCTGCTGTTCACACTCCAACAGTTTCTCCAAAAACTAAACTTTTCCAATTTTTTTTTGAAGTTGCTACAGTGCTTCTCTAGATACAGAGAAGCACTGTAGCAACTCCAAATAATTTTTATGCTTAACAAATTCATACATCTCAATAAAAATAAATTATTTCTCTTTCCTCTCAAAGCTACAATCTCAACGGCTGAATAAAAAAAATTCTTTCTCTCTCGTTCCTTTTTTTTTTTTTTCGTTCTTCACTCTCTATCTCAACGGTAATATACCACAATCAAAACAAAATCACAAAACCCAATCGAAAGATTTGAAACACAAAAACAATCTTTCTCATAAGCCTAATGAAATTTGAACAATAAAATAAAACTAATCAAACCAGAACAAAAATAAAATAAAATTAAAAAAAAAAAAAAAAAAAAAACAACAACAACAACAAACAAACAAACTTGTAGAACGCAGATCTCCACTCTCTACCGGTGATCTATGTGTGTATGAAAGAGAATTTGTTTGTGTGAGATAGAGGGAGAGAGTGTTCTAGAATCAAGTAGAAATGGAAAAAGTTGTAAAAAAAAAAAGAAAAAAAAAAAAGAAACAGAGATAGCTAGAGAAAAAGAGAGACAGAGAGCTGAAGTGAAGAAATGGTGCGGAATGAACTAGAAAAGAAAAAGAAGGTAGATAGAGGAAAGGTGTGGGATACGTGTATGGTGGAGAAAAAACCAAGAGAAAAAAAGAAACGCGGGGATGAGGACGAAAGGGAAGAAAGAAAAATAATATAAAAAATAAAAAAATCTTAATTGAGAACTACTATCACAATATTTTCACAATAAATTTTAAGTAACAGATTGTTATTAATTAATATTGGTGAGTAAAAAAATAATTTCAATGGTGAGTTCAAATTAGAACTAGTAACAACTTTTCACATAAATTTTGTTGTGAAATTATTGTGAATAAAACACTTTTCATTGAAAAATATACGTGAATGACTGGCCTAAAGATAGATAGATAGATAGATAGATAGATAGATAGATATATATATATATATATATATATATATATATATATATATTCAAAAATTCAAAAAAAAAAAAAGATTCAGAAGCCACTATTGTGGACTTTCTTATTTTCCCTATAATAGGTTTGCCATATCTATTGCCTTATGATCACAACTGTCAATTTTGCAAGACTTTCTTCTCCTTTTTCCACAACATATTTATCTCTTGTCAGCAACATATCCAGAGGAGAATATCTACTGCACTGGCACCCTTGCTTCTAGAAGACATTTGTCACTCCAATCCCGGGACCCCCATTCCTTTAGACAAATGTCAAGAACAAGCCAGCCCTTATAACTCAAAGATTATCTTCTGAATGTAAAATATTTTTGTAAATTATTGCCTATAAATAGGCCTCTTGTGTCCTTAGATCGGTAGAGTTAGAGAGAGTAGCAAGAAAAAAGAAAACCTTATGTAACATTTCCCAGTTTATGTCTTCCAGTCTATGGAGAGTTCACAAAAGGTGGCTACCCAAGGAGTGGGGGTCTCGGGATTGGAGTGACAAATATCTTCTAGAAGCAAGGGTGTAAGTGCAGTAGATATTCTCCTCTAGATATGTTGCTGACAAGAGATAAATATGTTGTGGAAAAAGGAGAAGAAAGTCTTGCAAAATTGACAGTTGTGATCATAAGGCAATAGATACGGCAAACCTATTATAGGGAAAATAAGAAAGTCCACAATAGTGGCTTTGTTGAAAAGTCCACAATAGTGGCTTTTGACTCTTTTTTGAATAGGAGGGTGAAGCATGGTCAAACATATAACAAGGTAAGATCTTTTGTGTATGGGTTTGACTGGTAAGCTTAGGTTGACATTTTGGTATTTGGGGGAGGACTTTCTGGTAATATGGAATTAGTGGTGGTTTCTGGTTTTGTTGGTTTTGATCATGATTTTCTCTACATGGGGAAAGGGATGGAGTTTTCCACAAGATGACTCAGGAAAAATAGGTTCTTTGAAACTTTAAGAACAACCCCTTAGTGTTCTACTTGATTATCAAATCCAGTGTTCTGATGTGATAAATACAGAGGATCCACTTATTGTGGCAACTGTAAATCACAGAGCATACTAATCAGGACAATAATCAAAGTATACTGATCAAAGGAGGATGAAACTGGTTACAAGTAAATTGGCTCTGATACCAATTATACTAGTAAAGGACAAGGACAAACTGACAATGGGAGTGTAAGAAGATCATGGAAGCTTATTAATGGCATACATTACTAAGATACTATAAAAAATAACATGAAAGCATGGAATAGAACATAGAACGAGATACAACAAACTGAGGGATATTATTAGATTAAACAAGCTTTTTACAGGATTGGAAGACATAAACTGGGAAATAATACATAAGGTTTTCTTTTTTCTTGCTAACTCTCTCTAACTCTACCGATCTAAGGACACAAGAGGCCTATTTATAAGCAATAATTTACAAAAATATTTTACATTCAAAAGATAATCTTTGAGTTGTAAGGGCTGGCTTGTTCTTGACATTTATCCAAAGGAGTGGGGGTCCTAGGATTGGAGTGACAAATGTCTTCTGGAAGCAAGGGTGCCAGTGCAATAGATATTCTCCTCTGGATATGTTGCTAACAAGAGATAAATATGTTGTGGAAAAATGAGAAGAAAGTCTTGCAAAATTGACAGTTGTGATCATAAGGCAATAGATACGGCAAACCTATTATAGGGAAAATAAAAAAGTCCACAATAGTGGCTTTGTTGAAAAGTCCACAATAGTGGCTTCTAACTCTTTTTTCTTTTTCTTTTTTGAATTTTTGAATTTTTGAATATATATATATATATATATATATATATATATATATCTTTAGTCGTCCCACCCATCTCAACCTTGGAACCATTCTTCATCAACATCTGCATCTGGATCATGATTATAATAGTAAGAGTCATCATAGCCAATTAAAGGATTAGGCATCTCCCAATGGTCTTCATGTGGCCATTGCTGTCTGCAAATATCTGGGTCGGCTGGTACTATGTCTAGGAAGATTCCCTGATTGAGAGATTCTGCCATTGTGAGCGAATAGTGACAAGATATCCAAGACACGTCCACATGTGTGTGAAGAGTACCATTAGCATTAGTCACCCAATGTATATCTGGAGGGTGGAGGATTCCTTCTGCCCGAACATTATTTTTGGAATTCACTATGCATGCAGAAATAATTTTGTGACCAAAACGGGGGTGTTCTATTTTGGGATACTTGAACCATTGGCCATCATGAGCACCATTTTTCAAAATTTCAGACCAAAATTTGTGAAAATATTTATTTTCACAAGGGAAAATGTATGAGTAAAATTCTGGTTCGAAATGGAGGCACAAGTAGTACTCATTGAGTAAGTACCACATGTAGAAATAGTGTACAACAGTCCAATTTGTTAGCCAAAATGCAAATGGAGTTTTCCATGATTGCTCAATGTCTGGAAAAATGGCAAGAAAATGACGTTGGTGTTCTTTGAGGTAATCATGGAGGACTCTAATGATTCTTTTGGATCTGGCTTGAAGGGTCAAGGTCTTTATTTGGTCTTTTATTTCTAGGAGAATTGTTTCTATTATATTAAGGATATCATTAGGGGCTGTAGTAGAAGGGTTTGAGGATGAAGATGGATCTATTATTGGATATACACATAAAGGTGGAGGAATTATTGTGGTATGAATGACTGGAGGCTTTCTAGAAAGGTAATCAGTAATAAGGTTATCTGTACCTTTGATGTGTTTGACTTGGAAAGACCATTGTGAAAACTAATTTGACCATCTGAGTAACTGAGGATGTGGGAGCATTTTTCTTTTGAATTGGAGCATTTTAGGAAAAGAGGACACGTCCATTTCTACAAGAAAGTTGTGGCCAAGGAGGTGAAACTGGAATTTTTCAATTTCATGTTTGACTGCCAGGATTTCTTTGAAAATAAAATGGTAATAAAGCTCTGAAGGCTTGAATGCACCGCTTTTATATCCACAAATATTTCTTTTGCCATCAATTTCTTCAAAGAGAGCTGCTGCCCAATACTCATCACTTGCATCTGTCGAAATTTTTTGCATCCCAGATCACCACACAAGATTAACCTACTCATCAACCACAGATTCAAAGCACTTGTTTACCATTGATAGCAGTCCTCCTTCAAAATGGCATGATGAGATTTTTAACATGTATTTGTGGTGTACAGCTGAACTCCAAGCCCCAAATAATACTGTTGCACAGATCATTGCCAAGTTTGTCGCAAGACTTACAGGAAGATTGAGACAATGGTGGATCAATCTTAGAGAATACAGGCAAAGACAAGTAGCACAGTGCAACACTCTAGAAGATTTTTTCACCATAATTCATAATGAATTCCTTGGTTTACTGACCCATTACACTGAAGTAGCAAGAGAAGAATTCTTACCGATGAAATGTTGCTCTTTTGAAAGAAAAGATCTGGAAAAATATTTTGACCGAATGTCAAGCAGGTACTACTCCTTTAATGGAATGGGTGATGTCAATTCTAAACACACTTTCCTTAACTCTTTCCCAGAACCATTAGGAGATGAAACTCTCCGTATGATGAACCTTCAAAAAATCACCCTGCAGCAAGCCTCCTTAGGAGAAATCTATCAGCATATGCTCATTGCTCTTGAAAAACTCTGCAATCAAAGAAAGTTTCTTTCAGAAATCGACAAGGTCCACAACAAGCTTAAGGACAATTGTAAAAGGAAAGATTTGCAGATCAAGTGCTATGACAAAAATTGTGATTGTCCAACCAAGAGAAGAGATCATTTCAAAAAGTACTCTTGGAAGAAGAAACATTCTCAACAGAAGAAGAAGTTTTTCAGGAAAAAGAAAATGAAGTTCCTCAGAAGAAAGCAGTTCAAAGGAAAAACTTCAAAAGTTTCTTTTGTATGTAGAAGGCCCAGTCATTTTGCAAAAAATTGTCCAAAAAGAGAAAAAGCAGCAAAGCTTTTAGAGTAAGTCCAAATTCATGCAGACAACACCCCCTTTTCAGATGTTGAATCACTCTTCTCACTGGATGATGATTACTCTCCCCAAGCCTTGGCAGTCATGGCTTATTCTACCTTAGAAGATGAGTCGGATCCAAACAATACTGATGATTCAGACCCAGAAATCCAAACCATATACACATCTCAGCCTTTTATAGCTCCACTAACTGGCCCCACACCAATAGCTCAGGTTCACATCCTCCTTGATACTTATTCCAGACCCATCCCGGTAATAGCCTTGTTTGATACAGGAGCAGCAGCAACAATTCTCCATCCTAAGATATTACCCGAAAACTTTTGGTTACCCCATCATCAG
Source organism: Castanea sativa (assembly GCF_040712315.1). NCBI lineage: Eukaryota > Viridiplantae > Streptophyta > Magnoliopsida > Fagales > Fagaceae > Castanea > Castanea sativa. The sequence goes on from NC_134023.1 coordinate 12,849,014, forward strand.
ATGTTTAGAGCAGCCAATGGAGAAACATTTCTGATTACCTAGAAAAGTAAGCCCATTTGCATTCGAATTTTTCCAACCCCTACCATTAAACACCAAGTCCTTGGATCCCCACTCACAAGCAGAGACCTTCTCATAAGATTTGATCTCCTTCATCAGATACTTAGTCTCAGATGGTCATCAAAAGGACTTTTGCATAAACAACACATTTTCACCTGGACCCAGGTACCTCATTTGTTCTCAATAGATCCCTTTGACTCTTTGAGATTCCATATTATCAATGAATGTTATGCAACCACTCACTCTGAATTCCTCCTTAAAAATCCAAATCCTTTGTAGAAAAATTCATCTTTTTTCATACACCTTCCCTTAAAAAAGAATAAAGACGTTAACCCCATAAAAACTAGTCATAGAGGAATGAACCCAGAACATTTGTCCTTGGCTAAGCAAGAGTTATCCACCCTTCTTTCAAAAGACCTCATTGAACCCACAACTTCTCCATGTGCGTGTGAAGCTTTCTATGTTAACAAGCATGCTGAACAAGTCCGAGTAAAGCTTAGATTGATAATTAATTACCAAGATCTTAATCATTTCCTTGTCGATAACACGTTCCCTTTGCCAAACAAAAGTGCCATTTTCCAACATCTTTCCTATGCCAAAGTGTTTTTAAAGTTTGATCTCAAAGCAGGATTCTGGCAATTAGGAATCCATCCAGAAGAAAGATACAAGACAGCATTTTGCATCCCAGATCACCATTATCAATGGACTGTAATGCCTTTTGGCCTTAAAAATTCTCCATCTCAATTCCAAAAGGCAATGGTAACGTTGTTCCAACCGCTTTTGTCAAATGTATTGATCTATGTAGATGATATTCTCCTATTTTCAAAAGATGCAACATCCCATGAACAATTGCTTACTGAATTCTACAATTTAGTAAAAACTCAAGGGATAATGCTTTCAAAAAAGAAAATGGTCATATGAGTATCTTCTATTGACTTCTTGGGCGTAAACATTTCAGATGGAAAGTACACTTTGCAACCCCACATAGCAGTTTCTCTTAGTGAATTTCCAGATACACTCACTAGCACCAAACAGATCCAGCAGTTTCTTGGAATTGTTAACTACATGTCAAATTTCATTCTAAAAATCTCCAGACACAGGGATTGTTTGTCTAAATTGTTGAAAAAATCTCCCCCAGAATGGAATCCAATTCATACAGAAGCAGTCCAACAATTGAAAAAATTAGCAGAAAAACTGCTCCCTTTGCAGATTCCGGGAACAGGCAAATGAATTCTACAGACAGATGCAAGTGATGAGTATTGGACAGCAGCTCTCTTTGAAGAAATTGATGGCAAAAGAAATATTTGTGGATATAAAAGCGGTGCATTCAAGCCTTCAAAGCTTCATTACCATTCTACTTTCAAAGAAATCCTGGCAGTCAAACATGAAATTGAAAAGTTCCAGTTTCACCTCCTTGGCCACAACTTTCTTGTAGAAATAGACATGTCCTCTTTTCCTAAAATGCTTCAATTCAAAAGAAAAATGCTCATACATCCTCAGTTACTCAGATGGTCAAATTGGTTTTCACAATGGTCTTTCCAAGTCAAACACATCAAAGGTACAAATAACCTTATCACTGATTACCTTTCTAGAAAGCCTCCAGTCATTCATACCACAATAATTCCTCCACCTTTATGTGTATATCCAATAACAGATCCATCCTCATCCTCAGGCCCTTCTACTGCAGCCCCTAATGATATCCTTAATATGATAGAAACACTTCCTCCAAAAATAAAAGACAAAATAAAGACCTTGACCCTTCGAGCCAGATCCAAAAGAATCATTAGAGTCCTCCATGATTACCTCAAAGAACACCAATGCCATTTCTTTGCCATTTTCCCAGACATTGAGCAACCATGGAAAACTCCGTTTGCATTTTGGCTAACAAATTGGACTGTTGTACACTACCTCTACATGTGGTACTTACTCAATGAGTACTACTTGTGCCTCCATTTCAAACCAGAATTCTACTCATGCATTTTCCCTCATGAAAATAAATATTTTCACAAATTTTGGTTTGAAATTTTGAAAAATGATACTCATGATGGCCAATGGTTCAAGTATTCCAAAATAGACCACCCCCGTTTTGGTCACAAAATTACTTCTGCATGCATAGTAACCAAGCTAAATTCCAAAAATAATGTTCGGGTAGAAGGAATCCTCCACCCTCTAGATATACATTGGGTAATTAATGCTGATGGTACTCTTCACACACATGTGAACATGTCTTTGATATCTTGTCACTATTCGCTCACAATGGCAGAATCTCTCAATCAGGGAATCTTCTCAGACATAGTACCAGCCGACCCAGATATTTGCAAACAGCAATGGCCACATAAAGACCATTGGGAGATGCCTAATCCTTTAATTGGCTATGATGACCCTTACTATCATAATCATGATCCAGATGCAAATGTTGATGAAGAATGGTTTCAAGGTAGAGATGGGTGGGACGACTAAAGATAGATAGATCGATAGATAGATAGATAGATAGATATATATATATATATATTCAAAAAAAAAAAAAGAAGTCAGAAGCCACTATTGTGGACTTTTCAACAAAGCCACTATTGTGGACTTTTTTATTTTCCCTATAATAGGCTTGCCATATCTATTGCCTTATGATCACAACTGTCAATTTTGCAAGACTTTCTTCTCCTTTTTCCACAACATATTTATCTCTTGTCAGCAACATATCCAGAAGAGAATATCTACTGCACTGGCACCCTTACTTCCAGAAGACATTTGTCACTCCAATCGCAGGACCCCCACTCCTTTGGACAAATGTCAAGAACAAGTCGGCCCTTACAACTTAAAGATTATCTTTTGAATGTAAAATATTTTTGTAAATTATTAAATAGGCCTCTTGTGTCCTTAGATCGACAGAGTTAGAGAGAGTTAGCAAGAAAAAAAAAAACCTTATGTAATATTTCCCAGTTTATATCTTCCAGTCCTGTAAAAAACTTGTTTAATCTAATAATATCCTTCAGTTTGTTGTATCTCGTTCTATATTCTATTCCATACTTTCATGTTATTTTCTATAGTATCTTAGTAATATATGCCATTAATAAGGTTCCATGATCTTCTTACATTCTCATTGTCAGTTTGTCCTTGTCCTACAAAAAACTTTTATTTTACTCCAATTTGTATTCAATTGATTGGCCTAATTGAAAGCGCTTGAAGAGTTTTTGCCATGGAGTCTGAGGATAGAGAGAAGGGGACACAGAGAGCATTATAGTAAATTAGAAAATGTTGATATTTATAGTTAATGTCTTGTGGCAGCTGATGTGAAAATCATGTAGTATAAAAAATAATATTTTATTTTAACTGTTAGTCATGTTAGTATTTTTCATTTATCACTTAACGGTCGAGACCATTTTGACATATTACCAAAAGGTTAGAGATCAAACTGACATAATTAAAAGGTTAAGGATCAAATTAAGATATGACGTAAAGGACAAACCAACTTTGTAATTTACTCGTATAAATATAAATATAAAATAAAATAAAATAAAAATCAAGGCAACCCTCAAATCTGAAGGGAATAGTTGGAACGGAGTCTGACACGTTGCAGAATCAGCATATACAAAGAAAGATTGAAAAGAATTAAAGAAAGCAATTTTTTCCAGCAATATTGTCAACAACAAACAAACAAACAAACAAAAAAAAAAAAGTTTTGAACTATTTTTTTTAATTTTTTGTTTTGTTCTGTTTTGTTGAGAGAGATTTCAACTTTTGTGTATAATTTGTTTGATGTTGGGGCTTTCTTCCCCCTTCTGTTTTTTCTTTGACATGTTTTCCTCTATTTTTTTTTTTTTTTGCTATAATTTGGCTTTTAATTTATTCATTTTACATAATTAACCTTTTTTTTTTAATCAAAGATCTAACTTAATTGGTTAAAATTTGGGGACCATTTGGATAGAACTTATTTTGCTGAAACAGAAAACTGAAAACACTGTAACAAAATAATTTTTAAATGTGTGAATAGTGCCGTGAAACCCATTTTTAATAAAAAAGTTGTTGAAAAGTGAAATTTGTGGGACCCGTAAACAGTGCATATGTGCACTATTCACTACTAAAAAGTCCAAACATGCTGCTGGAAAAAAAAAAAAAGTAAAAAACGTAGACGTGGATCCGCAAACGTGGATCCAAACGGATACTTAAGGGTCTGTTTAGATACAGCTGAAAGCTGAAAATACTGTAGAAAAATAATTTTTAAATGTGTAAATAGTACCGTGGGACCCACTTTTAATTAAAAATTTCTGTAAAGTGAAGTTTATGGGTCCCGTAAACAGTAACATAAACAGTAACCTTTGTCTCCCTGACCAACAGAAGAAGAAAAAAAAAATAGAAAACACAAAAAACTCAAGACACGCTATAAGCTGTATCCAAACCAAACTTTAGGCGGTGCCTAACACATGGCAAGAGTCAGCCGTGGTTGTCAGATTGACATCCAATAGACCAAATCAAGTGGAGAGATTTAAATCAACTGCCCTGGTTTTCGATATCCTCTGGTCTGATCAGTAAAAATCACGTCAAGCATGGTGGAGCCAACACGTCATGATGCAATCGTTATATGTGGTGTTGAGATCTCACATTCTCACTAGCTGTCCTGCAAGATCAAGCGGCTTGCTCGAGTCTAGTTAGGTACGGGTTGGATAGCCCTACTATCGATAATACTCAAGGATGATGCGTTGATGACATTATTCTTATATATTTTACATCATAATGCAGTTAAAAGTGGAACTTATTTAATTTGAAAGTAGATATATATGGGCTTTAAAACAAACACAACTTAGGCCCGATTTTGGATAAATGAGTGTTGACATTTTACTTGATGCAAATAATCATAATTATATTGCATTAATATTTTAAAAAGAGTTAGTTAATATTCTATTACTACTTTCTTTCTTTTGATGAGAATATCTGTTTGGTTGGAAGAGTAAAAAGGTGAGATGATAGGAAAGTGAGAGGGTAGAAGAGATTTAGGACCTGTTTGGATTTTTTTTTGTCAGCACTCATCATTCATCACTCCTCACTCAATTTTCATCACTCATCACTCATCACTTAAAATACCTCAATTTTTCCAAACACACACGTTTGGCACCATCACTCAATTTGTCATCACTCAAATATTTTTACTATTTTGTGAGACCCATGTCTGTCTCACAAGGAAATCAGCCTTCTTCTCCACCAACCTTCATCTACTTTCACTTCCATTTTTTGTTTTCGCATTCTCAAATTCCAAACATTTCTCACGGTGGGGTTTTTTTTTTTTTTCTGGCGTGGGCGTGGGCTAGACTGGATCAAGTATTGGCGTGGGCGTGGGCTAGACTGGATCAAGTATTGGCATGGGCGTGGGTCAAGTGAAGGCATGGGCATGGGTTTGGCAACGTAATCAGGTGGTGCTAATCGGCTGCTTGGGTTTTCTGTTGAGTGCGGTGGTGTGGTTGTCGGCGAGTCAACATAGTGGGTTTCTTTGTTTTTTTTTTTTTCCCTCTTGGTGGTTCTTGTAGTGGTTGTTTCTTGTGGCTATTGTTGGTGGTGGGTTTGGCAATGGTGGTTGCCGGCAGGTGGCGTGGTGGTGGCTATTGTGGTTGTAGTGGTGGTTGTTGGAAACCAGTGAAAGAAGAAGAAGAAAAAACCCAGAAACCCTAACCCAGTGAAAGAAGAAGGAAAAAATAAGAAGAAGAAGTAGTGTGAAAAAGAAAAGAAAAAAGGAAGAAGAAGAAGACCACTCACCGAACCCAGTGAGGGGGAAAAAAAAAAGTGGTCAAAAGTTGCGGCTGACCTGACTAGTGGGTCCCTCAGTTAATGTTTATTTACGGAAATGCCATTGAAAACAGAGTTATAAAACTGAAAACACCTAAAATGTGTTTTCAGTTTCCATAACTCATCACTCAAAAATCAGAGAATTGAGTGATGGAAACAAAAACTGAAAACAAAATCCAAACAGCCTTCTGAGTTATGGGTCCCACAATTTTTGAGTTATAAGTTATGGAAACAGAGTTATGAGTTATGGAAATAACAAATCCAAACGGCCCCTTAGTGTTCTCCTATCTATGTTTGATTGGGAGGATGAAAAAGTGGAGAGATAGAAAACTTATTTGCTTGGTTGAGAAGAAAAATAAAAATGGAAAAAGCGAAATTGGTATAAATTTACAATTATGTTCCCATTAAGTCAAACAAAAAATCCACACATTTTTTTTAGCAAATATATTGTGTATGTGCAAACAAAAAAGTAACACATTCTTTTAGCAAAAATAATTGTGTATATGCAAGCGAATGAAGAAAATTAATAAGATCAACGAAGAAAAAAATATGCAACTAGGCGTGGATGTTGCGCATGTGCAAGTGCACGTGGGCATTTTCATCAGCCCAGGTGCATAAAAGCTAGCACTATGGGGAGAAAACTTTTTCGCAAGCCTAGAAAGAAAACACCTAAACCCCACCACAAAGTTTCTCTATTTTTTTTCATCTTCCCTAAAATCCACTCTACCAAACACACCTTAAGTGTAACTATACTGCATGAGGTCCAATTGATTCAATGACAAATGCCATTGGATCCAATACAAAAAGTTACAAAACAAATAATGTTTTGTGGGTGAAAGAAAAGAGCTTAGTGGTGAGTTAATGTAAAAGTAATGTTCAACCCATCATATCTTATAACCTCAATAAATTTTATAAATAGAAATATGTGTATACCATTTACACCCAAAACAAAGCCTTTCTCATTCTCATGCGCCCATTCCCCCTAGAAATTTGGTCTACAAATGAAGTTGTTCTTACTGTTCAAAAAAAGTATAAGGCGACACCATTTATGTACTCTCTAAAATGATACTTCTATCTACGCAACTCTTATTTACTTGGTAGCGAGGCTCCTATCAGGTCAATAAATTTGGTCTTATTTACAAGTGTAGAAGCTAGAAATAAAATTTTTCAAAATTTCTTGTCATCCATATTTATGATTGACCCAAAGTCCATCAATTTGTAAATAGCATTATTTATGTAGCTTCTTTTTGGGCCTTCCATCACCATTCCATAAATCATACTCAAAATGGAAGTTGCTGGTTTGAGGCCGTCAATCTCAACATTGTTAGAATTGGATATTGGATTCCTAAAACATATTGGTTGTGACTAAGTTAATATACCTAGAAGGCTCATTAATATGCTGTGCTCAAATTAGTATTGAGTCTTGGTACACCTTGTTTTATTGGACTTATTCCATGGTCTGATGTGAGGTAAAGAGTAAGGTTTTAAGCCTAATCTATGATGGATGGATATTAACCGTAAATAATATAAGGTTAGGTCTCCTCTCCACTCCTCTCCTCATGTTAGACAAAACCCTAGATCTCATCCTTTTTAGAGATTATGGTGACTTGCCCCATCAAAAGCCGTCTTGAAAGGAGGAGTATGGAGAGGAAGGTTTGTCTGGGCCGTGTGTCGAGTGTGCACGTGCGTGTCTATTGCTATTCATAATCTATCTAGGTTTGCTCAAGGTATTTGAAACTACGTCCCTAAAGCTAATGGAATTGATTATCTATGATCTAGTATTTAGCATGTATATGTCTTTAATTCTTACAGACCTAGGATACCATGAATCGATAAATTTTTCTTTTCATCTTCTTTGAAGAGAAGAGACATTGAGTAGATCTAATTCCCAACAAGAAGATCTATGTCCATGTGCAAATAAGCATCTTTCTCCTTTCAGTACCTTGATTTTTCTGTCATGGGACCAAGCAACGTGACCATTTTAATGTGTTTCACTTTCAACTTTCAAACGTCGGTGCATTATTCAACCTTGTAACGATCAATAGATAGGGCAAATGCAGCAAACGATCATTACTCAAACGTCGGTGCATTATTAAACAACAAACGAAATTTGCGGAGTACATAGGGAAAATGCAAGGAAAAAAGCAAATTGTGTACATAAAGAAATGTATTCTAGCTAGCTTGCGTTTTCAATGCCTTCCTAACTTCCAAGTATCAATTTGCTTCCAAGCTAAGTTTTCTAGCTTCCTCGAATTTTCATTACCTTTTCCAAATTTAATATGCTTTGAACTTACTTTTCATTGCGTGTACACAATGTGTGCGTGCCAATGGGTATTACTTACTATCAATGACAAGGACAAGATTGAACGTTGTAGACGCGTTTAAAAAAAAAAAAAAAAAAAGGGGGGGGGGGGGGGGGGGGGGCACCCATTGGTGCATATATATATGGACATAAGCACATAGACACACAGCCTTCACCCCTCTCTCTTCACTTCAATCTATAGCAAAATCTTGGCCCACTGCTGGATCTTAAAACTGGCAGTGCTCCCAGGAAGGTTCTCCAAATCACAAAAAGAGAAGAAGAAAAAACGATTTGTGCATGTACCTTCCTGAGAACACTGCCCCGTTTTGGTGTCCTCAGTCAGTAGTGCTAGTGGTGGTAGTGGTCAGGTTTGTCAATCAAATCAAATCATAAATATGAGAGAGAGAGAGAGAGAGAGAGGGATTTCATTGGATTGGGTCTAGTGTCTAGTTGCACTAGACTCATTCAAATGATGTCCAATCCAAGGACCAAGTTATATTGGATGTAACCTAACTCTTGCCCTAATAACTTTCTTTTTTAATACAAGTGAGGTACTTAATAACCTCAAAATGTTGGTTTAATGGTTTCTAAAGTCTCATAATATCTTTGGACCAGGGCCAGCCCGGCGAATTAGGCAATTGCCTAAGGCCCCCAAGTAGAAAGAAAGCTTCAAAATTTTAGAAAAAAAGGGGTAATAGGGGCCCAAAAAAATAAATAGTTTCAGCTGAATTAGAAATATCCGGTCCATCCTTTTAACCAAAAAACAAAAATTTTGGTAAATCCGGTTAAACATTGGTTCTAAACAAAATCATTGCTCAAAAATAACTTCTTTTTTTTAAAGCCTTGGTTTTTTTTTTTTTTTGGGGGGTTATAGATATTAGATGCTATTTGTTTTGTGTTTTTTTATGGGTGGGTCTTATTAACAATTCTTATGGCTGTGATTAAATTTTTGCTATACTTGTGCTTAATTTTTTTTTTAATTTTAATCTTGTATACACACACACACACACACACACACACACACACACACACACACATATATATATATATATATATATATATATATATATTATAGTTAGTGGTAATATATTAAATAAGTCTTTATTTATGCAGGTTGAGATTGCTAAAAACTTGTTATTGTATTTTAAAGCCTGCATTTTTTTTTTTTTGGGCTATAGGTATTAGATACTATTTGTTTTGTGTTTTTTTATGGGTGGGTCTTATTAATAAGCCTTATGGCTGTGCTTAAATTTTTGTTATGCTTGTGCTTAATTTTTAAAAAAAAATTAATCTTGTGTTTTTATATATATGTTTTAGTTAGTGGTAATATATTGAATAAGTCTTTATTTATGCAGGTTGAGATTGCTAAAAACTTGTTATTGTTTGGTGAAACTACAAAAATACTTTTTATATAAATTAGGTTCTATTTCTCATTTGCTCTACATTTAAAAGTTATTTTTTATTTTAGTTGTAAGTGCACAATTGCACCTGGACCCAAAGACAATCACGGGCTCAGGCCCAATGAGCCTTAAACAATAAAATTTGTAGAGTGTGGGCTTGAAACCTAGGTTAGAAGTACTGGGAGCTCGATAACAGGCTTTTATAAACAAATACAGGTAAATAACGAACAATAATTGCAATGAATCTCCTCGAACTCGAGCCGAGGACTACTTCTTTAGTATTTCTCTTTGTTCCTTAAAGATTACAATTTCTCAATTTCTTTTTTAGCTACCGCCCCCCTTTCTTTGGTCTTTACCCCCCTTTTATACTTCCTTCCCTGATACTTTTTGAACAGTGACTAGAAGTTTCCACCTCACTGTTCAGGGGTCACCTCCCCATTAATGCGGCCAGGGAGGTAGATGCAGAGCCTTTAATGCGGAGGTGGCAGCCTTTACTCTTGATATTTTCTTTAATACTGGTGCATCTAGAAGATTCAGGATGTCCCCTTTTATCCATTAGTCTTTCCAGAGTTGTGCCTTGACCTTTATAATAAAATCTTAAGTTCTCTTGGATCTGTCCAAGGTGAAACTCTCCCTCGGCTGTATCCTCGGACCCTCGGCGTATGGGCCAACTCATAAAGTTTAATCCTGGAGCAGGTCGACCCTCCATGTTACAGCCCAAAGGCCCATAGGCCCACTTGGGTCCTTTTACTCCCCACATTAGTCTTTATAAATTTATTGTTTGATTAGAAATGTCTACTAAAAAATATGCATCTGGATATTAAAAACTTAAAAAAAAAAAATTAATTGAGTCTCAAAAAGGATCAATGGATAAATTTGTTAGCAAAAATAATTCATCTTGGACATAAAATACAAAATAAATTGATACAACTGTTAGCAAATAAAATATATTATAATATAAAAATATTAAATAAACATTAATTTAATTAATATATAAATATAAAAAATGCCTCATTTTTAGTTCTCACCTAAGGCCCCAAAATGTCTAGGGTCAGCCCTGCTTTGGGCTACCCATATAGGATTCTTTCATGTTATACTCTAGGGAATAGTCAGTTACTCAAATGTCTGAACACTTTTTCGAGTTTTCTAATTTCATATGTTCTTTTCTTTTCCTTTTATATTTTTTGTTTGATTTTGAATTGAGTTATTTTTTCTTTTCTTTTTTAAGAAAAATAATAAAAAATAAAAACTATTTTTATATATAAAAAATCTATATAAGGTTTTTTTCCCTTTTGTCTATATAATTTAATCTTAGTTTTTTTGTGAATTAATTTTGGATTGATGTTGATCAAAAGTATCAAGGGTCGAAACCAAAGATTTTACTGGGCTCAACCCTCCTCTTGGACCTGATTGTACGCATATTTTACAAATCTTAGGAGTTGAGAATAAATTATATGCATCTTTCACAAGTTTTGAGGGTATTATGAACTATTTATATTCAAGAGAGATCTCTAAGAGGAGACATATTTCTTGTTCCTTGTATTTGAAAAACAATACTACAATTAGTTCAACAAGCAGAAAATGACTGCAACCAACTAAGCATAGCATCTGATATTAACTAAGAATAGAAAAAGGTATTCTCCATAAAGCACGCAACACAGGCAACTTATCTTAACTAAGAAGCTATATTTCTTGTTGCTCAATCAAAATTTGCTTTACACACACACACACAGTCTGTTTTTTTCCTTGGGAAATATTTAGCTCTTCACCTGTTTTTCATGTGTGCTTCTTGAATGCTTGGACAAGCCATATTCGGGTAGGTGATGCCGTTGGAGAGAAGCTATTGCAACTTTGCTCACTGTTATGTGTACTTTCCGGCTGAAATATCCCAACATTGTTTTGGATTATGAAGCTGCTAACGTTTGAATCCCCTCAAAAACTCTAGAGCATCTCATACTCAAGTCCGTTTGAATAGAACTTATTGCTGAAAACTGAAAACACTATTGTAAAATAATTTTTAAATATGTGAATAGTATCGTAAGACCAATTTTTAATGAAAATGGTTGAAAAGTGAAATTTGTGGGTTCAGTAAACAGTGCCCGGGACCCGACGAAAAGAGCTGAAAAGTCAACAATATATTGCTACTGTTCATAAACAGTAGCATAAACAGTAAAAATTGTCCCCCTGACGCGTGCAGCAAAAAAAAAAAATGATGTACAAAATGCAGACGCACAATAAGTTGGATCCAAATGCCACCTCAGTGTAGCCAATTTTGCAAAATAATTTGTTTTTGGAACACTTCTTTGTTGCTCCAAATAATGTAAATTCTGCTCCTCAAAATCTAGTCCAAGGAGCTTTTTCTTTTGTAATAAAGAACAGTAATATTACCTTTGGTGGGTTTTTTTTTTTCCTAAATTGGCCATAGTTTTTTTTCCTGCTCCTCTATGCTGCTGTGCTGCGGCATCTCATCTTCTTCTTCTTTTTTTGTGCTGCTTCTTCCTCTTCTCTTCTCTATTTTTTTTTTTTTTTTGATTTACGTACATATCTAATCTCAAAAAAAAAAAAAAAAAAAAAAAAAAAAAAAAAAAAAAAAAAACTTTTGAATTTGGTAGAGTTTTTGATAAATGGAACCTTTGGAGACATGAAGTCAGGGCGACGCCACCTTTAGTTCAGGGGGTTCAAATGAACCCCCTGAGATGGCCTAAATTTTAATTTTTTTATATAATATTTTTTTTTAATTTTTTGCTTTGAGTGACTTTTGACCTCCTAAAATAAAATTTTGAACACCTTGACTCTAATTTTTTTTAAACTCAACCAATATAAACTTAAAGATGACCCTATTAATATCTATTCTTGCAAATAACGTTATAATTAATTTGAGAAATACTATGTTCATAATATTTTCATAGCACTTTCATAAGAAATTTTAAGTGGCAAGTTGTTACTGGCTATTACTATTGGGTAAAAATGTAATTTCAGTAGTGGTTTCAAATTAGAATCCACTAACAACTTAGTAGATTTTTTGTAAAAATATTGTAAACATAACAATTCTCAAGTAATTTATACTTTTGACCAAATGTGTGACTAGAGTGGTTGAATTTGAACGTGCTTTTAATTTGTTATTTCTTGAGTGGGGACTGGGGCGTGGGTCAATCAATTAGTGGGTAGCAAATGTTAACATTAAAAGAGAATTAAACAATTAGATAGATGATGATTATTCAAAAAAAAAAAAGGACTAAGGGTGTGGGACAGGAGATTGATTGGGTGAAGATAATAGCAAATGTTAACGCAACAAAAATTTCTTAATACAATTACAAAGACCAATACTTATCAAAGTGAAATTGAATTGTTAAATAAAATAATTGTAAGAGAGTATAGACATAAACTAACAAATAAAAACATTCTAAGCTTTAATAATTAAAATTCACTTAACAACAATACTTAACATGTTTATTATATTTAGAAACAATAGATTATTTCCAATATTTAATCTTAGAAGCAATAATTTGTATGTTCATTGTATTAGGAAATAATATGCCTAAAGAACTTATAGTTTATCTTTTATTTTTTTGCTAGTATGATGTACAAATTTGAATAAGGAACCACTTAGACCGCAAAATTTATCTCCTACCCAAGATACATCTTCTTATTCTCTAGAAAAAAATTCTAGAGCCGCCACTACATGGAGTAAAGAGAGGGAGCTCGAGAGAGAGCTCAGACTTCTTTGTGTGTTGGAGACATGGAGTAGAGAGGGAGCTCAAGAGAGAGCTCAAACTTCTTTGTGTGTGAGTGGGGGTGTGTGTGTGTGTATCTGTGTGTGGAGGAAAGTAAAAGAAAAAGTAGATAAGAAGATAAGGACAAACTGAACGTGGGGATGAGAAAAAAGTGAAAGAAAAAAAAAAGTTTTTGGGTTTGGTTATGCAACATGGAAGAAAATATAATGAGTAAGAACTCAAATTACAACTTTTTTTTTTTCATAATTGTGATGTTATAGAGTATGTGGTGGAGAAAAAATTGTGGGTACTAGAACAACTCATTTAAAAGATAAGTGTTAATAAAATTTTATTTTACAAAGATTAATTTTAAATTAGTATTGTGAAAATATTGTGACATTTTATTATATTTCTAAACTTTTTAAGTTGATACTATTTTTTTTTAGAAAAAAAAAATAGTACTATTAACAGAATATTTTTATAACAATTTCTTAATAAAGTTTACATGGTAACTTGTTATTAGTTCTCATCTAGACCTACTAGTGACATTTTTTTTTCCTACCATTAACAACTTGTTATATAGACTTTATTGTGAAATTTTTGTGAAAATATCGTGTCCATAACTTGCATTAAAAGAGGTAATTAAGACAAAGAACTCTTTTTATATAGACATTGTCCTTTTTAGTAATTTACCCCTCAAACTACCACTCTTATAAGTGCTAGCCAAACACTCAACTTTTTCAAAAAGCATTTTTTAACAGCTTTTATCAAACACTCAGCTTTTTGAAAACTCACTTTTTCATACTACACTTTATAAAACTCCACTTTTTCAAAAAGCCCAGTTTCAAAAAGCTGAACCAAACCCACCCAAATTTAGGCATATTAGCATCTCAGATCTTCCTGCCCAGGTGCTGAGATCTGAAGGAAAGGTTAAAGGCCCAGGTCCTGTTTTGTTTCTTGTCAATAAAATTGTTTATTCATCCCAAAATGCATACATAAATAATCAGTTACTTAAGCCAAAAAAAAGAACTGACAAACATATGTAGGCTATGCATAGAAGAGTTTGGCATGAGTTTGCAGAATAGGAGACTGATGGTTCTTCATATCTAATTTCCTTCTACCTACTTTAAGATTACAAGCAGCTAATAGAGAGCCATAGGTCCATCGTACAATGGTGGTGCCTCCCATAACGGAAAACTTCCATACATGATAAACAGCATTCATTTCTGCAACAGGCTTCTGGAAGTGCTAGACACCCCTGAAACAAGCTGGACAATAGAATAAACAAAATTTTTGATCCTATAACAAATGCTATGCGCTTAACAGTTTTACATTTTGATGATTTTAAAAGATTTGCGTAATTCATGATAGAACTAATAATTTTAAACACTACATTAATTCCAACGATTAGTTTCATATTTCATTACATAGCAACGATAAAAGTGACAAGACAAGTTTAACGCAATCTCTTCTGGTCATATAACCATACACCATTCAAGGCTTCATCTCCTGTCACCTTGGCGCCTTCTATCATGATCATCGTCCCTCCTGTCTTTATACCTATCACCATGTTCTCGCTCTTCCCCCCTGCCTTTAAGGCTATCAGCGTCTGCACTTCTTTTCCTCTGACTTGGCTTATCCCTTGTGTCTCGCCGGTCACTGTCCACGTTTCTCTTCCTATAATCCCTGTCATCACCCCTCTCCCCATGGCGATCATCATCTGCACTTTTCTTTCTATAATCTCCACCATTGCTCCTTTCAATATAGTTATCATTATCTGCACCTCTCTTCCTATACTCTCTGTCATCCCTCCTTCCTGCATGGCTAGAATTATCTTTACTTCTTTTCTTATAATCTCCATCATCCCCCTTTTCTGCATGCCTATCAGTATCTGGAGTTCTCTTTCTATAATCCCATTCATCTCCCTTGTTATCATTTAGATCTCTTCGTCTATGCTTTTCTCCATCTCTTCTCTCTTCGACATAATCCCGCTCATCTCTCCTGTTATCATTTAGATCTCTTCGTTTATGCTTTTCTCCATCCCTTCTCTCTTCGACATAATCCCGCTCATCTCTCTTGTTATCATTTAGATCTCTTCGTTGATGCTTTTCTCCATCCCTTCTCTCTTCGACATAATCCCGATCTCTTCCACTTCCACGGGATTGACTTGTTTTACCATCGTGACGCATCTCATCCTCTCTGTATCTTCTACTTCTGTCAGTCGGCTTTTGCCTATCACTCCGGTCTTCATTTTCTCGATCCCTATGCCTTAGGTCTTCAGAACTCTGCCTATATGTCTTTTCTTTCTCACCTCGGTCACGTGGCTCATGGCCTCGATGTCGTTTTTCTCGTCTTGGACTTTCAGGAGTGTCTCCATCAAATACCATATCAAACCTACAACAATTAATAGTATGAGAGAGAGCATGAGAGAATCACACAAAGAAAGAGAGACCCATAATCACACTCAAGAGTACAAACCTAGAATTGTTCTCACCACCTCGCTGTCGGTTATCATCCTTTAGAATATAGTTCTGTTTGATGACTGAGCTACCAGTGCAGTCCTTGGCAACGTGATCAAGAGCACCACATTTGAAGCAGCCTCCTTTTAGAGCCAAGTAAATATATGGACAGATTAATTTCAGAGGAATTTTGAAACTTCTAAGATTTCAAAAGAGTGCCACATTCAAGAAACAATCCTTGAATGAATTAAATTACATGTGAGATGGGTTGATAAAGAAATAGACTCAGCTTCACTTGTGTTCCAACTACTGCCACATGAATGACTATATAATGATTTCCATTAATAGCCTAGAATTTAATATCAAGGTATGTGACAAGTAATTTGTCTGATTTTTTTTTTTTATGAACATCTAGACATCATGGAGTCAACCCAAATCCAGATGATAGGGGTGTTTCTAGCACACCAAAACCAAGAAATATTGAACTTTATTCGTCCAATATCAAATGCCTGGACCCTTTAAAACGATTTAAGTACGAATTGCAATGAAGTGTGTATGAATGAAATGAAGTGTGGATCATCAAAATTCCTGTCTTAATAACTATTGGTTAGCCCACAAGGACTTCATTTTCAGGAGTGAAACTTCTAGGCAATATGCATCCAGCTTTTGTACCTTTTGTTGGCAAACAATGATCAACAACAATACACCCCCCAGTACCCCCTAATGTCATATATCCAAAATCCACAGCTATGACAGCCAAAATCAGTGCAACTACCATGCAGGACAGTAAACAAGTAAAACATTTTGGCAGAGTGTAGACTCTAGTTTCTAAGAAGCTAATGTTGCATGATGCCCAGATTTCCTATTTTAGTCGTGTGTTGCAAAATAGTGTTGATTTATCATCAAAGAAAACCAAAACCCAACAAACAGAGAATCATAGGTAATGAACAGCTAGTAAATTTCCAACAGGAAAGGTATGGAAAATACTACTAATAGAAAGGATCAAATGCTCTTCATTTAGTGCTCTTCATTTAGTGCTCTTCAAGTGAAACAAGCCAGGAGAGAGAGTCAACCTTAACGTCGGCGATAAAAGGAAGGCAGAGCAGAATCTCATCATGCAATGCATGGAAATGTACATGAATGAGTGGGAAAATTATATAACACAAGTATATAGACATTGCAATTTTTACCTACCCGTTTTATTATCTTTACGTCTGTACTGGGACCACAGTTTTGAAACACTTTGACTAAAATCAACATGTATCCTTCGGTCATCGATCAGAGCATTATCCATCTGTCATTAGAAATAATAAAAATGAACAAAGTTTTGCTAAAACAAAGCAGCTATAAGACTTCTCAAAAAAAAAATACTTTAAATTATAAACTATTTACTCATTTATTCGATAGAGTAATTGGATTAGTCTGAATTAAAAGTACAAAGTTTATCATTTCTATTCTTGTTGATGTCCATTAGGTTAAAGCACACTATCTCCGTGTTTTTCATGGCTTTCAAAATGCATGTGGCAAAGGACACTCCACCACATCACAAATAGATTATGCCTACAGACTTCAGAAGACAATTAAAAGGGTAGCAATGTAGCAACATGAGGTCCTATTTTTTTCCTTTAGAATCCTTCTGATTTCAAGTTCAGGATGTCACTCAAGTAATTATTTAGATGAGGATAGAAGCAGAAGAGATGTCAGGCATCTCAATAGTAGTCTTTAAACAAGTAAAAATGATATATTAGAAAATGCCAGATGGAGGGCACAACTCATGTACACACAGTATACAAAAAGGCAAATCCAAGAAAGAGAGAGAAAAGAATTAAAGACCAAATCTTAAAGTTAAGGACATCAACAGAATCAATCAAAGAGCCAGATGTTTCATAAGAGTGATAATCAAAATCCATTCAGTATTTATGCACAGTTTCTTCACATCTTGATCAGGATAACACTCTTCAGCTGAAAGCTTTCCATTCCCGTTGTAATCTCACATCCCAACTCCGCCCTCCCCCGACACTCTGCCTCACCAACAAATCCTCCACAGACGCCTCCCTACTATTCCTTTTCACTGTTAGAAACCCTATATAGCTTACTAATCTCCAACTTTTCCTCACCAAACCCTAACCCTAATTCTTTAAAATCCTAGCAGTCTAGAACTTTCAAATCTGATTTGGTTTCTTTCACCTTTGTCCTATGTCATTATATATTCATTATTATCAAGTCTAGGAATTTCTCCTACTTTCCTTTACAGAGACACAGACAGTAAAAGAGAGTGCTCAGTTCCGAATATGAAATGACATTCTGTCTAGGGGATTCATGTTAATATTATTGTCTAGAAAATCCTCTCTCCTCGCATAGTTTTTAGAGTAACTTAAGGAGTTAAGGCACAATTCACACCTGGACAGTGGGATAAATGATCCCCACTCATATGGAAAAAGTGTTAGCTTTACTCTTTACCCAACTATTTATTCTATATACCTTTTTATCTATTCTTTTTACACATCAAATGCTGAAGCAACACATACGTGTATATGAACAATAAGGAGGGGGGAAAAATGGAAATTATGTATCATCAATCTCAGCTGTATCAATACCCTCTATACCAAAACATGAGGAAAAATGGGAAAAGTTTATTTAAAAGGTAAAAGAACATTGAAGTAGGGGCAGAAAAGTACAGTCCAATATTTCACATGAACCAAAGATTCTCCCCAAAAAACTATATTTTCAAGAGAAATTGTTACAATGTGCAATCTTGGTAAACCTTACAAGAACAGAATCTTACCAGCTTAAGCACTAGATGCATGTCGTTAGTACTTGATCAAGGACATTAGATATGCAGGCAGATAAGAAATATATATACGCAATATTTGAGAGAGAGACATCATTTCAGTCTGACATACCTTAAAATAAGCTTGTTCACATGCCTCATTCGTCTCAAACTCTGAAGTGGGAAAAGTAAATTGATTATAATCAGAATATGTCATCGGAAACTTGATTCTATAACAGATAGGAATAGACTATTAATTAGGCAACTGAAGGTATGCAAATCACTTGGCCACATATAGAGCAGGGTAGAAAGAACCAAAAATAAATGCAACAAAAGAGAAAGATAAATCTTGATATCCATGCTAAACTATAAATTCCTTTATTTAGTGGAAAAATCTTTGTAAAGATAAACAATCTTGAATGTTGTTCTCAGCTGTTCTTTCCCTTCCTTATTTTGTTCTATTTGTGGTTGGTTAGAAGCAAGGATCGCAGGTCATCTTAGTTGAGTAATTTCTCTTTATTGATAAGTTTTTCCTCACCCTCCACCTTGCTCTTATAAGGGAAAGAGGTTGCATTTGAGCTAAAGCTCATTGGCATCATACTGGCGTAATAATAATGTCCAAGTGAAAACTTAGGGATAGCCATCAACCTAAATATATCCCTCCTTTCTCCAAGCTAAAGATAAGGCACTACATAAAAAACCAGAAGAATTTTCTGTAACAGTTTATCACATTTTAAGTTACCTGTGAATAATAATAATTTGTTGTTGTTTATAATAAAAGAACTGGAAATTAAATTCTATTTGTTAGTCCAGTTGTCTTTGCAATCTGTATGTGGAAGTCAATGAAAATGTTCTGAATACCACATCAGAGGAAAACCAGAAGGGGGGGGGGGGGGGGGGGATTAGGTGTTGAAACCAAAATTCTGAATACCACATCAGTGGTCATTTCAGATTGGCCACTGGAACAGAAATGAATATTTCGGTACTAGTGCGTACCAATGTACTGTTTCAGGATTACCACTATAAATATTTTATATTTGCAAATATATATACTCATAAAATAAATTTAAGAACTACATAATTCATGCCATTTCATTACTCTGTAAAATTTTTAAAACATGAACAATAACCAAATAATTTCATATGTACCATCTTAGAATTATTCTCAAAAGAAAAATAAAAATAAAATTTTTAGAAATAGTTAATTTAAAAAATGAAAATTTACATAATTAGGTCTGATTTGGGGGAGGAAAAATTACCAAAATCCCAAAGTTCAAAAAGAATTACAATTTTAACCAAATTCTATTCCGAGCCAAAATGGAGTTTTCATCCAAAATAGGCCAAAATGCCTAGAACACCCAGGTATGGCCAATATTTGAGTTAAAACACAACAGAGGGTTTTATGTACTGGTTTATGCACCAGTATGGTACTGCCCGGTACGGAATTGGATTCAAAAACACTGAATGAAACTTTACTTTCTCATGCACAATAAATAAGACTTAAAAGGTATCCTAGCATAAAATGGCAAAAAAGCCACTCACCTATGAAAGCATAGCATAAACTGTCTCCAGTCTTAATGTCACGAATTATTTCAGCCCTGTCACCAGCATTTACTTATGATGAGAAATGCATCTAGCAAACTACAAACTAACAGGCCCCAGCATAATTAAATAATACCACAAGAAAGTTCTATCATTACTTACGATAATACAGTTCCAAAACGTGAAAAGATGGTATGCAAGTCCTCATCCTGCAGTAAAAAAATGTGAATATTAAATACGACCTTTACATGACCGACTCATTAACAAAGGGTTCAATAAGTCTATCAGAATTCAGATTGTTATTGCATTCTAGAGCAGCAGCTTCCTAATAAAAGGAAGGATAGACATTCCCTATCACTATGAGAAAAAAACACTCACTTCAGTAACTGGATTCAGTTTACAAACAAATAGCACATTATCAGGAGGCTTTATTTCAGCATCAGGAATATCTCCAATCTGTATGCAGATCAGGCAAAGAAAAAAAGAAAACAAATAAATAAAATTAAAATGACGACATAGTTTATCAAAATTGGAAATTTAGGCTAATGAATACTGATACCAATATACATGTACCCAATACTTACACTTTCAAGTACAACTGCTCTGGAATGTGCTTCCTTTGTGCGGAGAACCTCCTCAAGCTCTGAAGCATCTAACTGCTCATCCATGGGCACCCAATCATCCTCAAGCCGCACATTATCATCAACCTAGTTACAACATTGGCGTATAAGTCATAACTTTCAAACAAAGATGCTTGCCTAGAAGCCACCATATGCTCAGAGAGCCAACAAAAAAAATTGAATTAACCTAGTTGACCCAGTCATCTATTCGCCTTTTTATTGCACTGCACCAAGTAATATTAATTTATTTACATCATTTTGGACGTATTAAACTAACATCGAAATATCTGCCAAATTAGAATTTTCAGAATTCCTAGTTCGAATCCCTAGGCAATGACCATGACATCAAGATGAAAGCACTCCAACTTGGTTTTGAAGCTTTTGATAAGCATATGATTCAATTAAATTTCTGACAAACATTAAAATGACTAAGATTTCCTTATGACTCCTTTCTAATTAGCTTCATCTCTCCCCCAATTATGATTGATTAATATCTGTATTCTGGTCATTACCTCATCTTTTGGTTTTCCTTCTGGCGAAGCATCAGGAATCAAGTCAGCTATCTGGGGAGGATCATCAAAAGGATCATCCAGTATGTATGTGTGTTTGATTCTGTTCAATAAATGAAAATGCAATAAACTTTGGTATCAAGAGAAAGTCAAGAAAATTTTAATTTCAGAAGCATAATACATTGTCACTACATCAACAAAATAATATATAAAGAGAGAAAGAAGAATCAACCGAATATTCTTAAATGGTCGGCCCTTCTCATCCACATAAGCTTCATTTATCCTCGTCAATGTATCAAGCCCTTCTGCGATCTCCCCAAAAACCTGCAATGACCCAAAAACACTATTCAGATAGATTATACACCAAGAAACTCTCCTCGCATATCAAAATAGAAACATTTTTATCTAGAAGGGGATTTCACTCTCTGCAGCCTTATACAGCAGACTCAATATTTCCTAGAAAAAGGTTTGGTCCCCAGTCCTAACAAACCAGTTCTTCATTCTTCAAAGTGATGGTTGTCAAATTGACTAACATCCCCCCTCCCCCAGGGAGACAAATTCAGTTATCATGCCCCAAATCTGCCCTTCAAATGTAAAAGTGTATTACAAAACAGAACCCCCCTCATGTCTTTCCATGAAACAGCTTGTCAGAAGGTCAAGCATCCCACACATGTTAAAGCAAGAACCTAATACTTTTGTTGGACAACCATCAAGGCAAACTAATGCATGACAAGCTTAAATTAAGCTTAATCACTCAATTTAAGGCTGCAATTTAGAACCACAAGGATCTCTTAAACGCCAATTGGATGGTGCAGAACATAATGACTTTACAGAAGGAAGGGACAGATAAGTAAAATGTTTTCAAGTCTAAATGCTGATAGAGAGTGACACTCATTCCATGAAAAAGTTTGCAAAAATCAAGCTTTAAAAACAATATTACATATTGGTCTCCATATTGGTGAGCTATCAAAATGATATATATTAGGCACTACGGACATTGTACTATAGTGATCAGCCTATATGGATTACCAATCCCAAAGAAAAATAATAATAATAATAACTAGCTTATATGGATATGATTGGGTAACAAGTCTATCATCTAAATTGAAAGAATCTTTTTAATTTCTCATCAAGGAGTACCAGTTACTCAATACAAAACCAATAACTTCCATCCGAAACTCATACAAAAAACAAAATAACTTCCATTCGAGACCAGCATAATGTAGTTTATATAAATTTGTGTACATGTACAAATTTACCAGAAATGAGCAACATAATTAGGACTCCCACAAGATTACAGAAGCAGCCACACATTCAAATATCAAACACACAAGAACCTTCCGGTCAACATTGCATCCATGATGTCTAAAGGAAAATAAAGCACTAACCACAACCTTCCCAAAAAATGCAGACTAAGCAAACCAAACAAAGAGAACTAGAAAAGAGCTGAAGCACTCCTCCCCCTCTATTCCCATTCTCTATAAAAATAAATAATAAATAAGTAAATAAATGGCCTCTCTTAATCAACAAGGTCAAATTTTAAAAAAAATAAATAAATAACTAAAATAATAATAATAATAATAATTTGTAATGGTTTTCTCAGCATCAGAAGTATGTCCACATTTCTGATTAAACCAATGAAATTAAACAAGCACACAACATCACAAAAGAGACAAAAAATATCATAAAAGTCAACAATTCTTTATTCCTTTGAGAAAGCAGCAATTATTAATTCAAGATATAGTAACCAACAGGTCACTGGGATCAGAAGACTCACAGTGTGCTTCTCATCTAGATAGTCAAGATCATCACGCAGTGTGAAATAGAACTGAAAACAAAAGCAATTTTAAGAGTAAATAAATAGGCTAGGATTAAAACCAAACAAACTCTATTTCCCAATAAGATGCAGAAGAAACTTTGAATGCGTCTTCATCTTCATAAAGCTATATAAAGCAAAAGAATTCTCGGTACCATTAAGAAAGAAAAACACTCTAATACCTGAGAAGCATTAAGATTCTCTCCAGCACTGGCCATGGCAACAGTGCCTGTCTTAGAATGCTTTAAATCATGATGAATCTCATCATTGAAAAAGCGAGCTTGGTCGCCATAAAGAAATCTGAAAGTAGAATGTAGAATGGAATAAGTACGTTCTGCCTCGTTATGTAAGAACTAAAGTTACTTATAATAGCAGATACCAACTAACTAGACTATTGTCATTTTATTAATAACCAATTGCCCTAAAAGCTTAAGTTAATAGGAAATAGTGAATTTAATCATTTCACCATAATTCTAACACTCCCTCACATGTGGGTCCAACGCATGGAATTTTTAACTCATTAAATGGGAAGTAAAGTATAGACAGGGTTCGAACTCAAGATCACATGCTCTAATACCATAATAAATTACCAATTGTCCCAAAAACGTAAGATGTTAAAAAATGGTAAAACTTAATCATTTACCCATGATTCTAACATATAGAAGGTGTAACAAATTAAATCCTAAAATTCTAAAATACAAATTAACCCTAGGGTTTCAAAATGTAACGAATTAATCGCTCAGCCTATATAAAACCCCAAACACAATGCTTATCCAATCAAATGTGCTAAGGTTTAAAATTAAATCTTTTTAAGCAAATATGATATACATACATATATGTGTGTAGGGAAAATGATATATAAATTTCTAGTCAGCTTGCTTCAGGAAGATGTTCTTACTTGTAGATTGAATCGCCACCGGACCCGGTACCGGTGGGGTCACCGGTTTGTGCAGTGAAGTCCTTCTGGACCGTGTGAAATAGACACCCATTGTAATACTTGATTCTGAATCAACCATGTTATAATAATAATTTGTAAAAATTACACAAATTTTATAATTAGTTTCTGAAGAAGATACACATTTGTTTGATCGCAACCTGTAAAAATAAATAAATAAATTCTCAAAGCTAATGAATCAGTTAAAGACTTACTTGCAAAGCTTCAAGAAGTTTTTGGAGGTCAAGGGGCACTTGTCTGTGTGCAAATCCACCACTATGTCCCCTAAGCTCGTCACTATCAGCACCGACATCCTTATCAATTTTTGGTGAAGCGAAGCGAAGCGAAGCGAAAGGGCGATAAGAGATGAAGCGAGAGTAGAGGCGGTGGTGAGCGGTGGTTCTCGGCGACGACAAGGTGGGCGAACGATTTCTGGGGGCGAGGAGTATCCGAGTATAAAGCTACGAAACTGTCTCCATTTTAACTATTTTTTACATTCAGTGGGCTAGGGGAACGACGGCGTTTCCCACAGCCCTTTAGTTTCTTTCCTTTTTTTTTTAAATAATTTTTTTCAATCTTTTGAAATTAAACAAAAAAAATCCAAAACGATGTGGTTTTGGTAAGTTAACCGCAGCATTTAACAGAAGATTAAGGAAGAACTGAATTAACTATACTTGAAACTTATAGGACTAAAATGACAAAACTCTAACTTAGAGAATTGAAATGACAAAATGTGAAATTTAAATGATCAGTTTTGCATTTTAACTTAAATATTTTATGGTCGGTCAACCTGTTATTATATTTAGGTTTGACTGGCAATTTTATAGTAACCCAAACACACATAAATGTTTTTCTCAAAAATAAAAAATAAACACAAATGCAAAAAATATTTTTCAAAAATCAATTTATGTAGAAACAAATACAAGAATTTAACCTTTTTAAGTTCACTTAAAATTTCAGCCAAGTCAGTTGAAATCAGAGTTTAAAATTTAAAACTAAAAAATGTTAAATTCATAAATATTGTCATTTTATAGAGTGAGAATTTATCTTCAATAAAGAGTAACATTTATCTCATCGATTGCAATATTTTTTCTTAGTAGACTATGGCAAATATAAGCCTAATTAATTTATATTATGGTAATTCTTTAAAAAATAAAATAAAAATAATAATGTGGGGGCAGAATGGTCAAAACACGCATTTGGGTCTTGGGCCTGATTTGGTGGAGCAAATCTGTCCGAGCATAGCCTTTGAAGCCCATAAGCCAGTTCTTGCTAGAAAGGTTGATAAGGTTGTCCAAGAAGGGGCATCTCCTCGGCTAAGTCAAGTGAAGATCATGTGACACGTCATGGTGTTTGGAGAGAGAATTCTGGAAGGTCTGTTGGGTAAAAATATTTTCCACATAGCTATAGAGAGGAAGAACGCATGAGAAATATCATGGAAAAAACTGTTACCACCGCATTAAAAACTCTGCACCTACCTCCTTGGCCGCATTAATGGAGAATTGATCTCTGAACAATAACAATTAGCCTTACTACTATTGCTTGGAGACTTCAAAATGGCGGTGAATGGGACAAGTATCTAAATTGATGATCTGGCACATACATGGAAGATAGAGAGAAAAAGGAAGGGAGGATAAAAGGAAAGGGGGAACATTCAAGCAGGGGGAGGAAAAAAAGAAAGAAAAATATTATTGTACACACTACCTTTAACTATACTCGATTGTTGAAAGAGGAAAGGGCAATACAAGATATCCTCGGCCTACGTCCGAGGAGAGTTTCTGTCACATAATCATTTCATTGCACGTGTATTGGCGATTTAGCCCACCATATTTTTTATCTAACATTCATAAAATCTAGGGTTCTAGCCCACCCTCTACAAATTGGATTGTATAAGGCCTTTTGGGCCTGAACTCATCCCAAGGTTGGGTCCGGGTACAAATTGTGCACTTACAAATAATATGGTATGGTATGAAATATAATAGAGAATACATTAAAAACACTCACATAATAAACTATCTTTTTTTTCCTTTCTTTTATTTCTACCTCACTTATATATATATATATATATATATATATATATATATATATATATATATATATTTTTTTTTTTTTTTTTTTTTTTTTTTTTTTCGGATAGGTCTACCTCACTTATATTGTTAACCCTATGGTTTTAAAAACAGCCAACTGGATCCATTTTTTATTCTTTAACCGTTCTAGTTTTAAAACCATAGTTAACACCCTCAACGTCCTTAAGGAATATATTGTTTTACATGAAACAAATGTCAATGGGCAATTACCAAGTAACTACCCCTTGGATATGTTGCCACGAACATTAAAACTATCGCATACAACTGCATGTGATCTTGGTCCATATCTTGCACTACCAACACACCATCAAGGCCTCCATTAGAGCATCCACAATAGTGGTGTTAAATAACTATATTGCTATTTTAAGCACCACCAATACTTAAAAAGTATGTTGCAGTAGTGGTGCCATGGCTAAAAAATAATAATATTTTATTAAACTTTTCTTAATAAAATATTTCTTTTGATTTTTGTTGGTTGAGTCTTCTACAATTTTTTTTTTTTTTTAAATGGCACAATGAAGGTCTTGCCATTTGAAGATTATAGTTTAATTTCTCATTTTGAAAATGCTGATAGTAGAACTGTTGCCTTGTACTATGTGATGTTCACAATCTTTATGCCATTTTTGTGTTACAAACATCAAGAAAAAAGTTGCATACATGGTGGATGTGCGTTCTCTCTGTATATATCCTTGTGCAAAGTTGCTTGCACTTCTCCTTGCAACTATATTCCTTACAAGATTTGGTGGATTAGCATTCTACGAAGTCAGTGAGAGTAGCTTTGCTAAGCTCTTTGGCTTGCTTGGACTTTCATAGTTGACATGGTTAGTACTATGCAGAGGGTTGTTTGTCTCCATAAGTTCAGGAGGCATGTTGAAATTTGCAATGGTGGTTGGGCTTGTTTCTTAAGCTATCTCAAAAAAGGCGGATTCACTACGTACGGAAAGGAAATGATGAAATGAACCACGTAATTAAGCCTGGACTTTCATGGTTCATTGAAATGAACCACATAATTATTTTTTAGCCCTCTCTCTCTCTCTCTCTCTCTCTCTCTCTCTCTCTCTTTATATATATATATATATAAAGAACCACATGCTTATTTTTCAATGGAATGACAAATTGTTGATCTTCTTGAGTGTATTTGAGTTTGATGCACTTGCATAATCTAATTTTCATTGGCAATCTTCGAGCAATATCTAGATTTCCATTAACCTTTGGATATTGTTAAGATATAGTCTTGGAGTGATTGGTTTATATCGTGATTTAACTTTGGAAAGTTGTTATGGAACTTTTGAGATACCACCATATGTTATTTATATATTACCAAAAGTTTTATCTTTAAGAAATTAAGACATTGTTGAAAGCATGAACTTAACTGTTGAATTTTATGCCTAATTATGGTTCTTGAGATTAATTAGAATAGGAAAATGGGTTGATATGAATTATTGAGAGTTGCCTTGTTAGTGCAAGGTTCCTGCCGAAAGTTTAGTTTCAAACATATGTTGAGTGCATATGAAGTTATACTTGATGTTAGCACCCTTTTATAACATTTTTAGCATTTTGGTTCCAAAGTTATCGGATGGTGTAAATTAATGACTCTTGAAAGGGAATCTGCAAAGTGCAACGTCGAATGATAATAGCAATGGCAAACAAATGTACCTCATTTTGTTGATTTATCTCATTTCAGTTTTCTTGTTACATTCTTTCTTCCTTGGGATTAGCTTTTGCGGTACTAATTTACTCCAATTATATAATGAGAAATATTACTTTACATGGTACTTATATAATTCCAACAAATGTACCACAATCAGTGATGGGACTATACTTGGACTTGGGGGGAGCAGTGCCCCCCTCCCCCAAAAAAATTTTCATTTTTTTTTATAGTATATGTATGTGTATTAAATTTAGCAATTCGTTTCAATAAATTTGTTATTTGCCACCCTCCAAAATATTATTGATCTTTTTAAAGGCTATAAAAAATATTATTGATCTAAAATCTGAAATAAATTTAACAAGCTCAACAACAAAATTTACCAATATCAATTTTAAGCCCAAACAACACCCCAAAACAAACCCACACAAGACACAAACAAAAAATAATATAAAATAAAAAACTCCTAAGCCAATTCTAACTAGTCTAAGTGAACACCCACATAGGGATGGCAATGTGGCGGGGAGGGGCGCAGCCTAAGGATGGGGTCTTCGTCCCTGCCCCGCATGGTTTTGTCTTGCCCCATCCTAGCCCCGCCCTGCATGACGGGGAAAACTTTCTCACCTCATCCCCGCCCCTTGGGGACCCACAAAGCCCCGCCCCACCCTGTAAAATTTTACTTTTTGTTAATTTGTCTTACAACTAGTACAATTTTTTTAATGAAACCTATTTCATTAATAAAAATATACTTGAAATTACAACTAAATTTATTCCATCAAATTTAATCAATTTTTAGAAAAAAATTGAATAATATATCTTAGTGTTTAAGAAAACAATCACAAAAAAAAAAAATAATAATAATAATAATAAATCTCATAGTATAACACATAACAAAAGAAATGCAAAGAATCACATTAAGTAGAATAAAATAAGCTAATATTGATATGTTTGTTTAAATAGTAAGGTTTTAAGGTATGAAAAATTTACAATTATAACTCTTAGCAACGCGAGGCAGGGTGGGGTAGGTCTAAAAAGTCTATACCCATCCCCGCCCTGCCCCGTGGTGTGGGGATAAAATCTTGCCCCATACCCGCCCCACCACCTTTTTGGGGTGGGAAAAACTCGCATGAGGCGAAGCGGAACGGGGCAGAATTGTCATATCTGGACTCATCTGACAACACACAAGACACCCAAAAAAATGTTTTTTTTTTTTAAAAAGGTTTTTTTTTTTTTAAAAACTTAACTTTCTATTGAGAAGTGCTACGTCAACAACATTTTCAAGATAAATCACACGCAGTAAGTTGTTATTGGTTCTAATTTGAATCCACAACTTAAATTACTTATTTACCAATTCATAATAACCAATAATAACTCACCACTTACAATTTGTTGTAAAAATATTGTAGACATAACATTTCTTTTCTAGATGAATGCTTATTTGGAGCTTCAAAAAAAAAAAAATTGTTTGTACTTTTGCCTCCCTAACTTCAAGTCCTGGCTCTATTCCTGACCACAATTTCTTCTTGATTTTAGTTTCCTCTCAGTATAACTTTTAATGTATTACATGTCCTATTATAATTTTTGTACTTCTTTCTTATATAGTAAAATTAATGTCTTATTTAATGGTGCAATGTCTAAGTACTTCAACACTCAAATCATTATGTTTTGACTTTGTGTTATAAGTGGATTCTAAAGCTAACCTTAATTGTTAATATTTTGTTAGTATGGGCCTCGCTCGTGCAACCCAAACTAATAATCTCTGTATAACTACTCAAACACCAACTTGGATTTTTTTTTTTTTTTTTGAGAGAAAAAAAGGCTTGTAACAGACCAATAAAAGACAAAATGGCATTTTGCTACTCCGGTTTTGATGTTAAAAATCATGAAAATCTCTTCATACTCCCTCTAGAGTATTATATATTTTCTATGATGAGTCAAAAGCCAATTAAATTGATATAAAGTGAAATTTGGTACAATATTCATGTTTTTGTCATCATCAAATGATAACAGTCAACTCAATTTATCCCCTCATAGACTAAAGTAAACACGTGTAAGCATTAATCTCAAAATAGTTTGCTCATGGATAATTTGAGCCAAAAAAGACATTTGCTAGGTATCTCCACCATGAGATTTAATGGAAAAGAGACAAAAATCTTCACATATAAATAATATAAATTCAAGATCAACATAGATTAGGTCACATGTTATATGTCATTCATTGAATACCAAATTTTGCACCTCTTTACCACCAGTATAAACTTGATCACTTCACACAATGATCAATCTTGCTCTCGCTTTACATCTTATCAATCCCAAAATGGAAAAATAATTTTCTAAAATTAAAAAAAAAGAAGGTGAAAATACTATTTTCATTCCTATATTTTCACCTCATTTCTACTTTGTTATTTAGTCCCTAAAATAAAATTTTTTTAAAAAAAAACGTGTTTTATTTTAGTTCCTACCGTCATCTCACTAACAAAAATTGTCTACGTGGCAAACAGAGTGTACAGTTGGCACACTAAATGCTAACGTCAACATTAAAATAATAAGAAAATTTTTTATTTAGCATTTTAAAAATGCCATGTCTTTTAAAATTAAAATATTAATTTATTAATTTTAACTCAATAAAAAAAAAAGAAATAAACAGAAATAAAAATTAAAAATCATTAAATTGAGATTTAGATTTAGCTCGAGTAAGAACCATAAAGACACAAACTCAGAAAATTCAAAACCCAAAAACATCAGTCACATATCTCCAAAAAAAAAAAAAAAAAATTCAAATCCAGGTCAACACAAAATTAAATGCAAATAAAACCCCTCACATGACACCAAAACATCATAGGCTGATCAATTGTTTTCTATTTTCACACCACACGGCCACACTTTCAGCTCAAACTTTTTCTCTCTTGGCTCAAACTTTATCTCTCTAAGTTCTTGGGATCTTGGTTTGATGGGTTTGATATGGGTTAGAAAGAGAGAGGCTGAGTCGGTTTGATCTAGGTTAGAGAGAGATGTTGAGATCAGTTACGTTGTCACGGCATGGCTAGCGGCGACATGTGGGTTAAGATCAACCAAATGGGGAGTGATTTTAAGAACTGTGGCGGTCGGGTTCTGGTTTTTATTTTCCTGCGTAATCTGGGTTTTTTCTCTCATCTCACATTAGATGTTTTTGGGTTTTGAATTTTCTGGGTCTTGTTCTTGTCTGTTCTTCCTCAGTCTTTCTCTTTCTTTGACACACTCTCTGTCTGAAAGCTCTTTGTGGGAGTGTCAATGGTGGATCTGAAGTTAACATTTCTGAAGGTATAATTGGTTCTGAAATCAGAGCTCCTTGAAGACTCTGCTTTTGAGTGGATAGATGATACTCGTCAATGGGTTGAGCTGGTTCATTTCCTTTCCATCTCATATTCCTATAATGTTTCTCATTTGCTTTCTCATAATTCAAGCTCTTCTTTTTGCTCTTTCATATTTCATAAAGTTTCTATTTTTTTCATGGCGTTGATTATTATTTTTACTTTATAGGAAGCTATAAGTTCAGATGCCATTCCTTACATGTTATCCACATTTTTTGCTTGAAACTAAGAAACCCCAAAAAATCAATCAATGAGAATGACTGTGTTTTGAATGGCTAGTACGAGAGATTTGGGTTAACTGATATTGTTAAAAGAGTCTTTGGAAAACATTGAGATGGTAAATGGTAATATGCATGTACTAAGAACTAAGAATTGTAGATCTGATGTTAATTTTTTGGGTTTTAAATTTTCCGGGTTTGTGTTCTTGCTCAAATGTTTAATGTGTTCATGTTTAATTTATCAATTTTATCTGGGTTTGTCAAGATTGTTGGCATGAATTCTAATGTGTTCATGTTTAATCTAATGTGGATCTGAAGTTTAATTTTGTATTCTTATTTTCTGGGTTTGTAATTTTTGGTTTTTAATTTTGTGATCTTAGATTAGGGTTTGTATTCTTGTGGTTTTTGTTCAAAATAAACTTAGATCTTAATTTATGTAATTTTTTTGGATTTAATTCTATATTTAATTTTTTTTATTTAGTTAAAATTTGATAAATTAATTTTAAGAATTTAGGTGCTAATTTGGCATCTTTTTAATGGCATATAAATTTTTTTAGGGTAAATTACGTATTTGATCCCTATTCTATACATCATATTTCAATTTGATCCCTAACCTTTTAATTGTGTCAATTTGGTCCCTAACCTTTCTTTACCGTGTCAATTTAATCCTTACAGTTATCTTTTGGATGAAAATTAATGACATGTCTAATGGCCAAAATAAAAAATTAGCTTCTATTGATGTGATAATAAACTAAAATTTTATTTTGGCTATTTGCTATGTAAACAATTTTCATCTAATATATAATGGCAAAGACTAAATTGACACGACATTAAAAGGTTAAGGATCAAATTGACACAATTGAAAGGTTAAGGACCAAATTGAAATATGGTGTAAAGGCTAGGGACTAAAGATGTAGTTTACCCATTTTTTATTATTATTTTAAGAGAAGTGTTACGTCCATAACATTTTTACAACATTTTCACAACAAATCACCGGTGGTTAGTTGTTATTGGTTCAAATTTAAACTCAACACTGAGATTACTTTTTTAATCCAACAATAACAACTAGTAACAACCTGTCACTTAGAATTTGTTGTAAAAATATTGTGAACATATCATTTCTCTTATTTTAATGGCTACGTCAGTATTTAGTGTGCCAACTATACACTCCGTTTGCCATGTAGACAATTTCCATTAATGAGATGACGTTAGGGATTAAAATAGAACACGTTTTTTTAATTTTTTGGACTAAATTTGGTAAAATTAAAAAGTAAGGATTAAAGTGGAAATGAGGTGAAAATTTAGGCACGAAAATAGTATTTTCGCCATTAAAAAATATAGCAATTACATAGTAAATTCTATAGCATCCCAATAAGCATACACACATGAGCATAATAGTTACATATTGACATATATAATTATTTCTTGTGGTGAATTAGACTAATACATTATATCTTATTATGCTCATCAACAATACAATGATCAACTACTCAAAATATATATATATATATATATATATATATATATATATGTATATTCACCAAATTTATTTTCATAGAATTAACACGAAACGAATTATATATGTCAATATGTTACTATTGTTGGTTAATTCTAAGCATGAGGTATTTGTCAAAGTATACGAAACAATATGAACATAAGGTCTATGTCAAAATTGATGTCAACAAACAAGTTGGATTCTATATTTTTAGATAAACTGAAGTAAACAAATGAAGAAAAAGAACACATGCGCTTAGGTTCATTCATATCCAATAACCCGACAATGTAATTCCTCAAATTAATTGAAAAGAATACTTGAAAATTCATATCCAATGATCCATCTTCAAATTACTTGAGAATTCATATCCAATAACCCATCTTCAAATTACTTGAAAATTCATATCCAATAACCTATCCTAAATTACTTGAAAACTATTACATGAAAATCTATAGATGTCATCAAACCCATATTCCCAAAGGCTTAAATTGTCTTAGCACTAGTTATAGGAATTATGACCCACTCAAGCTGTGCTGCATCTTCTTTATCAATGGGACAAGGTAGTAGTTTAAAAAAAAAAAAAACTCCCAGACTTTAAGTCAAAAATGTGAAGGTAGTTATCAAACTACCTCAAATGATAGATTGCATTGGGCTTAACTCCTTTTGCTGCAACACAACATATAGCCGAATTGTTCAAACCCACGTATACAGAGAAAAAAACTATCTGCTCTCCTAAGTCATGAACTGGCACCAATTCGTGCGTAGAAAAATCCATTTTGAAAATCAAAAAACAAAAAACCAAATTTGGATTTTCTGCCAAACTCATCTTCACAATATATAGCAGCTCATTATCAGAGTCAACAAGATAATCTTTTGTCAAGTAATCTCGAGATGATTTAAGAAAGTTGTTTCTGGTAACTTCTATAAACTGAAGATCTGTTCCTACGATCTGAGCACTAAACAATGCATATCTAGGAGGATGGCATCCAACTTAGTCAGAAAATAAATACTCCCTCCAAAAATTGTCGCAGCAGCTATTTGAGTCACTCGCTCAGACTCAAACAATTGTTTCTTAAAATCTCTATCTCCAGGCTTGCAATGGAAGAATTCAAATGTCACAATGAAAAATACGTAACAATCATCAGTGGAATCAGCCGACACTGAAGAAAGGAGGCAAATATCAGAAATGTGGTAGTGTTCCATCATCGGAAGTGGCACCACCTCTTTAGTTATCAAAATTCAGCAAAGAAACAAACATGGGCTCATCCTTCAAAACCAGCCATTGGTTTCTAGTAGCACATACGAACTTCTTGTGCATCTCCAGAATACTGCATGTGAAACACTGACTCTCTAGAATATTGCTACTGTATTGGCTGTCTACAATTGGATATCACACATCAACTGGATGGCACATTGACTCTCTATACAGATAGTCAAACCTTTGTTGATGTGTGTCATCCAGTTGTAAACAGTCAGTACAGTAGCAATATTCTTAAGAGTCAGTGTTTCACATGCAGTATTCCAGAGATGCACAAGAAGTTCGTATGTGCTACTAGAAACCAATGGTTGGTTTTGAAGGATGAGTCCATGTTTGTTTCTCTGCTGAATTTGATAACTAAGGAGGTGGTGCCGCTTCCGATGATGGAACACTGCCACATTTTTTATATCTGCCTCCTTTCTTCAGCGCCGGCTGATTCCACTGATGATTGTTACGTATTTTTCGTTGTGACATTTGAATTCTTCCATTGCAAGCCTGGAGATAGAGAATTCAAAGAACAATTGTTTGAGTTTGAGCGAGTGACTCAAATAGCTACTGCGACAATTTTTGGAGGGAGTATTTATTTTCTGACTAAGTTAGATGCCATCTATGCGTTGTTTAATGCTCAGATCATAAGAACAGATCTTCAGTTTATAGAAGTTACAAGAAACGACTTTCTAAAACCATCTCAAGATTACTTGACAGAAGATTATCTTGTTGACTCTAATAATGAGCTACTATATATTGTGAAGATGAGTTTGGCAAAAAATCCAAATTTGGTTTTTCGTTTTTTGATTTTCAGAATGGATTTTTCTACGCACGAATGGGTATTAGTTCATGACTTAGGGGAGTGGACAATTTTTTTCTCTGTATACGTGGGTTTGAACAACTCAGCTATATGTTGTGTTGCAGCAAAAGGAGTTAAGCCCAATGCAATCTATTATTTGAGGTACTTTGATAACTACTTTCACATTTTTGACTTAAAGTCTGGGAGTTTTTTTAAAAACTAATACCTTGTCCCATTGATAAAGAAGATGCAGCATAGCTTGAGTGGGCCACTGCCACCACGCTCCACTGCCCACAGCTACTACCACAACCACCACACACAACCTCAACCCCCAACAACCAAAATCACACACCCTAACAGACTGAAAACCAAATTACAAGCCCAAACCTAAATCACAAAACTAAAATCAAATCATAGAATCAAACACAAATCCAAACTAAAAATCCCTTATTTTCAAACCTTAACAACCAAAACCAAATGAAAAAAAAAAAAAAAAAATATCTCAATTTTCAATTCCCACACTTGCTAATCAAACAGGGAGCCAAAAAATAAAAACCAAGAAGGAAAATAGAAAGAGCTAAAGAGAAGAGAGTTCGGCCTTGAATTGAGAGAGAGAGATTCCCATCATGAAGTTGGTGGTGAGTGGTGGCGTGCTTGTGAAGATTGTCCATGGAGGTTTAGCCTTGGAGGAGAGGAGCTTAAGTTGAAAAATAGAGAGACAAAGTTGTTGGTATAGAGAGAAGTGAAAACTAAGAGAGGAGAGAGAAGAGAGGAGGAAAAAAGATTGAAAAAAAGACGGTGGAATAAAATATTGATTTTTAGTTTAACTTGTTGTTACAGTGAACTGTTATAGATAATAGCTCACTGTAGCTGAGTGCAAAAAATTATAGCATTTGACATATTTGATGTAGTGTGTATTTTGTGTGTTCGTTATTATTAATAGCATTTTAGCATTCTTGATGTGAATACTCTAAGTGTTGTAATTATAAGATCCCAAGATGGTGGAAGGCTATTTAAAATGGTAGCTACTTGCATTTTGTATAACACAGAATTATCGGTGTTAGCCAATTATTTGGCAGAAAGTTCCACTATATTAATATGACCACCTAAATAATCACCTTCATTTATACGTGTACTATTAAATTTATCTGATAATAATTGAACATGCGTGTCAGATTTTGGTCCATATTTAGCTTTTAAGACTTCCACCAATCCCTTAGCAGTTTCTTTATCTTCAAACAGAAGGTACTATATTGTTTTTCATATGGTGTAATATAGAAGCTTTAGCAAGTAAGTCATACACTTCCCACTTATCTTTGGCTTTAATTTCCTCATGGTCATTTTTATCTATTGGTACATGTTTTTTTGTTGACAATGTATATAAAGTCATCTCATGCATTAATAAATATTTTATATGATGCTTCCATGATCGAAAACTAATGCCATTAATAATTTCAATACGATTAGAATCAAATGAGATATATAAAAATAAGTATAATGTGATAACAAAATAGAATTATTAAACACACCAAACTTAGAGTCTGTTTGGGATCCGCTTATTTTGCTGAAATTGAAAACTTATTGCTAAAAGTACTGTAGCAAAATAATCTAAAAGCTAGCTGATTGTTTTTTGGTTGAAAGTACCGTAGCTGAAGCTTAAAGTGCTGAAAGTACTATAGCTAAAGCTGATACTGTACCTTCCAAGTTATGTTCCATTAACCTTTCCTAAATAGACCACCATCATTTAAATAACATAAGTCCAAGTAACTGCCCATTATTACACACTCATAAGCATCTTTTCATTATTGCAATTCATTTAAATAGCCCAAGTAACATTGTGTACATAAGTCTCTGGAGGAAAAATAAACATTGTGAACATAAAAACATGCGACAAATAAGAGTAACAATTTATCAATGAAAAATTTACCTACTATGGAGTTATCCTGCTGATGTGTGAAACTATTTTTGGATGTTGTGAGGACTGTGTAACTGTTTCTACAGAGGTAGAGGAGTTGTTTCTGTAGCTATATCTCTAAATCCAACAATCGAATTCTCTATTTGCAAAAAGGCCCTTCCTAGCTATTATATGGTGGAGAATCTAATGCCCCTGTGATGACTAATGATTTAGCCTCAAGCAAACTGCGATTGAAACATACTTCAAATTATAAATTTTGATAAGTAATTACATGAAATTGTTTGTCTAGTGGGTAGAGCTAATCTCAATAAGCAAAAAAATAAAAATAAAATCCTAAGACTATGGGACACAAATAAGTATAATTAACAATTTAGAATAATAGAATCTTATTTAGCATGTCCATTCCCATCATTGGAACACTAGTGGCCTCCATAAACTGTATACTAAAAGAAAGCGGGGAGACATGTCATAGCCTATCTTTGCAACCAAACCCAAAGTTTCCCAACTCATTTTTTGGTTGATTTGAAGTCAGAGACAGTGAGATCTAGTAGGACAATTGATGTTTAGCTTAAATCACTTCCATTTCCCAAGCCAAACATGTCTTCAACACCACTTGCCACCCTCTTTCTTCGCTCAACAATCATCTCTGAATATGCCTTATAAAAGAGAATGATTCAAAATTACTTTCCTTCATTTCTTCTTTTTGTTTCTGTTTCTCTAAATGCAAATACTAGAACAGCTAATCCAAATTCTATTTCTTTCTAAAATTCCAAAAGGAAACAAACGGTATGTGAACATGTTTTAAAGAATCCTAAGCAGATTTATGTCTATCTATTTCATGGTTCTTGATCATTCCCCCTAAATTCTTAGCAAGGGAATAACATGATTATTGTGAATAACTATTCAACTTAATCTATGGTTTGCATGAAATAATAACAAGGTTATCAACAACAGGCCTTGGAAGGGCTAGCACAACAATTTGACCATCTCCTTGAAAGCCTTAAAGCCCGAACTAAAACATTGAAACTGGACTTTCCCAGGTTTGCAGGGCAAAATCTTTCTACTTGAATATATTCTTTCTTCCGCAAAAAGGTTGTAACATGACCAAAATTACAAACCAAAAAAAAGCAACAAAAATGATACAACTACGTCACAATAGAGTTCAATAGATATATAGTTATGATGGAAAGAGTCAAGCAAAGTTATTAGTTTACATATTGTTCTGTGCAACCTTGGGCAGTGATATAATGTAAGAACAAAACCCAACATCTCTATAGCTATTTCACACCTTTCTAACACTACAGAAAATTCATACAGCACAGACAAGAAAACAAGAGTAAAAGGAGAGACCAAAAATTGTACTAATAAACAGGGACACTTCTTAACAAAAGGCTAATAAGTTCCCTAGCCTTGATCATAATATATGAGTCCCTATCTTTCTGACACACAGAGAAGAGAGAATCATGAAATTAATCTTTCAAATGTAAAACAATGAAAAATAGAAACTTCAGGTAGTATTTAGAGAGTGCCCAGTATGAATCAACAAGAGAAATATGATTTCATCATTAAAAGCAAGTACAACATGCAGTCCGTGGTTTTGTGACCTTTTCTAGATGCCTCATTGCCATTGGTTTTCTAGAACCAGGACACAAATGTTTTAAAAGAGAAACACTCATATGTATGCAAACAACTTCCATATACATGTCAAATCGTACATGTAAAGCATCTCGTCATGAATCAGTAAGTTCAGTCATTAGTAAATGTTATTTCAGCAACTAAAATTCAAGAATCCCAGATTTATAATGTCATGAAGCCCTTTCAAGAACCAAAAAATCTTATGGATAATGGTTCATCGTTGCTTCAACAGATGTATCTTATTTCCATAGATAGCTCATAGAGGCATTTTATCAAACAGTTAAGTGCATTTCAATTAGAGCCACTTGAACCGTAAAAAACATAAAATCTCCGAAAATATCTTTATAAAACTAAATCAACTCAGTTCACCAAACCTCACAATGACTCAAAAAATTGAAACCCACAACAACATTGCTATGCACAGTTTACCGATGGATACATGCCCACATAGAAAAATATGAATGAAACCCACACAATCCAAATACAAACAAAGACAGGAAGACAAACCCACATAATTAAATGAAATACAGAGGAACCCACAGATAAGTCACACAAAAATACAAAACCCACAAACAAACCCATACAATTCCATTGATGTTTTGTTCATGTAAAATTCGGCCACACCCAACAAAAAGGGAAAACACACCGACACATCAAAAAACTCCAAAAATTTAAATACAACTCACATGGGACTGACATCGGCATCTCTCCCTCACAGTGGCAGCATCAGCTTTATGTTTGATATTCTCTCACAGCTAAGAAAATCACTGGTAAGGGTTTGTCCGAATAAAGGAATAAAGTGGTTGTTAGTGGGTTTGTGTATCAAATGCGAAGCATAAATTTGGGCAGTTGGTGGTAGATGTAAAATTTAAGAGCTTGAGGAAGAAGATGGGGCATTGATGAGGAGGTTGGGCTGCCAGAATTGAAGAAGGTAGATCTTCCAAGATATGGCTGAAGAGAAAGCAATTTTTCAAAAAAACTGCATTTTTTCTTTCAGCTATGGGCCCCATGAATAGTGAAAAGGGACCCACAAAAATAACTAAAATGCTGAAAATGCAGCAAACTTTCAGTTATCTAAAAGCATGCTCCGGTCCGTTTGGATAGAACTTATTTTTGAAAATTGAAAACTAAAAATTAAAAATATTGTAATAAAATAATTTTTAAATAATTAAAAAATACTGTTCATACCAAAAGTTACTGTTTATTGGCCTAAAATTACTGTTCATGACCAATAAACAATAACAAACACGCGTAAAAAAAAATAAAAAAAAAAAAGACGTGGACGCACGTTTGTGCTATCCAAACGCCTAAATTAAGTAGAATAAAAATACTTATATTGGCTTTGAAAAATATAAACACACCAAACTGGAAAATAAAATTAAAATGTATAATAAAACACACTTTTGTATATATATATATAAGCACACTATTTAAACGAAACTATAAAACTATTACATATTGATGTGGGATGAAAACACTCAAACCACCCAACCCGTCCATGGACGGATATCACCTCGGCAGCCGTCCAGAAGTTATCCTCAGGACGAGGGTAACGAACAAGGACGTCCAGAGGGTGAGCGAAGTTACATCCCTCGTCCGTGGGGTGCGCACAGCCTACCCTGAGAAGACTCGTCCACATGAAGATCCATGGACTAGGATTTTACATTTGGAATCGGCAGGTGCACACGACGAAGGAAATTCAGGACGAGGGTACCATACTTGGGAGAATCTCCGAATAAAATGTGACAATCCCTTATCCCACGCATAACGGTCATGTATCCGTTGTGAAATAGAAATGTAACTCCTGGACGGTTATGGCAGTTACGTTTCAGCCTCGAATCCAGGAGAGGTTCCCATTTCAATAACCGTCTATGATGGCACTATATAAAGACTGATTCAGACAAGGAAAAGATATGTTCAGTTTTCACTCCAAAAAAGTTGGAACTCAAATAACTTAGAGGAAAAAACTAACTTTGCCATCGGAGGATTTTTGGCCGGCAGCCCCGGTCGCCTTTGATACGCTTTTCTTTCTTTTTCAGGCCGTAGAAAGAACCAGTAGTCCTTTCAAGTCCGAAGCATCCAGCCTACTGATTTTCTTGGCATCATCACATATAACAACACTTGTAGTCATTCATGTGTGATGTATCCCTTCTTATATGCTCTTCTTGGGTTTTGACACGAATATCTTTTAAATGATTTTACGTATCTTCTCTTGTATTGTTGGGAATTCAAATTGCATCTTTGTCTTAAGGACCTGAATATAACTCTCCTCTCTCAAATTTGCTAAAAAATCCTTTTTCTTTTGTAATGAGGATTAGAAATACCTTTGACTTGTTTACACTTTGAATTCTGGTTGTTTCAGGCTTGAAAATGAGGATAAGCTTTTCTTCTATTGCTGTTAGTGCGAAAATTATTTTCCAATTTAAGTGAATCAGTAAATTTTTGTTTCAAGTCTAGAGACTCAAGACTTATGTCACAAATTGGACTCTGAGTTTTGGGGCTTGTATTTGAACTCATATCATGACTTGAAGAACTCCAATTCTTAATTGCCTCGCGTAGTGGGCTTGGAAGTTTTACTGGAGGCCTAACACTTTTCCTTGCTGTATGTTTAATACGTGGGCCCATTTTATGTGAATATATTAATGGTGTACTATATTGCTTTGTGTCTTGGACTTTGGGAGAGTCTTTGATTAAATAAGTACACAAAGTTGTATTTGTGGTTGGCTAAAGGAGTCAACGTTGCATATTGAAGCAAGATAAAATCACACAAAGATCTGTTTAGATCCAAATTGGAAGAATGCAAAGGGGTGTCTTCTCCTTCAAGCACTGAAACAATTTCACTTTGAAGCGGTGCTTGTTGGATTCTCTGCCTGTAGTGACGTTCTTCAAACTGTTATTCTTCTCTGCTTTTATGGTTCTCCAACACAGATTCTTTGGCAGCAACTTCTCCAAAAATTTTAGTTTTATCAACCAAATCCAAAATTTCAAATGTGTCACTATCATATGGGGTTTCTTCAATGTTGAAATAA
Organism: Castanea sativa; assembly: GCF_040712315.1. Classification (NCBI taxonomy): domain Eukaryota; kingdom Viridiplantae; phylum Streptophyta; class Magnoliopsida; order Fagales; family Fagaceae; genus Castanea; species Castanea sativa. The sequence continues at coordinate 12,890,330 of NC_134023.1, forward strand.
AGGCGGCGTTTGTTTCGACGGTAAATAACTTTCAGAAAATGTTTTCAGCATTTGCGGGTGCTTGGCAACACCTGAAATTTTGGTCAAACGGAAAATCTAAACCATTGACCGTAAAATAAACCCTCCCCACCCGTAAAACATTTTCCATGTCTATTTTACCTTCAAATAGAGTTTTTCGCTGGAAAACAGAGAAGGAGAGGGAGAGAGCAACGACCCACACCAGAAAATAGAGAGAGAGAGCTAGAGGGAGATCGCCGAATCGGTCAGATCACGCCGATGAAGTCAAGATCACGCCGTCCTCAACCTAAAGGCCCGCCGTCGAGCTCGCGCTGGGCGAGATCGAGGCGCGATCTCGCACCGTCGAGCTCGCGCAGGGCGAGATCGACGCGCGATCTCGCGCCGTCGAGCTCGCGCTGGGCGAGATCGAGGCGCGATCTCGCGCCGTCGAGCTCGCGCAGGGCGAGATCAATGCGCGATCTCGCACCGTCGAGCTCGCGCCGTCGAGCTCGCGCCGTCGAGCTCGCGCCGGCGAGATCGGTGACCCACTGATCTCACTCTTCCTCCTCCCTGTCTCACCTCCCTCTCTTAGTTTGACCGAATGACTTGGCCATGGTGTTTTATTTGATTTTTGTTTGTTTAGAAGTTGATGGATTGTAATGTTCTATTATAAACTTTGTTTGGAATGTGAGAAAATGGTTGAGAAAATGTGAGAAATCAGTAAAAATTTTGCATTTTCAGAATGTTACCAAACACTTGAAAATATTTTCCAAAGTATTTTTTAAAATGCCACCAAACACCTAAAAATATTTTTCTTTCCCGAAAATATTTTCACCTGAAATTATTTTACACTCGGAAAATATTTTACACCCAATCAAACGCAGCCAAAGTTTGTTAGTCTTTTGGGTCAGTCCAAAAATGGGTATGTTCTTGTTCTTAAATTTCCAAACCATCAATCTCAAATTCGTGTGAATTCAATGTTTCTTCTTGTATATTTTCTTGTTTTGTATAAGAATCCTAATATTTTTCTTGAAGAACTAAATTTTCATTATGGTGTGATCACCTATTACTATTATATACTAAGTTACTAACAAGCATCTTACAACATAGATCAATTTATTTCCTCCTAACCCCAGCATATGTTTACAATGAAGGTAACTGAACCTAAACTTTCACACATGCAACACCTTCATCCACCACAACTTGCTTATGGCTAAGCCCATTCAAGGTTGCCATAGTCCAACACAACACATGTTGTACACAATATACATTACTGCTTACAACCTACCAAACTAAGACCATAAAGCCAACATTAACACAAGGCCACAATCAAGCCTTAAAGCCACTGACTTATGTAAGCTATGCACTCACAGGGGCAACAACACCTGCTATTGCCCACAACATGCCTCCTTCTTGCCATGATTTATATGGCTATAATAGGTTCAAGGTGCCACTACATGTTGCCACTGCTATTGCCTCTCAATGTTTTAGCTTCTAACTCATGGTGAGTTATCATAGCAATGTAAAGATTTTTCTTAATCTGTTTAATTTTAATTACCTCCCACGATTCTATCTCTCTCGGTGGTGTGTGGAAATAATGGCTTGGATGGTATGAGTATGAAGGTGTGGGTCTTAGGTGGTAGTAAACAACATGTGTTACTATGGCTTGCGATAGTGCTTGTCTGTAATTAGTTGAGGATGACCATTTTTGTGAGTTTAAAGAAGATTATAGGGTGTGGGTGGCATCTTGTTTGAGGTTTTGATGTTGTTGATAGATTGGATCTGAGATTGTGGCAATTTGAGGTGTTAGGTATTAGGTAGTGAGACTTTCGGTTTCATGATTATTGATTTGTAACACTTCAAATTTGTTGAATTGAATGATCAATATTCAAAATCTTGGACGACCTTAAAAATAATTTTATTATTATTTTTTCAGTTACAATATAATTTCAACTTATGATTAGGGGCCCAAGTGCTTGCAACGGGTGTCACGGCCCAAATCTAAACTTTAAAATTTAGAGCATAACCGGCATATTAATATCAAGTTTACCTCAATACTAAAACAAACCAACTAAATTTGAAGGTTCTTATCAAGAATCGTTTCTTGTATTCCTTTGTATTTCCTTGCATAAAAGCCATAATATACAAAATTGATAAAAACTTTGAAACTTCATTTCATTTCGAACTTTGCAAGATTACAACTTGACTATAATTTAAGATATTCGTGTAAATATTATATAACTAAACGTTTAGCAAAACTTATATTTACAAACCTAACCCTAAGGCATATAACTAGGGTTCAAAACAAACTAAGGTTCTGAAATACAATTGTGCTTAAAATGATCAAGTACATTTTGATTCCTCCTATACAACCAAAGAGTCAAACTACTATACCAAAAAAAAAAAAACTATACATTCTAACAAACAAAAATCACAGATTCCTTGCCGCATCTAATACTCTCGCTGTTTCCAGGAAATAACTTATGCACTGAAATATAATAGGGTGAGCTGCGAAACCCATTAAGGTTTTAAGCTCCATGAGAATTTAATAAGAATAAATGTAAATCAAATATTTTATGGATATACCAACTTTGATAAATAGTCTTCATACTATTCATTCTATTCTTAAAAATAACTTATGAACTTTCAGATGAAAATACATCATTTTCCTTTCACATAATAATAAAATGACATAATAAGGAACTTAAACATAATTCAGTAAACTTATCTTTAAATAGACTATAAAATATTTTATCATAAACTTTTCATCTGACTTATTACATATTCAACATACCTTTCTTATCATCATACTTTTCTTATAAATTCCAAATTGCTTAATAGCTCATTCATAATACATATTAGTCAGATCAATTGTAAGTCTATCACAACTTTGGGAGGCTTCCAGCACATTGTGTCAGGCATTCAGCATTCCCCACAATGCTAAGAAATCCTAGGATCATATTAGAAAGTACCACACCTCTTTTGGTGTGATCATATCATCAACCATGGGGGTCGATTGGCATCTTCCACAACTTGGTCGTTCCCAATGAGGGCGGGTATAGCAGAATCCTCCCCACGTATAATGGCCAATCAAAATTTCCATGAAAATGCAAGTAATAGAACCCCTACTGGCTGATAGGGATGGCAATTTCTGCCCAACCTGTGGGTACCTGACCCGACCATAATGGGTTGGGTTTTACCTGGCCCGATAAAGAATAGGGTCGAGTTTGGGTTTAAAAAAAAAAAAAACCCAAATCGAGTCCGAGTTTTTATAAAAACCAGCCCCAATCCGGACCCGGACCCAGACTCGACCCGATTATTTCCTAATTACTAGAATACTACTGTGTGTGTGTGTGTGTGTGTGTGTGTATCTATACAACCTAACACCTCACTCTTCACTCTTCAGCTCACTCAACCGCCTCTCATCTCCAAACTCTTCTCACTTACTCTTAATCTCATTCTCAATCGGACTTAGTTTCACACTTTCACTTCACCAAACTCTTCTCTCACACTCTCACTCACTCTCAATCTCACTCTCAATCATTCTCCGCCAAACTGTTGCCCTTGCTTTGTCAATGTCAGTGCCATTGACCATAAACTATAAACAGGTAACTTCCTCCCATTTCTTATTTCATTTTGCTTCCTTTCATGATTCTTGTTGATTAATTGTGGAATGTTTTGAGATTTTGATAATGGGAACAAAACCCAGTGGAGTGAGGGTGTGGGTGTGTCGATGGCTGAGGATCGACGGGTGGCCAGCAACCTTACTTCCTTTATCTTCGCTAAATATGTGAGGTTAGGTCAGTGGATGCTGATGGTGGTGGGTGTTTGGCATTATTAGGGTCACGGTATTATTTTTTTGTCTTACTCTGTTTACTTAGCCCGATAAAGAATAGGGTCAAGTTTGAGTTTAAAAAAAAACCGAACCAGGTTTGAGTTGGGTTCGGGTTTTTATAAAAACCCAACCTGAACCTGGACCTAGACCCAACCTGGTTATTTCCTAATTACTAAAATACCACTATATATATATATATATATATATATATATATATATATATATATATATATATATATATAAACCCTAACACCTCACTCTTCACTCTTCAGTTCACTCAGCCGCCTCTCATCTCCAAACTCTTCTCTCTTCTCTCTTACTCTCACTCACTCTCAATTGGACTCAGTTTCACACTTTCACTTCACCAAACTCTTCTCTCACACTCTCACTCTCAATCATTCTCCGTCGGACCGCCGCCCTTGCTCTGTCAGTGTCATCTCCGTTGACCGTAAACTATAAACATGTAACTTCCTCCCATTTCTTATTTCGTTTTGCTTCCTTTCACGATTCTTGTTGATTCATTGTGGAACGTTTTGAGATATTTGTTTACCACCTGACCATGATTGGAAGTTAGCCAAAGATATTTGTGGGATGTTGAAGTTGTTTTATAGTGTGACTGAATTTTTCTCTGGTCGTAAGTACCCCACAACTAATATGTATTTTACTTTGGTGTGTGAGTTGAAAATAGCATTGAATGAATGGAGTTTGTCTTCAAATGAGATGATAAATAGGATGGCAGAAATCATGCTTGCTAAATTTAATTTTTATTGGGCTAATGTTAATGTTGTTATGACAGTTGCTGCTATCTTGGATCCAAGATATAAGATGAAGTTGTTGGAGTTTTAATGCCCTAACAATTATGGTGATAATTCTGATTTGGAGATTGAAAAAATTAAGAATCTTTGTTATGATTTACTTAATGAGTATGGAGAAGTAGATGAGTCCCTTGTAGATAATGAAGGAAGTTCTCATATGCCTGCAAGTACTTCAAATTATGGCACAATTGAAATGTAGGTTGACTGGGGCAATGTCATCTTTTGATATGTTTGTGAATAATAGTTCAAGTAGTTCAAAGAAACATGGAAGTGCTAGGATAAAATTTGATCATTTCATTGATGAGGGAGTGTTGAAGAGGAGTGAAGACTTTGATATTTTGGCATGGTGGAAAAGTAATGGTTTCAAGTATCCTACTTTACAAAGGATTGCAAGAGATATTTTAGCTATGATTTATTGATTTATGATTAAATGATTATCTTAGCTATGTGATTTATAAATTTATAATTAACAGGTGATTTATGATTAATAGTCTATGATTTGGCATTTGGACCACATTATATGGGCTTGAATCTACATGTTATAGGGCTTGAATCTAGGCAAGAATTAATCTGGGCTTCAAATTTTTTTTTTTTTTTTAGGTTGGGCCACGATTTGAGCTGCGGATTGGGCCCAAATCTAGTTGGCCTAAGTGGGGCGGGTTTGGGCCCCGAAAAAAAAATCCGTTTAATAAACAGACCAGGTTCGAATCGCAAGTCGGGTCTGGCTATGAAAAAACCCGGCCCAAACCTAGCCGGTTGCCATTCCTGTTGGTTCAGTTCAAATCATAACAATGGAATAACCCGAAAACTATATTTTTCTAATAATGATGCTTTTACATAAATACTTCATAACATTGGCATATTTACTTCATTCTTAAATATTATGTTCGCAATATAAATAATAGCATCAATATGCTAAAATTATCATGTATATAAGATTGAAAAACTCATTAACATATATGTTTACTTAAATCATGCTTATATGTAATATCTTTAATTATATTGTTTTGATGCATAATAATTTTTTAAAACAATCCTTATACTTATCAACTACACATGTCACATATCCCTTATCTAAAAACAGAAGACGCGAGAGATTTGTAAAAGGAGCTCAAGTGTCCACATTCTTGTTCTCGTCACCTAAATGAAGGACCAAAACTTATTACTAAAAAAATTTCCTAAACATATAAATTTATACATGAATCACAATCTAACTCTCAAACTCGAGAAAATCTTAATTCCCATCTCAAAAGGTTCACACAGCACAAGATACATTCATCAAACACATTATGTACCAAACCATAGAGAAACCAAGACATACAAAATTTATCTATGATCAAAACATACCAAAAGATGAGCATACTAATTTATAGCTCAAAACATTCACCTTAACTTTAGAATTAAATCCTCAAAGTTAAGTGTATCATTTACTGCTCACTGCTTATTTCAACAGCATATACCTCATTTATAAAATACAAATGGGCTATCTATTCACATCCAATTTTCATGCAATTTTACAAAGCCACTCCTTTGGATGTCTAGTAGATGTCATATCAATTTCAGAGTCAAAGCATAAAACCATGATTTACTAAAAATCATACAAGACAACATACTCAAATTTGTCCTAACAGAATTTCATTCATCTTAGAAATTAAACCATTATTTTTTTATTGATCCAATTGCTATGAGGTCAATTCCATTACAACCATGTGTCTTAAAATTCATAAGAATTACTCCTATCATTCTAATTCACATAATATGATTTAATCTAGATTTTTTATGTTGTAAACACTGAATTTGTCACAGTGACAACTTTAACATATTTTCTCACAAAATCATCAACTAATTGCAATTGGCCTTCATTTCGTGTGGGTGTTTTTACACCTATACTAGACATGTTAGAATACATTAATAGGCATCCAATTGACCATAATATCTTCAATCTTTCAAATTGCTAACACAAAACCACAAGTTTTAGCTTCTATAATCAAATTAGAGAATGAAGAAGGGAAACTAAAGAAAACAATTACACCATCAAAATACCCAAAACAAGATATAGTTTTATTTACTTATCACAAACTTTGAAGCTAAAACTTTAGTGTTAAGCTTTTAATTTCTTCTTAGAGAGAGAGAGATATATATATATATATAGATATATATATATATATATATATATATATATATATGGTTTCGGTGAGAGAAAAGGAGGGCCGCTAGTGTGAGATGGTGCTGTCGATTCTAGAACAAAGAAAGAGGAAAAGATAGAAGAACAAAGAAAGAGTTCTGGTGCAGCAAAGAAGACAAGGGAAAAGAATTTGGGTGGGGCATGTGTCTCGCTAAGGGGGGAAAAGGTTGATGAGTCACCCTTACAAATTTTTAAAATTTACTTACCACCCCCCCCTCATAAGCTTATATTCTAGAAAGGCCCAATGAATAACATAGTTATGCATATACACCCATACCTTATAAAACTTCTTTCCATAACTTTAAAAAAAAAAAAATCTATATCTTTTAAAACATCAAAATATCAAAGCCTAATGCACTTGAATTAATTAAGATAATACTAAGTATATAAATCCATAAATTAATCATGCAATTAGGCTAAGATGTTACAACGGATCTTGAGTCTTATCGTGGGAAGTACGCCTTGGCCTAGGGTGGACCTTGACAGAGGGTGTAAATAAAGTCGCCACCTATATTAGGTCTAAGAACTATATATATAGTGCCCTTGTGGAATGACTAATCTTTTACCAGAGCACATGCTTGGAGTTTAGGTATGAGAATGGGAAGGTCTTAGACACCCAACCCTACCCGACCTGTAGGTCGGCCTCTACTTAGTGCGTTCCAAATCCTAGTCACATCAAATGGTCTTCTAATAAGTTATTCTAAACTCACACATAGACACACACACACTAACATGCATCTAAAGCAATTAACATCACATATTGTCCCCAAAACCTAGCATTCATCTATCATAACATTCAAACATCTATCCAGGGGCAGCAAAATAGTACATACAAATTATCATAGTGCAGTGGCATTTGAAAAAGCAAAATCAAGTATAATCACTTCCAAACTTCAAGATGTTCAACCAAGCATATTCTCACCATTTAAACAACTCGTGTTCAAATAAACAAATGCAGCTATGCATGACTTACCTCACTTGCCTCACTGCATTACACCTATGCATCAATGCATATTTATGTTTTATGCATGTTCATGGCATTCGATCGATCATGAAACCCTAACCATCATTTAATAAATAAACAATACAAAACATGTTAATCCACTAACTCCAAGACTTAAACATGTGAAGCTAGACCAGACAGAGGCATGCGAAAGAAAACAAATAAAAAACAAAGAAAACTGAATCTTGGTCTTTGGGCACGAGTATGCATGCGCATACATAGGGTATGTGTGCATATCCTAGTTTTACGCGGACATGTGCATGGAGCATGCATATGCATACATGCTCAGAAACTCAAACCTAGCAACCAGAACAAGAAAGAATCAAAACAAGAAATCTAACAACCTATCATGCTTCAAATATGAATGTATAATAAACCTAAGTTAACATAAGTAAATAAAACATTTTAAACATGAAAGTAAACAACAAACAAACAAAGAAGTGAAGAGCCAAGGTTTGAACCTTTATCTCAACACAAGAACTTTCTAGAGTTTTGACTTAACCATTCCCCTCAATCAATATAATTAATATCAAAACCAAGAAGGTTAGTAAACTTTTAGAACTCAAAAGCCAAGACCAAAATAAGTCACAACCAAGTAAAACTTGACCGAAGGATGTTTTAATGTTTAAAAACTCCCTCTTTGATTCACTATTTTCTAGTAAATCTTGTATATGTTCCTCCTCCCTTGTAAAAGTGTCTTTTAAAATTTTTGATAGTGGTCGTAGAGGGGTATTGGGTGGCTCCTAGACGATGTGGGATTTACTCTATACAAATTTATGCCCAAAAACTTTCCTTTTATATATTTTGAGACCCTAGATGCGTGTGCATACTTGGGGCATGTGTGCACATGCCCTAAGTATGCGTATGCATACTTTAAGTGTGTGTGCGAACATGCGTGTATGCGTATGTATATTTAGGGTTTTTTCTGTACTTTTATTTTCCAAAAATATTTTTTCAAGTCAATATTTTACAAGATTGGGCCCTAAATCAACTTTTTAGGCCTCATAGTGATGTTGTTATAGAGGAACGAGATTTTGAGTTGTAAGGGGTACAAAATGAGATGTTTACAATGGCATCTATTTTATAATAATTGATCTTTATCATCAGGTTAAAACACCAAATTTTTTTGATAGAGTAGTGCTGTTGTTGTTGCTTAACAACTTGTGACAAAGGACTCAACAAGACTTGGTTAAAAGTTATATTAGAGCTCCAACATGACTTTAAGGTTGTCTACATTGTTGTAGTTGAGTAAAATAAAATAAAATAGGCAAAAAACTCATTTTAGTCCCTACATTTTCACGCGATTCCCACTTTGGTCCCTAACTTTTTTTCCACCGCTTTTAGTCCCTAAAATCAAAAAAATGATCTCGTTTTTGTCTCTACCGTCAGTGCCCTAACGGCAAAGTCCTAGATAGTAGACGGTAGCTGATGTGGCGCTGACGTGGCAATTAAAATATTATTACAAAATATTATTTGGCATTTTTATATGCCACATTAACATTTTAATTTTTTTTAAAAGGCATGTCAGAAAATTTGAACCAAAAAAGAAAATAAATTAAAAAACAAAAATTAAATCTAATTAAAAAACGGTTTAAAACTCATCAAAAAAAAAAAAAACGGTTTAAAAAAAATCTAATTAAAAGATCAAATCAAATTCTCTTCTCCTCTCTCTCTCTCTGAGCTATGGTCTTTCTTTTCCTCTCTTACTGGTGGTGGTGGTGGAGTCATCCCACGATGAGGAGAGGAATGAGTAGCGGCGGACGGATCGAGTTGCAGTCGACGGATGGACCTTAGTCTGTGTTGGAAGGAGCCGATTGGGTTGGAGGTTGGGTCAAGAGAGAGATCGTAGATCTGGGTTTGGATGAGGCGATTGTTGAAGAGTAACGGCAGACGGATCGACTTGCAGTCGACGGATGGACCTTAGTCTGCGTTGGAGGGAGCCGATTGGGTTGGAGGTTGGGTGAAGAGAGAGATCGTAGATCTGGGTTTGGATGAGGCGAGTGTTGAAGAGAGAGATTGTAGATTTGGATGAGGCGATTTTTGAAGAGAGAAACAGAGGTGTTTTTGAAGCATTTCCTGGTTGAAGAGAGCAACGGAGGGCTGTGATTGAGAGACGATGGGCTTGGGTGTGGGTGTTGATGTCGAAACTGTAGAAGATATCTGGTGATGGAGTTAAGGTTGTTGCTGCTGGGAAGGAGGTGGTGGCCAAAAATTTGAGAGATCGGAACTCATGAAAGACTCGATGATCGATGCGTTGTCGTCTTGTTCTGGGTTTTTTTGTTTTTGTTTTTTTCGAGAGGATGTGGATTTTTTTTTGATTTTATGGGTTTTTTGTGTGTTTTGTTTCCCAAGAAAATTTCTGGGTTTATGGGTTTGCTATGAATTGGGTTAGTTACTATGTTTATGGGTTTGTTTCTTGGATTTATTTTTTGTTTTTTTGGATTTGATGGAGATTGGGTTTGGTTGCTGGATTTGGAGTTTGCTAGAGATTTGTTTGGTTGCTTCTTGGATTTGGGAAGAACATGAAGAAAATTTCCTCTTAGTATTTAATTTAATTTTTTCTTCTTTTTTTGTTTGTGTTCTTCTGATATGGGTTTGAGTTCTTGATTGCTGGGTTCGGGCTGTGAAGAACACAAATAACAAGTTGAGGAACATGAATATTAAGAAAAGAAAATTTTAATTAAAATTTTAAATTAATTAGATTTAAGGTTTTTCTTAAAATTTAATTTTAAATTTTTTTTCTGACATGGCTTGTAAAAAAAAATTAAAATGCTGACGTGGCATATAAAAATGTCAAATAATATTTTTTAATAATATTTTAATTGCCACATCAGTGCCACGTCAGCTACCGTCTGCCACCTAGGACTTTGCCGTTAGGGCACTGACGGTAGGGACAAAAACGAGGTCGCTTTTTTGATTTTAGGGACTAAAACGGTGAAAAAAAAGTTAGGAACCAAAGTGAGAATCTTGTAAAAATATAGGGACTAAAATTGGTTTTTCACCAATAAAATATTTAAATGGTTAAAGAAAAGAAAATATTTAAATAGAAATATAAAAATAATAAATAGAGTGATGCGTATTTGTATATCAATTTACCTTGCTAAATAGAAAAAAAAGGACTTTTTAGTTATATTTAGCTTAAAGTAATGCAATAGCCACACATTATTTTACAATTTTTTAATAAACAGTTGATGCAACAAATTTAGAATTCTTACATGGTTTAGCTTAAAGTAATGCAATAGCCACTCATTTTGTCTCACAATCAATATCACTTTTTACTTACCAATAATAACTTAGCATACTAGCAATTTATAAAATTGTTTATGACTTTATCATTTTTTGTTAGGTTGAAATTTGGTTGGGCTCATGCTCCAAGCCTCAACATATATAAAATGAAAAAAAACTTATTTATTTATTTATTAAAACAAACACACAGGCATATGTGTGTGTCTATATAAAACTTATTTATTTGTTTATTATTAAGAGCAAACACTATAAGTTAAAACTTTCTTAAAAAAAAAAAAAAACTTTGAGATGCTTGAGGTGAATATGCTGATTATCAATAGGATTAAACAAAAAAGAAAAAAGAAAAAAAGAGAGAGGAAGAAGTATATACGTATAATCGTATATTGTATACTATTTTTTTTAAAAAAGATTTTGGCATATTACTGCGTGTCGGAATGGAGGGAAAGCCCCAGCTCATAAATTTCAAACTCAAAAAAGTCACGAAAAATTCAAAGTCATTCATCGCACCAAACACACACACACACAAAAAAAGACAAAAAGAGAGAACTTAATAAAAAAAGACAGCTATATAATACTAATAATAATTAACAAAAAGAGAAAAAAAAAAAAAAAAGATTAACATCGAAACCAAACCAAACCAAATCAAACCTGTCCTGTCCAAAAAGCAACAACTCATAACATAACATCACCTGTCCCATTTCCCATTTCTCCAACTACCCAAAAAATTCATCGAGAAAGAGAGAGAGAAAAAGAGAGAGAGTGAGGGGAGCTGCGATCAGGTATGTTGCAGCAGAGCAGCGGAGGTGGGACTGTGACTGTGGTGGGGCCGGACTTCGAGCTCCCCGACGAGATACTGTCGGTGATTCCCACGGATCCCTACGAGCAACTCGATCTGGCCCGGAAGATCACGTCCATGGCGCTGGCTTCTCGCGTCTCCAAGCTCGAGTCCGAGGTCGCCCGCATGCGCCATAGGCTTCACGAGAAGGACCAGGCGCTGTTCGACCTCGAGGACCGCTTCGGTTCGCTCGAGCGAGCCTACCAGGAGGCCCAGGCCAGACTCAATGTCGCTCTCGATGATAATGTACGTACTTCCCTACCTACCTACCTACCTACCTTCCTCTCTAATGCTTTAGGCGTTGTTGATTGTTTGCTGTGAAAATTTGATGTTTCCTATGGCTAGTGTGTGTGTGTGTGGGGGGGGGGGTGTTTAGCTCAATTGAATAAATAATTTGATGTTTCCTATGTGTTGATTATTTTTAATTTTTTTTACAAGTAATGATTAGGTGTTGATTGTTTGCTGAGTAAATTTGGGAAACAAAATTTGATGTTTACTATGTTTTTTTTTAATTTATTTTTATGTTTATGTTTTGATTGTTTTTCAATAAAGTGTGGGGGTGTTTAGCTCAATTGAATATATAATTTGATGTTTCCTATGTTTTTTTTATGTTTATGTTTTATTTATTTTTAATTTTTACAGGTAATGATTAGGTGTTGATTGTTTGCTGAGAAAATTTGGGAAACAAAATTTGATGGTTCCTATGTTTTAAGTTTTTTTTTTTTTAATAGTTGTGTGAGTCAAGAGTCAAAACAATTGAATAAATAGTTGTGTGAGTCAAGAGTCAAGATAATGAATTAAGCGCCTGTTTTATTTTTTATTTTTATTTTTAAATAAAGAAAGTTTTTGAGATTTGAGGGTTTCTTGTCCTTTGATTTTTGTAGCTATAGTTTAATTAATAGTTACTTATTTAGTTATCAAAGCAATAATTTGGTGCTGTTTGTTTGTTGAGAAAAATTGGGGGGAAGTTTTGAAGGTTTCTATGTTATTTTATTTTTGGGTAAGAATTAGTTATTTTTCATTAAGTGTGGGGTGTTACTGTTTAGCTCGATTGAATAAAATAGTTGTGTAGTTCAGACAATGTGTATGGTGGTTTTTTTTTAATACTACAAAATTTTTTATTTGAGTTATATAGTTTTTAATGATGATTTGGTGGGTTTTTTGCTGTTTGGATGAGGAGAATTTTTTGGGAGGAGGAAAGAAAAGAAATCTTTTGAGTTTTGGGGGGGGGGGGGGAAGAAAATTGTGAAATACTTTCGAGTTTTTTCTAGTTTAGGGATTTTGGAAATGAGTAGGATTTCATTAGAGTTACAGTGAAGCTTGATTGTGTAACCTTTTCAATGAGAAATTTAAGTTGGGATAATTTGCAATTAGGATATGAGAAAGTAGTGCTTTATATGTGTTCTAAAAAAGAGAAAAGGTAAAGGGAGCAATTTCCAATTTCTAATTTTTAATTTTTCATAAAAAGGGTTTGTTTGTTTTAGCTTAAAATGGCAGCATTATTTTCACTGCCAGTTACAATTATATTTTTAAAAATCTAATTTCTTTAATCAAAATAGGCCGATGAAAATCAGCCAATCCAAACACACTCTTAAACTCTATTGATGTTTTATAATTGTGTTGTGTGCTGTTGATTGGAAACCGATGACTGTAATTGTTGATGGAAACCCTAACGAGTTGATATATTAGATAATCCTGTGTTTGCCAGAAAACTTATTTGTTCCATGCTATTTTGGGTTGTCAATTGAAGATGGGTGGAATTATTTGAGTAAAATTGTTTTTATGAAGCCTAGAGAGTGGAATTGTATAAAAAGATGGGCCTATATAAGTATGCTGTATGAAAATGTTGGCCCCTATGAGTATGGGTTTTGTAATGATTTGAGACCTTAATCATTGCCTGGTTGCTAATAAAACTGAAAAAGAAAAATAAAAACTTTGATTGAATTTTGACAAGTTCTATATTTTGCATATGTTAAACTAGTTTAAATCAAGTAGTTGTATTACGGTCCAAGAGAGATGGGTTTTTAGCCTCCATTTATTTCCCTTCAAATCCTCACTAAAAGAATGAAGCATTTGAAACTGATTTTTACTTCCTTTATTTTTTGGATTGAAGATGAGGCTTTCAAGGGAACGGGATTCTTTGGAAATAACTACAAAGAAGCTTGGCCGTGATTTGGCAAAGGTGAGGTTTTACTATTTTTCTGTGGTTGAATTATAGTCATCTAGTTGTTCATTTGCTAAGGTTCTTTTTATTTTTCTATTCTATTAATCTTGCAACTTTTTCTTCGCGGTTGAAGAATACTATAATGAGTTGTATAGTGACATTTTGGGCTGCCTTTCTCTTTCTATTCTTTCTTCCATAATCGATGACAAAAGTGAGTCAATGTAGTTGGAAAAAAAGTTATTGGAATATAATGGTAGGCTTTGCCTCCATCAAAGCAATATTCGTTTTGGTCATTCCTTCCATTGTATATTTTTATTTCATCCCTATTTCCTTCCCACCAAATTAAAAAAAAAAAAAAAAAAAACTTTAACACTAACGTTCACCAGATTAACAAAAAAATCATTATTTCCAATCAGATCCTAGGTTTTGGTTCAAGGTTTAGTATGCTGAAACTTCCACAGAATTGATTTCTAAGACAACTGTAATGACCATTTAATAAAAAATTGTATAGAACAGATAGATGTAACTTCATTTAAAATGTCTAGCTAATGTGAAATATCAGAAACATTTTACATATAGACTAATTTGTTGCCATGAACTTTTAGCTGCTGATTTGTTAAATAAGTTTATAGAAATAACTGCGTCACAAAGAACTGCTTATGTTTGTGTTTGATGCTAAGTTTGGCATCTGTTGTAGTTGGCATTTCCTCTATGTTTACCTAGTTTCATTTTATTTTCCAGAAGTTAAATTAAATTTATTGTTTGGGATGTTAATACCAATTTGATATGAATCACATGTGGTTTGATTGTAAGATTATCTGCTTCAAGTGGCCAGGAAAGATATGCCAAATTGAGTCAATCTGATATGGCCTAGTGGCTCCTAGTTGGAGTTTGGACCTGCTTGGTGATGTTCAAAGGCCTTAAAAATGCTTAGTATTGGGCTCTTTGATATCTACTTTTGTTTGACAAAGTAGTTTTTCATTCATTTGGATCCAGGACAATGCACTCACAAAAGAGGACTTGATGTTTGAGGAAAGAAAAGGAACAAAAAAAAAAAAAAAAAACGGAACCTAGGAATCACCACCAATTAGTGAAAATAGCAAAATAAAATCTAGGAATCACCACCTAGGGTTGTTTGGAATCAACATCAAGCATTGGAGAAGGATAGGAACACTACAATCACCATTGCCACCAAGCAGTAAAAGAAAACTTCCAACCCAAACTTCATTAATCCATGATCAACTATCTACAATAGTGAGTCCAGGGGTCTTTTAATAGGCTCTTCTATTTATGTCAAATATGGAAAGAAAATAAGCTCATAATGACATTACATCACATATGAGAGTAAAAATCTAATAGCAATCAATTCTCTCTAATAACATCCATCATTGTCAATCATGATTTATAAGGCCAAATAAAATCAATCATCATTAATAGGTCCTGTCACAGACAAACTTAAACTCTAAATGGTGTGAATAAGTTAATGTTGAAAGAAGTAAGAAAATTACTAATTTATTAGGTATTGAAGTTCTAGTGGTCTATATAAGCATGCTAATTGTACTCCAATTGAGACAAGTTTATGATAAATAAAATTTCAGTTGGGAATTTTACAATGACTCAGTGTTAACTCCAGCCAACCCTACGTATTACTTCCTAGGTTTATTTTTATATTTTTGTATTGTTTTTCTTGCAAATTTCTTTGGAGAATAGCATACTGTAGCTCAAATGTCATTTTCACCTCTTGTAAGGGAAAGGTGCAGGATGAGTTTTTAGTTTCAGTTGTTCAAAGATTTACTGGGTGCATGTTTAACTTACTAGTAAAATTTGCTTCCCCCACCCCCCCTTCCTTAATACATGACTGCAATTATGTTTATTTCAGCAAATGAGTTGTTCATCTTTCAATTTGTATGGAATTTTCTTGTTTCCATTTTTTTTTTCTATTTATCCATATCTATATTTCATCTTGTCTGCTTCATAGTACTTCTTCCTTTTTATTTTTGGATAGGTAGAAGCACTATAAAGCAGACAGGATGAAATATAGTGCTTCTAACTGTACTTATGGAATTCCTTACTATACTAACTCGAGAGATAAAGTTACTGACCTATTTTTTAAATTAGGACTCAGTTTTTTGGTTCCCTCATGTTGCCCATTGTCCCTTGTTCTTCTGTTTAGAGTTTCTTTCTATTGTTACTTTCAGTTTTGCTTGTTTAACATGCTTGCTGCTACTAGATCTTTATTGTGGATACTGAAAGCTTATTTGATAACTGCTGGCCTGTCTTCTTGAATTGACAGTTGGAACAATTTAAGAGACAACTGATGCAGTCCCTAAATGATGACACATCTGTAAGATTTCCATATTTAGTTTGTTTCTACTCTTTTTTTTAACAAAGACATTTCATGAGTTATATGGAACTAGTGTATTAATGAATTTTTTTCCCTGAGAAATAATTAGCTTTTGTGTTTTGTTTTAACAGACAGCTGAAACTGTTGATATTGGTACATGTGACCAACCAATTCCTAGGGCGTATCCTGATAAGGGTATATTACCTGACTTCATGAATTGTTTGATAAATGTGACCGTATTATGAACTAATATTATCTAGCAGATGTTGAGCTCTTGGTCAAGGGTCTCACATTTGTTTCTTTTATGTTTCCTGGACGTGGTTGGCATCATGCATTCGTCTTTTTAAATCTTACAGATGAGGGGGCCAATGGCTATGTGGCACATCAATCTTTGACTGGCTCAACAGACCTAGCAAATAAAACTGATGAAGGTATATGATCTGTTTGTCTTTTTAGCCTAGGTTGTGCCTCTACATGGTTCCCTTTTAATAGCTTACAATTTTGTTTATAATCATATTTGATAGTGCATATGATCTTGACTTTCTCTCAATAACTTATTTATTTATTTATATTTTAGAAATCTTGCCGTTGATTACACATTATTATTATTCTTAACTTATTGGATATTAATTACTTTGATCAATAAACACATGTTCTGCCTATAATTTTTAAATACAAAAAACTAGAAAATTAAATATTTGATCAATAAACCATCTTGAAAATTTGCTAGTATGGAGATGGATGGTTTGTAGAGAAAATATAATCCCATGGTTAATTTGTCAAAATACACATCCAATTGAAAGTTATAGAGTAGTGTCACATAAACCTATTATATATATTTGAGGCATCTTAATTTCTTTATATTTTTTCAAAAATTTTTCCTTTTAAGATTACATAGTAAATCCTGTCATAGGTGAATTGAAATTATATAAGTTTCAGAGGTTATAAATTTATGCATGTAAGCTACTTTGGTCCACAGCATCATGGCGTTCTGGGCAAAGATTATCTATTACTCCATATATCACACCACGGCTTACACCAACTGGAACTCCAAAAATTATCTCCACAAGTGGATCCCCTAGAGGTTACTCTTCTGTTGGATCTCCTCAGAAAACTTCTGGTACAACATCTCCTACAAAACCACCATATGAAGGGCGTGCAATACTATCTTCGTGGTACCCATCAAGCCAGCAGTCATCAGCAGCAAACTCTCCTCCTCGGGGACGTTCACAGCCAGGTATTTAAAGGTTATTGGTATTTGAGTACAGTTTTGATAGCTTTTGCTGTTTTCAATAAATAGGTATCCTCCTTTTCAACTTATTTAGGCTTTGATGTGATTTTTGGGCACCTTAATGTCCCCATATAGCTTGCACGTGTATTTTCTGGTTCTGTAGCCTGTAATAGATGATGACAGTCTGCTGATTAGCTCATGTCTCAATTACATTTAATAGATTGTTACATTATGCTGTCTCATTTATCTTTTATCTTTTGCGGTTAAAAAAAAAATTGTGTAGGGCGGACTCCTCGAATTGATGGAAAGGAGTTTTTTCGTCAAGCCAGGTGTGTTCCATTATTTCTATTCCAATATATGTTGACTAATTTACTGCAATAATGATAGGGTTCTTTATGGACTGATTTACATATTTCCGTAATCAGGAGTCGGCTATCATATGAACAGTTCAGTGCATTTCTGGCCAATATCAAGGAACTGAATGCTCAAAAGCAAACTCGAGAGGTAATGAGTTGTTGAATGCTTGGTTTTTTGCTACTTATAGCAAGTAAACTGCTTGCACTTATGTTAAACTGGTAAATGGTTTGTAATTATTTCCTTTCAGGAAACTCTAAGGAAAGCAGAAGAGATATTTGGGACGGATAACAAAGATCTTTACCTATCATTTCAGGGATTGCTAAACCGCAATGTGCGCTAGAACTCAAAAGTACATTGCTTGTGATGGTTTTTAATAAGTGGTATGTCTATCTTCAGTCAACATCTCTGTGTGTGTGAGACATCAGTAGCCATTCTCAACTCACCTTTTCATCACAAGGCTTGGCATGTGTGTGTCATACCTTCCCTTTTGAGGTTCCACAAAATAGTCTCCACAATTAGTTTACATCTGAGATCAGTCTACTTTACTTTGATTCAAATTCATTGTAAATTTTGCATGCCTTTTGAAGCCACCAGGAAATGCATCTAATGTGATTTATCATTTGGAGAATCATTATAGAGCATTCCATTATCTGCAAGTGGCGATTAATATGAAGGCCTTTGATCCTTTGCTATTCTTTTTAACTTTTCTTGCACAAACCTGTTGGCTGTTGAGAGCCTAATGAAAGAGGCACAACACAGGATGGTAGAGCACCAACTTCTAACCAGTTTCCTAGGAAATGATTCAGAAAGAGAATCTCAGTTGAAAAGAATGCTCTGACTTTGTTGGAGTAAGGGATACAAAACCTTCCATAGTAGTATATATGATATTAGCATAAAGTGATAACATAGTGATTTTTCATGTACTTACTGGATCAAAGGGAACAATTAATTTTGAAATACTAAGGGTAACTTGTGAATATAATTATATAATTTTTTTTTTCAAGGGCGTCATATTGGATGTAGGACAACCATTGAGATTGAATGCTTGAGATCAAAGAGTTTTCTTGCTTAGAAAGGTTGCAGATAAGAATATTTTTTATTCAGAATAAAGAGAAGAAAATATTTCACCAAAAGGTTGGCTAGGTACTAACAAGGATATGCACATTGAGACATAATAGAACTTACATTGATTTAAAATTAAAAGTAGCTTTTCAAAATAGTATATCTTCTAGATTAAACCTTCGCTTCATAGGAGAAATCACTAGGCTTGGAGTAAAGCTAGAATATTTAGGGAGGAAGCAGTGATTTGTTAGCTACTTGCTTCAAACTACTTCAGCACTAAGTAACTTCAAAGAGTTAAAAAATTGCTTTATTATTGTTAGAATTATGGTTAAGTGAATAAATTCTCCATTTCCTTATGGTTTAAGTTTTTGGGACAATCGGTAATTTAACATGGTATCGGAGTAGGAGTTCTTGAGTTTGATTCTTGGCTTTAGTCTACCTCCCATTTAATTAAAAATCTCACTTGTTGGGTCACACTTACTAAGGGGAAGGTTGGGCCCATACATGAAGGGAGTATTAGAATTATAGTTTAGTGATTAAATTCACACAATACTTATTAAGGGGGAGTTTAGGCTCACATGTGAGGTGAGTGTTAGAATTATGGTTAAGTGATTAAATTCAAAATTTTTTAACAGTTTAAGCTTTTAAAACAATCAGTAATTTAATAATTATGATATAAGTAAGTTACTAACTCCATGGCAAAGGAAACCACAAAGAGTCGCTACCTAGGGTTGGCTGGAGTTGGCACTAGACCATATAACTAAAAGAAGCTATTATCAATCTCAAAATTTTTATTCAAAAATGGAATCCAATGGTCTTTGAATAGAGTAACAAAGTACATAAAAGAAACCCCAATTATTAAATGGCTATGCTTGGAAGGTGAGGTCTTTAGGCTCAATTATTAGCAGGCTTCATCCATTAAGCTATAGGTTGGGTAAACTTCTTTTTACATCTATGCCCATAAGTATGTATAATTGGAGGCCTATATCTTGTGTCCGCGTCACTGAACTTCCTTGGTAATATTGTAGCTGGTAATTTGACATACTAAACACCAAATTTGGATTAATTCTATTACAAAAATTATCAAAGAAAACCTGAGAACTTTTCTTTGTGAGAACAAGAAGGGGGGAATGCCGTTGTTGTCAGGGGTTTGTAACAATCTTACTTCTCTAGTTCAAGAAAATCAAAGAAGAGTTGATGTGGAATTTGATGAAAAGAGGTGTAGTTTTCAATATTTTACTAATGAATTGAAACAACTTAATCCTTTCATGAAATAAAAAAGTTATGAAAGTTATTGTTGGGAAATTTAGACCCGGTTGATAAAATTAACAAGTTTTAAACTCAAGTTGTTAATTAGATTTATTGTGTATAAAACTTGTTAAAACAAACAAACAAACCAACATCAATATCATGTCAATATCATGCACATCGGAAAATTAAATAAGACAAGATATGATGACCCAAGAAAGCCAATGAAACAAACTAGTTTCACAGTAAAAAACCTAGGGGAAAACCTTCCCGAAAAGCAATTCACTTTAGTAAAGCGAAGTTTAAGATCTAGTATAAAACCATTGTTCCTAGACTTTACAATCCCCGTAGATGAACTTACAGCAGAAACGTTCTACCGCTTTAGAAACCTTTGAACTCTTCAATATATGAATGCCATCCTTTTGTACGGATCTCAGTATGTGACTAACCAATGATGCACGACTCCTAGTACTTGACTAACTCACCAACTTGAAGAAGATTGTTGGCTGCAAAATTCTTCACTTCATTAACAATGAAGATCAAGAAGCACTTGGTTTTAAAACCCTAAGACGCAAAGACGCAGTAGCATCTTTCAGAGAGAATAAGGCATCGGTCACCTTTTGCATGTGTTCTCCTTGTATTCTCATATGTGATGATTTTTAAAATAAGCCTTATATATATGTTTAGGGTTGTGAGAAAAGAAACCCTACACATATATGTCAGCATGGGCCGAAATTCAGGTTTGGAAATCTGAATTTCGTAATTCTCGATAGATACAACTGTTGAGTTATCTGTCGAGACCTCGATAGATATATTTGTCGAGCTATTTGTCAAGATTCATTAATCTTTGATAGATATTATCTGTCAGCAGCTGTCGAGAATCTGTCCAGTTTTAATGAACAACTTTTCTTTACTCGTTTCTTGGTCCAATCTTCATGGCTTTAATATTAGACTTGAACTCTTGTTCTTTGAAGTATTAAACATATTCTATATTTACCCAATTACAAGTAAAATACGTTTTGTCAAAGGATTAGCCAATTCTAAATGACATATGTTCATAACATGTTCTACATATGTCCTAACAGTTATGGTGCTTGTTTCTGTCAGCCTCACTGAATAAGCAGGAAAACCAATCCTAGTCTTGACTTCTAAACTTGAGCACCTTTGCCAATACACTTTAAGGGTTTGTTTGGTTGAACGGATTTTAGGGGGGATGGAAAATGGGGGAGAGAAAAGTGTAGAGAAAATGAATTTTGGGAGTGTTTGGTTGGAGGGATTTTAGGAAGGAAAACTAGTGGTGCTCGGGTCTTTTCTCCCCAAGCCCACTAGATTTGAATCTCCCCAAATTGGGGAGAAAATAGGAAGGAAAATAAGGAGCTTTGCTCCTTATATTTTTTGGACAAAACTACCCCTAGCACCACAACAAACGTACTGTTTTTGGTTTGTCTTTTCTTTCATTTCTTGTCTTTTGTATTTGTCAATGTTTTTGTCTCACTCTTTTTTTCCCCTTCCTTTTTAGTCTTTTTCAATGTTGTTTGAGTCTCACTCATTTCTTTTTTGTCTTGGGTGCTTATTTGTTTATTTTCTCACCAGTTTTTTTTTTTAATATTATTTTTATAATAGTTTTGGGTTCTTGAATTTTTTGTGCTCTTTTATTTAGAAAAATAGTGTCCATTCATACACAATTTTTTTTAATAAAAATATAATGTTACTATTTATTTTTATTTTTATTTTTATAATCTAATAGGGATATGATGGTAAATTTATACAAACTCTATTTTCTATCCTCCTATTTTTCTTCTCAACCAAACAAAAAGGTTTTCCATCCCTTCACTTTTCTACCCCCAACTAAACACAAATGAGGGAAACCAAAATCTCTTTTATCCTCTCACTTTTTCATCTCCCAACCAAATGGACCATAAATTTCTGAGAAGTTTTACATCAATGTCTAATGCAAGAGTTACCTCCTATTTAACTTATGATGCTGACTGAAGTTACAGAATGAGTGCAATACTGTACTAGAGGATGCAATATATATATATATATATATATATATATATATATGTATATATATATATATATATATTTTAAATTTTTTATATTAGTAACTAGTAAGTTACATGCATGTAGTGGGTACTTATGATCTCACCATCCACCATGTTCTTTTAAGGGGAGGAGGTGCCATTTGGGCTAGAGCTCATTGGCAGAAGCAATGGATAAATTTATGGTTGCTTTTTATGTTTTAGATAAAGTCATTGATGTGCAGATGCCCCATTTGTTTTTCTGCCAACAAAAAATTGAAGTTGCCTAGATTGCTTACTCCGGCTTCAACTGTTGATGTACAAAATCTTGAAGATTGTATGACTACCAAAAAAAAAAAAAACATAAGCTTGAGTTTTCCTGTAGAGCACATGTACATGGCTTGGTTTGGGAGCTTATTATAATGAAAACATCATAATTTATACAGTGATTGACTTATGATGCTTCGATTGATGGTTGGATATTTGATATTACTAGTTGTTTAAGAAGCAGCTTATATGAGTATATCCCACTTTGATTTGCACTGTTTAAGAAAGATGATATCACTGTACTTATTGAAAAAAAAAAGAAAAAAAACAGAAGAATGATATCACCGTACTTATAAAAAGAAGAATGATACAACTGTAGTATTAGTGATATGCTGTTTAACTAGGATCACATGTAGCCATGAGGGAGTATTGTTAGGAGCGGTTGTTATTGAGAAAGAAGATTGAAGTACCACTTATATGTAACACATTGGAATGTGTCTGACTAACTATTGACAACCAATAAAAAAGTCTGTGGTAAGAAACTCAATGTATGTGTTGCATTAAATTTATGGCTCACATTTTTGTTACAGATGTGAGAACTGAAAACAATTCTATGGACATTAATTTTTTTGGTTATATATTAAAAAAAGACAGACATGATCCTGGAAGAATGTATGTTGATTCTGAAATTGGTTGTGTTATTTTACCCTCCATCCAGGGTTTATGATGTGGCTCAATGGCTGTGTGAAGATGAAAAAGTAAATGTAGCGGGATTTAAATTGGATTGGATGGAAAGGGGTAGAGGGATGCTTGTAATACCGTGGGTAGAAATAATGAAGAGGATATTATAAGCAGGGAAATGACAGAGACCTTAGATGACAGGATGGCATGAAGGTAAAAAATACATGTACTTGACCCAATTAGTTATAAAGGATCCATCCAATAAGGTCTAGCTCATTTGGCACCTCCTGCCCTAATAAATCCTAGGTGGAGGGTGAGGTTTGGGTTCAAGATCCACCCGATGTCAATGTGTGTATAGCTTGTCAATAAAAAATAAAAAAAGGATCCATGGATCTAACTTTGGAAGAGTATCAGGAAGGGGTGTGGCTCTTTTCACCATTTTGTTAGTTTTAAGGTGGGAGATGGCCTCTCTTTTAAATTTTTGCTTGATCTATGTGGGGAGCTTGCTCTCTAAAGGATAACTTCCCAGAACTTTATGGCATTGCTTGTAATAGGGATGCTTTAGTGGCAGAATTGTTATCTCTAGTTTTAACTGGAATGTCAGCTTTGTTCAACCAGCACAAGATTAGGAGTTGGACTCAGTTGCATCTTTCTTAGATTTGATCTATTCTGGTTTGATGAGATGGAATGGAGTTCATCAGCTTTGCTGGAAACAATCTTCCAAGCAGATTTTTGATGTTAGATCCTATTATGAGGTTTATAATTCTGATACCCAACTCTCTTTTCCTTGGAAAACCTTATGGAAGCTGAAGGTGCCAACAAAGGTTAGTTTCTTCGGATTGTTGCTCAGGGGAGGATTTTGACTACTAATAATTTGAGGAGGCATCCACTTGTTGTGTGACTGGTGTTGCATGTGTAAGAGAGATGGGGAAACTACTTATGGATTGCCTTATTACTAGAGAGATTTGGAACATGATGTTTTCATTATTCAGGGTTTAGTGGGTTACGCTGGGTGGGGTTGTGGAATTGCTAGCTAGATGGATGAACAAGTTCAACAGGCATAGATCTCTGGTGATTTGGGCCATGATCCCTCATTGTCTCATGTGGGGTATTTGGAGAGAAAGGAAAGCTTGTAATTTTGAAGGAAGTGAGAGATCAATTCATGATTTGAAGTTTTTTTTTCCTCTAGGCTTTGTTTGAGTGGAAAAATGCTTTGGGTGTTCTTACTTTTGATCCTTTGGCTGATTTGCTTGATTGTTGTAATTTTCATGCTCTGCAGTTTTGTAATTGCTGGTTCCTGAGCTAAGTTTATCTCAATATGTATAAATATTAATAATATTTCTATGCAATATCTCGCAAGGTGACAATAAAATGGCTGCCATGATATATTTATCAGCAGTGTCGGTGATAACTAATTTTAAAATAACATCCTGTATTGTTCTCCAAACTCCCATAATGGGATTTATCAATCAATTCAAAATGTTTGCTATGGCCTGAGAGTTTGTTCTGTGGTAGTGAACAAATAGCACAAGTTATTGTGGACTTAAAGCATTACAGACCTAGATATTCCAGGTTCTGGGAAATGCTAAACACCTGTTTAAAGTTTTTTTAAAAAAAGGTTTAACTTCCATTTGACTTTCTACTTTGGGTGAATCTACATGTTTGGACCCGTTTTCCCATGTTTGTGGTTTATATTTATTTTGTAATTGCATTACTTATTTTAGCCTTCTGATGAAGGACTTGAAAAATTTGAATTAATCTGTTTGGATTTTGGATCGCTATTATTGATTGCAGGTCAATTTTCCATTAGTGGTTGGCAGGTTGTGGACCAAACTTGTTCCTGGCTGCTTTGAGTGGTATTTAATTTGTCGAAGTTGTGATCAACATCAGTTTGATCAGCTATAGTTTAGTAAACAAGAGTAGGGTTTTGTAGGGTTCAGTATGTCCCATTTAATGCAGGTATGCTGTGTAAATAATTATGTTGGTTTCTGCATCACTTGCTCACTTGCTCACTTGCTCGGCTATCTAAGAGTACTTATTGACATTACTGTTAGAAGATTCATTTCTTAAACCTGCTTGTAAAGAGGGAATGCTCTTCAATGTATCTGATAAATTGCATCTTCTCTCTCATACAATTCATCTCTGATAAATGATTAAATCATTGAGATTTTATTTTTTTGCTCGTGTGCATGTTGAATTACATTTATTACATCACCGCCTATCAACATTTGATTGCTGTTGTGCCAAACTTGATTTACTCAGCCATCTAACATATTGCTATTATTATTTTTTTGATAAGTAGCATCAAGCATGTAACATGTTGCTATTAGCAAGAAATAATAAAGATTGCCTATTACTGGACTTGTTGAATGGAGATTGTTGTTCCAGCCAATGTTGTAACAGAAACCTTGAGCCCTAAATTTTTGATTGGTGGTTATTGTGATAGTCTTTGTTATCATTATTGTTTTTCGGCTTCATTTATGCTATGTTGTTTGGGCTGAAATGTAGGATAGATATGTGGGAAAGGAAAATTGAGGGGAGAGAACCCTTTTCACTTGTTTTGTTGGGGAGAAAAGAGGGGAAAGAAAATGGTGTGGCTAGGTGTTTTCCACCCTTGAGCCGCCACTTGCTCTTGATTGACCTCCCTCCCCAACTCACGTTTTAAACAAAACCCTTACCTTTGTTTGCTAGCACAAGCAGTAACATTTGCTTCGTGGCTCAAAGAATAGGAATTCTAGTAATCTGTGACAACAAAGTTGGTCTTGAAGGTCAAGTGGTGGTGAGAAACTTTGGGGGGGGGGGGGGTGTGGGAAATGGTTGGTAAGGAAGAAAGGAGATGAGATGGTGGAAGAGACAGAGGGGATGAAAATGAAGAGCGAAGAAAGGGAAGGCAGCTTAGGGAATAGGGAAGAAAGACAAAGACAGAGACATCAGCAACTTTAGGGAATAGGGAAGAAAGACAAAAACAGGAGATTAGCAACTGGGTGACGAGTGTTGAGAGAGAGAGAGAGATATGATTCACTTTGACACGATTCAATTCAGTCTTTTCTTAGTTCATCTGTACAATTTCA
This sequence comes from Castanea sativa, assembly GCF_040712315.1. Taxonomy (NCBI): domain Eukaryota; kingdom Viridiplantae; phylum Streptophyta; class Magnoliopsida; order Fagales; family Fagaceae; genus Castanea; species Castanea sativa. The sequence continues at coordinate 12,916,692 of NC_134023.1, forward strand.
ATTTACATTGTTAAGTTCATCAAAACAATGTTTTGGAAACTGAAAAGTACTAAAACTAAAGCGAGATTGGAAAAAATGATTTGATTGAAACCAGATTAAACTTATAAGGATTGAAATGAATTGAAAACATGTCAAAAGTTATAGGGTATAGTTTAAAATATAGTATTAAAAAAAAAAAAGAAAAAGAGAGAGAAAGGAGAAAGGAGAAAGGAGATAGAGAAGAATAAATAAAGTTCTGTTCGGCCTCACCCGAATCTAATTAAAACCCATTCATTCGTTCTTGACCCAAATTCAACTAAGTCTGTTCAAGCTTGACCCAAATTAAAATTCAAACATATGTATATCATTACCCATATATTACAACAAATCCATCGTAAATTTGAAGTTTCTTGAAATATATTTATTAATGCAAATACGCTATTGCGAGGTATATGTTTTTGTAAAACCTTGAAGCACCATAAAAAAAGAGGAAAAAAAAAAAAAACTTCTTTATATAAGGGATGCTTGTAAATTCACATAAAGTTACATTTTTTTTTTCTTTTTCTTTTTCTTCTCAACTAAAAGAAATCTATATACTATATTTATTTTACTTTGCATATAGTTTACGTCTGCAAGATGCTTTGTGCTATGGATGATTGTCTCAACACTCACGCTGTACAAAATGGAGTATGCATTGCAAGCAAAGGCTTGTCTTTGAAGAGACCTTTTTTTGATGGACTTTTTTTTTTTTGAAGAGACCTTGGGGATTAAGTTCACACTGAAATTGATATGCTTGTCTTTGAAGAGACTTTGGGATTAAGTTCTCACTCTGAAATTGATATGCTTGTCTGTCCTTTGTGCCGTTCTGCGATTAGATTTGCAAATTGATTGATATGCAAGTTGACATGCTAGCTAGTCCATGGTCACATATGTGGGGCCATGGATGATGTTGTCCCATTTTTGTTACAATGTTGGGCGTGCTTACTATTTGCAAAGGCACAAAGACTTGGCGGCGTGTCGAGTTCCCATGTCCTTTATAAAGAGTAATTCTTGGCGTGTCAAGTTCCTAGGTCCTATATAAGTAAAGACTAAGTAAAAAGCTCCAATTTTTATCAAAACTATTTTATGTGGTAGATTGTGAATGTTTGTGTGTTACTTTTATAAAATCCCATTATTTTTATTAAACACTTTCAGTGTATTATATAGATAGTTATGACAAAAGTTACGGTTTTTTTATATGGTCCTGGAATTTTTGATAAATAAATCCTTGTTATCAGCATGCTACTCTTTCATGGATGTGTCGTTGTTTAGATTTGTAATAAGTCCATAGAGATAATATTTTTCATAATTATTGATATAATTTATTGTGATTGGTGCATAATAAAAATAATTTAAACGGTGAATTAGGTGGAAGTGATGTTTCAATCACAATGGACATTGTTTTTTGATAAATTGATTGTTGGGGATAAGAGGATTTAAATCATGGATGTTTAAGTTGGAAACACTTCGAGACGCCTATTGAGCTACAAGAGTCTTGTCCATAATAGACACGGTTAGTTGTGAAAAAAGTTATTCCTAACAATACTCTTAGATCTACACATATTATTTTGCTTTCACAATAAGTTATTCCTAACAATACTCTTAGATCTAAACATGTTATTTTACTTTCATAATAGTACATATCAACGTGTGGACGTACTCATATAGTTCACTCATTTGAATGTGCTTTATTTAGGAAAAAAAGATATTGTGTATTCGGTATATGTAACCACCCTTTTATATAGGGGTGGATTTCACAAGCATGAGACTCACCCTACGTGCGAGGGTGATTACATATACCGAATACATCATATACCCTCTCCTTTTTTAAGACTCCTATTATATCAATAAAAACAATTTGAAGAATCGTCTAGTCAATTTTTCTCATGGCTCTTAGGAGTAAAACAGTTTTGTGATAAAGGGAATAATTGTGCAAAAAAAGATAAGGGGAATAAAAGAGTTTATGGGGTGCAGAAAATTATTGTGTTTATGTCGTGCAGAAATTTTGTTTTGTCATTTGTGGCATGCATGAAAGCATTGAAAGGTAATGTTCGACGTAAAATTTTTCAGAGATATATATATATATATATATATATATATATATATATATATATATATATATAAAATTGAACGGTAAATAAAGGCATTGATTATGAATATTCCAACAATTATTTTGGTGGTATCAGTGAAAGAAAAAGGTTATAGAAAATAGATTTTGGGCCACCTTCCCCAGGTAGAGCTTTGTAGATATTTATTTATCTGTATTTTTTGGGGCTAGGCAAGTTGAGCCTCCTTTGATTATTCTGTATCATTGCTTAAACAAATCATTCAAAAGATTGCGAACAACAGAAAAGCGCTCTGATTGCGTTAAGACAAGGGAGGAAATGCATATGTTATGTATATAAAAAGCTTGACAAATCAATAAAGGTACGTGTACTATGGAACACGAATTATTCTTATATGGAAAAATGATACGTGAAATAGACAGAAAAGTGCTGTAGGGACTTAGACCACAATAATTTGAAAAGATAAAAATAAAAATGCTGTAGCGATCATATGCTTGAAAATCAGCCTGTAGATTCACTTCTAGGCAACATGCACCGTGCACCAACATGAGCTTGTTGGACTATACATATATGAATAATTTGGGGACGGGGTTTTAGAGATAAAAGATGTATTTATGTTAGAATCTTAGATGATTGGAGAGTAATTTAATCTTACCAGGATTATGTTAAACAAAGGGGTTTGTTTGTTTTTCATGCAGTAAAACAATTGCAAATTATGTTATTTCAATTATATTGGGACACAAACCTGTTAAGAGACTTGTAATTCAATTAATTAATACCTTTTAATGTTGTTAATGGATTAATTATCATAAAATGGCTTAAAATTCTGGGAATTTTATTTTCGACTAAACTCCATTATATATATGGGCCTCATCCTCTGTCTTTTTGTAAAAAGAAAAAAGAAAAAAGAAAAGAAATGCACAATTAATTGATCAGTATAGGGTTCATTTTTGTTAATTATACATAATGTTTTAGTTATTTAGATTTTAGAGGTGTAAAAGGGTATTACAATACAATGTAATTCAACGGTAAGTTTACCACAAAGTTGATCTAATGAAAATTAATTTTAGATGTCTATGGTAAATGTTACACCAAATGGTAAACCAAGTGTTATTAAAGAAACAAAGTTGGCAGACTTAATTAAGATTTAACACACAAATTCAAAAATAACTCTTTTTTGCTTCAATAATCAGTTGGATTACATTACAAGTTTGGTATCAAGTACCATGACTAAAGAAGAGAAAGTATATATATATAAAGCAAATAGGAAAATCATAAACCTAACTGTTCATACATACAATTAATTGAAAATAGGGTTCACTTTGTTAATCAAACAAAATGTGTAAATTATTTAGAGCTGTAAAGGGATTGGTGATACATTTTAATTTAATTTAAGTTTGCCACAGTTTGATCTAACGTAAAGTTATTTAGATGTGTAAGATAAAATGTTACACCAATTAAATGGTGGTAATATAATTAAAAAATAAATACGCCACAAAAGCATACGAATCATAAATCTCATTGATAGAAAAAAAAAGTTTGATAAATATATGTAACCTTTTAGGGTTCTTGAGCAAGTGGATTTTAAAATGGGTATAGATGCATATAAACTCAAAGATTGTGTCTTATTTGCCTCGTTAAAATGAAATTTAGCATGATCCAGAACATGCGATAAAAGTCTCAACAGACAGACAGAAGCTAGAGCGGGCCATGCACAAGCCTGACACTTTTGACCATTATCTGGGGCTGGATTTCTCTTCATGTTTGAACTTATTCATTTTAAGTAGGCACTACGCAATAGGCACAGTAGTAATAAAAGTCGTACAAAATGCCTCAACCTAATTTCCAAATGACTTAAAAAAAATAAATTAATTTCTGTATTTATGATACTGGGTATGGTATGTGCGTGATGAATTCAGGAGGGTTAGTTGGTGCCAATATCATGCCATTACCATTCGGATACATGGCGGGTTAGCCTTAAAAATAAGAGTGTATGTGTGTGTTTATATATATATAAACACATACACTCTTATTTTTAAGAAGAAAAAGAAGAAAGAAAAAAAAAAGAAGAAGAAAAAGACACAAGCCTTTTTTAATGTCTCTACTTATAAAAAAAGAAGAAGAAAAAGACACAAGACTTTTTTAATGTCTCTAATTTATATATATATATAAACACATACACTCTTATTTTTAAGAAGAAAAAGAAGAAAAAAAAGAAGAAGAAAAAGACACAAGCCTTTTTTAATGTCTCTACTCTTGTTATACATTTTTTTAATAGTAAAAATAATGGGTTGTAATCTTTAGGCATATAAAATGATGTTTTACTATTTAAATGAATTAAAATTTGTATTGATATGAATAAAATCAAAACACAGTCCTCATAATCTACTCATATCACTTTAGACACTCAAAATAGCTGAGCTAGACTTTAGCTCATGAAGCTCGAGGTTGTTCAACCTAAATGTGGGAGTAATAACACACTCTCGAAAATTTTGCCTTCAGTAAGAACAATTAGCTCACATGATGAATTTAGGATAAAGGTCGCCCATAATATGCTATCAATTCTTATTATAAGCAAATTCCATGCAGTACTCATGGTATGTACTTAGGCTTTTAGGCACCAAAGACCCTATAGCCGGTGCCATGGTGACTTTCCAATTTTTTTTTTTTTTTTTGGTATTCATTATTCATGTCAACCATACAGTCAACTAATTTATCACTTTCTTCTAAAAAAAACTAATTTATCATTATATCAAATAAAAGTTTTAAAATTGTTATATACTCTAATTTTGAAACCTCTAATTTAATAAAAAAAACCCTTGATTTAAGATGTTTGGAGAATATTAATTATGATTAATGTATAATTCAGATATCACATAGTGACTTGGTGAAAGATAATATATTTCTTCAGTTATGTAACGATAGATTGATGTAAACATGTTTGTTACACCTGAAATAAATACATGTTTTATAAATGTGTGTGTGGAGACAGATTTTTATTTTTATTTTTATTTTTGGATTTAAAAATTGAGTTCTTGTTTGGGAGGGTTTATTTATTTATGGGAAAGAAGAATTTATTATTTAAAACAGTATAGAAGAACTACAAAAAAGCAAGACTGCATGCCTCAACCCTGACAATAGACTCAAAACAAGAGAGGGCATCGGCCTATATCAAAAGAACCAGATACATTATGCTTGAAAGACCATTTGGCTAGGCTGTGGGCTATACCATTAGAATTTCTAGAAACCCAATTTACAATTCGGTGATTTTGTGAGAGCAAAAAATGTTTGTGGATTGGGAGGGTTTATTTACATGGGTTTGTTAAAAAAAAAAACTAAGCAGATGTAAGATTGTAGTTTTAAAAAAATTGCATACAAGACATAAGCTGAATAAACTGGAAATAAGTTGTGGTTACTTGACCCCCCTCCTTTTTATTTTATTTTTATTTTACTATTCTATATATATATATATATATCACAGTTTTTTTTAATATATATATATATATATATATATATATATATATTATATATAGAATATATGTCACAATTGAGCTGCTGGTTTAAGTAAGAATGTGGCTAATCCACATTCGAATTGTATAACCCTTTTAGATGGTATCTTGCCACGCCACCTCCAACCCAGCAGGTTACTATAAAACTGGGCTCGAATTTGATCAACCATGACACCTATGTCTTTAGGGTCTAAAAGGCAGGGTAAATGATTGTCTTTTTACATGAATTTCAAGTGAAAACCAAGGAAAATTCGTTACTTCAGGAGGCCCATATTTGAGACACGCAAGTGGGTATTTAAGGATCAGGATGGCTGGCCAGTTATTATGTTTGATGATGGGATGGAAAGGCTATAACCACAAGCACCAGATACTATGTACTGTGTCTGGAAAAATCTTCCATTATCTCCATCTATTACTTCGCTTTTTGTGGCAAATAGACACAGAATGTTAAAATTTGTGCCACAAGCCTCTAAGATACATTGCCTTCGAGCAGTTAGTTTCATGACAATTTACACTACCAAGTTGCTCTCTAAATTTATATATATTTGTATATGATACTTAGTTGGTAAGATTAGGAATCTTTTGAGATAACAAGAGATATCGTGACAAATGTAAGAAATCTTTTTTTTTTGAACCAGATACCATTCAAACGCAGAAAAAGTTTTCAAAAAAGAAAAAAAAAAGTACTAGCCAGTGAACCTCTTAGTTCTGCTACTTATAAACAGAGCGCATAAGACCTTTATTATTATCATTATCTATTATCTATTATCTATTACCATTACCATTAACTTTGGATTAGTGTCTTACTTTAAATTGGGGGTGCATGCGAATGTCGTAAACTAGGTATATTATAGGTTTTCATAATTAATATTCTGATAATTTATTAGCCACCTCAAGAGGAAACCTAGCACACAAGCAATATAGCTTTGCAAACCCATAAGAAGGAATTTTTCAATTGTAATTCACTTTGTGTCTCTAAAGTAGTGGTTTAGCTTAGCTAATCGTAGTCAAATGATTTGTCACAAAGCATTTTATTCTAATTCCTCCAATTGAAGCTTCTGAATCAGTAAGAAGGGTGATTTTGTAATCTTAAAAGTAATGCAATTAGTTGGAATCCGAATTGCACATCAACGAGGCCATTGGTTCAAATTTTCTCGCTCTCATCCACCCTCTTTAGGACCAAAACTCACTCATTATCCCATAAAAAAAAAAAAAAAATACTATTTTGATTCTTAAATTTTTAACAATTTCTTTTTTTGTCTTTAAATTTAAATTTTCTTTTCATCTTTTAACTTTGTAAAATGTTCTTTTAATAGTTTAGAGACAAATATAGAGATAAATTATTTTTTCAATAGTTTAGGGATTAAAATAATTTTTTTTTAAAAAGTTTAAGGATAGAAAGTAAATTTTTTTTAATAGTTTAAGATGAAATGCGAATTTTTCAATAGTTTAAAGATGAAAACAAACATTTTAAGTTTAGGAATAAAAACAATTTTTTGGTAAAATTTAGAGGCCAAAATATTATTTATAAAAAAAAAGAAGAAGAAAGAATCAAGAGGGATATGTTCAAAAGCATGAAATAGCTAATTATGGCACTGATCAACCCACACTTGCACTCAACAAGCCCGATTGACCCGAAGACACCCATCCGAAAAATGTTGGCTTTGAGAACTGGTTTAGCTGGGGTGGCATCAATGAAACCTAATCAAGGTCGAGTGGCGGGTTTTCCATATGTAAATCTAATGAACCTGACTTGTTCGAAGTGTAGAGCTCAATGCCTTACTTTTGTGATCATTGTTGTGCCACCATTCTTTGCTTGATATTTGATGGATATCTTGACATCTCTGTTAGATTTGATGGAGATCTTGAGATGCTGGTTAAGGTTTTGAGATTTTTTCCAAATTTGACGAATAGGTTCAATTGATTTGATCGCTGAATCTCCCATACAATCTGTATACCCATTAGTAGCAGGTTAACAAATTTTAGAGTACTTGATTGATTGAGTTGGTTGGTGGGTTGACACTAAATCCAATCTCGAATGATTTGCAATCGTCCTAACTTGAATGATCTTATTTTTCAACTTATTAAGCTTTTGTACAATTTTTACGAATTCACTGTTTTTGGTATATTTTATTTTTTTTTATTTTTTACAAATACACTTTTTAATGCTTTAAGATATACTTACTGGACTCTAGGGTTAACTGGCCTGGGAAAAAAAGAAAAGAAAAAAATGAAAACAACTCCTGGGCCAAACTGAGCTTGAATTTCCTCTTCTTAAATGGAGACAGTGCCAGGATTGAGATAGAGAATTAACATGTTATCATTTACAAGGACAGAGAGAGATATGACATTTTGTACCAAATGGAAGTTGTGATTTACGGCGCATGCAGAATTAAGAACCTTCCTTCCTTTGATTAATAACAGCAGAGAGAATATGTTCATTATTTCTTTTCTTTCATGCAAAGCTAATCCTCCATTGGAGGGCTAATATTATTGGTGCCACGTGTCACTGTCAACATAGGAGTGTGATGCACAATTTATACTTTATAGCGAGGATAACAAATGTCATTTTGCATGGCATATATATTATAAGGCTAAGCTATGAAAAATAGGAAGCTTAAAAGGTAATGGCAAGGGGGATATATGTTGTACTTGATATGTGGATGCATAATCTAACAAGCCCATGTGTTAGATTCCTGGTCTATATGACTAGGTCAGATCACTATAGTACTTATGGGTGTACACAGCTTTAGCCTTTAAACAGTAAATAAGAATAATATTCACATGAACCCCTCTCTATTTCCCTTTATCATCACTTTTTTCTTCTATTCTGTATCTTCATCATGTATGAATCATATCTGAACAATCTGAGTCCAATAAAAATTATGCTCCCAATGATCTTCCTTAACTAGTTTGCACAACCAAGACTTTATGTAATAATAATAATTAATTTTTCTCACTTGTTGAAATGATTATGGCTATAGTAATAAGCATTCAAAATTATTTGATAATTTTGAAATGAAGGGACTCATATTTGATGATTAAAAATGGATATCTGTTTTGCTTTGTTTATGTGATATCAAAACAACCCACCTTGTATTTGTGAGAAAAAAAAACTATCCAACAATTATCTAGCTACCATAGTTACAGCATTCTAAATAGGGTGTGACACTTTTGCCAACTAAATAGTAGAATTGCAAAAAGTCTACTTAAAAATCTTTAAAATAAGTGGTAGAGAATTTTTTTTCACGTGATATATAATTAAATACAGTAGGTCATAATGTAGTGACAGTTGAGTTAATTAGTTTTAAACTAAAATTTCCTAAATAACAAGTTTAAGTTTTTATTTATTTAATATTGGCTATATTGATCACGTTAATTATAATAAGTGGTATAGAAATTTTTCACGTGATTTATAAATAAGTCATAAAGTAGTGACAGTTGAGTTAGTTTTAAGCTAACACTTTTTGTAGTAAAAATTGGTAGTAATTTTAGCTTATCAAAATCAACCAAATGATAACCTAAAGAACTGATTTTTGTTACAAAGTTTACGCGTTTACAGAGTTTAACACATAGTGACAACTTAATAAGACAGTAAAACATTATATAGCACTTAGTTAGAGCTTAACACATAGTGACAGATGAGTTAGTTTTAAGCTAATTATGCCAAAAAGAAAGTGAGTCAGTCTGTTGTCCAAGCTGGCAGCAGAACAACTTGGCCAAAAGCCCGTGCACTATCACATTGCTATATAAGTTCAAGGCTTAGAGAAAAAGGTTCAGAGTGTCACATAAAGCCAAATCCAGAAGAGACACCATTATAATTAACCACTTCCAAGCCTCTCTCATCCTCTGCAATGGCTTCTATTCCTCAATTCTACTCCGATTGCACATGGGCTACTGATAATCTTTCTCAGTTTTCTACACCAACTATGGCTGCAGGTGTGAGTAGTGGTGGTGCTGGCCATGGTACAATTTTTGGTACTGGTCCAATATGGAGTACTGGTCAAGAAAGTTTAGTGCCATTATTTGATAATAATGGTGCAATTGATCATATTGTGTCATCAGTATCCGACAATAGGATGCCATCAATTCCAGGGCTACTTGGAACATCGTCGACAAACTTAGCAGCCGCCCCGGCATTGCCTGACTACAAAATGGAATCGTGTGGTATGGCTGGAGTTGGCAACTTTGGTAGTGGGTACCAACAAACTATGTATGACTTTGGAGATGAATGTTGTGGGTTTTTGGAGGATCTTAAGCCTGTTTATCCTGCTGTTGGAGAAAATTGGGTAAGGTTATATTATTGATTGGGGTTGTAGGAAAAAAAAAGCATATATATATATATATATATATTAAAAATTTGAAAACAAAGAAAATATATCAAGAGTGAAGGAACTTCTTTTATATGTTTATTAACTAAAGAAAACCGAACTTTATTAGTTTCTCTAAATATAGCATCAACTATACGTACTATTGAGCCAATGGTAAAGGAGCTAATTTACTGAACAAGCTAGTTTGAGATTGCTCTAGATGCAGTTGTAACAATTTAAGAAAATATCTTTCCAGGTGATGAGAGAATTAGAGCTTGAAAATTTTCATCTTATTCGAGGATAAATTATTTAGATTAGCTATATGTTAATTACGTTAGCACTAATTTTATTTCAATGTTGTATTTTGTTGCAGGGAATTCAAGGCAATCAACCACCTCTGATTGAAGAGTCTAACATCAAAGTTGGTCGGTACTCTGAGGAAGAAAGGAAGGAAAGGATTCTAAGATATATGAAGAAGAGAAACCAAAGGAACTTCAATAAGACCATCAAGGTCTGTATCTCTCTGTTTCTCTCTGAGACACACATGTAGACACGCACACTCGCACGCGCACATGCGCACACACGCTTGCTCTCATTCAAGAATCTTTGGAGAGACACAGTAGAATAGTTTTTGTTCATTTCATAGTCTGACCTCTTACATGTGCAATTACTCCATAATCCACTGTATACAGTATGCATGTCGCAAGACCCTAGCTGACAGGAGAGTCAGAGTTCGTGGGCGATTTGCAAGGAACAGTGAACTATGTGAAGAAGAAATGATAAGGAAAAAGAAAGACAACCCTCACAAGGAGCAGGAGTTTTGCTGTAGTGATTCTTTGCAGGTAATTTCTCTCTCTCTCTCTCTCTCTCTCTCTCTCTCTCTCTATATATATATATAAATATATATAATATTACAAACAACTTTTCAAAGTATTCTATGTATTTATGAGAGTTTATTCCCTTTAAAATGAGTATTTGTTTCCTTGTATGATTGGAAATCTTATATTTTATATATAATCTTTCTTTGATTAATGTGATATATATATATTGATAAAGACATAGGAGGGATTAGAGAGTATATAATTGGAAGTTGACGGGACAATCTTTGTATATATAAAAGAATAACTATGACAAAATCCTTTTCAATATTTCTTTACATTTCCATTTTTTTCTTATTGAATTCATCAATTTGCAACCATGTTTATTCATGTTATTTCTTGTATAATTTTGCAGATAAAAACTGACGAGGATGAATGGCTGCAAGAGGCTATGGCAAGTTTAATGTATTTACCATATATTGCTGGGTGAGATATGCATGGTGGAGCTAGTTTATGCCAAAATTGACAACTAATGTAGAGATGTTTGAACAGGGCATGACTTTCTATCTTGTTTCGAGAACAAGGCAAATTAATGTTGGGATTTTCTAATATTATTCGCTTTCTAGTTGGGTTGCTTTCAGCAAAATGCTCCACAGTAAAAAGTTCACTTAACTATTTTATGTTACTTTCTCGTTCACTTTATTGCTTCGAAAAGCACATGTAAACTTTGGCAGGTTTTGTGTTGTTGCATACACTAATTATATGCATGGCCTAGTGTAGTGATATTGCCAGCCATTTATTTATCAAAGGCATCACTCTTTGGGTTTCTTTCTGAGCCTAGTTTGAATTGACATTTGTGTTAAATCTAAAAGTCCTTTGAGAGTTGAGACGACTTGAAGTCTCATTTAACAAATCAATTAGATATGTTAATGATTTGATCTCATGGATATTCGCCAGTTCAGCCACTGTATTTTACATTCCAGCAAATGTAAATTCATAATCTAGAAAGGAATTCTTGGATCTTTTTATTTTTAAGAAGGGAAAGAGGAAATTCAAACTAATTAATAACCTCCACTTCATCAATGCCACTGATTCATTGAAATTATAATTTGAGAGGTGATGGTCCCAGTCTTGTGATTTGCAAAATAAATTTTACTTGGAAGACAACATATATGGGGCAATTCAATTTTCATGAGAGGTTCATAGAAATTTTCATTTTACTAATAATATGCTCGTGCGGTATATAGTTTAATGAAAATCATATGTGAATTAATTGTATATATAGCTTAATGAAAAATCCATGTTTTAAAAATAATATGCATCACAAGAACATGATATTTGTTTAAAATGGGCATTTATAAAAAAAAAGAAAAAAAGAAGCTAGCTAGTACCGTATTTAAAACACTATTTTAGAATTTTTAAAAACACAAATTTTCTTAAAACACAAGATTAGGCCACAAAAATGTCTAAACAAATGCACCCTTAGTATAAGTGACACGAACGCTGGAAAGAAGATTGAGAGTATACTTGAACTAGTGAGAGAATAGTTGTCTATAGTCAACGTTATCAAATTCAAACTGCGAACAATTGGTAGGTGCCACACCAATATAGTGTTAAATTACTGATTGTCCAAAAAGTTTAAACTATTGAGATGCGATAAATTTAATCAATTAACTACACAATTCTAACACACGTGTGGGTCTAGTAGTAAGACCTAACACGTAGGATATTAAATGGGAGGTAGAGTAGAGGAAACAAGGATCAAACTTAGGACCTCTTGCTCTGAAACCATGTTAAATTATTGATTGTCTCAAAAGTTTAAGCTATTGAGATACGGTAAATTTAATCATTTAACCATATACTTCTAACACCCCCTTCATATGTGGGCCGAAACTACCTTTTAATAAGTGAGACCCAACACATGGGAATTTAAATGAGAGGTAGAGTAAAGGAAACAAGGATCAAACTTAGAGCATCCTACTCTGATATCATTTCCTTTTTATACATAAATACATTTGAGATATCTTTTTTATACATAACTACAAAATACTTGATTTTTAGCCTTGATTGTAACCACTACTAAAACTATTAAAACTACTACTAAGGCTGAGTTTGGATACAGCTTCTTCCACGTCTGCGTCTGCGTTTTTTGTTTTTGTTTTTTTTTCTTCTTCTTCTGCTGCTGCAGCATGGGTCAGGGGACAAGGCTACTGTTCATGTTACTGTGCATGAACAGTAGCCGCATTTTGCTGACTTTCAGCACATTTGTGGGTCCCGTGTACTGTTCATGGGACCCACAAACTTCACTTTACAGAATTTTTTTATTAAAAATGGGTCCCACGATACTATTCACACATTTAAAAATTATTTTGCTACAGTGTTTTCAGTTTTCAGCAATTAGCTCTATCCAAACGGACCCTAAAAGTCTGATAGATCTATACTAGCGGTTCTCTAAACCGCTACTATAACCTGAAAAACTGCTGTTAAGTTTCCATCACAATAGGTTATAACATTGGTTTTAGGAATTGCTGGTATAGAAAATATTTAAAAACTGCTAGTACACTCATTGATTCCTTCCTTTTGGAATTAATTATATATACTAGCGGTTATGTAATTGTTGCTATAGATTATTTAGCAATAGTTTGTTAGGATTAGTGCCCTTAAATCCTATTGTATGATGCTATGTATGATATTATGTATGACATGATGTATGACTTAATATTGTGATTGATAAAGTTATTTTATTATTATCCAAAATAATGGTAACATGAATATGGGACATTATCATATAGTCCATGAGATGCATTGTATGTGATTTATGTGAAAAGTCACAGAAGATGTAAATCACAAGTTCTTTGTAAACTCAGAATTAATAGTTCGTAGTCGGTGATGAAATTGGGCATTTCATCTGCGAAGACTATAACGTGTCAACTAAGATGATTTGTCTTGATCATGGAAGTGGAAGCTTCTAGTTGATATGTTGATATGTTTTAAGAGTTAAAACATATTGAACAGGACTGCTGTGAGATTTATTATTCTTCTAACGACTGTCAAATGAATAATAAATCTCACGACTTCTATTTGCATGAACTCTTAATCCTGAGAGAATAATGGACCTGATCATGAAGTGTAGGTTGCTTTGATATATCAGGAGTGAGATCTGAAGTGACGGTCAAAACCTCAGTATATTGGGCAGCCACATTTAGTGTTGATGGAACATATATTCTCAATATGGAATTCATAGTCTCTTGATGGAGATATAAAATATTCCCTTGAGATAAGTTTAATGGTTTCAGTTATTCAGAGAGTTAGGCCTAACCACTTTAGTAAGAAATTACTAAAGTATATATTAATGAAATTGGATTTCATAAATATATAATGAATAACTTTAAAGAATTAAACTGGGTACTCAAGGATAAGATGTAGTAATTTACAAAGTGGCAGTCTACATTTATGACTTTGTGTTACTACGAATATTTTATGAAGGGGTTACGTGTATAATAAAGTATTGGGATATAATTTATTAATAAGGCCTAGAGTGCAATTATATTTATATAGTGGTATTAAATATAATTAATGGTAACTTTGGACTTGTCAAGAGTTGACGGAAAAGCCCAAGGCCCATTGGAGCTAGTGTCTTATTGGTCCCTTTTGGTCCCACTCCAAGCCACACATTAAAGCCCAATTGGAAATGCCCAATAGGCCAGCCCAATTAGATAATCAGTTAGTTATAAAGGGAGAAACATACATAATTTTTATTAGATGAGATTAGAAAAGAAAAAGAAACGGTGTGTGAGAGAGTGTGAGACACACTTTCATTCTCCCTTTGAAAAACTGATTGAGAGACCACACATCTTGGGCGTAAAGTGGAATTGGAGTGAAGATTAAAAGTGTTCCCAAGTGCTTCTAATCTTTGTTTTGAATTTCTCCACACCAAGGTATGCTATCTTGTTCTTAAATTCTGAAATTTACATTGTGCACGTTATCAATCATGAATGAAATAGATCCTAGTTCGTCGTTTCCGCTGCGGGTTTTGCATGAGATACAAAACCAGAATTTTTCCTTCAATGTTTTATATACCCTCGCTAGAAAAATTAAAAATGCTAGTATACCTTTCCCTTATCTTTGACATACATTATTTTTAACTGCAGTTTTCTGAATCACCACTAGAGATTCTTTAGCAATATTTCTAAAAAAACACTATAAACTAAAAATAAAAACTGCTAGTACTCCCTTTCTTACACCTTATTATAAATTAGTTATTGCAATAGAAAACAACTGTTACTATAGGTTTTATATAGGAGCATGCTAGAGTCATATTTATTATGTATTGACATATCCTTTGAAAAAATACACTTTAATTGTAACTGAGTAGATCTAAGATGTGTTCAGAATATTATGAAGTGTGTTGAGAAATCAAAACAAGTGATGTTATTGAAGACATGAAGATTGAACCAAAAAACAAGTGAAGAAAAGCTGAAATAGTGATCCTAGACACTAGTTTTGACATAAGCTTAACACTAGCATCTACTGAGATTAAATGATGAACCTCGACACAAGCTCAACACCTCTCGATCTATCGAGCTATGTAGATTTAGAATTCCCAGATCAGAATTTCAGCCCATGATGACTTGGATTACTAGGGTTTCTTTTACTAAACTTCTAGAGGATATAAAACCTCTATTTTAAAGTCATCAAAGACACATAGACTCATCTAGAGAACTCGTATACTTTTAGAGAAGCTACTGTGTTCTTGTGTGCCTTAGGGTTTTATAACCAAGTACTTCTAGATCTTCAACGTGCTTTGAAGTGAAGAACTTTGCATCCACAAACAAACATCAGTTGCTGAGAACTGGGAAGTTAGTTATGTATTGGGATCCATGTAAAAAGGAAGAAGTCTCTATAAGATCAAATTCAATTGGGTATTGGAGTGAAAGTTCAACTGTAAGTTGATATTTTGGGATATACCAGGGTAGTAGTAGGATTCTTTATACTTGTAACCGCTTGATTATTGATTAGTGGATTCTTGGGAGTGGTGACCTAAAAATCGCCCGGTAGGATTTTTGCCTTACGAAAGGTTTTCACCATTAGTCAACAAATCATCGTGTTAAATTTAATTTCTACTGCACTTTAGTTTATTTGGTGATTTGTGTGTGCCTCAATGATTTACATGTAATTTGACTTAATTAATTTACTTGGGTAATTGAATTAATTAACATGGGTCAATTTATAATCCAACAGAGTAGTTACAAAAACTACTAAAGGTATAAAAATTATTGAGTTTACTATTAGGACATATGTGATTGGATGTTAAGAACATATGTCAACATTTTATGTAATTGGCTAATCCTTTGACAAAACGCACTTTACTTGTATTTGGATAGATCTAGGATGTGTTTAATATTTTAAATAACAAGAGTTCAAGTCTAGTATTGAAGCCATGAAATCTGTCCAAGAAACAAGTGAAGAAGTGCTGATTCGTTAAAGCTCGATAACTGCTCGATAGATAACTATCTATCGAGGTCTCGACAGCTAGCTTGACAGTTGTATCTATTGAGTTTTACGAAATTTAGATTTCCAGATTAGATTTTCGGCCCATGCTGACATGTGTGTGTAGGGTTTCTTTTCTCACAACTCTAGACATATATAAGACTTATTTTAAAGACCGTCACATAAGAGAATACAAGGAGAACACATGTAAAAGGTAACCGAAACCTTATTCTCTCTAAAAGAAGCTACTGCGTCTTTGTGCCTTAGGGTTTCGTAACCAAGTGCTTCTTGATCTTCATTTTTGATGAAGTGAAGAACTTTGCAGCCAACATTCTTTTTCCTCAAGTTGGTGAGTGAGTCACGTACTGGGATTCGTGCAAATGATTTAGTCATGTATTGGGATCTGTGCATCAAAAGGGTGGCGTTCATATATTGAAGAGTTCAAAGGTTCTGAAGCGGTAGAAGGTTTTTACTGTAAGTTCATCTACGGAGATTGTAAAGTCTAGGGACAAAGGTTTCGTACTAGATCTGAAACTTCTCTTTATTATGGTGGATTACTTTTCGGGAAGGTTTCCCCTCAGGTTTTTTTACTATGAAACTAGTTTGTTTAATTGGTCTTCGTAGGTCATCATATCTTGTCTTATTTAATTTTCCACTGTGCATAATATTGACATGATATTAATGTTTTTTTTTTATTTAACAAGTTTTATTCATAATAAATCTAATTAACAACTTGGGTTTAAAATTTGTTAATTCTATCAACTGTGGTCTAAATTTCCCAACATTTAAAAAATATATTTTTGGTTATTAATTTGTTCCCTGAAAATTAGTAATATAACCTGTTTGAAAATTTTTTAAAATCCACAATTTCAAAACTCAAATTAATATAGTAATTGTAAAAAATTAATAATATTGATCCAAATCCCAAATAAAGCCTTACAATTCGAAGTTTGAAATCCCAAATAGCCAAATAATAGTACAAACAAATTTTTTTTTTTTGTACTTAAGATAAGACAAGGATAAAATAATTGTAGACAACCTACATTAAAAACAAAAACTATAAATATTTCCTTTGAAGCACACCGAAAGTCACTCCAACAACGAAACTTGGTCTTCCTTTATATTCCAGTGTATTGTCTTAGTTTCTTGGAATATAATAAACCTTATATTTGCATTAGTAAAAACTATCTATATAGGAAAATCTTAGAGTATATATCGAAGGACCATTGGAAAAAACTGATAACAAATACAAAATATTCTCACATGTGTTATTTTATTGTATTACTTGTAAACCAAGAGTCAACAAGCTCAACATAATTTTGGCGATTTATTATATTTGGAGTCTCAGTCACTATTTGTGTTGCAGTTTTTGACTCATCAATGCTTTGCTTTCAAAGCACATTTCCAATTCTCCATTGATCACCCAACCTTTAAAGTATGACATGCTTGATTATCCTTTCTATAATCTCATCTTGGGGGATGTCAAACTTTGACTGAATCATAAATACATGTAAAAACCATAACCACTACGTAGAAGTGTTGAAATTTTGAAAAGAAGTATAATATATATTACTAAAATTTTAATACCTCAATGATATTCTAACAATTTTCTTTGTAGTCATTTAGCATTGTTTGCCAGTTAACAACATAAATAGGACCTAAGTGAGGCTTCCTCATAATAATGCTTATAATTTGATTAAACCTACCGCCTTCATGTTCAACATAGGTTGAAAATAACGTTAAAGACATCTTAACCTTATTTTTAGGGGGCAAATTCTATATGTCAGACAAACTCGTTATTCCAAGTATGTTACAAATACTAGTATGATCCTTTTATGTACAAAAAAAAAGTAGTCAATACCATAAACATACTTTTAATTAAGTGTTTCATGCTACAAGGACTAAAAACATAAGTAATCATATTTATAGATACCTGTAATTTGAACTTTTACTTCCATATATTCTTCATATGAACGATCATCGATTTCAGGGTGAGTCTCTAATAGCACACCTGATTGATTAGTTGATGGGTTAAGTGACTGATTAGGCCATGATGTGTCATGTGATTGATTAGGTGTTGATGAGTTATGTGATGGACCTTGTGGATGGGATTGATTTTCAATCTCAACTAAATCAAAATTGATAGGCCAAGAATGTATTGACTCCTTTGGTAAATTAAATCAATTAATTAGTTAAGTGAATTAATTAGATTCAATTATATGCAATACGCGTGGTAGCACAAACAAATCACCAAATAACTAAATACAGTGAAAAATAAATTTGACACGGGTGATTTGTTTACGAATGAGAAAAACCACCAAGGCAAAACCCCACTGAGTGAATTTAAAGTCAACACTTTTAAGAATCTACTATTATCAAAACAAGCAGTTTCAAGTAAAGGAATCCCAGTACCTTATACCAACCTACAGTTGAACCCTTACCTTGATACACAATTAGGTTTGCAATGTAGTGACAATCTCTTTTTTTCAATGCACAACTTCCAATATGTGACTAACCAATCGATACGCAGATCTCAGTACGCGACTTACTCACCAACTTGAGAAAGATGTTGGCTGCAAAGTTCATCAGTTTATCCATGCGATGAAGATCAAGAAACTCCTTGGTTACAAAACCCTACGGCGTACAAACGCAGCAGCTTCTTAAAAAAAAAGATGAATTAGGGCAAATTGTCTCCGGTTACAATATGCGTGTAACAAGTGCAACAACCCCAAGATGGCCCTTGTAATAATTCTTATATATGTCTAGGATTGTGAGAAAAGAAACCCTACACAAATAGCTTAGATATGCGTGAAAAACAGATTTGAAAATCTGATTTTTGTAAATCTCGATAGATAAGCTATCTGTCAAGCTGCTGTCGAGTTTCGGGCTAAAAACTCATTTTAAACCTCGATAGATTCAATCTGTCGAGCTATTTGTCGAGTTTTAAAATATAGCAATTCTTCACTTATTTCTTGAATAGATTTGCATGGTTTTAACTCTTAACTTTAACACAAAGTTGCTTGAAGACTTAAACCATCTTAAATCTATCTAATTACAAGTAAAGTGCGTTTTGTCAAATGATTAGCCAATTTTAAATTATATATGTACATAACAATTTCCAAATATGTCCTAACAAAAATATTCCATTCTCATATATGTATGAAAATATTTTTGTAGATAATTACTCACATATGTTTGTAAATATATTTCAAAAATTAAAGCAGGAGCATACTACACATTGAATACTGTTAAAAACTCTATGAATGAATGAAAGCTTTTTAAAACAAGGGAAAATTTAATGTAGCTAAATGACTAAACTCTTGAAGCTCAAAATCACTTAATTTATTAAAATATTATATTTTACATTTCTTCAAAAACTATGCATTATTTCATGTCTTTACAAAAGATTTTAAGATTCTAAATTCTTAAACAATGCTGTAACACAAAATAATTGACTACTAAGTAACAATCCTAGTAATTATAAAATTAATTAATTTTTTTTTCTCAATTTCAATTTTTTAATAATTTCATTTGTTTCTCAATAATGCACTTAAAGTTTTGATCCATAATTTGAAGACTTCATTGGTTTCATTGGAGGTTTTTTTATTCACTTTGGTAAATAACTTAGTAATTTATATTGCAAATGAAAATTTTAAGAATTCACTATGAAAATCTTGTGATCTCCGCCCAGATTTGGTAGAGTGATCTTAGCCTAGATGAGATTTGTGGCCAAATTTGGTGGAGACTATGAGATCTTCGACGAAGAAATGCTACCTCTCTCGACCTCCATCGCTTCTCTCATTTTCAATAGAAATTTGCTCGGCTTGTGGAAAGTTTGACTTGATTTGATCCGTTGATGTTCTCAGTCGATGGTGGGTTCACCGTTCTACCACTCGATGGGATCGAGTCAAGTCCAAGTTGAGCCTATACCTGACTAGATCCGACCCGTGGACACCTCCAATTTTGACCCCAAAATAATTACGCAGTGGAGTATTTGATTAATGTTGAATTATGCCAATTGTTTTATCAAGTTTTAACAATTAAAAGAGGGAGAAAATGGGCATTCCCTTTCGCCAAAACTTTTCAACAAAATACCCCATATCTGAAACTAATTAGGGAAATACCCCTGTTTTGTAATTCGATTTTCTAAAAATTGAGTTTCAATTTAAAACTCGATTTTTAGACAATCGAGTTATAGCAAACTGAAAAATTAAAAAGTTTTTTTGGTACTTGAGTTCCATGAACTTGAGTACCATGTGAAGTACTCGAGTACCAAAAAAAAAAAATCCTAAATCTACGTTCGTTATAACTTGATCTTCCAAAAATCGAGTTTTATATCTGAAACTCGATTTTTAAAAAATCGAGTTTCAAAACAGGAGTATTTCCCTAATTAGTTTTAGACGTGGGACATTTTGTTGGATTTTTTAAAAAGAAAGGGCAAAAGCCCATTTTGGCCATTAAAAGCATATAATAAGCTGTCACCTAATCGTAAAGCAATAGACACATGACATAGTGACAAAGTGGAAAACCAATAAAAATGTTTTCTGAGGAAAAAACAACTACGAGGGTAACTTTCCTTAACAAAACAATTCACTATATCAAGAGAAGTTTTACCGTCTATTCTAAAACCTTTATACTTGGCTATACCATGTAGATGATTCACTATAAAAACTCTTACAGCTCTGGTATTTCTACAACTCTTTGATATATAAATGCCGTTACAAATGATGCATCTGCGATCACGACCAAAATATTTGAACGACTCTAAAGATCTTTTGAAGAGTTATTTTACCTCAATGACACACTTGACTTTGTGATTTCAAAGTTGATTATAGCAATTCTATCATGTATATCTCTCAATATGAAGTTACGAGTTATTGAAAACAAAGGCTTCGATTTTCTTTTTATCGCCCATTCCCCAAAATACCCTTGTATCCTAACGTAGGGAAATTGCCCCCTAACCCACCCAAAAAAGAAAAAAGAAAACCAATACTCGTAAAACTCCCATTGCTACTTTTGTTATTTTGTTTTTCTTTTTTGAATTTCCCAGTTGATATATTGATAAACTATATACGTGTCGGATTTCACTTTAATTTAAGAGAAAAAAAAATTTATTGTGACCTTTCAAAATATTAAAAAAATTGATACTATGATTTTTTTTGGTAATAATTTTACACCACTTCATAAAAATTTGTGTCTAAATATAAGTATATAATCAACTCCAAATTAAGTGTGATATATTGTGTTTTCAAGTAAATAAATGTTCATAACATAGTTTTAAATTATTATAATTTGAACATTTTTATGAGTCCATATTAACTAAAATAGCAAAAATTTAAGTAAGATGCACTTGGTATTTATCTATTTACTAAAAATTATCATTCCATTTGCAAGTTGAACTTCACCTTTTGAACAAAGGATTGCTCATGAGATAAAAAACCTTAATAGATTAATAATATAAAATAATGAATATGCTCCCCTGAATAGCTTTTAATTTTCATTTGTATTAAATACAATATATATTCACATGCACATACGTAGTTGCATGTACCATATAAAATTAAGTCCAATCCTAGCTCCACAATTGTCGTGAGGCGAATTCAATTTATAGTAAAGAAAAATATTATGAGCAAAAAAAAAAAAAAAAGGAGAAAAACTATTCTTCCCATTACCAATAGTACATAAACTTTGATATATTTCTCAGCAATAGAAATGTAACTTAGAAATGAAAAGTAAAGAAACAAAGGATAAACTATCCTACATAAACTTTGATATATTTCTCTCTCTCATATTTTACCTTTTTTTTTTCTTTTTTCTTTTTTTTTTGTTTCTCTGTGAAGTTTTTTATGTTCATCAAAACACCCTGTACCCCTTGGTGCAACTGAGCAAATGAGCTTACACTAGATATGACAAATGCTTGACCATGGGTATCCAAAGCAATGCAAGTAAAAAAAAGAAAGGAAATCATAAGTACTACGTCTTTGGATTCCTTTTTGTGCATACAGGGTCAAGGTTTAGGTCTTTTCACAGTGCAACTCTGTCCAAGTCAACGTGAACATGACAAAGCAAAGGGGAAGAAGAGTCTTTTCAGTTGCCGGTTTCACATTTTGCTGTGGGAAAGAGTTTGGATTAGGAGGAAAGGAAAGGAGGGAGAAAAAAAAAAAAACATAAACAAAAAAACTATGCAAATGGGTGTCACAAGTAAGCATTCTTACAATCGTAAGAAAGCACTAAGCCAAAGTGACTCAAATATTATCATTTTTTTTTTGTTCAAATGAGGAATTATCATGATATCATCAATCAAGTGATTATGTTCACACTTCACAGTGAGAAATCAGCTAGTAGACTTGGCAGCCGGACATGTTCCCAATGGTTCTTTGGCCTTCATAATAGAGCAGTTGGAACAATATGGAAAAACTCATTTGTTGATGAAGAACTATAATTTTGGAGTATTATTACAATTTGGAAACGAAAGAAACAGAACGATATTTAGTCATTATCATATAATAATATTAAAATTTTCATTAGCATATCTAAGTTTTGTTTTTTGTTTTTTTTTTTTAATTTTTGTTTAAACCATACAACCTCAGCCCAAACTTGACAATTTTTATAATGAATAAAATTGACGGCACAATTTTTTTTTAAAATAATTATTAATGTAATAAGTAATGATTAAAGTAACATTATTTTCACATATATATTACTAAAAACACTATCATTTACACAAGTAGTGTGCCAAAATGAGAAAAATGAAAAATGCTTGCTCTTTTTTTACTTTTAACTCCTTGGGTTTGTCCTTTCTATATTTGGCAAGATGTCCTCGTCAGTGCAAGTCTGCAAGTGTAACCCACAAAGTGATCATATATATAGAAGGTTCAAACAGAGTTGCCCTCAAAGAATCTAAAACTCATAAGTCCCTTCAAGAAAAGGGAGAGCTAACAAGACTTAGTGGGATCGAGCCAGTATATTGATGAAACTGATAATTAACTACTGTTGGCAGTTGCTATTTTGTTTCCAAATAGAGTCCAAATTTGGATCAATCACAAAATCATCTAGAAGACTTGTCGGTCATGACAGCCTTATCTTGCCCATTACTGTGACCCACAAAATTATAAACAGCAACAATTGCCTCAATCCCTTGCGGGCTTAGCCGCTTAGGCCCCATAATTAGATTCTCAAGGGAACAATTTTTTGTGGACCATTTTCACTCAAAACTACATACTAAAATTTGAGGTCAACATTCTTGCAGAAATTTGGGTACCAAAATGATGAAAATTTGAGAGTAAGCTTTGTAATTGAGGCTAGACGCCAAGTGGCACTGTCTATAATGCTTCCATAGCCAAATGAGTTCTAGATATGATACCATATTAATGTTGCAATTATAACTGGAACAACAAAGTCTAGCACTAGATAAGCAAGAGAAAAAATTGCACCTACAATTCGACAAACCAAATTTTTAGGGTAGGAAAACATTATCATACTTCTCCTTTTAAAGAACATATAGGATATCACTTGCTTGTGCATCTTTTCCAGCATCATCATGATGTCTGTCATCTCACCATCTATCCTTATTCCTTGACCCAAGTGACTAGTCACCATCTTCATGTGCTCTGGCCCATGATGTATCTTTCGCCTCCTTTGTGTTGGTCTATTGCATTGTCCTTATGTTGATAACCTAATCGAGTCTCTTAATTTACCAATTAATCCTTCCATTCTTTTTCTTTTTTGTTGGTGATGATTAATTTTTATTATCATGACAAGACACCAATAAATTTTTTCATAAAAAACCTAAACCCAATTTAAAATTTTCCATTTTAACGAGTTTAAGAGATTTTATCAGTTGAGTTATAGATAAAAAGCTAAGTTAAAAATTATAAAATTTTATCATTTTTATTTTTTTTAATAAAAAGATTGGTACTAAAATTGTTTAGAATTCAGACTTTGTTAAAAATCCTTTGCAACATTAGATATTACTTTACTATGAATGATGTTCATGAAAATAGATACATATTAAGATTATCCTTCATTACTATTTATTATTATGATATGACACTAATGCTACACGTGGATAGCTTTATCAATTGTGACATAGTAGGTTGAATTTTTTTTTTTTTTTTCCGTCCCTTTTTTGGGGTCTTTGGAATAAGAGGCACAAAAAATTAGAACAAGTTGACATTGTGATGGTCCTTTTATTTACGCTTGTTTAGGCCCAATGAATAGGAAGGGGTGCATTTGGGCCGAACCTTCATCACTCTATTACAATTTCACATCGAAGTCTGAACTAGATCTGTCAGAGCATATTGCAGTTTATCTCTGGGTTGGGCTTTGCTTCATTGGCAGTCTAATGTGTAGGCCATAAAATCAATCCAACCTCAAACTTTGAGCCCAACCTAGCCCGTCTTATGACAAAGTCTTTCTTTTTGGGTCATAAATCATAACCCATATAGTAGGATTTTTTTTTTTGGGTGAAAATTTCTTTTTAAATAGTTATAATATGCTGCTAATTCTGCTAGTCCAATCATTTTCCCTCTACACCCTTAAGTATTTTGTGTATAAGGAAGTGTTAATTAAGTTACAAAACCTTTGGTTTTTTTTGTCAACATAGGTGTAGTGGTACTTCTTGTTCATGTAAAGAAAAAGAAAAAGTTACGAATTTAAGTCCAACTCTTTACGAGATTTGTGAAGATTTAATAAAATTAAGACAATATTAGAACTTATATCAACACCCTTCTCCTTGCCTGAAAGAATTTTGCTTGCACTAAATATGCTTAAATCACCTTCAACATTACATATTAATGACCTTTGCATCCAACATAAACTTAGTTCTCATACTTCCCCTACATTCATTCAAACCTACATAATTTAGTATATTTAAGCATATAGTATCTAATATCCCCTCAAATTTTTAAACATTAGTCTTTTGCAAAACATTTTTTTTTTTAACAAAACGATAATGGTATTTATTGAGAATTTATAATACTTGTACATTAGTAACTATTGAATTTGAAATACATTCCGGAGTATCATACATAGATTTGAGTATGCTGTATTGTCTCAAAAGAAAGCAATGCACCTGAAAGCATGACCAACATTTTAAGCATATTAAGTGCTTGAATGATGGAGCTATCTTCATACTCTACCTCCAGGTCTCATATTGAAAAATGCTTGGCAAATTCCAAGGCTTTATGCATCCCAACAGCTAGCACTTCAATCAATCATTATTAGTATCCAACAAATCTGGTAGTTACCAAATAATGTTAATATACCAAACAGAAAAGCCTTTCCAAGGTTTTTTTTTTTTTTTTTTGGTGGGATTCTATATATCACACAAAGTTGAGAGATACAAAAATAGGTCTCCAAAAGGCCAACATCACTTGGCTAATCTGGTACTCTTTTCTTTCTTCTTTAAAGCAATTTGATGGTTTTTGAATCTTTCTTTCTTTAGTTATTTGGCTTTGACGGTCATAAAACTGCAAAGATTGAAGGAA
Source organism: Castanea sativa (assembly GCF_040712315.1). Lineage (NCBI taxonomy): Eukaryota > Viridiplantae > Streptophyta > Magnoliopsida > Fagales > Fagaceae > Castanea > Castanea sativa. The sequence continues at coordinate 12,942,391 of NC_134023.1, forward strand.
AAGATTTGCTCGCAGATTAACAGTCTAAAGAGAATTAGAAAGAGGAAAATTGGAAATAGCAAAAAAAAGGGAAAGAAAACAACATTTATAAAACTTATACATAGAGTATGGCTTGCGTAGTACGCTGCAGTGGAGTGCTCTACGGTTTTGGCTTTCAATAATCTGCCCTTTACTAATCTCTAACAATCTGCGAAGGTCATTTTATTTTAAAAAACATTTACTAAAACTTACATAAAAGCTTGAAGCACACCAATCTAAAACTTACATGACAATTTCAAACACCAAATCTGCTATTCCTAGGAACCACAATGAATCACACCAAACTAAAACTTATACGATAATATTAGTTAGAGCCTTTGAGGTATGTATCATAATTTGTGTAAGGGTATGAAGGAGAATATAAAAGTCAAAATAAAATAAATATCTCTTAATATTTTTGCAGATTAAACCCAATTTATCACCACTTTTAACCCTATTCCCCCCCACTCCCCCCCCTTTTTTTTTTTTTTTTTTGTTTCGGGTATTACAAAAAGTATTAGAAAACTTTAGCCCACAACATTCTCATAAACTAAACATCTCACAACTGATGATTTAAAAATGAATATACAGGACCTCCTTATATTGCCTAATTTTGCTAAGTGCTACCAAATCCTGGATTGTACGATGACTTAAAACAATATATGAAAGCGGTCACAATATAATGCACATGAAATGAACATGATAAATCAACTCTAACATTTGTGAAATAACCCAACAGGAAAAACTTAGAGATTTGTGTAAAATCATGTCTTGATAGTCACAAATTTACAATCAATATTGTGGCATCCAAAACCATTATCGGCGTCCCATGTGCTAACAAAGAAAATAGTAAGAGCTTTTAGGTCCACATGGTTTTTTTGCATTACATAACAGGGGCTTTCATTTTTCATCCTCTCATGACTAACATGACTTAAAATAATGAAAATCTTCTTCAATTTTCATCCAATTATGACTGCTAAGCCTTAATAAATGATTTTTTAAATTATAAAAAAGGATTAATATGCAAATATTTTCTACATTAGATACCATATCCATATGCTTAGCTTAAATTTAGAAATACCCTTTCCCTGAGTAGATCTTATATATACAATTCAAGTTTAATTATTTCAAATTCGTTAGACTACAAAGAGGCCAAACACAAATATAAATAAGGATCTCCTCAAACTCTACACCACAAAACGCAATACCACTTCCAAAATGACAATAAAATGTGACATGTAGGTCAAGAATTTAAATAATAATAATAATCAACATTTTAATTTCTAGTTCTTAGCATCACCAACAAATAAAACCCATGATAATAAGACTTCAATTGTTCATTACAGACTAAAAAACATATTAAAAAAAATCAAAACAACATCGTAGCAAGAGTTAGAAGTCCTAACTACTAACTTAAAGTAAAAGAAGAGGACTGTTTCCATCAATTCTGTTTTTCCTAATTTACATTAGTAAAAAATAGAGAATTTGAGTCCTTGAATCTGTAGACAACTTCCACAATCTAATACAGTCATTTAAATATATATCCTGAGTTATTTAATATAATATATAAAGCCATGGTCAGTTTGTTTAGCAAATATGACTTTCTACCATGAGTAATACAAAGTTTAGCATAGTGCATTCTCGCCATTCCTTCTAGTAATTAATATATATGCTTTTCCAAAAATGAAGGAAAGCCAATGAAAGAAAAGATTCCCCATATTTTCTTTCATTCCATGAACTTACAGGTGGTTCTTAAGGAGGCTAATTCTTGGCCTAAAAGATTTGCTTCAAATGTTTCTAGAGCCTGCCTTTGGATTTGCTTGAAACAAAGGTGGGTTGGCAACACTAACTCTACTTTCACCACTTCTATCTCCTTCTTCTTTATGGAAACTGGATATCAATGAAAACAGTGGCTTTTGTGAGAAATATAAAATTTTAAGAAAACCGCAACACAATCCAAATTAATTAAGATAACCGCAACACATTCCAAATTAATTAAGAGAGTGCAACACTTTGTACAAAATCCTCAACACAGAGTCCATTATAGAAACAAAAAACTAATTATTAAAGATGCATAACATAACCAAAAAAAAAAACCCAAAATAATATTTTAAACGAAAGCTTATTTGATCCAAAAGATATCTTAAGATTTCTATTTTGAACTCTTTAGGGTGAATCTTTTTTAGTAATTTCTGTAATCTATAAAAATATAAGACGGTGTTGTAAATAATATTCAGAAACCCAAAAACCCAAAACAAAACCAAATCTTACCAAATGCAAAAATCAAATCTAATTCAACCAAAATACCCAAAGCTAATTTAAATTTCATACCTAATTAAAAAAATGGAAGGGAAAAAAAAATTTATCGGTGCCGGTGGCGGATATATGGCTTGATGGTGGGTGATCAAGTGACAGTGTTGATGGCCCTTAGATTTCTCTTTCTCTATCTCTGTCTATGTGTGTGGTATGGACTGTAATCTGTATCTTTGTGTGCCCGTGGTTGCGATGGTCTGATTGTATAGATGGAGGGTGGTTGGTCTGTGTTTCTATCCTTTTCTCTTTATCCTTGATCGAACTCTCTATCCTTATGTTTGTATGTTAAACGGTTAATTTTAGGATTTGGCTTTTGCAAACAGATAAAATTTTAACTATTTGTATGTTAAACGTTTAAAGAACTTCCAAACCGGTGTAACGATCAGTTTTGAACCTTTTTTCCCTGGATATGTGGCAGGATTTTAGGTGGCTTTTTTTCCTATGTGGCAACACTGGTAGCATATGCCTAAGCTCTGAAACCAACTTAAGTAAATAGCCATTTGTCTAAACCTACAATAGAATGTTAATAATTCAATAGCCGAAATAACAAAAGGCTTAGAAAGAGTACTTGGCTATTGAGGATCTCACCACACACCCACTTTAAATCACTGAAAGCAGAATCCCAGGTTAGTTGTTCTAATTTTTCCTCTTTTTCACACATTGGATTTGCACTTCACTTTTGGTCATCAGGGAAAAAAATAGCAATGTTGTAGTGCTTAAAATTTTCATATGACATTGATAAACTTTGTGAAAAATTAGGACGCTGAGAAAGCATTTGTTTCATAAGTAATCTATCTTCTTTTATATAAAGGCATGCCTCCCACATAATGCAAAGATCAAACAACATGCAGAGAAAAAGCACCACTGACATTATATTGGAAATAAGATTCAATTAACCAACTCCAAATTTCAAGCACCACAAAACAAGTTCAAAAAAAAATAACAAATTGCTATATAATGTCATAAATACAATTGATACAGAAGAGGATTCTTTTGCACACAGAAATAACCATTAATTATAATGCACCGGGGAAATGAACAAACAAAACCTGAAATTACTAATGGATCAAACCTCATCCAATCAACCAAAACCAAATCAAGAACAAAAAAAGGGTCAAGTAGGTATCTAACTGGAAAACAATGTTCATGAAAAATATTGATTTTATACCAGATATTTTTTTTTTTCTTTGTAATAGGTGCAGATTTTTAAACCTATCAAAAGATCTTACACATAATATTAATAAGTTGTAGATTCTTACATGTTTTCTCAAGGTTGTTCAGCACCATCTTGGCTTGTCATCTTGCTCTAGTATGCTAAGCCTCATCACACCTATCAATGACATTCTTCACATTCCCATAGGCAGCTCTCATACCTACAGAATACTCACCTAAGACTAAAAAACTCAATTAAAAATTCCAAAAGAAGAATGAAAATGTATAACACAAAATGAGGAGGTTAGCAGAGATGAAAAAAAAAAAAATTACAGCAACTAAACTAATTTATGAAATTTGCAAATGACAAATTTCTCTAATGAGTCCAAATAGAAATTCTCCATCAAATGAATAATACCCTTCATTCTTCCTCACATCTACATTGAAATTAGAATTCAGAAGCAAATGATGACATGGCATGAATTTATTTTGTTTTAAAAAGCCTTAAAATTTTTTTGTCTTTGATAAGTGAGTCACATTAAGAATATTGATGAAGATATATACATTAATCAAATTAATAAAAGAAATTTCTGTTTTTATTTTCCTCAAGAAACAAAGTAGAAATAGAAATTGACTAATAACATAGATGATTTTGATATAATTGAGATCAAGAGGCAGGCTTTTTTGCTAAAAACAGGAAGGGAAAAGTCTACTAAAGTTTTGTAATACCGTCAATAAATGGTGGTAATTGTTTTCATTACTAAAATCTTAATCAAATTGTAAAGTAATAGCATCTTTGGTTGCAAAATGTTATTTTAAACCTTCTACAATTGAATATTAAATATATAAACACAACACAATGCTACAAATGTCAAAAGGGCTTCACTTTCCGCCAAACAAAAAGAATGCCTTTGTTACCAAAGAGTTGTAGGGCTGTTATATTCTAAATATTAATTACAAAGGCAGATATCAATTATACAGAGTATTCAAGGAATAGCATTAACAACTTAAACAATTATTTATTTTAATCCACATACTCATCTATGAATTTCTCATATGGAAAGCTACACCATCTACCTAAAGTTTAATGTAAACAATGTGTGTGTTTTCTTTAACCAGCATTCATGTTCCTTTAGTTATCTAATCAAAAGTTTCAAAAGTGTGAACTTTTATAAAGCATTGACTTTAAAGTGACTAACAATAATTCTGATGGAAGCCTAACTCAAAACCAAATCTAACTATAACTAAATCTAAACCAATCCAACCAAAAATTTCAAACCTAAATCATATTCAATCCCTAGATATGAAAACGAAAAGAAAAGAAAAAAAAATAAAACAATAACTTTACCGGTTACTGATATACAAGCTGTCTCTGTGTGCCTTAACTCTATATGGTGCATGCTGTTTCGGCAGAAAAAGCCTAAAATAAGATTGAAAAAGGAAAATAATTGTTAGAAATGGAAATACCCAATGATTTTAATCTTACACTTATTTAATCTCAATGATTTAGTGATTTCAGTAATCTTTAAACAAAAAACAAAACAAAAGCAAATATCTAAAATTGAGGAAACAAACATTTTGATAGAAAACCCAAACCAAAAAAGAATCAAATCTAAACCCATTAAAAAAAAAAAAAACTCAATTAAAGTAACATTTCATACCCAAATCTAAAAAATGGAAAAAAAAAATACCAGAGCCGATTTCGACGATCTGGGTGGCGGATGTATGGCCTAACGGTTTCTTTCTATGTGCTTGCAGTTCCGGCGGTCTAAGTCTGGCGAGCGACCCAAATTGTAGAAAACATAAATCATAGTTATCGCAAGATTTAGGTTTTTACTTATAAAAATTTATAAAAAATAAAGAAAGCAAAAAAAGAAAACTCACTCTGTAACAGTGCATCTCCGGTTGAGGGAAGCAAGAATTTTGGTGGTCAAAGTCCGAAGGTGGTACTGGCTTGAGATGTCTCTAACTCTGCCTCTTCCTCTATTTCTTTCTCCAGGTCTTTCTCCCATCGCCTCTCTATTTCTATCTCCGTGTAGCAATCTTTTTTTTTTTTTTTTTTTAAAGCGGTTAGTTTCCTTTTATACCAAGAAGGCTCCAAACATTGTTTTAACATGGTGAAAAATTATAATTTTTCGCTTTTAAAGGGCGTTGTAACGTTATTAAATAATGTAATTTATCATTTTTTAACTTAAATGTGGCTGAATTTTAGATAGCCACTTTTTTTACGTGGCAATACCTCCTTAATTGTAGGAATCAAATTTCTCTCAGCTCTATTATCTATACTACTATTTAAGGGGCTTTCCCTGTTTAGATTCCACATTTTTTAGTTCAAAAATACCCCTACAGTTTTATATTTAAGTAGAGACAAAACTAAAGGACAATCAGGTAAAAACTTATTTTTTTAGTTCAAAGATGCCCCTACAGTGTTATGTTTAAGTAGAGACAAAACTAAAGGACAATCCGGTAAAAATGCAACTCCAACTCTCATTAAAATATCCGGTAAAAATGCAACTCCAAATCTCATTAAAATATTGCCTAAAAAATAGGACCACTCTCCTATTAATTTTTAAATTGATTTATTCACTTATAAATTAGATTTTTAAAATAAAAATCATATATATATAAAATAATTAAATACAGTTTTTTTTAACAAGAACCACTAAAAAAGAAAAGTCTCATTGCACGCGCGAAGCGCGTGTGATGAGACTAGTTATATATTACTAGCGTTTAACCTGCATTATGCGCAAGGCCATTTTATAAATTAGAAAACCATCAACTTAATATATTTCACTTGATGCAGGTGTCCTTCTAAAAGACAGACATAACCTGACATCAACACATAATCTAGGAAAATGTTAATTGAAATCCCATAAGTTATAACTGTTACGACATATGTGGTTCATTTGTTAAGAACATATGTTGTTCTTTTATGTAATTAGATAATCTTTTGACAAAACGCACTTTGCTTGTATTTGGATAGATCTAGGATGTTTTTAATACTTCAAGAAAGAAGGTTTCAAGATCAAGTGTTGAAGCCATGCAAATTTGTTCAAGAAACAAGTTGAAGAAGTGCCTGTCATTAAAGCTCAACAGCTAGCATCTATAGAGCTTAAGAAGCTGCTCTAGCCCTAAGGCTCGACAGCTGCTCGACAGCATTTCGACACCTTTAGCTGTCGAGGTTTAAGAAAAACAGTTTTTCAGATCTGTTTTGATTCCAATCCATGGATATGCCTTTGGGCATTCTTTTCTCATAACCCTAGACATATAAAATGATTATTTTAATGACTGTCAAAGTAGACACAAGTTGCACAAGCATTGAGCAAAGTCTGTTCAAGCAATTTGTGATCGGAGACAAAGTTTGCCCTAGTTCATCTCTTTGTGAAGAAGCTGTTGTGTTTGTGCACCGTAGGGTTTTGTAACTAAGCATCTTCTTGTTCTTCATTGTGAGGATGAATTGAAGAACTTTGCAGCCAACATCTTTCTCAAGTTAGTGATTGAAGTTGCGTACTGGGATCCGCGCAATTGGTTAGTCACGTACTGGGAGCCGTGCATTGAAAATGAGAGATTGTCACTACAGAATAAGTCTAATTGGGTATTGGGGTAAGAGTTCAACTGTAGGTTGGTATAAGGTATTGGGATTCCTTTACTTGTAACCGCTTGTTGTGATAATAGTGGATTCTCAGGAGTGGTGATCTTAAAATCACCCAGTGGGGTTTTTGCCTTAGAGATTTTAACTATTCGTAAACAAATCACCGTGTCAATTTTATTTTTCCGCTGCACTTTAGTTTATTGATGATTTGTTTGTGCTTCCACGCGTTTGCATGTTTAATTGATTAATTAATTAAACTTGGCTAATTAATCAAATTAATCTATCACAAGGGGTCAATACATTTGTGGCTTATCAAGTGGTATCAGAGCAGGCACACTCTGATTAGGGTTTAATCTTTGTGTGTGATCCATTGACCCCTGTTTGTCATGGATAGAGGACAATCTCTTATTATCCCTCCTTTATTTGATGTGACTAACTATGCATACTGGAAAGTACGCATGAGAGCTTTTTTGCAGTCTCTAGATGAGAAGGTGTGGCAAGCTGTAGAAATTGGCTGGACCAAGCTAAAGGAAGCGTCGGCCAATTGGGATGAGGCTAAGATCAAGGCAACAAACTTCAACAGCAGGGCATTGAATGTTTTGTTCAGTTCAATCACGAATGAGGAATTCAAGAAGATATCATCCACTGAAACTGCAAAGGAAGCATGGACCATCCTCCAAACAACCTATAAGGGAACAAAGGCTATCAAAGATTCGAAACTACAGAGGCTCACTACAAGCTTCGAAGAGATAAAGATGGAGGAGGATGAGTCGTTTGATGAGTTCTATGCTAAACTCAAGGACATAGTGAACTCTGCATTTAATCTTGAAGAAACTATCCCAGAACCCAAGATTGTGAGAAAGTTGCTTAGATCTCTGTCTGAAAGATTCCATGCCAAGATCACTGTGATTGAGAAATCAAAAGATATTGATAAAATTCATTTGACAGAGTTGGTTGGAAACCTACAGACCTATGAGTTGGGTTTGTCTAGTAAGAGCAAGAGTATGGCACTGAAGGCCAAGAGCAGTGAGACAAAAGGGTCTTCTGATGATGAAGATTCTAAGATGAAGTCCTATATCACCAGACAATTCAAGAAGTTATGAAGAATACCAATGGAAAAGGCTTTAACAAGGACTGTAGGCAATCCAGTTCTTCTCAGTTTAAGAGCTAAGACAAAGGGAAGAAGGATGCTAGGGATGACAGTCAGTACATTGTTCCTACAGGACCTAAGTGTTTTGGGTGCTAAGGCTTCGGACACATGAAACAGGAGTGCCCTACATATCTCAAGACAATTGGGAAAAACAAGGCACTTGCTGTTACGCTAAGTGACACCGAGCCTGAAGATGATTCCGACAATGAGGATGACGGAATCTTGAATGCCTTCACTGCCACAGTTAATCCTACTGAGAGAATTATTGAAGATGTGGATGAAGAAGAGGAATTGGTGGAATCCAAGTTTGAGAAGATGGATGATCAAGATGACATTCATACAGCCTATGCTAAGTTATACAAGGTCTCAGAAAAGCACGAGAAGCTATATAGGTTGACCACCAAGAAGCTTAGTGATGTGGAGCTTGAACGTGAGGAGCTTTCCACAAAGTTTGATGAAGCAAATCAAACTATTGGAGCACTGAGGTTTGAGAATAACTTCTTGGCTGAGAAGACTAAGAAGCTTGAGGCAAAACTATTCCAAGTCAGAGCTCAGTTGGAAAGGATTTCAAGCGCTAAGCTCGATGAGATTCTCAGTTTTCAGAAATCTGCTTTAGATCGAATAGGTTTAGGGTATGATTTCTCTTCCTCTAACATTACTTCTTCTAATACTACTGTTTTTGTTCCTTCTAGCAATACTGTTGAAAATGAGAACACTAATGTTAAAACTGGATTAGCTAGTAAGAACATAGACAAGGGTAAATCTATTTTAGGAGCACCCCCTAAGCAGGATAAGAAAGAAGTTAAAAGCCCTAGGACTAAGAAGGTCAACTCTCAAAAGCCTAAACAAAAGAAGCAGCATCTCTGTCATCACTGTGGAGCAGCTGGTCATACTCGACCAAATTGTTATAAGTGGTTAGCCACTCAAAATAGCAACAACATGTTGGCGTCAGGAAACCAGAATTAGTTTCCGTCCTCATTTGCTCCTCCCGAAGATCTTCTCAAAGCCCTTATGTTTCTTTTGAACTTGAACGGTCTCAATTCTTCCCCCTCACCGCCAGCTCAAGGGTTTGCGAAAAGGAAAGGTTCTTCTAATGTGTGGAAGTAAAATAGTTCCAAGTGATTTAATCACTTTTTTTCCCTCTCCATCTATTTTTGATTTTGCATTACTTGTATGTTTTGCGTTTATGTTCTGAATTAGTCTAGTTTTATGCATTGCTTTGTTTTGTCTTATATGTTTTTGGTTGTTAGTTTTTCAGTTTTAGTTATTTTGTTTTGTTTCAAAAAAAAAAATTGAAAATTTCAGAAAAATACAAAAACAGTGTGTGTTTGTGTACATCGGTTCTTGTGAACCTTAAAATGGCCATTGCAACAAAGTTCTCTAGAATTTATATCTCTTGTAACTTAAATGAGCATCTCTATGCACAACTAAGCAAGTGAGCTTTGTGGCTCTTTGTTCGTGATGAGTAAGATTAAGTAATCTCTTGTACTTAACACTTGTATCACTCTTTTTGACGGAAAGAACTAAAAAATCCTAAGAGAAAGGCATAAATAACAATCTCACCATTGTTACCCGCCAATCATGACATGACATCTATATGCTTCGGTATAGCAAAAGTGCAATGTCAATGACATCTGTATGCTTCGGAATAGCAAAAGTGCAATGTCAAAAAGTTTAACATAATTTGGTATTTCTTTTCTCTCCTTTGTATACCCATGCATGGTTTGCTTAATAAAAAGAAAATATGCAAAAAAAATAAAAGCAAAAAGAACAAAATGCTTTAAAATATGATTGCAAGCGTGTTTTCTAGGAGATGTGGGAGTTATAGGATGTACCTCGAAGGTGATAGTCCCCATCAAACAGTTATGATTGTGTGTGAGTTAAAGTGATTTTCTTATATCTCAAATCGTCATAACATATAGACACTTGTGCAATCTTGCGATGTTTTTCACACACAACACGCAATATTCTTTGCTACTCTTGATACATATGTAGGTACAATGTGATTTGGCCATCACAAGGTTTACATGTGTTGATGTATGCTCACTAAACTATCTTAACTTATTTTTGAAATATAAATTTGGTTAGACTTGTTTAGTGTGTGTGTGTGTGTGTGTGTGTGTGTGTGTGTGTGTGTGTTTTTGGGAGCTAAATGCTTAACTCTTTGTTGTTTGAGAGATGATTTTGAGAGGTTAAAATATTGGTTGGATCATTGGCTGAGTTGCATGTTTGATTGCATTCATATCTGTGTTTTTCCCTTCTTGAAAAATTGTTTTTAAGCCATCTCGAGACCTTCTCGACATCTCTCGACACCTGGCTTATCTGTCGAGATCTTAAGCTGTTTCTTATCGCAATCTCGATAGCTTCTCGACAGCTGGTGGATCAATCGAGAAATCTCCTGGCCTTTCGATAGCTTCTCGACAACTGGTGGATTGATCAAGCTTCTTTTTCGTGTCTAATGTTTTGTTCCTCGACACCTCCTCGACAGTTGCATTTGTCGACGCCTGTGTTCTCGACACCTACCTCGACACCTATCTTGATACCTCTCGACACCTCTATCTGTCGAGATTTACTAAGGTTCTATATAAAGGCTCAAACGCGTTTCGGACTTCATTCTCTCGATCTCTCTCGATATGTCTGCGCCTGTTCATCTCCCAATCACTCTCTTCTTTCTCAAAACCTTCAACCCACATGATTTTCGGTATTTCTTGCTTCAAATCACTTGGTATGATCTTTCTTTCTTTCCTTCTTCATGATCTTTTCATGCATTCATACCTAGGTTTTGACTTTTTGAAAATTTTGGGGTTTTTCAAAAATTGTTGAGTTTTTGTGAAATTTTTGGGATAGGTTTTTGCTTAACTGAGCTTCAAATCTCATACATTGCATTTCATAAGCATTATAACCATATCATCATGCATTTAGATGTGTGCAATTTGATTGTGTGCTGGTGGGATTGGATTGGGTTGAGCCCATGATGTCTTTTAATTGCATGTCACATGTTCATGCATTTTTCATGCATACGTTCTTTCCCTTCAATATATTTGTTATACTTGAAATGTGTTGGGACTTTTCTGAGTGTTTCTTTCTACCCACTCTCTCTCTAGTTCGTGTTAATGCGTTAATGGCACTGAAACGTAAGTCTGCTCCGTCCTAGAACCCTTTTCGTTCTAGGGCCTCTTCGTCCTTTGATCCTACTCCTTCTTTTGTTCGGTTTCATGATGAGAAAGCCCAAAAGGACTTCTCCAAGAACTTCTCTAAACGAGGTGTTCATTCGGAACGCCAAGTTATTTTGTCGAATTTCGCCGACACTGACCTTCCCAATGTCATTCACAGTCGGGAATGGGAGTCACCGTGTGACGTCTCAGTCACTTGTCTTTCTGTGCTTATCCAGGAGTTCTACTCCAACATGCATGGAACTGATACTTCAGTACCTCTCTTTCATACTCGCGTTTGAGGTATGCGCATAACAGTCACACCAGAGTTGGTATCTAATGTGCTCCTTATTCCGAGCGTTACGCATCCTGACTACCCCAGTTGTGAGCGTCTAAGGACTGTGTCCAAAGACAAGATGATCTCTGCCTTTTGTGAGCGCCTAGTTGATTGGGGTGAGCGTCAATTTACATCATGTCGACCTTTTGCTAAAGGTCCTAGATTCTTGAATATGGTGATGACTTTTGTTTTGTATCCTATCTCTCACTACAACTCGATCACTGAGTCTCGTGCTCGTTTTCTGTTGTCCCTTCTTGAGGATCTTTCTATAGATTTTCCTTTACACTTCATTATTTCTATCATAGATGTGTATAGGAATACGACGACTCGTGATAAACTCATCTTTCCTTCTGCTATCACTAGGATTTTATGCCATTTTTCTGTTCCTTTTCCCTCTTTTGACCACTTCTCTGTTATGTGTGCCATTGACTACGCTAATGTTAAACGGAGCGAGGGGCAGTTTCGTTCGAGGCGGTCTGGTTCAGCAGCTCCTCCCACTCCTTTAGCTCCTTCTACCTCTACTTCAACGGTCGATGTGACTTTGGATGCGATCATGGCGCAGCTTCAACACATGGATGCTCGCCTTGATACACTTTCTATGGAGTTGTATCAGGTGAACAGCTGTGTCGACCATATTGCTAGACTGCAGGCTCGTCTTGGTGGTTTTGTGGAGTCTCCCTCTCCTCCTTTCGAGGCATCCGAGACACCTGATGATGATTCCAGCGACGATGATGATGATGAGGATGGAGATGCTAGCTTTTCTAGTTTTGACGAGATGTCTACTTGACACTCTTACCCTTTGTCTCTCGTGACAAAAAGGGGGAGTAGTCTTGGATATGAGAGTAGTCATTCTTAGGGGGAGAGTTAGGATATAGGAGATTTTTGTTAGGGGGAGTGTTCGTTTGTTTTTGAGGGATGTAGTAAGGATTACATGTATCTTTTCTTTTCTTTCTTTGTTGGAGATACATTGTTCTTGTACTTAGGTCTTGTGACTATTTTTACATTCATGATGCTTATCAAGTGGTATATGTGATGATATATGTGTTATTCACCTACCTCTACATGTGTTGTTTCTTTTCTTTCTTTATACACATGCTTTTTATTTTTGTATGCAATCTATTATTTCTGCTTCACACAAAGATGCTTTGATGTGTTTTGTTTAAAATGTTTCAGAAATATAAGTTGTCAAAGTCTACTTGTCATGAACTCTCTTCTTGCAAAGTTTTTCAAGAGTTCGTGTTAGGATAGATTTTATTGTATTCAACAAGTGAGTATGAGTTGAGTGTTTTATGACTTCTCTCATATGTTCATTTGTTTGTTGTGGTTTTGTCACAGATTGCCAAAGGGGGAGATTGTTAGGACATATGTGGTTCACTTATTAAGAACATATGTCGTTCTTTTATGTAATTGGCTAATCCTTTGACAAAACGCACTTTACTTGTATTTGGATAAATCTATGATGTTTTTAATACTTCAAGAAATAAGGTTTCAAGATCAAGTGTTAAAGCCATGCAAGTTTGTTCAAGAAACAAGTTGAAGAAGTGCCTGTCATTAAAGCTCGACAACTGGCTCGATAACTAGCATCTATCGAGCTTAAAAAGCTGCTCTAACCCCAAGGCTCGACAGCTGCTCGACAGCACCTCGACACCTCTAGCTGTTGAGATTTAAGAAAAACAGTTTTCCAAATCTGTTTTGATTCCAATCCGTGGATATGTCTTTGGGTCTTCTTTTCTCATAACCCTAGACATATAAAAGGATTATTTTAAGGGCCGTCAAAGTAGACATAAGTTGCACAAGTATTGAGCAAAGTCTATTCAAGCAATTTGTGACCGGAGACAAAGTTTGTCCTAATTCATCTCTTTGTGAAGAAGCTATTGTGTTTGTGCACCGTAGGGTTTTGTAACCAAGCATCTTCTTGTTCTTCATTGTGAGGATGAACTAAAGAACTTTGCAGCCAACATCTTTCTCAAGTTGGTGATTGAAGTCGCGTACTAGGATCCGCGCAATTAGTTAGTCACGTACTGGGAGCCGTGCATTGAAAATGAGAGATTGTCACTACAAAACAAGTTCAATTGGGTATTAAGGTAAGAGTTCAACTATAAGTTGGTATAAGGTACTGAGATTCCTTTACTTATAACTGCTTGTTGTGATAATAGTGGATTCTCAGGAGTGGTGACCTTAAAATCACCTGGTGGGGTTTTTGCCTTAGAGGTTTTCCCCATTCGTAAACAAATCACCGTGTCAAATTTATTTTTCCGCTGCACTTTAGTTTATTGGTGATTTGTTTGTGCTACCACGCGTTTGCATGTTAAATTGATTAATTAATTAAACTTGGCTAATTAATCAAATTAATCCATCACAAGGGGTCAATACATTTTTGGCCTATCAATAACTAATTGGTTCAAGGTTTTTTTAAAGACTGTGGGTTTGAGAGAATATAGTTATTGAAGAATGAAATAAGTAGAAGGGAAATTTGGTTAATAAAATCAATCTATAAAGAAAAAAGCTTGCTAAAACATATGAGATAAGTAGAAGGGAAATCAACGTCTAAAAATCTATTGCAAAGTGTATAAGATACATTAGTTATCAATTTGTTTTATTATTTAAAAATGTAGTAATTAACCCAAAAAATTCCATAATTCCATTTATAAAAAAATTATTATTACTATACATTCTAAAGTATGCATATTGAAATCTGGTTATTAAAATCAAGGGTGAAAATCCTTAATGTCTAAAACAAAAAAAGTAAATCCCAAGCACCTTATGCCGTTAGTACTTCCTAAGTCCAACATCTTTTTTTTTTTTTCTTTGAAATAGCTAGAGATGACAGCAAATCAAGTACCAAAGGAAAAATATAATAAAATTGTACAATAGAAATACAACTTCACATTTCGAGATACACTTTCAAAACTACAACTATACATAAAATTTGTTCCACTCTTAAAACAACATTAGAGATTCAAGGTTGACTGGAAACTATCTAGATCAATAGTGTTTTTCTTTTTTGGTAAGACAGTTTTATAGAATTAGAATTTACCATTAAATTAAAATTTATTCTAGATTTCCTACCTAATCAATTTCATAATGTCTTCCTTTATTTTAACTCAATAAGAAACTTTGAAAGTGTACTGTCCTACATATATTGTAATTATGTTAGTGAGTACTTTATAAGAGCGCAATGTATATGAAACTACAATGGACTGTAAGCACTTTAGGGTAGTTATAGGCCTATAGCTTGGCGTCTTACTGTTCTAACTCTAATATCCTTTAGTCCCAACATCAATACATTTATGTTAATATTTAAAAAACAAACAAAAAAAAGAAAAAGAAAAAGAAAAGAAAGATATAATGCTTGTAGGCAAATGCGATGTTGTTTCCAAACATTTCATGGGTTTTAGCTAATTGCCCATACTCATACTCTTTCATCTCCATCCTCCAACTTTTTCCACCACGCCTACACATTTTCAAAAAACTAAAATAACCCAATGATGTCGTTTAATGCAATCTCTTTTAACTCAATAAGAAACTTTGAAAGTGTACTATCCTACATATATTGTACTATCCTACATGTATATGAATGTTTCATAATATATATTCATATTACAAAACCATTATTTCAAGTGCATTATTCTTCTTCGTTTGTGTAATAACCGGAAAAAGAAAAAAAAAAGATTTAAAAGGAGGGGTATTTAAGTAATTTTCTTTGTGGGGCCAATTTTATAATTTCTAATTATGAGGGAGTTTTTAGAAAATAAGGTTGAAACCCTAACTATATATAAGCTTATTAAAGGTCAACGTATAGAGAGAGATATTTTGAGAGAGAAGACTACCCAAATGACTGAAGTAGAGAAGGATTGATTACATCCTTGAGGTAAGAGCTTAAGAAATCTTGTTCTTTTGTCAAATTTAGATTTTATTTGGTATTAGAATATTTTCTTATGTGGGTATTTTGGCCAGTAGTGAAACTATTTAATTACTTGAGAGTTTTA
The DNA here is from genome assembly GCF_040712315.1 of Castanea sativa. Taxonomy (NCBI): domain Eukaryota; kingdom Viridiplantae; phylum Streptophyta; class Magnoliopsida; order Fagales; family Fagaceae; genus Castanea; species Castanea sativa. The sequence goes on from NC_134023.1 coordinate 12,958,094, forward strand.
ATGATGCAAACAAAGAAAAGTTTGGATTTATTTTTCGGTAAACTAAACGCTATTACTACAGATTTTTATATGTTCAGTAACTTAATCTCTTTCTATACCTTCGTGCGTTAAGCGTAGAGAGAAGCCGCATATTTTCTTAAAATGTTAGGTGTTTTGCGCAGACTTTCTTTTAGTAACAGTGCCGAAGTCGTGAATTTGATGAAAAAAAAGGGTTGTTTTTCGCATAAGGCCATGTGCCTAATTGTACTTGGAGTTGGTAGGTGGCATGAGATTTTGAGATGATAATGGTGGCAGGTGGCAGAGAAAAAGAAAAAAAAAAAGAAAAAAAGAATGAAAGGTGTAAACGTAATTGTGTTCAGGTGGTTTTTTTTTTTTTTTTTTTTTTTTATAAATTGGCTTTTGACTTTATAGGTATTCTATAGTCTATATCCCTAGGAAACTATTTGTAGCAGAAAGTAAAGAAAATATATGATATGAATAGGTGGATTTTTTGGTGTGAGATAACAGTGGATAGTTATGAGATATTTTTAGTAGTCTCTCTATCTGGCCGGGTACCATTATAAGTTCTTCTTAAATTATTTAATTATTGAGTAAAAATATTTGAAAATTGTTTTAGGTGATATCTAAGGATTTTAGAGGATTTGTTAAGGAAAAGTTTCTTTTGGAATAGCTTTTGCAGGTAAGTAACCTTATCCTAATTGGGTTTTATTTTGCTTATATTAATGTATTTTTAACTACTGAAAATTTGTTTATAATTGTTACAATTTTATTTCTATTGTATCACTAATTTCAAGTAAAGAATTATCACAAATATATCTGGTTACTGAATATATGATGTGTTTTGTTTAATTGTTTTTAGCTATATTGATTCAAAGTAAAGAATAAAGAATTTCCACAAATATATATGAGCATTGAATATAAGATTTATTTTATTTAATTGTTTTTTTAGCTATATTGATATAAAGTGAGGAATATAGAAATATCACAAATGTATTGAAATATTGAATATATGATTATATGTATATGCATTTGAATAAGATATATTTTTGTCAGAAATTATGATTTCATATATATGATTATGGACAGTCTGACTATGGATTGAGTCTGATACCCAAATCAATGGAGGTTATTCATTGGTACTCTGATACCCAAACCAATGGGGGTTATTCATTGGTACTTTGATACCCAGCCAATGAGGATTATTCATTGGCACTCTGATGCCCAGTCACAAGAATATAGCGTGACCATAGTCATAAGATTATTAACAATATGAATTACGTTTGAATATTTGAACCATTTGAGTCCTTAAAACCATTGTTATTGATTCCGTTCCATTCCGACCGGAACGGCCGGAATTTTTCGTTCCGGTATGCAAACCGGTACTAGGATACCCAACGTTCCACCTCGGGCCAGATTTCGGGCCATTCCGGTCCATTCCGGCCAATTCCGGCCGAAATGTGAATTCCGGCCGGTACATGATTTGGCCTATGGAAAAAAAAATAAATAAATAAAAAATTTTTGATGGCTAATATTATGTTATAAATTTTGTTGGCTTATTAGTTATTAATTATTATGGGCTTATGTAATGAGTAATGACTTGTTATAAATCTTCTTATTGTTTGATGTTGTATTGAGGTTTAAGACATAAAAGTTAAGACTAAATATTTTGTATTATTTGATGTTTAGTTATTGTCTTGTAAATTTTCTTATTGTGTGATGTTAAATAGATGTTATATTGATGTTTAAGACTTAAGAGTTAAGACTAAATGATTTGTATTATTTGAAATTTAGTTATTTATTTATTAGAATTGACAATTTTATGTTTTACAAGAATATATATAATTTAATTTTTAGGAACCCGAAACACCTTAAAACGGTACGCCGAAATCGGCCGGTACCGAAATATTTCATTCCACTGGACAAGCCGAAACGGGGTTCTAAACGGTATTAATAACAATGCTTAAAACTACATATGTGAATTTGAAAATGTTTGAGTATTTGAATTATTTTGAGTCATTAAAATTGCTTATGTATTTTTGGAACCTATTGTAAGTTATAGTTTTTGATACGTGGAAAACTGACTACTTTCTAACCATCTATGATATATTTGTAAGATTAAAGTATGTGATTTATTTGTAACTTTTTATTTTAAGACTATGAAACTTCTTAGTTATTTTTGAAAAACCCATAGTATATTATAACTTTTGAAAACTCATATTACATCTTGTTATTTTATAGATCTATTGCTTGATAGAACTAATTATGACATTGGTTACTTATTGAGTTGTCAGCTCACCCCTTTTTCCCCTCCAGTTTCAGATTGTGAAGAACAGCAAGTTTTGGGAATTCTGATATTGTGTTGTGAGTAGGAAAAGAAGCTTAGTGATTTTGGGATTGGATGGTCTTTTAATAGTTTTATATTTATTGGCCAATTGGCATTATGTACATGAGGTTTGGATTTTGTTCCTATTAAATTATTGGAGATCTATTCATAAAGAAATTGTTGAGGTGTTTTGAATTTATTTGAATTAATTTTTTAGAATAAATTTTAGTTGCTAAGAATGCCTTGCACATTTGTAAGGTGCTTACTTTATAAGCGTGCGGCAGTTGTCACGTGCCTATCTTTATAGTTGGGTTTAGGGGCGTGACAGTTTGCTTCTTCAATGAATAATTCCTTTTATTCTCATACAATCATTTGAAGCAAAGCTAACATGTTAAAAACATATCATGACTATGCCAATGCAATTGAAACAAATCAATTCAGAATCTCAGATTGATAGATTGGTAAGACTAAAATAAATTATATTGAAAAGATTGCAATATGAGCTATCTAATGATCTATATTGATGGTTTTGTGCCAACTGGCTAGGCAAATGATAGTGCCTATTGGTAAATAGCCTTAAAATTATCAAGTGATTGTAGAAATATTACTTGGCAAGCTCAAAATTATAAATTATAAAAAAAAAAAGAAAAAAAAGAAAAAAAACAGCTACCCTGATGGGTTAGTTTTGAACTTAACTTTCATCTAACAAAATTGATTCTCGGAACACATCATGTTTTCACTGCAAAAGAGACCAGTAAAGCCTTTAAGCATCCTATCAGCAAATGCCTCAATGAAATATGAAGCAATTCGCTGAATTGCAGTGCCTTTAGGAGAGGCAAGATAGGAAATATTTTCAAGCATGGTATTAACACTATGAAGACATCCGATAGTTACATGGCTAGCACATTCTCCAAGAAGTTCTATCAATTGCAAACCTCCTTCCTCAGATCGTGGTGATCTGAGCCAGGGGTATGGTGATCCTAATCCAGGAGAGGATTCATGGGATGAAGTTAAAGAAGATCTGCCTTCTTGTTTTGCCTTTGCCATCAATAACTGAGAGCAAACTCAATGCACTGGGAATGGAGGCCTGTATAACAGCTAGAATGGGATTAGATGTGAAGGAGAATAAATTTTAATTACTGAAATAATAACACTACACCACTTGATGATAGAGAAAGTTGAGGGAAGGAAGAAAGAACTATATCTTGAATCTTTCCCTCCCTTTTTGTTGTTAGGCTTGTTAAAAAATTACAAACTTAAGCCAACCAAGGTAAAAATTGTTTGGTTTTTGAATATATTTTCAAGTAACAGTTTTGGTTCTCAAAGGGAAAAGAAGCAGTTGAAGCACACTTCAAATATATCACTCATAAAACATAATTTTTTCTTCTTCAATAAATTCCTTTGGAAGTAAATGTAGGGCTATTTGGGTTGCTAATTACTCACAAAATCAAAAAATAGTTTCAAGACAATGGAACTTTTCCTTCCTACTACAAAAAAAGAGTCTATTAGCAAGGGTAAAATGCCCTCGCAAAAATTCAAATATCGTCACAAAAGGCTATTAGCGAGGGCATATGACCTTTGAGGGCCCGTCGTATTTGCTCTTGTTACTAAAAGAGATTTTGCGACCATGCCTTCGCAAATAGATAATTTACAAGAGCAATTTAATGTCGTTACTAAACAAATCCGCCTTCGCAAATAAATTACCAAACGACGAGAAAAGCCGACCACTTATTTTTAGTGAGAGAAAATAGTCGTCGTTAACAACTATTTGTGAGGACTTTTATACCCTCGTAATTAATTATTTGCAAATTTCAAATTAACGACATACTTTTTAGAGACAAATAATGTTGTCGCAAAAATTTATTTGTGAGGGTTTTTAACCACTTGAAAGTAGTTAGGAATAATAGTGTCAACATTAAGCTGTCGCTTAAAATGTTTTTGCAAGGGGTTAAGTGACATCACTATTCTACAAATTGTGAGGGACTTTGTCGTCACTATAAAATTATTTATAACCAAATTTTTATGTCATCAGTGATAACATTTTATATTATTATTTATTTATTTATAATTATTTTATATAATTTTTTTTAATTATCATGTTACAATAGTACAATAATTACTAAAAATTGATCAATTGAAAGATAAAAATTCATATAAGTTCAAACTTTAAAATATAGAATATACAAAGAAATCCTGAAATTAAGCCTTATTTTAAACTTAAACAACTAGAATTATGACAAGATCTATACTAGTCTTTCCCCTGAGTTACCCTTCAAGCTGTTTTCAACCGCCCTCGTGTTATTGATTGAGTTGTCCTCTTCATCTCTACTAGTACCATCCTTAAAAAAAAAAAAAAAAATTAAACATAATTCATACACTAGAATATTAGCTTTTATAAAAATAATAACAAAGAATGGTTAAATAGAGTGCAAGAGAGATAGAGAGAATTCATGTCATGTATTTCATTTATACTCACCTCCTAATCTCCATCCATCCATTTTTTTGTGAGAGATACCTCATCAACAAGCAGTAAGTGTAAGAGATTTTAGGGTTGAACAAAGAGTGATAATTGAAAAAAATATATATGCTCACTCTAGCTAGCCAAAATGATCCAAAACCTCAAAAGAATATTAAATGAAAATGCAGAATACGATAATGAGAGAAAGGAAAATACCTCATAAACTGACAGAAGTGTGAGAAATTTTAGGATTTAGCAGAGAGTGGTAAGCTGAACGTGTAGAAGATAATGTAGAAAAAAAGGAGATTATGCTTTTAGTACGTGAATTTAATTTTTTTGAGGATTCGGAGAAGAATTGAGACCCAAAAAGCCAAAAAAGTTAGGGAGAGTGACTATGAATTAACTCAAAAAAATAAAATCCTACTATATAATTAAAATTCAAGTGTTTGCCCACTTACTATTCAAAAAAGAAAGCAACTTAAAATTCTCAAGAGAATATCCCTGCTAAATACTGAGCAATAGCACACAAATTTCAACCAAAACAAATGACAATAATTTCTCAAAAAAATGCAGAATTTCACACATTGAAACATTTTTTTCATGACCATATTTATCCGTTTAGGAACCAATGCCACTTTGAATCATGACATGAGATACTGGAATTTACCAAACATAGAGCCCATTGAGAATGCCTTGTCCATCTAATTAATAAGCAGGCAAACGTAAGCAAGTTGAAAGCAAAAAAATGCAATCTACTAAGATGCTAAATCTAGTGTCCTAGAGATTGTAAAAACTATTGAACTGTCAGATTGTGACCACATTGTGAGTAACTCTTTGAAACTTTAAAATTCTAGTCCACATGCCTTGGATAAGAAAGAATCTCATGGAAATTAATGTATATTTGGAAACAGAACCTAAGCCAAGAATGGAAGTTTTAACACTGAGGTTGTTCAGAATTTGAAACATTTCCTGAACATTTGAGATGTTTCAAACTACAAAAGAAACAGCAACAAGAAACAATGCAATGAAAGGATACTTAGAAATTTTAAACATTTTGAAAAGTAAATAACAAAAATTGGAAGTAATGCAGTCTTAAACATTTCCTGGAAGCTGAAGACATTTTGGACCACAAAACAAAACAAAAAAACAAGTGATTGAATGGAACCAAATACAGAGTATTGGCAGTTACCTTAATGCCCTTACAGCAGTGACCCAGCTACCCTCACTTGTTGGAATGAGACCAAGACAAACACGATCAGCAACACCCTGCATGCAGAAAATCAAAAGGAATCAATCAGAGCAGTCCATCTTCTTGTACATTAATGCATGTTTTCATGATAAACTTTTCCTTTTGGACCCGTGTAAAATATCAACCACTGCAAACTAGCTCATTGCATCAGTATTCTATATGACTATATCAACAAAGGATGGTTTCATAATCTGTTGCGAGCCAGCCATAAAAGGTTCAAATCTTTGGCCGTGTGCTTCTAAATTTAATTTGAAGTGTCAAAAGATAACACATTCAACTGACACCTCAGAAGATCTCGTCGGACTTTGGCTTAGGCAACTATTAGGTGGGTTGTGGTTGCCTACATCTTAAATTCAGTTTTTGACTTAATAAAAAAAAAGCATCTAAGTATAGTAATTTGTCTTCCAAATTAGGTTCAAATCAAGCATTTAAAAATGTTCATCAACCTATCAAAAAAAAAAAAATGTTCATCAAACATTACACAGGAAAGTTGACAGGACAACATCTATTAACCAGTCATGACCTTCAAATATACATTGTCAATTAAAATTTCCTCTCTACATCACTAGACAAGAAAATTTTCATTAACTTAAAATAATCTAATAGGAATTTAATCATGATATGCTAGTGCTACAGCTTGACTATTTAGAATTTATTAACTAACAAAATAAATCAGTGTATGGACGTACTTTAGGTTTGTAATCCGGTTATCTTCTTCAAGTACAATACAACAATCACTCACTGAATTGGCTTGTAGATTGTGTTGGAGTGCCTCAATGGCATTGGGATTCCATTCACAAGCATAAACTAGTTTTGCATTGGCCCTGATCAAGGAAGTTTAGCAATCAGGTCACTATTAGTGTACAAATGATCAAGCAGTTGAAATGATTGTAAAAGAGTAGACACCAAAATTTCTCAAACACATTGCGAGTAACTCTTTGAAACTTTAAAATTCTAGTAAAAAAAGAACCCCAAATCAGAAACCCATTCACAAAAAACAAGAAATTATCCAATAAAAATAAACAAGAAACATAGATCCATATATAGCTATAATATACAAATTTATGCAAGTTCACAATCTAGACTCACTCAAGCACTTTATCAAACACGTTATGAGCAATACTTTGAAACTTCAAAATTTAAGTAAGACAACAATCAATTTCAAAAACACCAAATGTTGGGTTGAAAGTGATACACAATTATTTCAGGTAGTGCTATTAGGCTCAGCCAAGCCACCCTCTACGGGAAAATTTTAAAATATAGTAGTTTGTCAAAATTCACTTAGAAGAAAAAAGCCACGAAACCCATAAAACTTTCACCAATTCCAAACCCAAATTTCACAAAAATCAGAACTTACAATGAGGGAAAAACTAAGGGAAAAAGAGAGGAGGGCAGATCGGGGTGAAGGAGATCGTGAGAGAGAGAAGGGAACGATCGTGAGGGAGGGAGCGAGGTGACGACAGAGGGAGATTGGGTGGCAACAGTGGCTGGGCTGGGCTGGGCGGTGGCGACGGTGGCTGGGCCATGAGAGAGAGAGAGAGAGAGAGAGAGAAGGAGAAAGGAAAAGGAGCGGGTTTTGTTGTGAGGGAGTGAGTGAGGTTTCGAGGGAGTGCTGAAATTTTTTTTTAAGTGGGTGGGAAAATTGAAAAACGAAATTCTATGCGGGAAAGGGCAAAAAAAAAAAAAAAAAAAAAAAATTTGTTGAGATTTAATCAATATATATAATAATAAATAAAGAAGATAGAAAATCCAATTAAATTTCAAATTGAAATTTAATTAGAGTCTAATTTTGCCTCATGCGTTTCATCTAATTTAAATTTTAGAATTTTGTACCAAGTGAGTTAATTTAGAGTAAAAATTGAATTTCAATTAGAGTTTAATTTTGCGCTATATGTTTTATTTAATCTAAATTTTTGTGCCAAATTAGTTAATTTAGTGTAGAAAACGAGGGGTCCAATATAATAAACCATAAAAAACATAATCATATAACTAAAAAAATTCAAATTTATAAGTCATTTATACACACACAATTAATTGATGACATAACTATTAATCTTTGATCACTTTGAAATTTTGTAGGCATGAAAAATATATGAAGATAATGTAATCTAATGGTAGATTTGTCAAAATTCACATCGAATTAAGAAATATAGGGTTAGGTTTAAGTTATACCTGACGTAACTCTAAAAAATGTTATACCATCCAATAACTTATTATTGAATTCATATTTTGAAAATCCAACCGTTGGAGTACATGTTATATATGGTCTTAACATGCATGCTAATTTTTCATGCAAATCGGATGTAATTTACTATTTACTGAATTCATATTTTGAAAATCCAACCGTTGGATTACATGTTCTATATGGTCTTAACATGCATGTCAATTTTTATGCCAAGCAGATGTAATTTACTATTTGATCTATAAACTCATCTTTTATGCATTATTTTAAACTATTAAAACTTAAATTTAGACAATTGATTGATAACATCACTATTGATATTTTATCACCTTGAAATTTTGTAAGCTTGAAAAATATACGAAGATAATGTAATCTAATGATAGATTTGTCAAAATTCACATCGAATTAAGAAATATAGGGCTGAGTTTGAGTTACATCTGACATAATTATAAAAAATATTACACCACCCAATAATTTATTATTGAATTTATATTTTGAAAATCCAACCGTTGGATTGCATGTTCTATATGGTCTTAACATGCATGCCAATTTTCATGCCAATCGGATGTAATTTACCCTTTGATCTATAAACCCATCTTTTATGCATTATTTTAAACCACTAAAACTTTAATCTAAACAATTGATTAATGACATCACTATTGATATTTGATCACCTTGAAATTTTGTAAGCATGACAAATATACAAAGATAATGTAATCTAATGGTAGATTTGTCAAAATTCACATCGAATTAAGAAATATAGGCTTGGGTTCAAGTTACACCTAACGTAATTCTAAAAAATGTTACACCACCCAATAACTTATTATTGAATTCATATTTTGAAAATCCAACAGTTAGATTACATGTTCTATATGGTTTTAACATGCATGCCAATTTTCATGCCAATCGGATGTAATTTACCCTTTGATTTATAAACTCATCTTTTATGCATTATTTTAAACTACTAAAACTTGAATCTAGACAATTGATTGATGAAATAACAATTGATCTTTGATCACTTTTAAATTTGTAAGCATGAAAAATATGCGAAGATAATGTAATCTAACGGCAAATTTGTCAAAATTTATGTTGAATTAAGAAATATAGGGTTGAGTTCAAGTTACACCTAACGTAATTTATAAAAAATGTTACACCACCCAATAACTTAGTATTGAATTCATACTTTAAAAATCCAACCATTGGATGACATGCTTTATATGTTCTTAACATGCATGCCAATTTTCATGCCAATCGGATGTAATTTACCACTTGATCTATACACTCATCTTTTATGCATTATTTTAAACTAAAAAACTTGAATTTAAAAAATTGATTGATGACATGAAAATTAATATTTGATCACCTTGAAATTTTATAAGTATAAAAAATATATGAAGATAATGTAATCTATCGGTAAATTTATCAAAATTCACATCGAATTAAGAAATATAGAGTTGGGTTCAAGTTACACGTATTGTAACTCTAAAAAATGTTACATCACCCAATAACTTATTATTTAATTCATATTTTAAAAATCCAACTATTAGATTACATGTTCTATATGTTCTTAACATGCATGCCAATTGGATGTAATTTACCATTTGATCTATGAACTCATCTTTTATGCATTATTTTAATCGGAAGAAATTTTTATTCACTTTTGAGAGAGAGAGAGAGAGAGTACAAAAGGCTGAAATTCTTGAATTTTAGGCTACCATTTTGAAGTTGATAGTGTTATCATTTTTTTTATGGGTACAATTGTGTTAGAAAATATGGAGAGACCTTTCTTATATAGGATGTATATAAAGGGTTTTTTTTTTAGACTACAAACAAAAAGGTTCATCTAAAGAATATAAAGTGTTATATGTTTATGCGTTTCTTTTTATTTTTCTTTGAATTTTAGAATAACTTTTATCTCCAAAGAAGTTAATCTTTTAACGATTTTTTGCGAAGGTCAATCGTGGCTGTAAGTGCACAATTGCACCTGGCCCCAAGAACAGTTACGGGCTCAGGCCCAACGAGCCTTAAACAATGTAATTTGTAGAGTGTGGGTTTGAAACCCAGGTTAGAAGTGTTTGAGGATTAAATAGCAAGCTAAAGATGATAAACACTTAAAAACAACAAAGAATGCTATGAATCAATCTGCTCGGACGTAAGCCGAGAACTGTTCTTATATAATTTCTCTCTCCTTCTTTTTCTCTTTCTTTTAGGTTACAAAAAGGGAGATCCCCTCTTTCCGTCTTAGATTCCCCCTTAAATACTACTCTCTTGAATACCTTTTACACGTGTTGCTTTACCTCCCCTTTAACCTAGATATTTCTTTTCCCAGTGCCTTTGAATAGTAACCAGAAGTTTCTCTTCCACTGTTCAGGTGTCACTTCCCCATCAATGCGGCCAGGGTGGTAGGTGCAGGGTCTTTAATGTGGAGGTAGCAGCCTTTATCTTTGACATTTCTTCAACACCAGTGCTTCTGGGGCATTCTAGGGTTTACCCCTTTTAATCATTGGTCTTAACCGTGTCATCCCCTAATCTTTATTGCGAAACCCCGAGTTCTTCGGTGTCCGTCCAAGGATAAGTTCACCCTCGGCTGGATCCTCGGACCCTCGGCGTATGGGCCGACCCATAGTACCAACAAATTCTAAACCCAGTAGCAGGTCGGCCTTCCTTAACACGGCCCAAAAGGCCCACATTCTCATCAGGATCTTTTCGCCCCCCACAGTGGCCCTCACAAATAATTTAGTATTAGTTAAGGCATATTTTTAGCCCACACAAAAAAATAAACTTTTTGCAAGGAATTGTCTCTCGGAAATAATTTAGTGGGAACATTTCCCTCCAAAAAATTTGACATTTTAATGATTATTTGTGAAGGTCGATTGTAGCCCTCGCAAATAATTTAGTATTAATGACGGTTTTTTTTAACTGTCACAAATAATACACTTTTTGCGAGAGATTTTTAATTGTCCCTCGCAAATAATATGGAGGGAAAATTTCCCTCTAAAATATTAGTATTTGTGACAGTTATAACACATAATTGCGACAGCTTTTTTTGTTTGTCACAAACATTTCACATTTTACCAAGTATTTGCGAAGACTTTATTTTGCCATCACAAATAAGATTTTTTAAGAGGGTTTTTGGGTCCGTCAAAAATTCTTGGTCGCTAATAAGCATTTTTTTTTTTTTTTTTTGTAGTGCTATATCTCAACAGCATAAGCCAACTGACAGTAAATTAGAATCATAAACTCAAAGAAACTTTTAAGAAACAGAAAAACCAATTTGTGTCCCTAAATTTTAAGCTACAGATGTTTCGAAAATTAAATAAAAAGCTCAACAAAAGTAATCCAAAACCAATTTTCAAGTTACCAAAAAAATAAAAATAAAAGGCCAATCAAAATTAGTTTTCCCAGCAAAATTTATTGCTTTCTTGATTCCATAAAACCAAAAAAATAAAACATAAAAACTTTTAAAACCTTAGTTCTATTCTGCTCCAACATTTTCCTAGTAACCAAATACAGCCAGAATGAAAACCATGTTAAATTTTTTTTTTTAAGAAAACTTAAATGCAAGGAGTTCAGAAGAAAAGATAGTATATTACTTGTCCAATGCCTCCAAAAAGCTCCCTTAGTTCTTCAGTTGTCACATCTGGGGCCTCAGTAGAAGCACCACCATAACCACCCTCGACCACCAGTACCATGCCCACCATCATATCCACTTGGTGGGCCAGATAATGATAAGGTGCAACCACAAATGGAGTCAGCCTACTCAAATTCAAAGACTAATATATCAATCATTTTCAAAAAGAAGAGATAAGATAGAAAGAAACTGAAGCTATATTCTAGGAGTTTTGTTTATGTTGATCTTGTAGTTTAAATTTAAACATCTATATTGTAGTTATCCAAATCTGTAAATTGAATCTAGTGTATAATATCTATATAGAAACCGTAACCATTGTTTTGGTAAGGCAGAACATTCTCATATTTGTTCAGTCACAATGGCCTAATGCTTGTCGTGCTACTTTATCTCTTAAGCTTTATCTTACGTCTGGCTTCTACATCTGCTTGCCTTCATGCTTCCACTCACCTTAAACTAAAATCAGAATTAAGAAGCAATTGACCAAAAAGTCAATTCAAGCCTTTCAGTAACAAAATTAATGGCAATGCAGGCAATCCATAGTAAAAGAGAGAAAAGAAAAAGCACTTAATATTTAAATATAAAACAAATATTGAAATCAATAGAAAAGTAAAAACACCAAATAAGAGGTACGATAAAGAGGAAGAATTGACAATTTCTTCTTCTTCTTTGGACTTGGCTTCCCATTTAACACCATGAAATTCATAAACAAAATTAAAAAAAAAAAATTGGCTTTAATTAATAGTAAACATCAAATACCAAATCAAATTCACTTACATACAACTAAATGTTTTCCAAGTTTCACACTGTAACAAAGCCAAATGAAAAGAAGAAAGAACAGAATGAATGAATGAATCATAATTTCCCAAATCAAAAGTTACCAAAAAAAAAGTGAGCATAACTTACTAAGACTGTGACAGAGTGAACTGAGGCAGATAGAGAAACATGGTTGTGAAGAATGGATCACGCCATTATTAGAACAACATTCAATCCTATGCTTATTTAATCCCAATGATTTTGTTAAGATTAAATCAATATTTTAGTGATTTTATAATCTAAAAAAACAAACAAAAGCAAATATCTAAAATTGAGAAGACAAACATTTTGATAGAGAATCCCCAAACCCAAAACACAAACGAATCAAATCTAAACCTATCCAACAAAAAAACACAATTAAAAGTAATCATTGAGTTAGAATGAATTGGAAAACCTCACAAAAACAAATAAGCCAACTTGATTATAAAACATAACAGACAAAAAAAATCAAAGAGAACTCTATCTATTTGGCTATCGGAAGAAGATTGAAAAAGATTAATGGAATCATAATAGTGTTATAGGTCAATTGAATCCAGAACAAAAATCAATTCAAACCCAAATACGTCAATTGGGAAAATTTAATAAAAAATTTGAGATAAAGAGAGGAAAAATCAGACTGCCCTAATCTTTCAGTTTGATTCAGTAACTCTTCTTAAAAAACACCCAAATGTCTTATCTGAAAGAGAACTCCGTAAATTTGTGCTTCAACAAAAGGATGGGAAAAGGAGATTTCTTAAATTATAGAAAATAAATTGAAGTTGTAATCTGGCTTGAATTGAAAAATGTGCAAGATTGATCCCATAGTACCATTAACTGCTCATGGGACACCAAGACTAAACTGGTTCAAAACATATTTCTAAATTTATCCTTTTAAAAAATATTAAATTTCTTAATACTCTGCATATCAAGAAAAAGAATAAACATACACAGATTTAGGAGTAAGCATTGTTCTAAAAAAATTACTTAAAAACAGATGGACTGTGGGTAAGAGTTCTGAAGACTTTTCCAAAAGACACCATCTCTAGATATATGGTAAAATTTATAATATTTGACCAAATAGAATAACATCCCAAAACAATAACTAAATATATCCTTCTGGGTTGCTCTTGTAAACAACATCCATCCCATATAGCATCTTGCCAAAAGGAAACAACCTTTTAAAGGAAACAAAAAGCAAGCATGTAAGAAGGAAAAAAAAAAAAAATCCAGGCTATAAAAACTGTACACTAAACAGATGGTACAAATTATCATTGTTCAAATACATTTTAAAAATAATATAAAAAATCCTCCACACCATTGATACAGCCAGTAAATGTCACCAAATCTTAGTCTTCTTCTCCTGTGTTATCTCATGTAAAGATATTGCCTTAAGGTGCACACATGTTGATAATTCAGCACATAGACACTCAAATTCATGTAATGAGTCCACCCACTCCTAAATATGAAAAAAGATCTTGATCTACCTTAATCGATAAAATCTTCAAATTAGCACTTGAATCAAACCATTCACTTACAAACCAACAACTTTGAGAACAACACTACTTATTTAATAGGAAAAACAATAGCCTGAGCCTATATGCACAAATTAGCGAAATTAAGATGGATGCACGGAGTTCCAAAATAACTCAACAAAACAAAGTATTCAACAGTATAAAAGACAGAGGCTAACAATTAAATAGATACTAATATAAGATACCCAAACTTGTAATAAATAATCTACTACTATCGCAACTCAAATCTTGCAAACATGGGTGGGGAAAAATGCTAGAGATCACAAACCATATATAAGAGCCCTATTTGAAATTGAAAGTTCCATTCACAGAATCATCACAAATAGCAACTGAAATCCCTTAGAATCAAGAAAATTTAATCTTTGAGGTAGACTGAAATGTAAAGCCTAAAATAAGGATTTTTATTTTCAAAAAAATAAACCAAAGAGAACTCTAACAATCTAATTTTGCTTAGACTATCCCAAATACATCAATCAACAAAATGTAATCCAAAATATCAGATAAATAGAGGGATAGTAAGGCCGTACTAAGGTGAAACAAAGTCTACAAAAAGAAGCTGAAGTAATCATTATAAGAAAGTTGATCACAAAGCATGACACCAACAAAAAAATAAAAAAAAAATTTTACAGGTTAGTTGAAAAAGAATCATGGAATGCATTTTTTTCTTTTTAGAAAAAGCTGTCTAAAATATGCAAAAACAAAGGAAATTCAAACAACGAATACATAATGGACAAAATTATCAGATAAACAAAGGAAAAATTAGGCTTTCCTAACCTATCAGTTTGTTCCAGCAACTCTGCTTGCAAATTACTCAAGTTTTGTACTTGACAGAGAACTGCAGCAAATATGAATTTCAACAAAATGACAGGGTAAGAAGGTTTTTTTTTTTTTATTAATTTCAATAACATAGTGTCCAATTGTCACACTCAGAACCCAACTATAAAAATAGGCATGTGACAATTGCCGCACACTTATAAAGTAAGCACCTTACAAGTGTGCAAGGCCTTTTTAGCAACTAAAATTCATCCTCAAAAATTAAATCAATTAAATCTAATAAATCCAAAATACCTCAACAATTTCTCAACAATTTCTTTATGAATAGATCTCCAATAATTTAATAGAAACAAAATCCAAACCTCATGTACATAATGCCAATTGGCCAATAAATATAAAACTATTAGAAAACCATCCAATCCCAAAATCATTGAGCTTCTTTTCCTACCCACAATACAACATCAAAACTCCCAAAACTTGCTATTCTTCACAATCTGAAACTGGAGGGGAAAAATGGGGTGAGCTGACAACTCAATAAGTAACCAAAATGCTAATAAGTTCCATCAAACAATAGATCTGTAAAATAAAAGATGTAATATGTGTTTTCAAAAGTTATAATATACTATGTGTTTTAAAATAACTGAAGAAGTTTCTTAGTCTTAAAATAATAAGTTGCATATAGATCACATACTTTAATCATATATCATAGATGGTTTAGAAAATAGTCAGTTTTTCATATATCAAAAGCTATAATTTACAACAGGTTCCAAAAACACATAAGCAGTTTTAGTGACTCAAAATAGTTTAAATACTCAACATTTCCAACATCACATATGTAGTTTTAAAGACTCAAAACAGTTCAATATTCAAATGTAATTCATATCCTTAACAATCTTATAACTATGGTCATGCTATATCCTCGTGACTGGGCATCAGAGTACCAATGAATAACTTCCATTGGCTAGGTATCAGAGTACCAATGAATAACCCCCATTGGTTTGGATATCAAATACTAATAAATAACCCCCATTGACTGAGTATCAAAGTACAAATGAATAACCCCCATTGGCTTGGGTATTAGAGTACCAGTGAATGACCCCCATTGGCTGGGTATCAGAATCAATTCATAGTCAAATTGTCCATAATCATATATATCAAATTATAGTTCAAACCAAAAAATATATCTCATTCAAATACATATATATATAATCATATATTTAGTATTTAAATATATTTGTGATGTTTCTATATTATTTACTTTAAATCAATATAGCCAAAAAAAAAAAAATAAAATAAAATAAATCTTATATTCAATGCTCATAAATATTTGTGAAAATTCTTTATTCTTTACTTTGAATCAGTATAGCTAAAAACAGTTAAATAAAATACATCATATATTCAGTAATCAGATATATTTGTGATAATTTTTTACTTGAAATCAATAATACAATAGAAATTAAATTGTAACAATTGTAAACAATTTTCGTAGTTAAAATATGCAAAATAAAACCAATTAGGATAAGGTTACTTACCTCAATCCAAAGCCTATTCAAAATCCTTGCAGTTTCCCAAGACCAATCAAATGTGAACCTTTTAGAAAACCAAATAAAGAATTTACTCCAAACAAGTTTGTCACTTAGATCCTTGGACCTCAAATCTCAATGCCATCCAACACCATGGAGACAACAAAGCAAAGATGCTTTACACGTGAAAAGACGAAGTCCTTAGAAATCTTCAAATAATTGGTATTGACTTCATCTTTTATCTATCAATAAGGAACCTTAATGACAAGTCAGTAATGCCTATAGTAGCCAATACACATCTAGTTACGTTGCCCTCAATAAGAATCACGAAATAAAAGTGATATGCTTTTAGTGGTGAAATTTTGCTTAACTAGTCATATACTGGTTGGCTTCTTAGATAGGAGACAAGATGAGGAGAGGGGGGGGGGGGGGTGGATGACAACTCCTCCTAGAAATCTTTAGGTGAAAAAAGCAAAATCCTTAGGGTGGCTAGGGTTTACATGATACAATTAGGGTATAAATATTGCTAACTTCAATATTAGAATTACTAAGTTACCCCTAAAAAATAAATCTCCTTTTTATTTATTTATTTTGGAATTGGGTATTACACTAACAATCTGTTAGAAGGTGTATAGTAATCAGTTGGTTATTAATTAATTAATCTATTTTTCAAAAACGCAGTAATTAATCCAAAAAACCGTAATTTCACTTAAGAAAAAAATTATAAATTACTATACACTCTAAACTTTCAGGTTTTTAATTATCCAAGTATTAAAATCAAGGAAGAAATCCCTAATGTTACCAAAACTTAAAACCAAAAATAATAATTTAAGACCAAATCATCCATAGAGAGTGAATAAACCCATCATTACACACTCTAAACTTTCAGACTTATAACCATCCAAGTTGAAATTTGGCTATTAAAATCAAGGGCAAAATCCCTTATGTTACTAGTACTTAAAACCAGAAATTATAATTTTTCCATAGAAAGAGAAATAAACCCATATATATTTCAAAAGGAGTCAAAGAAGAACCCTAGACAATTCGGTATGGAGAAAATTTTGAAATATAGATACATTGAAAAGGAAGATGGTAATTCTTGTAGTATAAACATCTGGTTTTAAACTAAAAACATATACATATTGAAGATTTAATATGCTAATTCGAAAAGGAAAAGCAATGGTGAAAACCAAAACAGTATTTGAAGAAGAAAAGAGTATGCTAACCTTAGAAAAATTTGTTGCAGAGGAGAGATGAGGCAAAACAGCAGATCAGATGGCGATGGTCGGCCATACGAAACTACACTGGATCGCAAACTTTTTTTTTTTCTCCTTCCATTTCTTTGTATTGTAGTATCGCTAGGGGTTTTTTTTTAGAGAGAGAAAATGTTAAGCAGAGTCTGATGAGAAGAGACCGCTAGGGTTTTTTTAGTTGCAACTTTTGTTATTTTTTATTTTTATTTTAACCAGGTTTTTTTTTTTTTTTTTTTTTTTAATATACACAACCACTGTCAAACAATGCTGAGGTTGTGAAACAATATAATGTGTCGCTTTTTAACTTAAACGTGTTTGAATTTTAGATAGACATTTTCCTACATGGCAGCACCTCCTTAATTGTAGGAATTAACTCTCTTAGCTTCTGCTATTATATATAGTATATGATATGATCAAAAGCTCAAGGAAGTTTTGATGTATAACCTCTTGTAATTGATGCAGTATATGTATCAATGTTTTTTTTTTAAAATTTTTTTTAAGTATAGGCTAATTTGTAGACAACATTTTTTATTCAAACATCTGGGTGTATTTGAGCTGCACTAAATATCTCAAAGAAATTGAAATATGAAAAATTTCACTCAAATGAAACATTAAAGCATCGATAGTTTGCTTGTCACTCGTTCAAGCAAAATCATGCGAAAATTTTAGCTATTTGACTAAGTATCGTGCCGGCCATTTCAACAAACTATAGCACCTATATATAAATCACACTTGTACGATTTCTCATCAGAGAAAAAGGCCTCCACACCATGAGCAACAACAAAACCTTTGCCTTTGCTTCCATGTGACAAACTGAAAAATCCTTAAATATTACTCATTCATCTTGTGGTCCTAATGACAGTGATAGTGAGATTGTTTTGAAATCACAAAGACCCTATCCGGTGATGATTGAATACTATTTTCAAGGCAGGCTCACTAGAGGAGTTCAAGAGAATATCTATGTGTGAGATTGGTAAAGAGGCTTGGGACATCTAAAGAAAATGCATGAGGTTAAAACTTTAGATGTGGATCCCTTGATTACAACAAACATGGACTATGGTGACGAAACTTATTATTGTCATGATATGTCCTTGTTTAGTTGCCTAAGACATATGATGTCGAACCGCATTCGTCACATAATCTCGATCAATGAATGTCCTGGTGATGACAATTTAACATGTCTAATTTTTTTTTTCAAAAAAAAAATGACCGGTGACGAAATGTTTTAGTCACTTAATATTTTCATCACTGAACACTATATTCAGAGATGAAATAAATTCGTCACTAATGATTTTTAATTTGTAAAAAATGATAGACCCACACATGTATCAATTCCAAACAACAAAATTTATGACTTTCTTCTCATTTTGAGGATTGTAGTTATAATGGGTTCTCCATCATGATTGCATTTTCAAGAGATTTGGTAAATGATCTGAAACCCCAACCTATCCTAACCCAAAATAATAATAATAATAATAAATTCACAAATGCCCCACACAACAAAAGTAAACAAAAATATCACCAGAAAGCCACCATTTGCTAATTGCTACACCCACTGTAAATTAGTTCAAAATTTTCTAAGTTAAATATCCTTCAGCAAAGTTAGGCAAAGCATTAATAAACTTATAATGAACCAAACACATAGAACTCATGTGTGCCCATGGCTTCAAACCCAAAAACCCACAATATCAAAATTACAAGACAATAAGCAAAATTTAAACTAGTAACCAGTAAAAGATATACCAATCAAAATAAAAATCATGAGAGATAGGATAGTCTGGGTGTTTTGTTACAAGCCACCATTGATTTAAAAAAAAAAAAAACCACGATTTTTTTGGGTCCCACCAAAAATTACCACTTTTATATATATATATATATATATATATATATATATATATATATTGTATTAGAGGTGAAAGCCACCGTTTAATTAAAAAAAAAAAGCCAGCATTGATTTAAAAAAAAAAAAAACCAAAACCCACTGTTTGATTTAAAAATACAAGACCAAAAAAAAAAAAAAAAACACTACAACAACAATTTTAATGGACAGTGAGAAGGATAGTCAGGGTATTTTGTCAAGACTCCTTTGCTTAAATATCTCCAAATTGGAGAGATAAGAATTTGGTGGGACTGAAGTGTGGAGAGATAAAAATTTGGCGGGCTCAAGAAGAAAACGCTTGAGTCCCACCAAAGTCTCCTCCCCTTTTACCCTTCTCTCCTATTTTCTTTTCTATTTTCTCCCCACTCTCCCTTTTCCATTACTCCTAAAATCACCCCAACCAGAAGGGGGCATTACATTTAAAATTTGGAACATTTTCAATCTAATATAAATTTTGCATTTACAGCATGCAGTCTAGAAATGTTTTGTAGAAGTCATAATTTTATGCACACGAATTTTATTTTATTTTTATTTTTTCCTCTGTTATGAATTTTCTTAAACGACAGTTGTTAAAATTGTTCTATAGTACATCAAGTTTGAAACATATAACGCCAACAATGTGGCTACTTTTAGTGGTGTTCATGATGAACAACAAAATCTACATCTTAGCAGCAATCCATCTTTACAAAAACATTTGCACAGCTCAAATTCCTTCATTAGATCTCTAAAATGATTCACAATTAGAGAAGTAAGAAAGCTCTCATTAGTTTTGACCTTGTTGAAGTGAAACTAACTAATGATCACTTCCACATCTAACTCAATTTTAAGCCATTTGATGTTCAACTAAGTATCTGTTTGGATAGGATTATCTTGCGTCTACGTTTTGCGTTTTCTCTTTTTTTTTTTGATCCACGCACAACAGCTTTTAGGAGACAGTGTACTGTTCATGCACTGTTGTGCACTGTTCATGGGACCCACAAACACTTTATTCAGAAAAAATATTAAAAATGGGTCTCACGCTACTATTCACACATTTAAAAATTATTTTGTTACAGTGTTTTCAGTTTTCAGTAATAAGTTCTATCCAAACGGACCCTAAGTCGTAAATTCAAGGCTACCAATTACATCCACAAGAAAAAAAAAATCACATTTTCAATGAGAATAATAATTATTCAGAAAAAAAAACAATGAGAATAATAATTAATTAATAGTTGTGAAATTTATGGGGTGTTTGGTATAGCATTTTAAATAGCAGTTTTCAGTTTTTAAACAATATTACACGTATTTTCATACATTTTTTTACTCACACATTTTTTTAATAAATACAAACAACACTACTAAAATAACGTCGCTAACCGGTCCCTTATGCTCTTCAAAAACACTTCTCTATTCGTTGTTTTTGCTTTTCTTTTTCTGTTTGTTTCACAAGTTGATGGTTGTGATGTTATATTCAAGCTCCACTGATTTTTTGGGAAGTGGGAGTGTGGGACACATGAAGTTGGTGTCTTAACTACCAAATGTATAGTCATTTCATAGTTCTTATCAGGCGAGGATATTTCTACACCGTCCTATCTGAAAATATCAAAAACTTTTGCAGTGAAATATGCTTATCATCAGTTGGGATGTTGAAATACGATTTAGGAAGGAGATGCTTTTGAATGTGTCAAATCCCCTTATTAGAAATCCAATGATTTCCATTATGAAATATAATTTCTATAATAGAATATATATAAGCTTTTCTTTTTCTTTTTATAATAGAATGTACAAGTTTGTTGTTGAATGGGTTTAAACATTAATGTATAAATTTTGTATATCAACTATGTTTCTCAAAAAACAAAACTCTGTAATACCTTAGTCCACTTATTAACTCCATTGGCTTCTCAGTGTAACTGGATCGAGCCCATCATAAAGCTTCCTGGGCCAGTCAAACTACAGGCTAGTGATGTTTAAGAGCCCCTCCTCCCTTTTCTTTTTGGTTGTAAATAATTTTTTTTTTTTTTTAAAAATAAGTGCAAGAAAGTTGGTTTTTAAACTTTCAAGTGGTGTTAAATATGTGGAAATGTGACATGTTTTGTTTTTGTTGTTTTTTTTTTGCCGGGATACAGAATAGAGCAGTGAAAGTGAGATAGAAGATTTGAATTTATTAATACTATTAATGCAGCTTTCATCATTTTTTGTTTAGATCTAAATTTTGCTATCTTTGTAGCTTATTTTTATTGATTGATCATATCTTATCATTTTTATATTTAGCAAATTCATATCTTTGACTTTCTATAATTTTTATCTATTATAAATCTTATCATGTACTTTCAATTATATAAATACAATACAATAATATATACATACAATACTCTATAGATTAATGTGTACTATATATATATATATATATATAACACTTTCTTCTTTAATATTGATCATAATATTATAGCTCTCATAAGTTGACTAAGTGTCTGTTTAGGATAGGTTCAATTTATTGATTTCTTTGACTTAAAAAATAAGTTGAATTGAACTACAATTGTCTCTTAAAAAAAAAGAACATTTAAAAACCTGGAAGTTGGCTTAAAAAAAAAAAAATTCAGCTTATATGCTTAAACAAATAGGTCTTGTTGGCGAATCAGGTCTTAAATACTATATATGATCCGCTCATATTACCTCACATCTTTTACAACTTTTGAATGCTGTATAAATTACCTGCAATTCAAACAAAAATAGAAAAATAGATACTGAAATCGATTATAGATAGTTAATTGAAGATATTTAATTAAGAGCTTTAGTATAATTTTGCATTAGTACTTTGTAATCAATGAAAACTACAATGTGATTAATACTGAATTTTCAATTTGATACGAACAATGATAAATGACTAATTAAAATAAGTAATGGAACTTCTATTAATTCTGCACTGAGAGAAAGGAAACCAAATCATGATGCGTGTGAATTCTAGTTAATTGCATGTGGACTTAAGTGTACCATGCAATGGCTTCATCATTACAATATGGTCAAGCATGACATTACACCTTGAAAACATGGTTAACAACTCATAATGACATTTTGGAATTCATGAAAAGGTCAAGCACTTAAGCATGAAATAATAACTACACAACATGGTTGCTAAATCATAATACTATGTTTTGACATTGACAAATGGATTAGATCGATGTTTTCACTCAGAAAATTAATATATAGTAATGAGGTGCTGAAAAAGGCAGCAACTTCATACTAATTATATCATTACTCATAATTACATGTTTAGAAATTTACAATATGGTTAATGATCATCATCATCATCATCTCCAGGTAAGATCGAGATGTTCTACAAGGAAATATGTTAAACAAAGAGGGAAAAATTAAATAAAAAAAAACATAAAAGACAAAAAGGTATTAAAGAGGCAGACAATAAAGCAAGCCCACGACAGTAATAAGGAAATAATAAAAGTGAAGGCAATAAGCTAATTAGCTAGCACGACCACAAAGACTCCCCCAGATTGGCCTGATCTACCACCATGTCCATGGAAAAAAAGGACTTGGTCTGAGAAGACATGAGCTTGGGTGAGGGTGAGTCATTATTGTCTGGTGGATTATTAGAAGATGAAGGGTATTGGCGCATTCTCATATGCACCACCTCAGCTTGTGCAATTGCCAATTGGGTTTGAAGGATGTCAACTTGTTGCTGTAGAGATGATATGGCTCCTACACAACCATACACAGGGTCTCTTACCCTAGCATTAGCTTCATACACCATGGAACTCACAGCATCACTGCGCTGGTGCTCTGGTAATTCCTGCATGTTTCATAACCCAAGAGACCCTTAATACACTTGATTCAAGATGGTTTGTAAGGAATAATTTTCACATTTTTTCTTATCACAACTACTAACGTGATAAATTGTGATTGAAGTAACATATAACTTTCACATAGGCTCATCATTGACATCACTTTTATTTGCATTGATCATAATATATCATTTCAACTATTATAAAAAATGATTATGAAAATTATTGTATCCTTATTAAGACTTATCGAACAAGTTAAAAAGAGAAAAAAAAAAAAAAAAACCTCTTGGTTAGATTGTTCTATTTAGGAAGTAATAGTATGTTAATATCTAACATGTGCATATCATAACATATGGGCTCTACAATTATTGTAATCCCTAGATTTTGTGAGAGAGATGAACGGTACAATACTATGGGCACATTTATTTTCATACATAATTTCATAATTTGTTGATTTATGTGATTGTGAGTAATCGACTAAAAGCAGTGAGTCTATGTAAACAACAATGTGAGAAAGTATTTACCACTTACAATCTCACATATTATAAAATTTAATATAAGATTGGATGTGTCCTAAAATTATTAAACAATTATTTATTTGGAAGGTGGATTAAAAAGAAAGAAAATCTTGGTTAGTGGTTCATAGGCTTTACCTTCTCTCTCTAGGTGGTGTAGGTGGTGATGGTGTGATGGAGTGTGAATAGAACCCTAGTTTATTTGCCATATTTTGAAGGAAGCCTAGATGGCCTAGGTTTCCATGTTGGTACTGTTTTCTTGGTTTATTTATTTCATATTTGCTGGACCACAAAAGGAATTATTCATTTTAAATTGAATCCATATATAGAGTGGAAGTAAAAGTGAAGCCAACTTGGTCAAAAAGTCTTATTTCCAAAGCACATAATTTCTATATTTGCAATCGATTGAACCTCAGTTTTAACCAACACTTTCAAATATTTCCATGGACAAGGATGTGAAATTCAACAAAAGGCTAGAAATTAAACCTCCTTCAAACAAAGTAATACTTTTTTGGTATTCCGCGTGTTTTATAATTTTCTAAATTGCATACTGGATTCACATGTCACAATCAGACACTTAATGAAACTTTTGGTTTATCTATTGGTTTGAATAATTCAATTTTGAGATAATACAAGTAAAAAAAAAAAAATGGCATGCCAAAGTTATTGTAAAATACACATTTAAAACACATATGATTTACACAAATACATTAAGTAATTAAAAGATTAAACCGCTCAATGAAATATCTTCTTATTTAAGAGGCAAGACCTAAATAGTTATTTATGTCATTCTGATGTCATGGTTACACATTATTTACTGCTAGATATTACTGAAACCTAACAAAAATTCCAGTTACTTTATTGGATTACTTGGAGCGAACCTAGCTTTTGGACCTGTTTATGTATTAGTCTCTATCAAAGTTACCCCCATGATCTTAAAGCAAAAAAGCAAGTTGATAGATACACAAACTTTCTTTTCCAAAATTGCATATAGAATATTAGAATTCCAAGACCAAAAAAGAGCTGCTTAATGGTCGTAAAGTAGGAGCTAATCACTATTATAACCAATATCCTCGTAACCATCTTCCATTCACAACAAACTATGGTGCCTCAAGGAGTAAAGCTAATTTTATGATCCTTTATTCTCTTTCAAGTACTAAGGAATCACTCAGTAAAACAGTATGTTACTTTCCAAGAAAAAAAAAAAAAAAAAACGAGAATTCTAGCTAGTTACTTTACGTGGGGTCTTCAACTGAAATTAACCACTATAACGGAAGTAAAGGCGTATATTAGAAAATTTGGAAGATCTTGCTTGCATTTTTAAATAGTTTCTTCCTAAAATAGTAAAATAGTATCAAATGGTTGATGAAGATTATAAGAGAAGAATAAAAATAGCAAAGAACGATAAAAAGTTTCTTCAATCTAAGAATCAAAGAAATATAAATATTAACAAAAAAGCAACTGTATTAGTATTGTCAGTTTTGCATACCCAGATGAGGAACAAGGTCTAAGAACGTGAGCCATAAAAAAAAAATGAAAGAAATAAGGTGTAACAACATGAGACATAAGGTCTAATAAAAATGGCATTATATAATTCTTACCACATGATTTCCATTCCAAGATCATTTCATTTTTAGTACAAATAAAATAAATTGAGTTATATTCACATATAGTTATGGATGAGATGATCATTGATTATAACAAGCTTATGTTGTACCCATTAGATGTGCATTTTGGCCCTAAATTCATACAAATGAGTACTGAGGATAACATATGCAGTTTGATAAATCAACAGTCATGTTAATTTATAATTCTTGGACTAAAATTCATAATTTCTAAAAAACTTATCTATGACCTTGTATGTATATATGCCATATATGTGTGTTCTTATATTTAAAGCAGATGTATTAGTTGGCAAACATTAACACTTAAGTGTTATTAATCATTTGTAAGGTATACTAAGCTTTTGCCAGATAGTTTTTAACTATGTCCCTTGATTTGATCCATGTTAGAATCCTAATAATCAGAAAGAAACAAAATGATCGTCCTAGCTCGGGAAATGATTTTTTTTGTCCTTTTCTCTTCTTTTCCTTGGACTGTTTTCACAGAAGTTTTCTTGGAAGGACAAATTATTGAGAAGTTTAGTAGAATTTTCAAATGAGGTTCTCTATCACGTTTACCTGAAAATTGAGGCAACAATAAGGAAGGTATGAACTGAATAGTACTATATAGTGAATATTAAATCATATTAAATACTAGTACTAGTAATTAACGCGTACGTTGCACAAATTAGTTAAATATTAGTAAATCATCAAAATTAAGAAGATTAAATATCTCTCTCCACATGGCATGCTCGCAAGGACAGTGTTTACTTATAGATTTAGACAAATTATTAAGAAATTTTTGTAGTTCAAATTAATGAGGTTCTCTACCACGTTGTCCTGACCATAGATGTAACAATAAAGGAAGTGTGCACTGTATAATACTCTATCTATACACGTACACATATATAGTCTTATCACCAGTGCAACCTCTGGCGTGGTGATAAAGCCATCATTTTTGAAAAGAAGATTGAATACATAATCATTTAAGCAAAAGCAAAACTTGGTCCTAAAAGCAAACCTCATCTTCTTTAGTATTTATCTGCTTTATTTTTTTTATCTGCTTTTGTTTCTTTAGAAATCAATAGTACTTGAGCTTGAACTCCTTCCACACTGATGCCACTCATTCCAGCTCCAATATATTCCAAAACAGTTTCAGCAAGAAGCAGAAAGCCAGTATTTAGTGACTAATTAAGAGGAGTAAATATCTTTCACAACTTCCTCCATAGAACTTTGTGAAGTGTGCTTAAACTAGGTTAAGTAACTTGCATTAAATATTGAATAGGGTATAACCTTGTGTTTCCATACAAAATATAGAAAATTAATTTGAAAAAGTCTTTGAGATAACCAACATCACTATCTAACCTACATGTATGAAAATGACTTGAACATACAATACAATAATACTAGGCTGTGAAAATCATCATTATCAAGAGAGAGAGAGAGAGAAAGGGTCCAAGGGAATTGAACCTGTAACATCTTGTTGACATTGCTCGCCCCAAAAACCTTGTGCACATTAGCAAACTTCTGAGGCTCGTCAGCAGGAAAATAAGGCGCAAACACGCAGTCCTGCGCACACCTCCTTCGAAGAAGCTTGCATGCCGCGCATGGCGACATTGCACCTTGTTTTCTACTCTCCTTCATTGTCCTAATCGCTAGCAAGCAAGTTGCACTAGTTGAAATTACAATATGCTTAATTTAATTGGCTTATAGAATTTGGCAAATTAAAAATGAAAAGAGAGAGGTATTAACTATAAGATCAAGTTGAGATTGTAGGGTATTTTTTTTTCTTTTTTTGCTTAGAAACAAACAAAAAGTAAGAAAGATGAATAGAAAGAAATGAAAACTTGGACAATAAGGGAATTAAGATGAGAAAGTGAGAGGAGAGGGGGGGCTTGAAAGGAGAGGTGGTAGAAGTTATATAGAGAAGCAAGTGACAGCAAATCTTAGAGAGGGTCCCACAAAAGAAGAGCCATAGATTCGATGGACAAAAACATCGTTGTTGATAAGATCTTTTTGCCCCACCCTCAAATTTGTATATTTCATTTTCATCTCCCTTTTTCTTATGTTTTATTTAAGTATAATCCTCAAATTAACTTTAATCAGTTAGTACAGTATAAATTTGATATATTCTAGAGTGTTAGATACTATACTCTTATAGTATCTTGGAAGAAAAAAAGAAAAAGAAAAAAAGACTACGTTATTCACTAAACAGAAAATTTGTACTACTTGCTTCTGCTTGAACTAATCAAGTACAAATTCAAGGTACATATTTTATTTACAATTTTTTTTTGTGATAAGCACTAGCTGTCTCTCTAGGCATGCAATTACAGTTAAAAATTAAAACTTTGGACTAATTAAGCATCCTAAGGAAAATTTTAATAAACTATACTGGTAGGTATAATTTGACTTTGATGGTTGGATGATAAGTATAAATCTTCCATATAATGTAAAAAAATTTTACGCACCCGGCGCATAAGCCATTTCTCTCACTAATAAGTGGCCCCATGCCTTTGAGATCTAGCTGTTAGTGAGAAAGATGTCTCATGCACTCGGGCACATGAGATATCTTCTCCCATATATTATGGTCAATTAGTGTACTAATAGTGCAGAGATGTACAAAGAACTCCAGAGAGAGAGAGAAGAGGTGAAGTATATCTTATGCGTGAGCCAAAAAAGTATCTTATGCATGTGTGAGATCAAGTAAGAAGATGCAAGATGTCTTTCGGTTTCAAATTTAACACATTACACGTGTGAGTGAAGAAAAGTATCATATATATATCAAATATGTGTAATATCACAATTTTCGTGTGTGGGCTCCACTTATTTGTGGAGTCCACATATTGTAAAAGTGAAATTACTTGCATCTAATACACAAGATACTAATTCATGTTCATGTTTTTCACATGTGTAGTATATTTCTCATTTTTGAATTTCAAAGTTTTAATTTGAATGATTGTTACTATATATTACTAAGATCTATGGTGACCGTTATTATGTCTGATCTTATGCCTTGGGTTTTGCAGAGACTATATATGGAGCCCTTCTATTCATCGAGACCTAGCACTTACGGTCAGATATAAGTCACGCACTTCAACATTGTTTATTTTTAAGATTAGTTAGCTCAACAGTTGAATTGTTAAACACTAATAATAAATTATTATTATTATTATTATTATTTTAAAAACGCTATTTAGAATTACTTCCAATTTTATTAACTTTACATTTAGTTTTTTCGGGTAGTTAATTAACCAATTTCAAGAATAATATGGGTAATACATATAAACAACAATTACTCAACAACTCACACAAAGACGAGGAATTTTTTCATGAAGTGAAAACTCAATTGGAAAAAATACTCTAGGGCCAAGCCCAACTCACAAATCCACTTTGAACATTTTTGCGATACATACTCACTTACTAGACTTTGCGTACATTTTAAGAAATACGTATTTGAGTTTTTCGCTCCTACTTGCAACTCATGACTCCAACCTTACGTCTTTACAATTATTCTTTGAAGTAATGGAAATTGGAGAGATTGGAAGACTTTGGGGCTTTGGGTAGATTTTATTAATGAATTATTTTGTCGTTTTTTTTTGAATATTAGGGTTAAATTTTGTCCTTATGTGGTGTAGGGTTTGAGGGTTGAGAGGCTACAAACATCCTGTGAAAGCCCAAGTCTATTAGCTTTTCATAATAGGTGTTGGGATTTGTAGAGCTTAGTTGTGTTTGATCCGGATTATAATCCGACCTGAAATAATATTGTTATAGTTTTTAATGAGAGATTTTCTAAGGCTTAGTCCATGGAGTGGAGGCTTGGGCTAATAGTTTGATAGGCCCAATCCATTTGGCCCGTTTTTGTAGTCCATTGTGAATCTTATGCTCAGGATATAAAAACTGTTTGTCTTGGAGATTAGGGTTTGATGTTGTTTTTGAGAGAGAAAATTGTACTGCCTCACTCTATATTTTTTCCTTGAGAATAGTGAAATCCTTATAACTCCGTGGACGTAGGTAAATTGCCGAACTACATAAATACTGTCTTGTGTGTGATTATTTTTTTTTTGGCGTATATTTTCTCTATTTTTGCATCTCATAGATTTGGGAATTTCGTACGTATTCCCATCAATAGGCTCGCTCGATCGAGTGTTGAGTAAACATCAATTGGAACTTTTTGTCAAACAACATTTTGATTTTTTTATGGTCCATTTAGATTGAGGGGAAATGAGGGAGTAAAGTAAAGTAGAATAAATTTAGCCCAAAATTAGCCTATTTTCAGCTAACTCTACTCCACTTCCATTCCTTTCCCCTCTAATCCAAATGGGCCTTTAATGTCACCCAACCGATCACAAGTCTGCTTGATCAAATTCTTATAATAATACATAGTGAACAACTTTCTTCTAATTTCAACCTCACTTGCACCAAATGATTACAGATGAACTTGAATAACAATTACAAGATAATTTTTCATTACAAAGAATTTTATGTCATAGAACTTAGCCAACACTAAAAATTGTAAAATTATTATTATGAAGAGCCTATGGTCTAGACTGTTGACTGTTCATGATGAATTTTAATTCCTTATCCTATTTAGCAGTGAACGTCGAGTATGCTAATCTCCGAAATATAATGGTATACAAAGGAACCTGCTTTATGGAAGTGCGAATTCCATGTTTGTTTTCTTATTATATTAGTACCATATTACTAACATACTGTAGTGAAAATTTTCTCCATACCTACTAAGTTTTTAACTAAGAAAAAAGAACCGGATCATACCTAAAATTTGTAGTATTTTTATTATTATTTATAAATAATTTGCAGTTTGTGCCTTTAGAATTAATCTAAATCTATCACTATAAAATAATCGTCATCAGTGTTAATTCTTGGTTGAGTAGTTTACAAACTCTAACTTCATTCAGACACTAACCTTGACAACCCAAAATATATAGGAACAAAATACATAAAAATGACAAGAAAAAAAGCACACTAAAAAAAACACGTTTCATTATATAAATGCAAGTGGGTGGCTTATACTTATATCTCAATTAGCTTGACCAGAATCGATACTTAAACTTTGTAAGGTAAATAAAAATAAAAATGTGGTGATAAA
Source organism: Castanea sativa (assembly GCF_040712315.1). Taxonomy (NCBI): domain Eukaryota; kingdom Viridiplantae; phylum Streptophyta; class Magnoliopsida; order Fagales; family Fagaceae; genus Castanea; species Castanea sativa. The sequence goes on from NC_134023.1 coordinate 12,988,686, forward strand.
TATTAAATTTATTACTACGGAAATTTTAATTTTTTAATTTCATCATTCATGCTATATTAGTTTAATTTCTTGGAATCCTTTTCGCAATAAGGGATTAAGATGGGAGAGATTTATAAGCTGATGGTTATGTGTTGCTTAGCTTGATTCTGAAGCTATTTCATCCAATTAAATTATAATTAGTTTTAGAATTATTTTATGTTTTTTTCAAATATTTTAGTGACCCATTGTAAGATCTTGTTGGAGCTTTAGATACAATTGGACAAGGATAATATGTGATCAATATTCAAAGCCAATAAAAACCCCAGTACTATAATCCAAGCGATTAGATATGCATGATAAGATGGGAATCAAACTTATTACAAATGCAACACATGAACTAACGCTGTGATTAGTGGAAAATTTTAGCAAATGAATATCATATATGCTTGGTGACCTCATTGATATATTGAATGATTTTTTGGTAGGCAGGTAACATCAATGAGAGCGAGTGCTTTGACACGAAATGTTTTTAATTTAAGTTCCACGCTTTAATTTCCACCGCTATCGTGCACTACTTTAAAAGGTGTTTAAAGATTTTTAATTCTTTAATTTTTACCCATATAATTAATTGTCACAGTCATTTGCAATGGTTATTAACAAATAAGATTCCTACAATACATGGATTAGACCAATAATATACCAAATTTGTCAGCCTAAGAAAGGAAAAATAATATAGAACACTTTTGGTGGATCAAATTATAAACCTATCTGCATCTGTAAGTGTGGTCACCACGAGGTATATAAGCTTTCTTCTTGTCTTTATTGACCGAAGCTTCTGGGTAAGTTCCTGACATACAATAGTGGGGATTTTTTTGCACATAAAGTTAATTTTGCAAATGTATTAGTAATGTGACCAGTGAAACTCGAGTTCTGTGGAGAATATCATGAGATGATATAAGTTTCTAGTGAAATTTGAGTTTAAGAGACTCGAGTTCAAAATGTAGTCATGTAACTAATATGTTTGCAAAATTAGCTTTAACAAAATAAAAAACTTGATGAAATTACATCTGAATAAACTAGCAACTTGCACGTGTAACTGGACGTACGTGTTTGATCCAAACGAAGTATGATTGAAAAAATTATTGATAAAAAACAGACGAATTGGTGTGTTTTCATTGGTTTACAAAACTTTAGCTATGGTCCCCTTGTCGCGAATACAAATAAAATAGGAAACTGCTAGTGGTGAGAATTAGATAAAGGTAGCTACAAGTCTATTACTTCGTTACGAATATTGTAGTAAGAGACATAGAAATAGAATCATACTTATCTCACAATTTCAAACTCTTTAAACCCCACCGGTTATTCAGGTGGCCGCTATAGCTTGATATAAGCTATAAATCTAGAGATCTTAGGTTCAATCTACCGCATCATTAATTTATGAGATCTTCATAATGTTTCAATTTTATGGACAGAAAATGAAATAATCTAACTAAAGTACGAGACATGTTCACACTTCACTGAATCATAATATGTTTTACTGATAGAAAAACACAGCAGTAACTTCTTCAATACTAGCTCTAGAAATACGGTAAGCTTTTTTTATATTTAATAATTAATCATGGAGATAGTATGAATAAAAAATTATTTATCTGAGTTTTAAATTCTTTACAACTTTCAATCAAATAATTTATCAATCTATAATATTTTGGATACAAAAATAGAGGTTATATGGACATATTTCAGTTAAATTAAAGAATTAAAAAAAAAAATCAATTTGAAGTGATTCTTGTAAAAAAATAAAAAGGGGGAAGAAGGAATAAGCCTCGCAAGAAAAGAGTGGAAAAAAATAAAGAAAATTTGATATATTTAATGAGGATTTGAGATGCTAATTGTAAGGACTGCAAGTTGATCCACAACTAAATATGTTAAGACTATGACCCAATAAACCCAAAACAATAAATTTAATAAAGAGTGGGTTGAAACTGAATATTAAACGGGTTAGGTGTTGGTCACAGTGGATTAGCTTATTATAAGAATGATTAAGTAAAGCATATTGAAAAGAAAAACACTCCTCAGCTCGTTCAAGTCTGAGGATGGTATATTCTTAGATAAATATCTCTTAAACTTATACAGATATTCAAGTTCTTGACTACAAAGTTTTTTTTTTTTTTTCATTCCCCCCACTGTAGTGGAGTTCTCCCCTTTTATATTTCTTTCCCTTCTTTCATCTCAGCTTTCCACGTGTAGGTCAGATTGCTAATTTCCTTGATACTTGTCCCATCAGCATCTTCTTGAAATCTATGTGGGTAGCTGTAAAGCTAAAAGTTGCTGTTCAAGTATCACTTCTATATTAATGCAGCTAGGGGGATAGATGCAGAGCATTCAATGCGGTGATAACAGCTTTCTTTCCAAATATTTCTCAATTCTCTGTTGACTAATTTCTTTCTAATGCTTGTCCTTCCAAGCACGGTTGCCTACTGCCCAATACTTAATGGGTGGTCAGACTTTAGGTCTCCACTCTATTGGCCAAAGAGGTATCGCTCCTCAGACAACGTCACTTGTTCATGGTGACTTGATCTCTTCCTTGACCCAATAATCTATCTATTTTCGCTAGTATTTATCTGTCCTTGGGCTATTTGATATCTTCAGGCGCGACTTACAGCCCAATATCATTATCTGGGCCCTTCATCCCTACACCAATATTGACCTATATGTTAATTGAGACGTCATAATGCTTCCACGCCCATTATTCAAAATCTCATACCCATTTAAGATGTATTGAAAGAAGTGTAGGGTTTAAGATTTTTACTTATTCAATCAAATGTCCACGTTAAAGAATATTAATCCTTGAAAAAAGAATCCTCTTATTCAATATTTTAGATATAAATATAGTATAAATTATTATTTCATAATATATTCTAAGATAAATATAAATTTTTATTGTTATAAGTAATAGTCGTAAGATTTTTTTTTTGGTAAACACAAACATGATAAACTATAAAATATAAGACTGATAGATGTCCATGTTAAGGAACAATAATCCTTGAAAAAGAATCCTCTTATTCAAGATTTTGGATATAACAATATCTAAATTTTTTATTTCATAATATATTCTAACATAAACATAAATTTATACAACGTAGAAAGAATTTGGTTCCAAAACATGAATAATAAGGATGTTAGGTCCATGTTGTATAGGTTGAGAAATCTTGAATAAAAATTGTCTAAAATGAGATTTTAAGAGTATTTTATGATCAAGACTTGGAGCATCTCCAGCAAATTTTCCAAATTTTTGTACTGTTTGGAGAATGAACAGTAACTTTTACCTGTTAGCTACCTATTTTTTCAAATATACTTTCTAACAGATTTTTTATCCATTCTCTATCTTATTTAAATATTATTTCTTCATTCTTTTTTATTCTTTTTTTAATATTTCTTTATTCTTCCTTTATTCATTCCTAACTGCTATATTTTTCAAATTCCCAACTACTATATTTTTTAATTTCATAACATTTTCAAATTTTGCAGCAGAAAGAGAACAAGAGGAGAGAATTTTTTTTTTTCTTTCAGTTGTTTGATTTTGTTGGTTGACTTCAATGATCTCACGATGTTGGAATTTGAGAAGACAACAAGAAGAATCCAAGAAAAAATATAAAGGCGGAACCTCCTTTCACTTGTTCTGTGAGAAGCAACAGAGAGAGCGTATGAGAAAAAAGAAATCCAAAAGAAAGAGAAAGAATTAATATAATAGTAGTTGGTGTAATTTTTTAATAAAAAAAAAATTTTAATTGCTAATGTACAGTAGCCCATCAAACTTGATGAGCTACTGTTCATGAGCAAAAAATAAATTGTGATTTAGAGAATCTATTGGAGTAGCCCATCAAACTTGATGAGCTACTGTTCATGAGCAAAAAATAAATTGTGATTTAGAGAATCTATTGGAGACCATTTTTTGGGTTTCATTCTCTATTATAAAAATTATTTGCTTTTACCTAAGCTATTGGAGATGCTCTTATCTGCAAAACAATTCAGGAAGATTGAAGTTTCTGACTACTTGACACTTAACTGGACACATGATGATTGATCGAAAGTCATGGATCTAGAATTCAATTAAGGTGAGTATTCTAATTTCTACGATTTCAAGCCTTAGTTGCTAGAGTATAAAAGAAGTAATACAAAACAACAAAGTTGAAGTTTTCGAGAGTTGTGTATTGTGCTCTTAGGGTTTATATAATATGTATCCAAAACTTATTTTGATTCTACTTGAGTTATAAAATGTTAGTCTCTAGAATCTAGATAGTCGTTGAAGATACACTGGAAAACAGCTCAAGAAACTGCTTAAAAGTTAAAGGTATTATTGCCTCGACTATAAGCTCAATTGCAACTCCAATGATCAAGCTTCAATTAACTTCGATTGGAAGCTCAACCCCACTTGACCAACCAAGTTTCGTGTTTTTCAATTTTCTAATGTGACCTATGATGACTAAGTGTTAGGAGCTTTACGAGTTGCTGATGATGACATGAGGAATTGAAGTGCTTGGACAACATTAGGCTAGTCACTTGGCTTAATGTTTTCTCAAGACACCAATGGCTCCTCATGTCAATCTAGTGAAGCTTCTAAGTGCTCTTTGAGGGGGACAAGCTTAGTCTATCTACTGAATTCAGAATGATGAGCAGGATGAATAGCAGCATGTGGAGGCACCTTGCTCCACATGATACCCCAAGGCCATGGCAAGGGCAGGCCATGGCAAGGGCGAGCCATGGTGGGCAAAGATGATTCGATGATGATGGGCAGTAGTAGGTAGTGCTGACCCTAGGTGATGGTGCATGGCATCGTGGCTTGGCTGAGGATTACATTATGTGTGGGCTTGGTGGCTTATGTGCAAGGCAGTGCTGGGCTGCTGTGATGATTATAGGCTGTGCAGGTATTGGGATAGTTGGTGCTGGCAGAATGCATGGACTTGTATGAGTGGGCTGATGGCAGTTACTTGATGTGCTGCATATGGACATTGTAAGGACACAATTCAAATTCCCAAACTACGACTGGGAGAAAAATGGGCTTGAAAGGCCTTTCTTCACAATGAATTTGTAGAGGATGGGCTTGTAATTTAGATTTCAAGGATGGTTTAGACAATCACAAAAAGAACGGGCTTTGGGCCCAATAGAACAGAACAAAGAACCGTTTGCAAAGAGTAAGACTGAGAAATCGTCCTCGGATTGTGTCCGAGGATGGTTTATAATAATATTTCACAAGTTTGGATACAAGTGTTGATAATCATTTACTATTGGCTCTCTCTCTTTTACTCAGAAAGTCCTCTCCCTTTCTTCGTATGCCTTTCCTCCTATTTATATCCTTTTCCTTCCCTTCATCGCCTTCCACTTTCCTGATTGCAATCCTCATTTTCGGATACTTGTCCCATCCATCCTTCCCTAAAGCCCGATGGGATTAGGGACCAAGTTCCAAGCTCGATGTTCAGGTCCCATCCTTCCATCTATACAGTCAGCGTATCAATTTACAGAGCCTTTAATGTATGGGCTGGTAAGGCTTTATTTTTAGACATTCCACCGTTCTTTCTACCGCCCTCCACGTATACCGTGCATCCCCATAATTGTAGGACTCTTTATAATATAACCTGTGGATACTAAACTTCTCTTCCTATGTCCTCGCATTGTAATCCGAGGACAAATCTACTCCTGACGTGTTTGGATATGTAAATAGTCCACGACCATTTTGATGTCTTGATTTTGGGTTTCCAGCCCAAAATACTTTGTCTGGCCATCCTTCATATACTATCGGGGCCCAATACCCCTACAATAGCCCCTCGAGTTTCTTTATTTTTTCACCTCGGGAGAAAAATAGAATCTCGACTTAAAAGACCCCTTTACCCTGCAGAATTTTGGCAATATTGTTGACAGAAATAATTTTCTGAATCGCCTATCGCGTGTTCCCAATGCTTCGGTATGCGAAACGCCCCCGAATTGATTGTTGGCGCTTCTATGTCCCCCACGTTTTATTAATATGACACATATCCAACGGTTGAGAGTGATTCCTCGGGCCGAGGCGGGAATTCGCCCGCTTTAAAACACCTTTCGACATATAAATACTAATTTTCTTCAAAATTCTTCACACAACGTAAACCTCATAACGTACCCGCCACACTTTTCATCTCCCCGTACTCTCTCTCTCGTCTATCAAGTACCCCGTCCGAGGTGACCGTGCTTTCTTCCTTTTTAAAAGTAAGTTCTTCAATACTCGCCCTCCTTATCGCCTTTTTTGTTTTCTTTTGTTTCTTTTCTTTCCCATCTTCTTTTTCACCGTGTCTTTCATCCCCGCATAGTTATTTTTCTCCACACCCCCCTTTTTTTCAAAAAGAATGGGTAGATTTGCGTCCCCGGTGGATTCAAACGAAAAAATAGAACGCTTAAGGTTAGGTACAAAATTCCCTCGGATGTATCCATTAGGTACTGTAACGAGGAAGAGTATTATACAAAAAGAAAAACGGGGGGAAGTTGTAATCCCGATGATTGCGTTCATCGAAGCGGGGAATGAAAATCCCCATGGAACCGTGACTAGGGATTATCTTAGGGCTTTTAGGTTGGCTCCCACCCAAAGGTGCCCCAAATGTCTTTAGGATCTTAGGTTCCATAGATGCTTTAAATGAGAAGATGAACCTAGGGCTCACTCACCACGACGTGAACTCGGGTTTATAACCTCCATCACCTAAGCAAAAAAGATGAATATTACCTAAAGTCTAGACATCCGTAAGTCGCTAATTCAATGTCTGCCGAATCAAATAAGTGGCCTAAAATGACTTCCCGATCATATCGTGAAATTGGCACGACGGCCTCCCCCGTCCGACAAGGGAAGGGACTCCGTGTGAAGTTTCTTTTACATACTTTTATCTTTCGTCTTTTTACTTACTCTTACCCACTTTTACTTGATAACTCGCAGATCCACACGCAGCCGGATCGTCATCCCAACCTTGTGGATTTCGGGCGATTGGATAGGATCCTACAAGCCGAGATCTTCGTGCACACCGACGGCCAACTCCGTGCGGCTCATCTGATCCTCGGCTACACTCCAATATCAAAAGCCTTTCGTGCGCCGAAGTGCGTGATTAAAGCCCGAGATCCTCGTCTTCCTCGGATTAGCGTTGCCGTGGAGGGTTTTTTGCTACCGGGGGACTACCATTCCTCAAGGTACTTTGGTCACCCAACCAATCCAACCGCCACCATTTGTTCCATTGGGATTCCCACAAGTCCTTTCTCCACAATTTTAACCTCTGAAGCCGCATCTTCCTACCTTACCGTAAAGGAAGAAGAAGAAGAAGAAGAAGTTGACGTACCAGGATTCCGAGGACGAGTTTGAGGTTTTTAATCAACTCTACTCTCCCGAAGATTCAACTTCCATCCCTCGGCACTTCCACCCAAATCTCAAAGGTTACTACCGAAGAACTTCGACGTTACGGGCATTCAACGAAAGATTAAGCCCAGCCTCGAAAGATGTCCTCGAGGGTGCCGACAAGGACCCTAGAGTCCAAGAACCTCCAAAAGAGGTGCGCCCTGACTCAAGAAAAGGGTGCTGACAAACGCCCTGAAGCTAGGCTTCCTCCTCCTCCTTCATCCTCCCAAACTCAACGTGCCACCATAGCTGATCTCAAAAGAAAAAGGGATCAGCCGAAAGGGAAAGAAGTTGTGGAGGTAGGAAAGGGTTCTGTATCCAAGGAGCCCGAGGTGGAAAAGGGTGCAAAGCAGCCCGCACCATACGTACTAGGTCGGAAAGAAGAACCGACCAACAGCGGTCGTACGCGCTCCCCGTATGGCTTCCTCGACCTTTCTATGGACGACGAGGTCATTACCGTGGATGCGTCCATTAGAAATTCTTCGATGAAGGACAAGCATGCGTCGCATGCTTTGGAGCAGCACCGTTACTCCCCGAGGATATGATTGAGCCGAGAAAGAAAAGTGGACCACACCGTCTTCATGACTTTGAAGAAGGAGCTTGCAATGGTGAGTTTTCTCTAAAACCTTGACTTTTGTTTTTATTTCCTATATATATCCATATGTCTAAGTTTTATATGTTTTGTTCGTAGGCCGTTCAATCTGCCCACAGGGCAAAAGAGATTGGCATTAATGGCAACAAGTCTCTGAGGGCCGAGGAGTCCAGGCGTGAAACTCGCTCAAAAGATCTCGACCTTCATAAGAAGAAACCGCAGAGGTCACAAAGAAATTGGCTAAGGCCGAGAGTGCCAAGGCGGGCTTAGAGGCTGATCTCGAAAACGACGACTAAACAGGCCGAGGATCGCTGCCTAATGCTTCGCCAAGCCGAGGATAACCTCTTACAGACGAAGGCTCGTAGAGGATCTTAAGAAAGATTTGAACGAGTCTGAGAAGGCCAAAGAAGAAGCCATCAAGGGCAAAGAAGAGGCCACTGAGGAGAAGAAAAAGACTGAGAAAGCAAAAGAAGAGGCCGAGAACTCGAGGGACCAAGCCGAACAAGACGGCTATGATATAGGCGTGAAGGAGGTCACCGAAACCTTCAAGGCTCGTGTTCCCGAGGTATGTAGGCATCATCGTTTTCCAAGTGTGGAACGAGGCACTTTCCCAAGCCTGGGCCGATGCCTCTTCCACTCTTGGAAAGCGAGAGTGTCTACTATCCTCCCGCAATTCGCGCTTCTTCCATTCCCGACACCGCACAAGAAGCCGCCCTGTGGATCATCCGAGGATAAGCAAGTGGTGATTTGGTCAAGACTCAACTCTTCCCGAAGATGCCCCCGAACAACTTGACCTCGCACAAGAAAAGGCAATTGAAGACGTACCTTCAAGTGATCTTCTGGAATCTTCAAAGGATGAGTCATGGGTGATCAAGCTAACCCAATAACCTTGATAGATGATCCCAAAGGCAAAGGAATTGCCGTTGAGTCCCTGGCCAAACCTTTTCCATCTCCTCAAGACCCCAAAGGCCCTCCTCAAGATTAAGCCGAAACAGTGACTTGCTTGTTGTCTTTCCTTTCTTTATTTTTATTTTGTCTCCAAGTGTAATACCTAAGTATAGGTGCAAAAGTACTATTTTGGAATTTTAATACAAGAATGAATGTTTGTTTTTAGATGATTCTCATATATATATTTTTTTGTTTTTATGCTGATCATATCATTTCATAAATATCATCTTTTTGTCTTTTACCAAAGTTATTAGCAACAACTTGAATTGAAATTTGATACAAATATCTGATGTTTATGTCAAAAAAGAACAGAAGTATTAATTTTTCCCAAGTAAATGATTCGAGGATCGAGGCATACCAAGCTTCAGCTTGGTACTTAGATAAATAAATTTAAAATGTTAATTTTCCCAAAGTAGATGATCCGAGGACCAGACGTAACTTAGGTTCTGTTTAACACTTAGTAAAGAGTATCAATTTAGACGAGGTATGTGGTCCGAGGATCCAGGCATACCAAGTTTCAGCTTGATACTTAGATGAATAATTTTAAATGTTAATTTTCCCAAAGTAGATGATCCGAGGACCCGACGTAACTTAGGTTCGGTTTAACACTTAGTAAGGAGTATCAATTTAGACGAGGTATGTGGTCCGAGGATCCTGCATACCAAGTTTCAAATGCCTTGATACTTAGATGAATAATTTTAAAAATGTTAATTTTCCCAAAGTAGATGATCCAGGACCGTACGTAACTTAGGTTCGTTTTTAACACTTAGTAAAGAGTATCAATTTAGACGAGGTATGTGGTCCGAGGATCCGTGCATACCAAGTTTCAGCTTGGATACTTAGATGAATAAATTTAAAATGTTAATTTTCCCAAAGTAGATGATCCGAGGACCAGACGTAAATTAGGTTCTGTTTAACACATAGTAAAGAGTATCAATTTAGACGAGGTATGTGGTCCGAGGATCCAGGCATACCAAGTTTCAGCTTGATACTTAGATGAATAATTTTAAAAATGTTAATTTTCCCAAAGTAGATGATCCGAGGACCGTACGTAACTTAGGGTTCTGCTTTTAACACTTAGTAAAGAGTATCAATTTAGACGAGGTACGTGGTCCGAGGATCCAGCATACCAAGTTTCAACTTGATACTTAGACGAATGAAGATAACGAATATAATGTAGTTTACAACAAAGAAGAACGGCCGAAGTGCCTTTTATTTAGTAATAGTACCTTCGTAGATTATTTACATTCCGTGGACGTTGTACAACATTTTCGTCCAAATCCTCCAGATTGTAGGCCCCTATTCCTCGCTACCGAAGTAATACGATAAGGTCCTTCCCGCCTGGGCCCCAATTTTCCCCACGCAGGTTCTTCATCGTGCCCAAAACTTTCCTTAGTACTAAGTCACCTGGTCCAAGAGGTCGGTTTCACATGAGAATCATACCCCTCGCTGAGCTTATGTTGATAATAAGCTAGTTGAACCATGGCGCTTTCTCGCCGTTCCTCAACTAAGTCTAAGTTTCTCATTACCGTATCATCATTGCTATCTGAATAAAGGAGTTTTTCTTCGTGTCGGGAACCCAGCTTCTAAGGGGATTACCGCCTCGGCCCCATAAGTCATGGCGAAGGGTGTTTCTCATGTGGATCTACGTGGTGTAGTTCTATACGTCCACAAGACATGTGGCAGCTTCTTCCACCCACCTCCCCTTGGCGTCACCCAACCTCTTTTCGAGTCCGCTTACTATTACTTTGTTGACAGCCCGCTTGCCCATTTCCTTGGGGATAAGCCAGCAGTGGAATATCTATTCGTAATGCCAAGATCACAAAAGCATTTCCGAAAGGCTTTGCTATCAAATTGTAAACCATTATCTGAAATGAGTACGAGGAATGCCGAACCCGGTAACGATATTCTTCCATACAAACTTTTTTGCTTCCGTGTCTCGATGTTTGATAATGGCTCACTTCAACCCATTTGGTGAAGTAACTGCTCCCACGAGAAGCCACCGTCCGTTTCCCGTTGCTTTGGGAAGGGTCCAACAATGTCCAAGCCCCATCGGGGCAAAAGGCCATGGGCTAGATGCAGGATTCGTGACTCCACCCGGTTGATGTATATTTGGAGCCGAACCTTTGACATTGGTCACATTTCTTTGCATAATCTTGCGCTTCTCTCTCGCATATTTGGCCACCAATAGCCCCGAGTAAGGGCCCCGTGAGCTAAAGACCTTCCCTCCTCGTGTGACTTCCACAAATGCCTTCGTGTAACTCTTCCAAAAGTAGCTCCGTTGCCTCGGTGTATGCATAGCAAATATGGTCCCGAAAAGGAACGTTTGTACAATTTTTGGTCCCTCGGATAACCAGAAACGAGTGGCTTTCCCGCGAACTTTATCTCGCTTCAAACTTTTCTCCAGCAGATGTCATTCCCGAGAAATGTTACTATTTGATCCATCCAACTAGGCCCCGTCCTAATTTGAAGAATTTTGAGTGGAGTTATTATCCGTCCCAAATGGGTTTCAACAAATCTTCAACGAGGATAACTCGTGGTAGACTTTGTGCCGAGGACGTCGCGAGCGTGGCTAATGAGTCGGCGTGGGTGTTGCCACATCCGGATACATGCAATAGTAGAAATGACTCAAATTTAGATTGCATATACCGACCCGGGTTAGGTATTCTCGCATTCGGAATCCCTTGCTTCTAGCTTGCCTTCTCTACTTGGCCTACCACCAATAGTGAATCCGAGAACATCGCACCGTCTTTCCTCCCATTTTATGAACCATGTTCATCCCCGCGAGGACGGCTTCATACTCGCTTCGTTGTTGGTGGCCGAGAATCCCAATCTCAAAGATTTCTCAAAAGTAATTCTCCGGGGATATCAAAACTAGTCCGATACCCGATCCCTCTCGATTTGCCGTCTCCATCAACATGGACTTTCCATAATGGAGGCCCTTCACACGAAATCATGCCTACCGATTTTTTACCCATGCCTTCTTGATAGTCTTCCAACGAAGGCTCAAAGAAATTCCGCCACAAGGCGTCCGCGATGACTCTGTCCCTTTATAGAGGTGCGGGCATATACTTGATATCGAAAGCTCCTAGGACAGCTCCCCATTTGGCAATTCTTCCCATATAATCGCACTTCGCAGAATTGATTTTAAGAGGGAGTCGTGTAAGAACAACAACCGATGAGACCGGAAGTAATGGGGAAGTCTTCGTGTAGCATGTACCATCGCCAAGATAGCTTTCTCCAAAGGGCAAATAACTCCGGCCTACGCAGAGATTTGCTTACATAATAAACCGGTCTCTGATGTTATTGTCATCTCGGATAAGAACCAAACTAACAAAGATGGTTAGCCACCGCAATATATGCAAACGTAATCTCATCAACCTCTCGGTCGAGACATAACCGGTGGTCGCGAGAGATATTCTTTTAGCGTTGGAAAGCTACGCGCACTCCCTCGGTCCATTCAAAACCCTTCCATTTGTTTAATAATTGAAAGAAAGGCCTCGCATCTGTCCGCGGACCGAGATATAAATCGGCCGAGAGCAAGCAATATACCCGTTAGCCTTTGCACTTCTTTAGGATTCCGAGGTGGGTGTAAGCCGTTTATCGCCTTAACCCGAGCAAAGATTCACTTCAATCCCCCGCGAGTCACCATATATCCTAGAAACTTACCCGACCCCACACCGAAAGAGCATTTAGAGGCATTGAGCCGCAATTTATACTCTCTTAGCTTCGAAAAGTGTTGCTCGATCTTCCATGTGCAAACTTCTTTACTCTTTACCACCATATCGTCCACGTATACCTCAATATTTTTTCCTAGTTGTGCCTCAAACATCCTCGTCATCATCCTTTGGTAGGTAGCCCCTCGTTTTTCAAACCAAAAGGCATTACCTTATAGTGATAATTTCCGTAGGAGTGACGAATGCCTTCTCCTGTCCTCAACGGCTAAAGGTATCCGGTGATAACCTTGGAAAGCATCAAGAAAACTCATCCGAGGATGTCCAACAAGAAGCCGTCAACCAATTGATCAATTCGAGGCATCGGGAATGAGTCCTTTGGGCAAGCTTTGTTTAAATCCGTGAAGTCTACACAAACTCTCCACTTCCCATTCTTCTTTTTCACCACCACCGTACGGGCTAACCATTCAGATAGAACACTTCTTTAATAGCCCCCCGCTTGAAGTTTGAGCACTTCCTCTTTACTTCGCTCGAATGTTCTTTTCGAGGACCTCCGAGGAGGTCGCTCCTCCACTACGCTGGATTGACCCTTAAATGATGACATATGAAGTTCGATCAACCCCGGGGCCTCATACGCGTTCCAAGCGAACACATCCATATTTTTCTTTAAAATAAAATCGCCTCTCGTCTTCTCTTCGCGCAATTGAACTCCAACCCGGAAGAACTTTTCAGGATCATTGTCTATGATAATTTTCTCCAATTCTTCACACGTTGCTTCATCCACCTCGGCTGGGAAGAGACTTTGATTGCTATGCTTCACCGTTAGCCGAGGACGGAGTTCGGTTCGGTCGACGCAGAATTGCAGCTCGTGACACACCTGCCGAGCCACGTACCGACTCCCAAGTAACTCCACCACCCGATCTCCGAATGAAATTTGATTTTGACATGCAAGGTTGAGGAAACAGCCCCTAACGCATGCAGCCAAGGTCTCGCCACAATAGCCGTATAGGGAGAGTAGGCATCGACCACGATGAAATCTACGTCTACCACCTCCGACCTCGATTGCACAGCAGCCTAATCCGTCCCTTCGGAACAACAAATTTCTCCCTTCGAAGCTTATCAAGGTGAGTCATATGGCATAAGATCTTCAACTCTTAACTTCAAGCCTCTAAATAGGTCGTGGTACATGATATCCGCACCACTACCTTGATCAACCATTACCCTTTTTACATCATAGTTCCCTATTCCGAGGGTTACCACTAAGGCATCATCATGAGGTTGGATGGTCCCCATCTTGTCCTCTTCGCAGAAACTTAGGACCGGGGATACTTGCCTTGATCCTCTTCGCCGATCCCGTGACTCCTCGGCCAATGTTCGAGCAACCGACATTACCCCCCGAAAGGAGCGAGCCTCCTACCAGGTGCCGCAAAAATGACGTTGATAGTACCTAGAGTGAGGTCCGGATGAAGGACCGTCGTGGTTTGCCACTCCCGATTGGTTTCCTCGCCCGTCGTCGGGTTGCGCAACCGGTCGCGCCTTTCCCTCCTTAACCAATTGTTCCAGCATGATTCCACAAAAGTGCGATCCCGTGGTATGACCTCTCCCCGGTGATAATGGCAAAGGAGATTTTGGTTGCGTCTCAAAGTGGTCCCCTGCCATTTTATTTGGCCATTTGAAAAAAGGCTCATGCCTTATTTTCTCCAACAGCCGCCGCACCGCTCCCCGAAGACGCGTGTTGACCACTTCGTGGGGTATGTGGCCGCCCGCCCGGAAAAATCCCGCGTAGGCCTATTGTTGTTGTATCGGTCCGACTCCGAAATCCCTCCTTTCTTGTGGGATAACCTTCGCCTTGCCCTTTCCCTACCGCCGATCTTCCTCAACCCTTTTGTACTCGTCGATGCGATCCATCAGCCGACGTACGCTTCTCGATGTGTTTCTTCGTTAAGGATTTCCTCAAGTCATGCTCGTTGGTAGGCCGACCTTGAAGGTCCTTATTGCTACATCGTCAAAGTCTCCGTCAATTTCGTTGAACATTTCCCGCACCGGTCCGAATATGTTTTCGTGGTTTCCTTCCCTCATGGCCATAGATAGTAAAGAATCCAATGGACGAGGAACTCTACCGCACGTGATAAAGCGAGAACCAAATGCCCTAGTAAGCTCTTTGAAAGAATCAATGGAGCCTGCCCTTAAGCCGTCAAACCATCTTATGGCTACGGCCCTAGGCTAGAAGGAAAAATCTTGCATAACAAAGTTTCATTCCCCGGAATGCACCGCCATTCTCTCGCCGAAGGGCTTACGTGCTCTACAGATCCGTCCGACCATTGCAGAGTGAAGGCCGGCTGTGCGAAGCGCCGAGGCAACCTTCCTTCTTCCAATCTCGCGCGCGAAGGGTGATCTGGAGATTTGGTGCAATGCTCTTCCCATTGCGTCATTTCCTAAGCCCCTCTGGGGTAGTCTCGCCATGTCTCCCCCGCATTGTCTTCTTCGGAAGAGGCATATTCACCCGGGGGAGTCCCGGATCTTTGCCCGTAATCGCCATCCCTCGGATCCTTCCGAAGAGGGGTCGCAGGTCGGAGGAGTTCTCCTTCGCCTCTCGTGGCGCAATCTCCTCTTTAGGCCGTCAATCTCCTTCGCATGGCCCCGGCATTTCTCTCATAAGGAGCTCGCTTCCTCCTTGCGAATGACTTGCACTTCGATGGTATGTGTAGTATGTACACTTCCTTGCTCTCTCCGTGATCGTGATGCAAGGAGTGATCCTCACGCCGGAGAGCCCACTGACTCCGCACCGCGTTGTGGTCCCGATCCTACCATGATGTCCTAAACTTCCTTAAAGACTAAATTCCCACAGACGGCGCCAATTGTAAGGACACAATTCAAATTCCCAAACTACGACTGGGAGAAAAATGGGCTTGAAAGGCCTTTCTTCACAATGAATTTGTAAAGAGGATGGGCTTGTAATTTAGATTTCAAGGATGGTTTAGACAATCACAAAAAGAACTGGGCTGTGGGCCCAATAGAACAACAAAGAACCGTTTGCAAAGAGTAAGACCGAGAAATCGTCCTCGGATTGTGTCCGAGGATGGTTTATAATAATATTTCACAAGTTTGGATACAAGTGTTGATAATCATTTACTATTGGTTTTTCTTTTTTACTCAGAAAGTCCTCTCCCTTTCTTCGTATGCCTTTCCTCCTATTTATATCCTTTTCCTTCCCTTCATCGCCTTCCACTTTCCTGGTTGCAATCCTCATTTTCGGATACTTGTCCCATCCATCCTTCCCTAAAGCCCGATGGGATTAGGGACCAAGTTCCAAGCTCGATGTTCAGGTCCCATCCTTCCATCTATACAGTCAGCGTATCAATTTACAGAGCCTTTAATGTATGGGCGGTGGTAGCAGCTTTATTTTTAGACATTCCACCGTTCTTTCTACCGCCCTCCACGTATACCGTGCATCCCCATAATTGTAGGACTCTTTATAATATAACCCAGGGATACTAAACTTCTCTTCCTATGTCCTCGGCATTGTAATCCGAGGACAAATCTACTCCTCGGACGTGTTTGGATATGTAAATAGTCCACGACCATTTTGATGTCTTCGGATTTTGGGTTTCCAGCCCAAAATACTTTGTTGGGCCATCCTTCATATACTATTGGGTTGCTGGAGCCTGGGTAGAGGCCTTATGATGTGCTGAGTGATGGACTGACATGTGCAGAGTGTGCAACAGTAGTTATTAACATTTACCAAATAGTTCCTAGCTTGCTAGATGTTCAGACCTGCTGTGTAAGGGCTGAAAACGTGGAGAGTAGGCCAAGACAGCATTAGTTGGAGGTGTCCTAAGTCAGATCACATGTGGCAGCAAGTCCTAGACATGGGGCAGTTACTTGGCAGTAACTGCCGTGACAGTTATTTCTGTGCATATAGCCTAGGCTGTTGGGGTTGTTAACCTCAGAGTGTGTGTAATATTGCCTTAGAGAATTTTGTGTATATTCTCCAGGCTTCCTTTGTACTTGAATATTGAGTAATAAATGTTAGGGTTGGTGCCCTGTAAATACTGTATGTGCTGTGTGTGTGTGTGTGTGAATTCCCTTGATAATTTTGTTCTGAGTGTTTCTCTGTGTGTGGTGTATTAGCTGAGACTAAGCGAGTGACTTAGTGCCATCAGAGGCAGAAAATTTAAAAGAAAAATTGACCATGTGACACTAAGTGACCTATGAATCCATGCACTAGGGTTCCTGAACGTATTTAAAGCCTTATTAGGTCTTCATAGACATATGGTGAACATGTGAAAGTTTGAGATCATTGATGTAGCGATTGTGTGCCATGAGTTTTATATTGAGAAATTTTTTCAATATTCATTAAAGATCAAGAAGTGTTCCAATGAATACATTGCACCAAGACCAGTGCATCAAAGAGTTAATGTTGTGAAGTCAAACATGGATTTGATATTCTTGCACCGAAGAGATTCACGAGGTAGTACAGTCCAACTAAGTTGGAATTGCGTGTGGTCACATAAATAAGTTCTATAGTAGGTAACATTACTAGGATCAAAGAGTTGATGTAGTGAGATAAGGCACGAATTGGATATTTGTGCTTCAAAGAGATTCATTTGGTTGTAAAGGAGTCTAATTCGGTTGGAGATACATGTGGTTACGTGAATAAGTCCTACTGTAAGTACTAGTACCTAGGATTGGGTAATATTCGTGTATTGTTGTACTTCCATTCTGTTATAATGGATTCTTTCAAGTTGGTGGTAAGCTTTAAACAACCCATTGGCCTGGTTTTTCTTGTTAGGATTTTCCCATTGTAACCATATTCGCTATGTTCAAATTTACTTTTTGCTGCATTTTAGATTTTCTTAAATGGTTGCACCCATCACAACCTAAATTGAAATAATGCATAATTTGCATAATTAATGAGGTTGAGTGATTGATAAAAATTGACTGGGGTCAAAATTTCCTAACAGAATTCTCCAACATCTTCAAAACTGGTGATCAAGGAGAAGTTGTTGCACTCAAATCACAAAGATAGCTGCAGTCAAGAAAGTTCTTGAGGTCATGGACAATGTGTTTGTGTGAACATAGTTCGTGGTAAAATAAAAGAGTATAAGGATTTAAAACTATGTGTGGTCACATCAATAAGTGCTATTATTGTATGTGTGGCCACATCAATAAGTACTATTGTTGAAGTTGTAGAATTAAGGTAAATATTATTGTAAAACTTTAATTTTTACATGGTGGATATGTTTCCTTAAGGGATGGTGGTAAACTCGGAAAGAGTTTTATCCATTAGGGTTTTCTTTTTGTAAACATATATCATGTGTTATTTTTTTTCTGCACTTGGTTATTGTAGTGATATTGGTTTGTGACCTGAATTTACCAAAACTGAACAACTCCCACATAAATTTGGTTAACTTTTTTGTAATGGGTGTCTAAATTACCCAACATAAGAAATACTAAATAAAATCATATTAATTATGAGAAGATTAACAATAAATGAAAATGACGCTAAACTTTTTATCCTCTATTTACGTTAATATGTAATTAAAGAGAAAATATTGTCAAAGTGATGAAGGGATACTTCATAATCTTGGGAAATTATTGTGTATTCCCGGAGTACCATAAATGTGTACTCCCTCCTTTCACACGAATGGTGTATTCCACTAATTAAATTCATAGTGAGATCCACCATTTATGTGAGAGGAGGGAGTACGCATTTATGGTACTCTGAGAGTACGGAGTACCTAATAATTTTTCCATAATCTTATATAAGTCTCAACCACCCTTTCTTTTCTAGTAGTTGCAGTGAGACATATCTAGAAATTGATGGATTTGACTTTTAATATTTTCAATTTCGTCGGTGCATGTTAATTATAATCCTTTCATTCAAACTCTCCCTCTCTCATCTCTCAAATCATATTTAAGCTTCCTCATGATCAAATACTTAAGCATAATTAGTGGTTGGTTTGATTTAAGACTTATTGAGGTTGAAACTGATTGAACACCAACCCTAGGTCAATCATAGGGGCAAAACGGTTGCCCACAGTGTAACACGCATAGCTTAGGGTGTATATTTTGATTAAAAAAAAAAAGGAATACTTGAGGTGTATTGATTTGAAGTTGGATGGCACTAGATTGATTTTTTTGTATTTTCATTTTATCTTTTTTTTAAGAATTATGAATTCTCAATGTCAACTGTTGTTCAAATTCTTGATAGATATCAGCCTCCGGGAATGAATGTTAGGTTCATTTTAAAATTTTCTTACAAATTAGGGGATTTTTTTGTTGTTGTTGAGAAAATGAATTATATTATTCAACTTTTGAAACTAAAGATAATATAAATGTTGGATATATATATATATATATATATATATATATATATATATATATATATATATATATAAAAGTGTATTCTCACATTAAATATTAATAATAATAAGAGTGAGTGGTTAATATAACTTTTGACACTTAATCTATAATGATCTTTCTTTATTAAGTTAACATGTTTTAGTGAGTTTTATTTAGCTCAATTAATAAATTCTTTTGTCGTTATTAATGGGTAATACCATGTGATGGCAATGGGTAAACATGGTATTACCCATTGCCATCACGTGACGTGGGATTGATAAGTCCGCACGGGGAAACCATTTTTTTATTTAGTTAAAAAAAAAGTTTATAGATTTGGTAGCCCATGTTCCAACACCAAACTTTTCCTTTCCACTAATGTTGTCCTTTTTCTTTTCTTTTGAAGCATGCATCTTAGTATCATCCTGCTTTCCTTCGAATTTGTGTGTTAAACGTTTAAAAATGTTCGACACATGACTGCCAATCTAATTTTAAAAGAAAATTGGCAAATGTCATTTTATTACAAGGCAGAGTTTCATTTTTCTTACATTTTATAAGCAAAAGCCAACACCATTGCATTTAGTTCAAACCCTGACAAGTATGTAGAATTTTATTTTAGTATTAAAAGTTTATAATAATGAAAATTTTAATTTGAATACCACCAAAATAAATTACAAGTTTAAGTTTGGTTCATTTTTATTTTGAACAAGTTCAAATTTGTTTATAAGCTACTTGATTAAGTTATTATTTTTCCCTATATAGTAAACACTAAAATTAAATTTTTATTACCGTTTCACAAATCTATAATGAATTACTAAATTATAGTTGAAATTATGTTATTAAAATTAATTAAATATAACAATTTTTGTTTATGAAGTTATAAAAATTTAACCAAGCTTGTATTGCTAAAAAAATTCTCTTTTATTTCTACTATAAAATGGTCTATTCATATTTCACAAATAAAAATTTGATATATATTTTATAAAATTATTTAAAATTTACATAATCCAACATCAACTTTATATAAATATATTTAGTACATTTATACATATCAACACATAATATGAGACGAACCCAGGTGTAGACTGGGGGGACATGCTCCCTAATTTTCCTAAAATTAAATAGTATATGTATTTTTAAGATTTTACTATTTAAGCCTAAAAAAATTATATTTGGCCTCCCCTAAAGAATTATAGCTAGCCCCCTTAAAAACTTAAACTAGCTAGCCTAAAGCTGTAGTAAGTTGTCCTTATATGGGACTCTGTAACTGTGAGGCTATATGTGTATAGTTATGGGATGATAGTGTGTTAATTAAGTTTATCATTTTACTCAGAAAGGCATTCCCTGGTTGAATTGAAAAGAGACACATAGACTAACTAAAACAAAATCTGAACAGGAGATTGTAATAATTAAATAGAAAATTCTAAATATAGGAAAATATTGATAACAAATTGAAGAAGCAATACCAAAGTAATATAATATAAGAACGTGGAAAAAAGTTTAAAAGAAAAAAGCAGTATACACTATACATAAATACATTCGAGATATCTCTTATTATTATTATCAGTTTTAAAATTTGAACAACGATAATACTTCAAACACGATAAATTTTATAAACTGTTTTCACAATTTAATTATTGAAATAGTAAATTGATTGTGATTAACGTAACGTATTACTGTTAACATTTTTCTTTTCCAAATTTGTGAAATTCATGCATGTGCCATTATTAGACTTTGAACTTTGAACAACACTTATTGTTTGAACAAACACGTGCTATTCTTTCTTAGAGCTCTTTTCGTCAGAGCCTAAGCCACACCTATGTACCAACCTGACATAATTTATTCATGTGAAGGGTAGATGCATGTTGACCATGACCAAACAAACCTGTATTTGACCTTAAAAAAAAGGGAGTTTAGTTTTCTAATCAAAAAGACAAGCAACCATGTATACTCCCACCAAAAAGAATGCTGAAAAGAGTGATTTTTTTTTGCTTCGAGGATCCAAATAAAGCTGATGTCTCGATGAAAATTTTCAATCATGTTCTAATGATATTAATTTACTAGTTAACTAAAGGAAGCTGATTTCCACTTCAGTGGTGCATTAAGGAAGATTACTTTTTAATTCTTATAATTTAGAAAGGGTTTTCAAATTAAGGAAAACCTAACAAACATCCAAAAAAAGAAAAAAGAAAAGTGAAACCTAACTTTTAAATATGTTTCAATTCAAATTCTCTCTTCTTTCCCTTTGTCACTAATCACATGGTTTAGATTTGAATTGAAAAGGATTTGAAAGTTCAAGGTTCAATTTAAAATTTACAAAACAATATGATTTGAAACATCCTTTAAAGTATAGGATTTAATTGGCAAAAGATAAAACTTTAGGGTTTGATTCCAAAACCCCCATAAAAAAATGTTTGAAACGTAATTTCCCTTGAATTTTAATTTTGCATGAGAATAATTCGATATTAATCTTTGGAAATCTATAGCTTAAACCTCAACTATATAAGTTTAGAATAAAATATGCTGTAAAAAGTTCAAACAATCTGTCGCGGCTAGGGTTTTTGACCTCTCCTAGACAGTAGAATTGGTTGTCCCTTCCTAGTGAAGGTGCTTTTGTCTCCTTGGAATAACAAGCTTACTCCATGAGTTGTTTGTTGAGTTCTTTCTTTATGGTTTCAGGGAAACAACAGACTGTTTTTTTTTTTCCTTTCATCTTTCATCTTTTTTTTTTTCTTTTTTTCTATTTTTTCACAGTTTCTTCGTCCCAATATCTCCATGAAATCTCTTACAAAAAATTGGAGTTGTTTCTCCCTATCAAAGCAGGAAGGCCCTGGTTGCTGCCTATTGGAGGATCTGAGTTCTCAAGAATTCATCATTGCGGCCAAGTTCCTTATTAAAAGGGCCTTAAGTGTTGATGCTATAGTCAATACTTTCAACCCCTTTGGCTCTCTCATACTAGTTTCAAAGTTCAGAATCAAGGTGACAATCTCATCCTTTTTATTTTTAATTGTAAGTCAGATGTGGATTGAGTTCTTCTCAGTGAACCGTGGAGTTTCAACAAACATCTTGTCATTATATCACGTTTTAATTAGGACTCTTCTATCCAATCCGTCGGTTTCAACAAGTCGACCTTTTGGGTGCAAGTCCATGATCTCCCTGTTAGGTACATGAATAAGGCAGCTACAGAGAAGGTTTGTGGTATTCCAGTGGAAGTTCTACACTCACTTGAGAATGCTTTGATTGAGGAGGCGGGGGGGGGGGGGCGGAGCTTTATTCTAGTTAGGGTTTGATTGGATATTACTCTTCCTCTTTGTCGTGGTCATGTTATTACCCTTGAGAATGGTGAATAGGTATGGGTTTTTTTTTCAAGCATGATCGACTTCCAAACATCTGCTATTGGTGTGGTTGCTTTGATCATGATGATAAAGATTGTGATTTGTGGATTGAGAGTGAAGGTTCTTTATTGAGGGATCAGCAGCAGTTCGATCCTAGTTTATGTGCTCTAGCTTTCGTCGCATTAAGGAAAAATGTAGCCTTTGTCTCGGGTTTTTATAAATCAAAGTGTTTTGCTCCCATGAAGAGTCTGATTACAATTAACGTTTCTTTTTCGAGTTTCGAGTTTGGTATTAGGCCACTTACGACAGCACTACCCGTGTTTCAAACATTTGAGACTCCCATGACCCAGCAAAGGAATGTAGTTACCAATAGGGAGTGCTCTGGTTTGGAGCGTGAGTCTCGGGTTAACAATTTAATTACCACTGGCAGAACTCAAACAGATAACCGGGATGAAGGAAGTCCTGACGATGGTGGAATTAATATCCTTTCAGAAAGGTTTGAATCTCAATTACGAGATATTGACAAATATATCTCTAAATTTGATCCTCCAAATCATCCCTTGTTAGTTAATATCCCCCAAATTTCGGCTGAGAATCCTATTCCTTTTTTGCCAATCACAATGTCTCCTCTTGATATTAATTCTGATGCAACTAGAATTCCTATCCAATTATGTCCTACACAGATCTTGCCTAAAGGGACACATAAGGAAAAAAAAGGGTTATAAAATAGGGGGATTTTAAACTGAAATCTCACGGTTCATGTGTCAGTGGAAAAAAAAATATAGCCTAGGTTGAGAGTCACTTTGAATTACCTTGTAAATGTCATCAAGTTTTGAGGAGTCATGAGGTTGGAATTTCTACATTGACGGAGGTTGAGTTCCAGCCCCTCCAATATTAATGAATTGTTTAGTTTGGAACTATTGAGGGCTTGAGAAATTGTGTACAAGGAAGGAGCTTGGAGATATTATCTGGGCTAAAGATCCCTCTGTCATGTTTATAGCCGAAACATGGAGATATGAAGCAAGGGTAGATAGGGTACAAAGAAACATAGATTTTGAGCATAGATGGGTTGTTCCGAGTAATGATCAGGGTGGTGGTTTGGTGCTTTTCTGGAAATCATTAGTCAATATTACTATGGAGGATTCTTTGAAGAATTTTATTGATGCTTATATTGATAAAAATATAGAGAATGAATGGCGATTTATAGGATTTTATGGGGAACCAAAAACAACATGTAGACATGAGGCTTGGTCGAAACTTCGGTGCCTAAAGCACCATTTTATCTATCCCTTGGTTGGGTGCTAGGGATTTCAATGAGATTAAAAAACAAGAGGAAAAACTAGGTGGTGCTATTAGACCCCATAATCAAATGCAATTTTTCGAGATATAATTGATGAATGTGGGCTCATGAACTTGGGTTTTATTGGTCCACATTACACATGGAGTAAACATTTTGTGGATGGTCACTCGATTTGGAAAAGACTAGATAGGGGTTTGGCAACCAATAGTTGGTTCTTGAAATTTCTAGGTTTGAGGGTCACTATCTCCATTGTGATACATCGGATCATTGTCCCTTACTCATTAATCTATTGGGTTTAGATCCTCCACCAAAGAAAAAGATTTTTCGTTTCAAAGAGATGTGGCTCTTGGATGCAAGATGTGGAGAAACTGTTGAAACTTCATGGAATTCTTGGGGTAATGGAGGTGAGGATAGTGCTATTCTCGCAAAAATTGAGGAATGTGGTAAGGACTTTACATGGTGGAGCCATAATTATTTTGGTAATGTATGAAGGGAGCTTGACAAGAATATATCTCTTTTGCTTCAAGCCAAGAGAGAGACCATTAGAGCAGGTGATAATGCTTGGCTTAGAAAGCTTAAGGCAGAGGTAAATGTGCTTCTAGATAGGGAATCTCAGATGTGGAGCCAGTGGTCAAGGGTGCTTTGGTTGACCAAGGGTGACCAAATTACTAAATATTTTCATACTAGGGCCACCAAAAGACATAGAAAGGATCTGATTTTAGGGATTACTGATGTTGCGGGTATTTGGCAGGATCAAACCGAAGGGATAGCTCTTGTTTTGATTAATTACTATGCTGATCACTTTTCCTCCTCAAGCCCACACCTTTCTTCAAAAGTTTTGGATTATGTACCCCAGGTCTAACCAAAGATATGAACCATATGCTTTCAACTGAGTTTCTTGAATGTGAGGTTTCTTTAGCTCTCAAGCAAACGACACCTCTAAAAGCCTCCGGTTCGGATGGTATGCCTCCACTTTTCTTTCAACACTTTTGGAACATTGTGAATCATGATGTTGTTGGTTTAGTCCTCTCCTAGTTGAACACAGGTACTCTTCCCCACCCCATTAATCATATTTTCATTACTCTCATTCCCAAAGTTTCAAATCCGTTGAGGAGTATCGCTCTGTTAGTCTCTATAATGTCTTATATATAAAAAATTCCAAAGTACTTGCTAACAGATTGAAGAAATACTTGCCAACCATCATTACTGAACATCAATCGGCTTTTGCTAAGGATTGACTTATTACTGATAATATACTTGCTGCTTTTGAGACTTTACATTGTATGAAGAATCATAATTCTGGTAAATTAGGTTTCATGGTACTTAAACTTGATATGAGTAAGGCCTATGATAGGGTGTAGTGGGTTTCTCTTGAACAACTGATGTGGAAGATGGGCTTTAATGAGCGTTGGATTGGTCTTATCATGCTTTGTGTGAAGATAGTGTCTTACTCGGTTTTAATTAATGGGGAACCTAAGGGAATGATACACCCTTCGAGAGAGATTCGACAAGGCAATCCTTTATCATCCTTTCTTTTCCTGCTATGTATTGAAGGTCTTCATGGCCCAATTCAATAGGCAGCTAGAGTAGGGGATATTAAGGGCTTCCCTCTATGTAAAAGGGGACCATAACTAACTCCTCTTTTATTTGCAGATGATAGTATTCTCTTTTGCAAGACCATTCCTAAGAAGAGTCAAAAGATCATGGATTTGTTGGCTAAATATGAAGTTGCATCTAGGCAGAAATTCAATAGAAGCAAAACAACTCTCTTTTTTAGCAAGTCCACTCTGGAAGCTATAAGGATCACTATCAAAGAAATCATGAGACTATAGGAAATTCAACACTATGAAAAATATATTGGCATTCTCTCTTTAGTTGGGAAAGGAAAAAAGGCGAGTTTTAATCATATAAAGGAGAGAGTTTGGAGGAAGTTACAAGGATGGGAAGGTAAATTACTCTCTTAAACTGGTAGGGAAGTATTGATTAAGTCTGTGATCCAAGCTATCTCATCTTTTGCTATGGAATGCTTTAAACTTCCATTGGGGTTGTATATTGATATTGAGGCCATGATCAAGAAATTTTGGTGATCGTTGAAAAATTCATTGGTTTAAATGGGAGGAGATGACTAAATCTAAGTGTGGGTGGTATGGGTTTTAGGGATTTGGCTTTATTCAATGACTCTCTTTTAGCAAAGCAAGCATGACGGCTTTTAAAGAATATTGATTCTCTCTTCTATAGAGTTTTTAAAAGTCGCTTCTTTTACACAGAAGGAATGTGATTGAAAGGGGTTCTAGGTGGCAAGTTGGGAATGGAAAACCTATGAAGATATGGCAGCATGGTTGGCTTCCTATTAAACATCCCCTAATGGTTCAATTGGCAATCGTTGATTCAATGGAGGAGGCTACGGTGGATGTCCTCATTGATGAATCTACTTGACATTGGAACCATGGTCTGATTGATGGTCTTTCCGTCCCTCAAGAAGTTGAGTTTATCAAAAAAATTCCTTTATTCGGTGTGGCTAGCGAAGATGTTCTCTACTGGTGCCTTTCTTTAAATGGCCAATATACTTGTAAAACAGGTTATCACTTTTTAAAGGAGGAAGATAGCTTAAGCTCTCTAGGTCTTGCCGAGCTTAGAGAGAAGGAATTTCTAAGAGGTGTATGGGCTCTTCAAACTCCCAATATATTAAAGAACTTGATGTGGAGGGCATGTCGTAATTCTCTACCTAGCAAACAAAATTTAATCAGTCCAATGTATGATGCTCGAAAATCCAGTTTGTGATTGTTGTCAGGCAGAATCGGAGACTCCACTGCATGCATTCTGGTCTTGTCCCGAGCTTGATGTAGTGTGGTCAGACCTCGCTTCATGGGAATTTCGTAGAACTCATCAATTCCTGAATTTTAAAGAGTTACTCTCATGGATTATACACCGTGAGAAAAACTATGCTTTGTTTGCGACAATTGCATGGTCTATTTAGAACCAACGCAACCAAGTACGTTTAGCCCAACCTTCATGCAATATCCATTCTATTGCCCAAGTTTCTAAGGATCGGATGGATGAATTTTTGGCATTGCAAATTCCTCATGCTCTTCCTTAGCAGCAACGTCCTGAAGCTGTTTGGCGTCCCCCTCCTCTTTGTCAGTACATGATCAATTTCAATAAAGCTTCCTTTGCAATGGAGAATATGTCTAGTACAGAGTTGTTATTAGGGATAATCGAGGTCTAGTCATAGCCTCCCTCTCTCAGCAACTACCCCAAGCCTATTTTGTAGTGGAAATTGAGGCTTTGGTAGTAGCAAGAGCCTTGAATTTTGCCTTGGAATTGGGATTGTTAATTATGTTTTGGAAGGTGATTCCGAAGTCCTCATGAAAGCTTTGTTAGAGGAGAGTGATTCGTTGGCTTCCTATGGCCTTCTCATCGCTGATATAAAATTGTGTTCAGTTGGTTTCTTTCAATTACATTACTATCATGCTAGGAGATAAGGTAACAAAGTTGCGCATAGTTTAGCTAGGCATGCTAAGTTTGTTTTAGATTTTATTGTGTGGATGGAGGATGTTCTACTATAATTTATTTTTGTTTTTTAGGCCGATTTAGTTGGGCATTCTTAATAATAGTGCATCAAATTTTCCCTAAAAAAAAAGTGTAAATATATAATATTGCAAAATGCACTTGACAATCTCCAATTACTTTTAAATCGTTCCCTTGACTTTTAAATTATTTAATTTACATTCTCGACTTTCAAAACTTGCAATTTAATCCCTTAATATCACAATGTTGCCAATTTTCTATGCAAAACACGTTAAATGCAAGTTTTGAAAGTAGATAATGTAAAGTTAAGGGTAGTATTGATAGATAAAAAGATCTCATTGTTGCCAAGGGCTTTCATCAACAAGAAGGCATCAACTTCTCTAAGATATTTAGTCTTGTTATGAAGGCCACTACCTTCCGTAGTGTGCTCTCTATTGCTAGTTTACATTATTGGCACATTCACCAACTGGATATCAATAATGTGTTTCTGAAATGTTTTCTTGATGAGGATGTGCTCATGAGTTAGGCTCTTGACTTTATTGATTCTAAAAAGCCTCATTTTCAATAAGAAGGTAAGAAGGTATTGTGGCTTGGAGACATTTTGTGTGAGTTCGGTAAGTGATTATAAGTTATATTTTTGCTTATTTTATGTACTGTTTGTGAGCCTCAAACTACTTTTTGTTTCAATTTTATCTCAAATAATCTAACTTTCAGCATTTTGAAAATAAATTAGTCACATTATAGAAATAAGAAATTCCTAAACGGATATCTAGTCTTGTTATAAATCCCACTACCATTCTTAGTGAGCTGTTTATTGCTATTTACATGATTGGTACATTGGCCAACTTAATGTCAATAATGCATTTTTGAATGGTTTTGATGTGTTCATGAGTCAGCTTTCCAACTTTATTTAAAATTAACTATAAATATTAAATATTCTCTTATTCTTTTTTTTCTTCTTCATTATTGATAATAAGGAAGAAATTTTGAACTTTTGATAGAAAATCAGAAAACGTCAATTAAATTACAAGTATTTCTTTTGACAAAAGTTCTCCCAATCTTAAATGGTGGCGATAGGATTACATCAAATTTTATTTCTATTCTATCTAGCTTTTTTTTTTTTTTTAGAAGAATATATATCATAGTATGAATTGGTTGTATGACATTACATCACACTTACACCGAAGTATAGCAATAAAATTTTGACGCAACGTGTATATGTGCATGGAATTATCATTGTATGATTCAGCAAAAAAAAAAAAAAAAGAAGAATTATCATAGTATGAATTAGTTGTGTGACTACAAAAAAACTTACACCGACGTATACGTGTGAGATTGAGTAGTACTCTATTTAATTCAAAAATAATGTGGCCCGCCCCACGTGGTTCTTACCTTAGGGTTTGTGAAATTTCTATTCGTGCAATATGGAGTTGCCTTGAATTCTGCAGAGTCACTCTAAAAAAACCTGTCACAAAACTAACACAGTGACACACCCTTCATTTTCTTTCTTTTCTCACTCGTGGTCGTGGAATATCTTATTATATTACAAACATATAAAGCTAATACAACACTCTTCCTAACAAATATTTGATGTGATATATTTTTCTTTTCTGGGTTAGAGATAAAGAGTGATATATTATATATGTTGTGGATTCTCTTTGCCATGCATCCTGCGGTCGGTAAGGCATGAAGCAATGAAGACTACATACGTTATGCAACGCATGCCGAAAGGTCACGACTTTGTAGTTTGAATCTGCAGGTTTGAATTTGATAGGGTTATTGTTCAATGGAGATAGCTAGGGACCTAGCGATATTTATTTATATATATAAGTCTGATTCATGAATCATGACTGTGAGCAGTGGCCGAGCTATAGATAGAGACCCGGGGGCAAGGCCCCTCAGCCTCAAGCCTATGAAAAATTCCTTAACATAAACATACCGTGAATGACTAGGTTTCAAACTTTTAAGTAATTCGACTAGACACTTACATCTTAATTAAATAACTTTAAGAGATATTAGATCATTCAATATTTCTTTATTTGATAAGAATTTTGATAAATCTACCGTTAAATTATATTAATTTTTTTATATTCTCCTTACTTGCAAAATTTCAAGAAAATCAAATATTAATAATTAGGTCATCGATCAAATACTTAAAGTGCAAGTTTTTTCAGTTTAAAATTATGCATGAAAGATAGATTTATGGACCAAATGATAAATAATATCTAATTAATATGAAATTTGGCATGCGTGTTAAGAATGTAGAGAATATGTAATTTAACGGTTGGATTTTCAAATTACTTATCTAATAAAAAGTTATTAGATATTGTAACATTCCTTAAAGTTACA
The DNA here is from genome assembly GCF_040712315.1 of Castanea sativa. Lineage (NCBI taxonomy): Eukaryota > Viridiplantae > Streptophyta > Magnoliopsida > Fagales > Fagaceae > Castanea > Castanea sativa. Next base: position 13,018,135 of record NC_134023.1, read on the forward strand.
CCCGGTGTAACTTGAACTTGAACCCATTTCATGGATTCAAATGGGTTCAAGTAACACCTGATGTAATTTTAAACGATATTACACTACTTGATATTTTATTATTGGTTATGAGTTTCAACAAAATTATTTCTGCATATTTTTCATACTTGCAAATTTTCAAAATAATCTAGGATCAATAACTATGTTATTAACCAAATATTTAAAGTTAAAGATTTGTAACTTAAAATTATGTATTAAATATGTGTTTATGGATCAAATATTAGATAAAGTACAATTGGCATGATATTTGATATGCATGTTAAGAATATATAGAACATGTAATCAAATTATGAGATTTTCAAATGATTAATCTAGTAAAAAGTTATTAAGTGGTGTTATATTACTTAAAGTTATACTAAGTATAACTTGAATCCAACTACTTTTGAGTGAAAAATAAATACATACAAACTCAACATATTTATGTGAGTGATAAATAAATCAAATAGTAATATTATAGATATAACAATTTTTGCAATAAATGAATTGGTAAATTTTTATCAATATTTATCTAAATTATTACTAATATCACTTTATTGTTTAGTATTAACAACTAGCCACTAGCCACCTTAATAGTTGTAAAAAATTTTGTGAAATTTCTCGTGACTCTAAGTCATTGGAAACGAAAACCACTTTAAGTTTTGATTTGTATCAGACCCTTTTCAACCCTCATGACTTCAAAGTAGTTCAAACCTCCTTCCCTTCATCGTCCTTTTTCATCAATCCAATCTTTCCTAACCACTACAATCTCTTCTTTCCTTTCCCAATGCTCATCACTTTTTGGCCATCAAAGTTAACAACACCAATTACGTCTATTGAAAAACCCAACTCATTCCATATCTTAGAAGCAGAACATTTCGGTGTCATGGATGGTTAAATCTGTGCTCTCCGATATACTCTGTTAACATTTTTTAACATAAAATGATCAAAACTATATTTCACAACAACAAACTGAAAGGTGATATTTTAATGGATTTTTTTTCTTTTGTACATCAAAAAGGAAATCGTCACAACATTTAGTACAAAAATCACGGATGATTGTTAGGATTAAAAGAATGTCAAGTTCTATTTTGATATGTTATAAATAATACAAGAACATACATGAAAAAATTTGTAACAAATAAAAATTACAAGAGAATATATATAAATACCATTGGATTGTTTTACTTTTCAGAAAGAGTGTAGGGTATACTTTAGAATACAAATACTTTTTTTTTTTTTACCAAGAGTCATTTTACTTAGTGACATTATAATAACCTCTTTTACGCGGAGAACTATGGTGTGAATCCCCCTTCCCCACTTTTTATAACAATAGAAGTATAAAATAAGTATTTAGATGAAAATTGATTAGAGATAAGTTAAAGAAACTAACCCAATCATTTTGCTAACCGCAACACCTATTTATCAATTTTTTAAAGATGCACTTATTGGCTTATATTATTTTTTTTCCAACGTAAATTACGTTTATAGCATTTGTCACAACTACATGTTGTAGAATACATAATATGTAAAATATATAAACATATCTAATTATCATAATTTTAAATCTGCTCCCTCAGAAGATATACTTTGGGCTTCGTCACTGATTATGTGGGAAAAATAATAATAATAAAATCTCTGTTGTCATTTTTATCAAGATAAGTTTTTCCCAGGAGATTTTAATATTTCAAGAAAATAGGTTCAAGTGTGACAATATTGACAATTTGAGGAAGCAAAACTCAAGCAATAAAGACCAAAGAAATTTGGGAAAACATTATCTTAAAGAAGAAAGCATTGCTCAGAACTTCTATTGGTAGAAATTTTGGCAAAAGTGTGTACTTTCTTGGCGATCTTTGGCGGAATGGTCTTGTAAGCGGTGACATCATGGAGGCAGTATAAGCAGTTTAAAGCTTGAAAAAGAAAACACTCAAGTCAAGATCATAGTCTTACTATTGATTTGAAACGTTCACACTTGGACTTTTTCTGTAGATTAATACGGGCAAAGCTATTTTAACTACTAGATCTCCATTAATTTCAAGTAGGTCCTGGATCAGAGTGGTCCCTGGTGTACTAAGAATAATTTTATTTTATTTTTGAATGCTCACTAAGCTAAATAAAGGTATTAAGGGGCTGCACTTTTTGGTTTATGTGACCCTTGGTTGTGATGAATCATAAGGTTACAATTCAAGAACTTATCAAATCGCAAGGCAGGCTTGTCTGTAGGTCGTTTCATGGGCATTTCTGATGTCTCCATCCACCGAAAGCTTACACAAAAACACTCAGATTCATTGGAACACATGCCCTTTACATGTACCCAAAATTAGTGTTCATATGATTATCTTAACTTAAAGATGTACCAGAAAGCATGGGTGACGAGGGGACAAAAGGAAATTATTATTTCAAAAATATTGCTTTACTTCTATTCATAAGTCTCTCATTCGCAGCAAGGACTTGGTTTTATTGTAATAGTAATAAACATTGCTAAGGGAAACATGGGAAAGAGAGAAGGGACACTTGGATTGCCAATAAGAACATTTTATAGTCATAAAACATATAGTTTTATAACTATTACATGTGACAGCATAATGAAATGTTTAGCTTGCTTAAACTGCCTAGACTTTAGCAATCCATCTCATTATGGTTTATGTGGATGTCATTATAAGCATATAAGTGCGCCCCCATTGTTGCTTGGCCCAGTTTAATAGCATTGGTACTGTTATCATAATGATGCACAGCAAGATCTGGTTTGAGAGGAGGGAAAAAAATGATAATGACTGTTTTTATTAATGAAAATTTCCTTCAAATTATTTTGGACTTGAAATGATTGATTAGATGTAAGTGACATTAAAAGCATAAACGTATTTGCTCCTAATAATAATTAGTTAGGTACTCAACCATAAGTTCTCTTTTTCTCTCTCTTTTAAGCATTGCTGCTATGGTGTCTCTTCTTTGACTACATGTAACGAGCCTTTGCTCATTCCATGCACTGATGCACCCCATGGTATCTTTGCAAAAGCACGCAAACCTTAGATTTTATTAGGGCCCTCAGGGCCCGTTCCTCCAAGATTTCAACACCAGAAGGATAGTATATGATCAGACAAAATGAAAAACCAGTGGTTTGAATAAATTGTTACTCTCACAAATGGAGTGTTGTATGCATTGTATATAGATATAGATCTGTTAGTTGTGACGTTGGTATAGTTTTTTTGCTAATAAAGAAGAAAAGTACAAGGAAAAACACTTGATTCCGTTGTCAACGACACAGTAAGCCAAGTCCTGGAGATAAGGTTTTTTTTTATAACAAAGGAGCAAAATTTTGAAACATTTTTTCATTTTTATAAAATTAAATATTTTGAGAGTAGTTATTCTGAAGCAAAACTTTCACAAGAATATCACAATAAAATCTAAGTGACAAGTTATTAAAGGTAGGTTAAAAAGTGATGTATTAGCAAAAAATATTTTAAAAAAGTGATGTTAGATCAGTTGGGGTTCAGACAAAAACCAGTTACAACTTATACCGCTTAATTTTTATTGTGAAATTATTATGAAAATAACATTAAGATGATTATATTCAAGCTTATTTTAGTTGTGTTTAAAAAATATTTAGGGTTAAAGTGTTCAATTTTTTTTTTTAGGGGTCCAAGTAAATTTTATTTATTTATTTCATATATAAGTTTACAAGTAACACCGCCCCTGATGGTATTTATTAAGGCCTTTTATTCAAGCTCAATGGAGAAGATGTTAGATATATTTCAGAAATAATTTACTTTTGTGATTATGCAAACAAGAACAACATACATATGTAGTCATAAACAAAAACAAAAATAGATTCAATATATAAGAAGAAATTTGTACAATAATTAAATAACTCAAAGACTAAATGCGTGAAGAATGAATAATGTAGAACTAATTAAATCTTGTATTTGACATGATCTCCTTAAAGCAAATTTCATCCCTCACATATTCAGTGGTGATTAAAAACTCACAGATATTTATCTCCCAAGATAAAGTGATTAATAGCATAGATAAGAAACACTGCAATATCCGTGCTCAGCGAACTGAAATCTTTGACTTTATGTTTATGCACAAAAATATTTTTCTTTGGGAGAAAGTTTCTCTATAAAAAACAGCTTTTATGAATGAGAGGCTATGAATATATACCCTAATGAATAGACACACTGGAAAAAATATTGTGCACAAACTTAATGACTCAAAAAAAATATTTTGTTCGAACAAGAGGGTATAGTCTACACATGCTTAAGCCCAACCCAATGTCCAGCCCTTTAACGTATAAATTCATATGTTATTTCTTTCCTATCTTTTGTATTACTCAATGATTTTCACCACTTTAAATCCATATTCAAGTGGATGCATTAAGAGTCAGTTCCTTATTCGCTCCTTAACATTTTTCTAAGAGGAGAAAGGATCAGTGTGTTGTTTTTTTTGGAGGACCAAAAGATGAGATTATTACCTAGAAAGGTGGCATATATAGAGCACCGAGTAACCACATATTCAGCCTAATCTGCATCCAAAAAAGGCTTGAAGTAAGGTCTCAGAGATGAATCGGTTGTGATTCATGGGGTGCTTGAGATAGCAAAGGATGCGTTTGACTACAACCCAATTCTTATTGTTTGGTTGGTGCATGAAGTAACACACCTTATTCATAGTGAAAGCAATGCCTGGAATACATTTATCAATGCTCATGCTAGTGTTTTGAAGAATACTAGAGATATAGCTATAATGGGATAGATGAAGGCCTATAGGGAGTTGAATGGGCTCAATACCCCGAAAGTAGTGGAGTGACCAAAGGTTTGAGAGCAAATTTTGGTGCACATCTATATTCATAAGTTTATCTATTGAGTAGAGTTTAGGGTCATGGGTATGAACTACATGTAAAATTTGTCTTCGCATAGTAGATTTCTTTAATGGGGTGGATTTTCCCTTTGGAGTTGGCTCTCCAACTATTTTCCATTTTATCCCCAAATCTCTTGTTATTGTGTTGTTTGCTTTAATTTTTCATATTTGGTTTATTGTGGTTGTGGTTAATTGATGAAGTAATAAGAAAATTAATTTAATCAAATAACTATTAATTAAATCTACATAATTAATAAAGGGGTCTCAATTAAGACTTTCACTTGGAATCAAAGCGTAGGTAGACTCTTTAAGTTTTGTGATTCTTAACCCCCTATTGTCATGATAAACTTCAGTTTCATAATACACATGAACATGACAATCTAATTAAACTTCTTAGGGATTGTGTTAAATACAAAAATAATTGCTAAAAATCACAATATAATGTAAATAAGGTCAAACTTGAAAAATGAACTGATTGTAAAATTGTATGAGGCAACCAATATGATGCAGACTAGACAAGGAATCCCACGGACCGGCTTTCCATTTAGGGTATTGCTTTCTTCTTGTGAATCCCTCGTCTCTTGGTAAAGAAAGAAAAATATTGTAGTTGCTTGCTCCAATATTGAGGCAAAATATTGCACACATACAAACGTCACAGCTAAGCTTCTTTGGTTGTGTTGACTTCTACGAGATCTTAGAGCATTGGCATCAGCTGTGCTATGCCAAATGACAAACCAAAACATACTTTTTCAATTTTAACATATCATTTTACAATATATTCTACATTACATCTTCTATTTTAACATTACACCAAATTAAAATAATATATAAAAAAAACTCAATTGTATTAAAAAATGAACAAAAACCAAACCCAAGTATCGCCGGCCATCACCCCCACATCCCACCTCCATTGGAACCCACCACCAGGACACCAAAACCACCACAAACACCCACATCACAACCCACAAGCACCAATCTCAACCCCACCACCACCACAACAGCCGATATTAACCCCACTACTACCACAACAACTAATCTCAAACCCAACAAATAATAAATAAATAAAAAGCCACAACCATGACAAGAGGGGGATGAGAGAGAGAGAGAGAGAGAGAGAGAGAGAATTGTGAAAGAGAGGAGAGAGGAGAGAATTTTTTTAGAATTGTGAAAGAGAGCAGAGAGGAGAGAATTTTTTTTTACAACATGCTATAGTATTCTTCTACGAGAATTTTTTTTTTTTTTACAACATACTGCGGTACTCTTCTACTAGTAGAAGGTTATTGTAGCATGTTCTTAAAAAATTGAGTTTTAGCACATCTAATGAGGTGTGGCTTTTAATGTTTGGTGTGTCAAATGCTAAAAATTTAGAGCCTGTTTGGTAGTGGTGTTCAAGTATTGTTGTAAAAAATGATGTGAAAACTGTGATTTAAAAGGTGTTGTGAAAACATGTGTTTAAAGTACTCATAATATAAAAAATGTGTTTGATACCATGTTTCAAATAATATATTTTAAAATATGATAAAAAATATAATTGTATGTTTGGTATGTGTATGTGTGTGTGTGTGTGTTTTTTTTAGGTGATGAAAAGAATACTATTTTATTTACGGAGAGAGAAAAAAGAGAGAGAGAGAGAGAAGGAAACAATGGTGGGCCATGAGAGAAAAAGAAAGAAAAAAGAGAGTTTGGTATTGTTAATAGGCCCCACAATTTCTAACTTATTTGCAAAAAGACCATTTAATAACGTTACTTGAAAACTTAAAACTGGTATGGATGAATTTTCAAAATACATGTTTTAAACACTCCAAATTGAGAAGTGTGACTCAAACACTCTTGATAAAAATAAAAATAAAACTCCTACCCAAACACACTTTTCTTTTTGGAGTCTACAGTTTTCATTTTTCAGTGTTTAAACACTAAAAACTACTATTTGAGCTTACATACCAAACAGGCTCTTAGTAGTTAGTATTTGGCAAACCTGATGCTAATACTGTTAGAGTTGATTATGTTCTATTGTAGTTCAGATCCACTATGACAATTGAAGTACCGTAAAGATTATCCACAATAATTATCAAGATTGTTTACCACTTCATTCGTGATCATCTACTTTTTGATACCTCACAATTATGATCTACCTCTTCAAGAGATTAATTAACTATATCTTTATCAAGCTTCTTCCACCAAGCCACTTTCATGATTTAGGGCCCGTTTGGTAAAAGAGTTTGAGTAATATTGTTTGGGTGTTTTTGATATATGTGTAGGTGAAAAAATATATAGAAATATGTATAATGTTGTTTAAAATGTGAGTTATTATATTAGAACTAACATGTCAAACAAGACCTTAATCTCCGATGTCAAGTTGGTCGTGCTTCACCAACATGAGTTTGAGGGGAGCTATTAAGTTACAACTGTACAAGCCCAACGGGCTCTAGGCTCATTGCACTTTACTAACTGTACACTCCAATTATCTTTATGGCATTCATTATTTACCTATATAAAAACAGTCTCTTAAACAATATACACAGTTTAATACAATAAGAAATTTTAGTCTTTCACGCGCATGTATCTATCAAGTACATAGGTAGACCTTTCTCTAATTAAAAAAGTGGTGATTAGCAAGACTTAGCTTACAAGATTAAAACACTTACGACAGTATTTTATGCGGACATGCCGCAGTGAGGAAGTTTATTTTCAGACAGGGAAAATGTCATTGAGAGTGAGTGCTTGATGCTTTGGCAAATTTGAAGCCCCCACCAATCTAAAATGAATTGTCACATTCAAAGTTGCATTTTGGTGGGAAAAAAAAGATAATGCAATCTTTTTAAATCTTCGGTCATTTCTTTGTCTTGAAGCCGCGTTTTTTCAGTGAATAACAGAGCATATAGAGGAAAAAAAACATGTAAGTAAAGCCAAAAACCTCATGATTTCATGGAAGTTGTTTGTTCTTTAGTCACCATTTGTTGAATAGGTGCTACATATGTTTGTGTTGCAGGTGCAGGTGCTATATATGAAAGGCTATTCACGTCATGCTTATGTAGGGAGGGAGTAGAGTAACTAGAGTATATAGGATGAAATGAATATGAAGAAGTAGTGGGGGGCAATTCTGAGATGGATTTAACCATTTTCTGTCCTAATCGCTTCTTTTTGACTTTAGCAAATTTGTTCATTCAGAGAAAACTAAAACACGTTTCACCAAAAGAAAACTAAAACATGTTATTCAAGGGAAAAAAAATTGTCTCTGTTTACTGTGAAGCAAAGCGCGTTGACCCTTTCAAATGGGTTTTCTTAAGTGTTAAAGTCAGATAACCTATTATATATATATATATCAATTCTTATGGTATAAAACCGAAATCTTTTTTCTTTTTATTTTTCTAGAAATAGTATAGAATAGAAATCTAAAAGGATTTTACCAAGAATCTTGTAACTCAACTTGTTGGCATCTCTTAATATGTCTCACTGAAAGATTCAGTGTTTAAGTTACCTTGTAATTACTGAATTATAAAATAAAAAAAATCTAAGAGCATCTTTTTGGTGTTATCATGTTGATTTAAACGAAAATAAAGATAGGAGGAATGCATCAAATCACTATCTCCATGGCTAGATCACGAGGTGTCGAATGGCCTCTTTCGATACAAACAATGACATGGTAGAGGGACTTGTAGTTTCCCTACCCCCACCCTTCTCTCCAAAAGAATACTCTTCATTGATCTCATATTGTATAAATTTATTTATAGATAGCCCTCATAAAATTTGATAATTGATACCCTCAAAATGTTTTAGTCATCTAAATTCTTTTTAGTATGTAGACATTACTCAAACAAATTAAGTTATAATCATCTCACAAGTCACAATATGTGTGTGTGTGTGTGGGGAGAGAGAGAGAGAGAGAGAGAGGTTATAACTTTAACATTAGTCTTTTCTGTGTAAAATATAATAATATCTGCTGAATTATAAACCATTTATTTTTATGAAAGAAAAACGGATAGGAGACAACCTGAGTTGATGTCTTCCATTTGGGCATGATTATAGTGGTACTCTACCCGTTTTAGGCACTAGCCTACGAGAGTGAGGAATCTGAATGAGTCATAGCTATGCACCCAATCCCATCAAAAACGCTAGTAAGCATAAGCTGAGAGTATGCAGTTTTATTTCCAAATGCTTCCTATTATGAGATTCGAACCAAGGACCTCCCCCTCCCAAACCCTTAGAAGTGAGCCCATGACCACTAAACCAACCACCCCCAGTGGTAAACCCTTTTTTGTTATGCTATTTAGTTTTCAATTATTTTGATTCCATACCTACAAGTTATAATTGATTTAATTACATTCTTAATTCAATATATTGTAGCAAATAGTTTTCTTTTTAAATGTTTCATCCATGACATTGAAATCATGGAGCACATGATAGATAATTGGAGTAAAAAAATTACACTAATTTAATAGTCATTTACATCCCCCAAAAAAAATCAAGATAAAGCATAAAATATATAATAAAATAAAAATTCTTTAAAAAAAAACATTTGTATAACTGTAAATGATAACAAGGCAAACTTTTTTCCTTACGTTTGTAGTTTCAAGTGGATTTTATGGGGATGTAATATGGGGGAAAAAATCATGACAAGGACGAACAGGCAGATTTTGTGGTTATGGATTGTCGGTCAGCGAACGGGAAGGATGGAGAATGATTGAGAGTCAAAGATCTGGCCATGTCTGCAACTGAAAGAAAATTGAGTAATGGGCCAACATCAAAATAGGTATAATGGACCAACATCTGAAATGCGATCTGAATTTGGTTTTAAAAGTGGGAGAAATATTAACAATATATCTGGATTCTTTAGGCCCAAAATGGAAATGATCTGAATTTGCATTTAGAAGGGGGAGAAATAATGACAACATATCTGGATTCTCAAGGCCCAAAATGAAAAAAGGAATGAGCACAGTCCATGGACTATGAAGACAACGAGCCCACAAAGTCTTTTGAGTGAGCTGTAGGCAAACGCAAATGGTGGTGAGCTGTAGGCAAGCTATGAAGAATGGTGGAAGCATAGCAGAACTTTTCTCAAATGGGGGCAGCTGAGGTTAAGTCCCGTCGAACACAATAAATGACCATTTGGTTTGTCGTGACTTGCATTTTTAATGTAATGCACGTTACAATGATGTAATATTAAAGTTTTTGATTTATTTTTTTTTTCTAACATTATCATAATTTAAAATTACAAAATATATCATATCATTTTAATCTCATCACCTTCCTAAACAATGTAATATTAGATTCTTGTATTGAGATTACATTAATGTAAAATTACAATAACATGATATTATGGCATAATTTAACATCACAACAAACCAAACGGCCACTAAGGGCATTAGAGCACTCATATTAGTGAGTTTAAAATAGAAAAAATGGTAAAATATACACAATTTTTGCCCAAAAATTGCCCACATAAGTGGGTGTATAGATGTATAAATATCTCTTGTTACAATAACTACCCATATATCCACTTTTACTGTTCATGCGGTAATATATATATATTTTCTCTCACTATTTATGTTGAAAGTAGGGTCAGCCCAACATAATTTGGTGCCTAAGACAAAAGAATCTTGTAGGGCCTATTTAATACTAATCATATCAAGGTTAATTTGATTAATAATACTAACTAAACTAACATTAATTTCATCTAGAAAATTGAATATTATAGTTGAAGCATAAGTTTTAATAAAAAAAATATAAATGTATTATTTTTTTAGAAAAAAGATTTACCTTATTTTTTATATATAACGATGCATAGTAAAGTAAAATTGTAATCTAATTTTTAATTTTTAATTTTTTTTCAAGAGAAAGAGAGAAAGATAGATTTTTTTTTTTTGGATAAAAAAATATATATATTATTTGGTGTGTGGATATGTAGGAGATTAGTTTACAAAGATTAAAGTCTCAAAATATTAGGAGAGATTAATCAGCATTGATGATCTAACACATTTGCAACATTTTTAAAAAATATTTTAGGGTTTCAATTGGATTAGATTTCTATTGGTCTTGTGTATTGTAAGCCTAGTTAGAAATGAAAAAGGAAAATGCTAAAGATATTACAGAACTTTCACAATATAATGTAACAATGGCTATGATTGATGAATATCAACAAACTAATTAATAAAAGTTTGAATTACTTTTTTATGATTTGTGATATGTCACTTTGTAAGCCTATAGTAACATTAGTGGTATCCCTAGCACCACTCATAAAAAGAAAGAAAGAAAGAAAAAAGAAGAAGTGAACAACCATTAAAAATTTTATAAAATTTTGGGCCTCTTATAATGTGGGACGGGGTCTATTTTTCTTAAGGGTAGAAACATTTTGTGATGGGGGCCTTAGGCCTAAGCCTTGGGTCGGCCTGGGTGGAAGCATAGCAAAACTTTTCTCAAATTGGGATGGTTGAGGTTTAGTCACATCAACCACAAATAAGGACATTAGTATGAAACTGCCGAAGGCTTGGGAACTCTTTATCAATTCTTATTATATAGAATCAAAATCTTTTTTCTTTTTATTTTTCTAGAAATAGTATAGAATAAAATTCTAAGAACATCTTGCCAAGAGTCTTGTAGCCCAACTTGTTGGCATCTCTTAGTATTTCTCATTGAAAGATTCAGTGTTCAAATCACCCTCCATGATTGTAACTACTGAATTATAAAATTAAAAAAAATATATATATATATATATATATTTATATATATAAGAGCATCTTTTTGGTGTTATCATGTCGAATTAAACGAAAATAAGGATAGGAGGAATGCATCAAATCACCATCTCCATGGCTAGATCATGAGGTGTCGAATAGACTCTTGCGATACAAACAATGATATGGTAGAGCAACTTGTAGTTTCCCTCCCCCCCCCCCTCTCTCTAAAAGAATATTCTTCATTGATCCCATATTGTATAAATTTATTAATAGATAGCCCTAAAAAAAAATGGTAATTGATACCCTCAAAATGTTTTAGTCATCCAAATTCTTTTTAGTGTAAGTATCTTTATAGACATTACTCAAACAAATTAAGTTATAATCATCTCACAAGTCACAATATGTGTGTGTGTGTGTGTGGAGAGAGGAAGATGTTATAACTTTAATATTAGTCTTTTCAGTATAAAATGTAATAATATCTGTCAAATTATAAACCCTTTATTTTTATGAAAGAAAAATATGTAGGAGGAACCTGAGTTGATGTCTTCCATTTAGGCATGATTATAGTGGCACTCTACCCATTTTCGGCCTAAGCTTGTAGGAGTAAAGAATTCAGATGAGTCATAGCTATGCACCCAACCCCATCAAGAATGCTAGTAAGCATAAGTCAAGAGTATGAAGTTTTATTCCCAAATGCTTCCTATTACGAGATTCGAACCTAGGAGCTCCACATCCCAAATCCTTAGGAGTGAGCCCATGACCACTAAACCAACCACCCCCAATGATAAACCCTTTTTTATTATGCTATTTAGTTTTCAATTATTTTGATTCCATATCTACAATCTATTATTGATTTAATTACATTCTTAATTCAATATATTGTAGCAAATAATTTTTTTTAAATGTTTCATATAATATTTCCATGACATTGAAATCATGGAGCACATGATAGATAATTGGAGAAAAAATTACACTAATATCATAGTCATTTACATCCCCAAAAAAAAAAAATCAAGATAATGCATAAAATATAAAAGAATTCTTAAAAAAGAAAAAAAAGAAAAGAAAACATATGTATAACTGTAAATGATAACAAGGCAAACTTTTTTCCTTACGTTTGTAGTTTCAAGTGGATTTTATGGGGAGGTAATTTGGGGGAGGAAAATCATGACAAGGACGAGCAGGCAGATTTTGTGGTTATGGTTTGTGGGTCAACGAATGGGAAGGAGAATAAATAATAGTCAATGATCTGGCCATGTCTAAAACTGAGAGAAATTTGAGTAATGGGCCAACATCAAAATGGGTATAATGGGCCAATACCTAAAATGCGATCTGAATTTGCTTTTAAAAGGGGGAGAAATATTAACAACATACCTGGATTCTCTTGGCCCAAAAAGGAAAAGATCTAAATTATCATTTAGAAGGGGGTGAAATAATGACAACATATCTGGATTCTCAAGGCCCAAAATGGAAAAAGGAATGAACACAGTCCATGGACTATGAAGATAACGAGCCCACATAGTCTTTTGAGTTAGCTGTAAGCAAACGCAAATGGTGGTGCAGAGATGAAAACTCCAGTGATTGTGTTGAGAACCAAGCTATGAAGAGTGGTGGAAGCACAGCAGAACTTTTCTCAAATGGGGGCCGCTGAGGTTCAGTCCGTGGAACACAATAAAGCGTTTGGTTCATTGTGATGTATTCTTGATGTAATATACATTACCATAATGTAATATTAAAGAAAAATTGTAATCTAATTTTCAATTATCAATTTTTTTTAAGAGCGAGAGAAAGATAGATTTTTTTTTTTTGTTGATAAAAAAGATATATATTATTTGGTGTGTGGATATGTAGGAGATTAGTTTACAAAGATTAAAGTCTTAAAATATTATGAGAGATTAATCAACATTGATGACCTAACACATTTGCAACATTTAAAAAAAAAAAATTTTAGGGTTTTAATTGGATTAGATTTCTATTGGTCTTGTGGTTTGTAAGCCTTGTTAGAAATGAAAAAGGAAAATGCTAAAAGTATTACAAAATTTTCACAATATGATGTGGCAATGGCTATGATTGATGAATATCAACAAACTAACTAATAAAAGTTTGAATTACTTTTTTGTAATTAGTGACATGTCACTTTATAAACCTATAGTAAAATTTATGTAATCCCTAACATCGCTCATAAAAAAAATAAAAAGAATAACCATTAAAAATTTTATGCATAAATGCACTTTTAGTCCTTACATTTTGACATTTTTTCATTTTAGTCTCTACATTTTATTTTTACTACTTTAAGTCCCTAAACCAATTAACACCCTTCATTTAAGTCCTTGAAGCACTATTCTGTCAACAAACTAACGGGAAAACTGACGGATCAATAAAATATTATTAAAAAAATTATTTTACATTTTTTAAATGCCAAAATTAAAAAAAAATTAATTACTAAATTTTAATTAAAAAAATAAAAATAAAAACAAAAACAAACAAAAAAAAGATCTACCCAATTCTATACACAACCCCATTGTTGTGGGTTCTTCACACCACTTTCATACACAAACAATAATCTCTCCATCTATAAGAAACCAGAGTAAAAATGAAAAAAAAAAAAATTGAAGGACCACCTTTTTACTACCCCCACCAACCCCCTGTCTCTCTCTCTCCAATGCCCAGGTAGGCAAACCTGATCGTGAATCTGGGTTATCACTCCGATCAGTGTCAAAAAATTCCTTCTGGGACTCGATCTCCATGCTACCCGCCTGATTTCTTTTGGGACTCAATCAAAGATTCAAAACACCACAATCCCAGTCTCTGAAACTCTCCTATCTCAACTCTCTGCTTGCTCGGTTTATGGGTTTATGGATTTTCCTTTGATTTTTTTTTGTGGGTTTCTGTGCATATGGTGTTGCCGACTTGCTGTGGTGAGGTGGAGGTCTGAGTTTGTGGATCGGCGTGGTGGAGGGTGTGGGTTTGTGGACTGGCGTGGTGGAGGGTGTGGGTTTGGTTGATCGGCGTCTGTGGTGGAGTGGGTTTTGTTGATCGGCGTCGTGGTGGAGTGGGTGATCGACGTTTGTGGTGGAGTGGGTTTGGTTGATCGGCGTCTGTGGTGGAGAGGGTTTGGTTGATTGGTGTGGGTTTGGTTGATTGGCGTGGTGGGTTTCAGTGGCTGAGATTGGAGTTTGGTGGTGGGTTTCAGTGATGGCACAAATCGGAGTTTGGTGGTGGGATTCGTTCACAGATTGGAGTTTGGTGATGGGGTTCGTTCTCAGATCGAAGAGGAATGGTGCCTGGACTAGCTGAGTTTTTTTTTTTTAATCAGATTTGGGTGTTTGCTTCGATGGGTTTGTGTGGGTAGTGGATGGGTTTATTGTTTTGGATTTGTGGTTGTGATTTGAGGGTAGTCACGAGTGAGGAAAGAAAATTTTATGTTTAGGTTTGTGTTCTTGAGTTCTTTGATCTGGGTTGGAGTTCTTGTCTTGTTCATGTTCCTTAGTAATTAATTTTTTTTATTTTATTTTGGCATTTAAAAAATGCAAAATAATTTTTTTAATAATATTTTATTGATCCGTTAGTTTTCCCGTTAGTTTGTTGACAGAATAGTGCTTCAAGGACTTAAATGATGAGCGTTAATTGGTTTAGGGACTAAAAGTGATAAAAATAAAATATAGGGACTAAAATGAAAAAAAGTCAAAATGTAGGGACTAAAAGTGCATTTACGCCAAAATTTTAAAATTTTGGATATCTTATAACGTGGGACTGGTTCTATATTTCTTAGGGGTAGACACATATTGTGGTGGGGGTCTTAGGCCTAAGCCTTGGGCCAGCCCTGAGTGGAAGCATAGCAGAACTTTTCTGAAATGGGGATGACTGAGGTTCAGTCACATCAACCACAAATAAGGACATTAGTATGAAACTAACGATGGGTTGGGAACTCTTGATCAATTCAAGCTCCCTACCTTTCGGTGGGAGAAACTCTCCGAGTCTTATTTCTCAATGAAACTAGAATTGACCAACAAGGTACGGAAAGAATTAAAACTTTAATGCTAATTACCCAAATACGATCATGGTACCGAAGCTTGGTGAAGGAGGTGGTTTAGTGTTGAATTTGGACAAATGATATTAGTTTTAATCTTACATAACATTATACTTCCAACATCATATTGATGGGCGGATTCAAGGGACAAACATAGCAACCAATTATAAGCTAGCTATTTACTTAAATTGTGTACTTTTTGTAGGTCTTATTACTTTACTTTTTGTCTCAACTTTTATTTCAAATAATTAAGGAGGTGTTTGATACCTGTTTTCAAACAATAATTTTTAGTTTTTAAACAATATTTCACGTATTTTCATACATTTTTTCATCCACACGTATTTTTTTTAAAATCTTTTAAACTTGAAAACTATTGTTTAAACACATGTACCAAATAGACCTTAAATTTTCAGTTTTTTGAAAATAATCTAGCTTTTACATTTTCTTTCTAATGCATTATATAAATACGCTATGAATTAAAAAATAAGTAATTTTCAAATAAACACTAATTACAAGCATGCTTATATGGGCACCCAAACATAAATCGACGTGGGGAGACTTTGAACTCTTTGGGTAAAAAGAACATCAGATAAAAGACCTGAATGTCTAGCTGGAAGAGTTGAACGACATGGAGGAACTCAGTTCAACCACATGAGCTGAATATAAAAAGTCATGCACGTATGCAATGAAAATAAATGAAAGTTTGCAAAATGGAGGAGGTAATGTGGAAACACAGGTCAAGGTAAGAGTGGCTTTGCACGAGGAGACCGGAACACCCGATTTTTTCCATGCAAAAGCCATGGAAATATGCAATGAAAATAAAGAAATAGCATTTCAGGAACCCAGATGAGACGGGTCAATGGTGCAATGAAAAGAAGGATAGTGAGGTTTTTACACGGTACTTTGAACATCTCTTCCCAAAAAACACTCCAACGAGTGTGGAAGATTGAATATATGGCCGAAGCCATTCAGTCAAACGTCACAAAACTCAATGAACTCAGCACTTACCAGAGAGAATACGCAGAGGAGGTTTGACATTTGACAAGGGCTATACTGCTTTTCCAAATGCATCATCCACCAATATAAAGCCTCAGGCCTATAGCTAGATGAATTACTAGCATTATTTTCGGCCTCGTTTGGGAGGAATGAATGAAATGGAATGAAAATGGTAATTTTAAAATATTCTTCCTTTCCCTTATTTTGGAGTTTTAATAGAGGGAATGAAAAATTAATTTCCTTGTTTGGAAGTTTAAGTATGAGAGAATGGAATGGATAGGAGGGAACACTCATTTCTCTCTATTTCCTTAAAACCTCAAATTTTCATTCTCTCCGAAATTAAAAGAATGGGAGAGAATTAAATTAGATTTAATGATTTTTTTACTAAAATTTCCAAAATACCCATATATATTTAACCATTTATTTAAAATAGGGGTCTAATAGTAATATTGTTATAAAATGATTTCATTCAATTCGTTCTATATATGTTGCTCTCAAACAAGATTACTTACATTCCATTCCTTTATTTTAAAACATCCAATTAAGGTTACTTAATTTCATTTCATTTCATTCTTTCCCATTTATTTCTCTTACTTAAATACATTCAATTCATTTCCATTCTCTTATGATCATTCTATTCCATTCCCTTATGAACTCTCAAACGGAGCCTAATTCTAGATTATTGTTAGACCACAAGTGACTGAGGCTATTCTAGATTATACATATATTGCTTTGATACCAAAGGCACAGTTAGCGGAAAAAGCTGCTGACTCATTAGTCTCACAAACGAGCTCTACAAAATTAATGATGGAAAAGGTCCTGACCAATAGACTCAAAAGTATACTTCCCAAGATTATAACAAAAACCAGTGCTTCAATCCTTGGGAGAGAAATCACTAACAATGTACTTATTATAGCCTTTAAGACTCACTACAAAAAACGGGGTCTATAGCCGCGTTTCAAAAACGCGGCTATAGACACCGAAAACGCGGCTATAGACCTGAAGCCACGTTTTCTATGGCTGCGTTTACAACCCCGGCCTAAGCGGCGCAGCAACAGACCCTGCGGGTCTATAGCCGCGTTTTTAAAAACGCGGCTATAGACTTGACCTGAAGCCGCATTTTTGAACCATGGCTATAGTCTTCAGGTCTATAGCCGCGTTTTTTAAAAACGCGGCTACAGACCAGACTTGAGCTGCGTTTAAACCGCGGCTATAGCCCCTCCCTAAAAACAAAAAAAAAAATTTACTGGGGTTTTTTTTTCCCCAAAAAATTCAAAAATTCAGCTTTTTTTTTTAAAACAAAAATAATTTTCTGGGTTTTTTTTCCCCGAAAAATTCAAAATTCAAACAAAAAGAATTTTTAAATTAAACACAAACCCAAAAAATTCAAAATCAAACACCATATACTGACAGTACAAATGCAACGTGCTCCAAATTTAAACAAAACCAACCCAAATTTAACACTAAATCCATTCAAAAAACACAAAAGCTCAAGAACACAAACCTATTTAAACATAAGCACAATATCAGCAACACAATAGCAAAAATAACTTCTAGAAAAAGTATAATACCCATTAAAAAATTAGAGAATTTTTACCTCAAATAGTAGAAATGAGTGAGCCTTTAGCTTTTCTTATGAAGTTTTCCAGTGACCCTTGCTTGAAAAATGAAGTATATGGTGGTGTGGAGTGTACCGGTGAGAGGAGTGTGCGTTGTGTTGAAAGAAAAAAAGAAGGAACGAGAGAAAAAAATGAAGGAAAGAGAGAAAAAAAAGAAAAGAAGCAGCAGCAAAGAAACAAAGAAAAAAAAAGAGCTGTGTTGGAGTGAAGAAGGAAAAAAAAAAAAAAAAAAAAAAGAAAAGAAAGGAGTTCGGCGTGACTTGCAGAGAAGAAAGAAAGAAAGAACCCAGGAAAGCAGAGATTGACGAAAGAAAGAAAAGATAAGAAAGAAAAGATAAGAGTGGGGGTAGGTGGGAAAGTGGGTTCTGGGGTATTTAATTGGTGTTACCTATAGCCGCGTTTTTGAAAACGCGGCTATAGCCCCTCCCTTATACTAAAAAAATTTATTCGGATGCACAGGTCATCCTTTAAAAAAATATATATATTATTTGACTGGACCTATAGCCGCGTTTTCAGAAACGCGGCTATAGCCCCTCCCTTATAAAGAAAATTTTTTTATTCGGATGCACAGGTAATCTTTTTAAAATATATATATTATTTGACTGGACCTATAGCCGCGTTTTCAGAAACGCGGCTATAGCCCGTCCCTTATATATATAAAAAAATTTATTTGGATATACAAGTCATGTTTTTAAAATATATATATTATTTGACTGGATCTATAGCCGCGTTTTTGTGAAACGCGGCTATAACCCTCCCTCATAAAAAAATTTGTTCTACTGTACATAGCATCCTATTAAAAGAAATATTTTTGTCTGGACCTATAGCCGCGTTTTGATAAACGCAGCTATAGTCCGGACGTAAAACGCAGCTCAAGGCACTAGAAATGCGGCTTCAGACCGAACCTATGGCCGCGTTTAACAAAACGCAGCTATAGATTGGGTCTGAAGCCACGTTTCTAGGAAACGGGGCTATATGTTTGGTCTATAGCCGCGTTTCTTTTAAACGCGGCTATAGGTCAGGTATAGCCGCTTTTTTTTATAAACGCGGCTATAGCGCGCGTTTTTTGTAGTGACTCTCCATCAATTTTTTTTGAGTAAACAATAATACTTATTAGAACACACACAGAAATAATAATACTAGTGTTTTAAACCGGATTTATAATACATTACGTAACCAGAGTACAACTACAAGACTGTAATTATAAACAGCGGACACTATACACACAACCAATGTTGGATAAAATTCCTTTTTTTTTTAATAAACAATAATACTTATTAGAACACATATAAAAATAATAACACTAATATTTTAAACCGGGTTTATAATACATTACATAATTAAGATCCTTCATCGTATACAAACCCAATATATTGTGAAATGTTGATAAATGGCCATCAAACTCTATGAGTAAAGCTAATGATAGTGTGAAATGGGTCTTCTTGAAAAGTGTGGTGTTGAAACTGGGTTTAGCTAGAGAATGGGTGAACCAATTGCACTAACCTTAAGCTTAAGTTACGAAACCTAAATTACCCAACTTAAGTTATCAAGCCTACTTGAAGCGAACTAATTCGAAGTGCATCATTTGAGACTAGTGCGAAGTAAATCGTCTTGAAACAAATCATCTTGAAGTAAAGCAAATTGCAAGAGATATAAAGGATTCAAACCTAATTGATTATTTAACGCTCAATTGATTCAAAGTAAATAATAATCAGATCAAATTAATTTGAACTAACAACTAAATATTGCATCAAACCAGATAAATTGAATATGAACATGAGTGCAAGGAAATAAAATTACAGGCATAAAATCTTCTAAAAGGCTAAGGACTATTTGATTTGCCTACGAAGTATTTGATCTCCTAAAAATCCAGTACAAATGATTTTAAAAGTGCTCTGGTTGTGTCTAGTGTCCTTTTCTTGTAGACTAAGGGTCAATTTGGATATCGTTTATTTTGCTGAAATTGAAAACTTGTTACTAAAAGTATTGTAGATAAATGTAAAAGTTAGCTTAAATAGTACAGTAGGGCCCATGAATAGTACCAAAAAATGTAGTGAGGCCCATGAATAATATAAAAAATAAGCTGAATAGTGAAATAATTTTTATTTTTCGTTGGTATCCAAACAGAGGCTAAATCCTTAATTTATACTTGAGAGTTGAGGCTAGGACAATTATGTTTATTTCTTGCAAGTGTCTTGTCAATAACAAGGCTCGGTAACCTCTTATAGCCGCTTCAAGGAAACCGTCACCTTGCCCCCCTTGATTGCTTTGAACATGTTCTCATGTTTGGCATCCTTTAGTAATTGCTCAAGAAAATTGCTTAAGTAACCGCTCAAGAAAATTGGTTCTGTTCTCATAACTTTTCTAGATTAATGTTACTTGTCACCTTCTTGCACTTTAATCTTTGATTTAATCATTTCTAACTTAACAATTATATTTAAATATCATTTTCACATGGCAGGTCCCTATCAATTAAATAATTATTTGGCCCAACAAACAGAAAGGCAGAAAGCAGACTTTTGGATGTGAGAAAGAATTTTGGATATAACAGCTAGAACACAAAAACTTTTGCTTTAAATCAATTTCAGTTAACTTATCATTGATGAGTGTAAATTATAGCACAAGTTGTTTAAAAGGGGTTATACAGGTTGAACACTTGCATCACATATACAAATGTATGTCATTATTATAGATTTATCTAGACCACTTAAGAATTGGTCTTCTGAGTTTGTCATATGATTCATGCCACGTAAACTACCCACAGCATGCATAATGGAACTTCTTAAATTGTTGTACTGCCTTTTTCATGCTACTCTTGAATCCTAATTATAAAATCAAGGGCATGTGTACTATAATGAAAATACATAAATAAATAAAAAACTAAAGAAAAAAAAAAGGCAAAAGTTTATCTCACAATTTTTATTTTACAATGATTCTTTTAGCAAATTAATCCTGGCCAAAAATTATTATCTTCAATATCTATTATTTTAATTGAAAATGTGACATGCACTAAGCATACCCTTGTTTTGGAACTCAGTATTATTGTTGGGTTAAGATAGCTTGACCCGGGTTAAGATAGCTTGACCCCGGTTAATTAATTCAATTACCCAAGTTGATTAATTATGTTCAATGACATGCAAATTGTGAAGGCACCAACAAATCACCAAAAATACTAAATGCAACGGAAGATAAATTTGACACGGTGATTTGTTGACAAATGGGAAAAACCTCGTAAGGCGAAAATCGCACCGGGTGATTTTAAGGTCATCACTTCCAAGAATCCATTAATCAACAATCAAGCGGTTACAAGAATAAGAATCTTACCAATTACTCTTGGCCTATCCTGAAATACCAACTTATAGTTGAACCTTCGCTCTAATACCCAATTGGACTTGATCTTGTAGTAGCATTCTTTCCCTCGATGTACAAACCTCAAATTTGTGACTAACCCTTTGCACAGATCCCAAGTAAGTGACTAACTCCAGTAACTTGAACAGATGTTGTTGGTTGCAATGTTCTTTACTTCATCAACAATGAAGATCTGGAAGCATTCAGTTACAAAACCCTGTGGTGTACAAACACAATAGATTCACACAAAGAAAATAAGGCTCTTGGTCTTTGTATCCGTGTGTGATGACCTTTAAAATAAGTTTTATATATGTCTAAGGTTGTGAGAAAAGAAAATTCCAAACAAATATACAGGACTGGGCCAAATTTCAGATCTAAGAATTCCGAAATTGTAATTCTCGATAGATCGAGCTGCTGTCGAGCTATCTATCGAGCTTTACATTAAGTCTTGATAGCAAGCATTTGTCAAGCTATCTATCGAGATTTAATGAACATCTTTTCTTCACTTGTTTCTTGGACCAATCTTCATGCCTTTAATACTTGACTTGAACAACATGTTTATTGAAGTACTAAACTCATCTTAGATCTACCTAGTTACAAGTAAAGTGCATTTTGTTAAAGGATTAGCCAATTACAACAAAATATGACCTTAAAAATTGTTGATAACGAGTTCTGTGTTTTGCCTAATACTTGACATTAGAAAGGCATGTTAAGTTCTATGCAAAATTTTCAAAAACATTTTAGTGAAAAAATAAGCATAGAACTAATGTCAAGTTCCACTTGGAGTTTAATATCGGCAATATTAAATTCCAAAAACATGGCATTTTGCTAGAAACTTTGAAAAAATTGATGTTTTGCTATATATTTTAAAAATAAAGATTATTTTTCTCCAGGTTTTGGGTATACGTCAATTCAAAGATTTTAGTTTAGATTATGCCTTTCAACCCCATGACCTTTTTTGTGCCACCATGACTTATTTAAAGTAAAAATAAGAATTCTTATCTAATATGTATTCTTTTAGAAAAGACTTATACTTACATTATAAAAGTTATTGGGATTGTGAGTGAAAGAAACAAACAAGAGTGTAATGGAAGGCAAAAATAAAATTAACGTAGTTCGACCATAAAGGCCTATATTTGCAATCAAAATCTCAATGATTATATTTTTATTAATAAAATTTGTGTATTATCTTTATAGTAGGCTAAATTCTAAACTAAACAATATACAAGCCAGGATTACAATACTTGAATTACAAGCTAATTAGGATTAGGGATATTTTCCTTGCACTAAAATTAACATTTGATAAAAATTTCATTAAAAAAAAATTTGATAAAATGAACCTGCACTAGATTTATGTAATAGACTTCGAACTTTGATACATTTAATGAGTTTTATTAATAATAAATAATAATTGTAAGTGCACAATTGCACCTGGCCCCAAGAACTGTTACGGGCTCAGGCCCAATGAGCCTTAAACAATATGAATTTGTAGAGTGTGGGCTTGAAACCCAGGTTAGAAGTGTGTGAGGATTAAATGACAAGCCAAAGATTGCAAACACTCAAAAACAACGGGGAATATTGTAAATTAACCTCCTCGGACGTAAGCCAAGAGTTATTTTTATATTATCTCTTCCTCTTTTTTCTTTTCCTTTTAGATTACAAAGTAGTCCCCCCCCCCCCATTTTCAGTTCTAGGTTGCTCCTTAAATACTCTTCTTTTTTATACTTTGTACACGTGTTGCCCCAACTCCCCCTTAGCCTAGATATTTCTTTTCTCAGTGCCTTTGAATAGTAACCAGAAGTTTCCCTTCCACTGTTCTGGTGTCACTTCCCCATTAATGCGGCCAGGGTGGTAGGTGCAGGGTCTTTAATGCGGATGTGGCAGCCTTTATCCTTGGTATTTCTCTAGCATCGATACTTCTAGGACATTCAAGGGTTCACCCCCTTTTACCATTGGTCTTCACCGTGTCATTCCCTAACCTTTACAATGAAGTCCCGGAATCTCCGATGTCCGTCCGAGGGGAAAAATCATCCTCGACTGTACTCTCGGATCCTCGGCATATGGGCCGACCCATAGTACTAACAAGTTCTAAACCCAGGAGCAGGTCGGCCTTCCTTAGCATGGCCCAAAGGCCCATATACCCATCAGGGTCTTTTTACTCCCCACAATAATGAAAACACTCAGCCAATGGACCAATGTTCTAAAATTACATCATTTTTGGAGCTATTTTATTTTCCATTTTTTCTGTTCACATTGTATAAATAATTTAGTGTCATGGAGTGGCGGGCCATTGCACCCTGACTTTTTTATTAATTAAGGGCCTGTTTGGATCAAGGGGAGAAAAATGGAGAGTGGATGAGAATAAAATAAAGTTGGCTAAAAATAGGCTAATTTTGAGCCAATTTCACTATATTATATTCTACTCTACTCCCCCTCAATCAAAATTGGTCATAAGTACAAATTTTTTACATTTCTTTCCCTTCATATATATATATATATATATATATAGAGAGAGAGAGAGAGAGAGAGTTGGGTTCAAGTTACACTTGGTGGAACTTAAGCAATGTTACACTACCTAATATTTTTTAATTGTATGCGAATTTTGACAAATCTACTGTTAGATTATATTATCTTCATATATTCTCCATGCATGCAAAATTTCAAAATGATTAAAGATTAATAGTCATGTTATCAATCAATTGTTTAAATTCAAGTTTTTGTAGTTTAAAATAATGCATGAAAGACGAGTTTGTAGATCGAATGGTAAATAACATTCAATTGCCATGAAAGTTGACATGCATGTTAAGGACATATAGAACATGTAATTCAACGGTGAGATTTGCAAAATATGAATTCTATAACAAGTTATTGGGTAGTGTATCGTTACTTAAAGTTACACTTGGTGTAATTTGAACCCAACCCATATATATTAACACATATATCCTTTTGAAAGTAAGAATAAGTAAAGAGCAGAAACCCTATCCTTTTAAAAGAGGTTAACTTACAGCAAAGCAAGCTTGCGAAGCAACCGAGGCAAGAGCATGAAGCAGCTTTTCCCGAACCAAAGGATCCAGGTTCTCTGGAAACAAAGTATTCTGATCCCTTAGTATCAAGTGAAATGTCACTTATTATGAAGTATAAATGTCTCTGTTTTGTCTTTACCTTTAATATTCATTATTTAATGTCTCTAAGAGCATCCATATTGGTAGTACTAAATAGCTATATTGCTATTTTTAGCACCACCAAATACCAGAATGTGCTCTAAAATAGTGGAGCTAAAGCTATATTTTTTGGCTCCACTGCTATAGTGCATAGCCAAAAGTAGCTGTCACACTACTTTTGATTGTTTTGCTAATTTTTATTCTTTCTTTTATTCTTATTTTTCTTCTTCCTGCATTTCATTTGTTTCTCCGTGTCTCTCTCCTCACTCCCTCTCCATCTGCTTCTCTCTTCCTTCACGTCAATCTAAACGAACCCAGCCGCCACAGACCCAGTACGCCTGCCCAGTCCCGACCCACCCCTTCTGTCGACCCAGCTTGCTGACCTAAGCCCCAAGTCCCAAACAGACCCAGCTTGCCGACCCAAGCCCCAAGTCCCATGCCAACCCACGCCATCATATATCCAACCCATGCCGACACCATCCTCCTCACCCACCTTCGAAGCCCAACTCCATTCATTAATTATCCTCACCAAAGCTCTCTATGCAATCAGCCATCGCCGACCCACGCAGGCCACGCCCCATCACTATCTTTGTTTGTGTTTATTTATGTTGTTGTTGATTTTTCTTTGGAGTTATTCAAAAGATCCTAAATTTTTTGAACTTTTGTTTGTGATTGGTGATTTTCGATGGTTTGGGTTGAGGAAAAATATTGGGGATTTGGGTTGGGGTCATGCAATCCTTTTGTTTGGTTTTTGAGAAAACAGAGGATATATTAATAATTTGATTGTTAATTGAAATTGGGTTTTGCTAGGTCAAATGGTACTTTTCCTGCATTTTCTAATCAACCTAAGACTGAATTGAGGAAAATATTGTAAAGAGATAGATTGTTGTGCTTATTAATTTTTTTTAGCTTGTAAATGTTTGTATGGGAAATTTCTATGTGCAAGGAGGTTGTGGGTACGGTGGTTGTGGTGGATGTTTATGGTAGTGGATATATATTATTTTATTATAGTAAACATATTTTTTATTATAATAGATATATTATTTTATTGTGTTGTTTACATTATTTTATTAAGTTGAAAGCTAAAATAAAACAATTGATATTGGATATTTTGTAAAGTGAAAATGTAAAATAGATAAAGTAGCTTTTTAGAGTGCCAAATAGCTAAAATTATAGCTCCACCAATGTGGATGCTTTAATTATTTATAATAGAGGCATATAGCAGTATTACTATTAACTATTAAGTATAAACGGAAGCTTATGTATATAAAAAAAAATTATTAGCGGAAAAGTGATATCGCTTTATAACCCATAAACTTTAATAAGCCTCCTACACATAAAAAATAAATAAATAAATAAAAAATAAAAAGAGAGAAATTAATAGAAAACACATAAAAAAAAAAGAGAGTAAGAAACTAATAGAAAACAAGGGAGAATTAGACTTTACTACCTTAAACTATACTCTAGATTACACTTTGTATACTAAACTTTTTGAATGCACATTTTACACCCTAAACTATAACCCTTGTTACGCTTTGTGCCCTTACGTTAAGTTTGCCATTAACTTAGATGGAAAAATATTACATTTTACTACTCTAAACTATACTCTTGATTACATTTTACAACCTAAACTTTATATTTCTATCCAAGTTAACGGCAAACTTAATGTCAGTGTGTAAAGTGTAACAAGAGTCATAGTTTAAAATGTAAAATGTGCATTCAAAAAGTTTGTGGTGTAAAGTGTAATTTAGGGTATAGTTTAGGGTGGTAAAGTGTAATTTTCATGCCTGCCAATTGACTATTTTTGGCAAAAAATTCTAGAACTGCATAGTCTGTAGATTCCAAATATATATATATGGCTTCCATAAATGTGCTTTTTAGGGCAATTATTAATAAATTATTTAGACAAGTTTTGATACTTGATAAGGATAATTTTGTAATTAGCCCGTGACGAAACAAAGAGCGATGGATATAATAAGGTCGTTAGCTTCACTCTCATGAAACTACCTTCTTGCAAAGTCTACAGCTTCACCTCATACCTGACAGCTGCATCTTGGGCACAGTAAGCTTACGATAGTAAGCTGAAGGATAAGCTGAAGACATCAAGCTGAAGGAAGTAAGCTGAAGACATCAAGTTGAAGGAAGTAAGCTGAAGACATCAAGCTGTAGGTAGTAAGCTGAAGACAACAAGCTGAAGGGATAAGCTGAAGACATCAAGCTGAAGCTAGTAAGCTGAAGGGGACACATGAATCTTCGATGAGTCTGACGTCAAGCCTAATGATTCCGTTGGGCTTGCTTGTCGCGAGGGACTGCATCTCAAAGTCTACAGCTTCATAATAGAGCTAATGACTTTAATTATAAGCTAACGACACTGAAAATGGACGATGCTGTAGGCTGACGAGAATAAGCTGAAAAGGTCAATTAAACCTCCATCCATAGCCTTACTTGATCTCCACACATACGTGTATAAGGAGAGTTCTTGCGCTACACGCCTAACCCTAATTAAGAAGACTCCTATAAGGAAAAGAACTCTAAGAGATACGCAAAATCCATGAGTTACTCTCCTAGAAGGAAAGAACTTCTTGACCAAGGCATGAATTTCGGTCCTACACTACTATAAATACCCCAAAACCCTCACAAAGCAAGGTACGCATGATTCACCCCAGCTTTGGTATTTTAGAGTTGCAAACAAGATATTTCTCTAACTTGACTGTCGGAAGGTATTTGGCCGGTACCACACTGGTACACCTTTTAAGGTCTTCAGCTTTTGTGTTGTGCAGGTTCTAGTCAAAGGCACGTGAGGACCGTGTGGCTTACTGATGATTTTCGGCATCATCAGTTGGCACCGTCTGTGGGAAGTACGAGTAATCAGTCATTGCTTTATCCCTGAGACAAAAGGTCATACGGTCCAAACTCGATCGATGGCATCAGTCAACCAAGAAACTAGAAATCCCCCCACTACTGAAGAATGGCAACTGCAGACACTCTCGGCTGCAATTGAGCGACTTACTCAACAAAATAAAGCCCTTATGCTACAAAACCAAGCGTTGGAAGTGCAAATTAAGCAGCCACAAGAACATCAAGTCTTATCACATGATCAACGTAGAAGTGGCATAATCACTATCTACCCCTTCGAAATATTACAGAAGGGAAGAGTAAATATAAGAGAAGCAGGACTAACGACTACAATACTGTAGGACGACGAACGATTGGCCAAAGAGAAGGCAAGAGGCCTAGACACTCTACTAGCCGACCCATTCATTTCACTACACTAAACACCTCTATCGACCATATACTTACGCTTATCAAAGACGACCACATATTGGAATGGCCAAGGAGGATGAAAAGGGATCCAAGCAAGCGATCAAAGCACAAATACTGACATTACCACCATGATCATGGACATGACACAAAGGAGTGTTATGATCTGAAACAACAAATAGAGATCCTTGTAGGTCAAGGGAAGTTGCAGCGATTTGTTAGAAATGGACCTGGGATACAACATCCACAAGAACTGGAGCAACCCAGCAGGTCAGAAGACCTACCCTCCACGCACTAAGAGCTACAACCTCAGCATACCACCTTCTGATACACGAGAGTGCTACAACGTGGATAAGCAGCTACCACCATGAACATTGAAGACCAAAGATTGATGGTAGGGCCAACTAAGGAACTGGAAGATGACCTTTTGGATGACAACCACCTTACAAGAGACACTTGACGAGAAGAAGCTACCTTACCCTTAGAATGTCGAACACTTGAAGAAAGCAAACGACCAATATCGCCTACCTTTCTAAAATGTCTTCGAGGTGGTGAATAATCAGCTTAAGTCACCAAGGTGAAGAATCAACTCAAGTAACGAAGGTAAACATGGAAGGGGGCAATAGATGAGGGATATTTGTACAACGCATCGGCTCAAAATATCACCCCCCAAGGTGAACATCACCTTTCAAGGTGAACCCCACTTCTCAAGGTGGCCCTCACTTCTCATATTGAATATCACCTCTCAAGGTGGACGTATGGCTAAAGTCGCCTATGAGTGGACGGTCACTACACTAAGTTACCTACAGGTAGACGCATGACCAAAGTCGCTTACGGGTAGACGGTCACTGCACTAAATCGCCTACGGGCGGATGCATAACGAAAAATCCCCTATGGATAGACGGTCACTACATTAAGTCACTTACCGGAGGACGTATGATCACAGTCGCCTATGGGTGGACGGTCACCATACTAAGTTGCCTACGAGTAGGCGACCAAAAAGGTGACAAGGCACCAAAACTCAATCACTTCAACAAGTCCATGACCAAAAGTGGACGACCACAAAAGTGACGAGGCACCAAAATTTAGTCACCTTAATTAGTCCACGACCCTAAGTGACAAGGTGATGAGGTACCAAAGTGGACGACCCAAAACTTAGTCACCAACACTTAGTCTACGACCCAAAGTGGACGACTGACAAGGTGACGAGGTCCCAAAGTGGACGACCCAAAATTTATTCACCTTAATTAGTCCACGACCCTAAGTGGATGACTGACAAGGTGACGAGGTACCAAAGTGGACGACCCAAAACTTAGTCACCAACACTTAGTCTATGACCCAAAGTGGACGACTGACAAGGTGATGAGGCCCCAAAGTGGACGACCCAAAATTTAGTAACCTCAATTAGTCCACGACCTTAAGTGGACAACTGACAAGGTGACGAGGGACCAAAGTGGACGACCCAAAACTTAGTCACCAACACTTAGTCTACGACCCAAAGTGAACGACTGACAAGGTGACGAGGTCCCAAAGTGGACGACCCAAAACTTAGTCACCAACACTTAGTTCGCGACCCAAAGTGGACGACTGACAAAGTGACGAGGTACCAAAGTGGACGACCCAAAACTTAGTCACCAACACTTAGTCTGCGACCTAAAGTGGATGACCAAAAAAAAAAAAAAAAATCACATGAGTATACCAAGGGCAAATGCACAACCAAAGTCTAGATCAGCTATTAGACATGCCAGTGATGTCGAAGGAACAAGCTAGTCAGACGAGTAATTTACAAGGTGGCGCTCATGATCCAAGTAATGAGGACAAACGCCAGAAGATCTACTTGATAAAGCATGTAGAGATTGCAATCCAAGTGAAAGAAAAAGCAAAACATCTACTTGACCACGATCGTTTGAAAATACCGAATAGGTGGAGCTCGATACCCAAGCAAAGACAAGCTCCAAGAGACGTTGCTAATAGGCTTCCAGAACAACTCTCTTCTCCGCAACCACTTGAAAATAATCAAGCTTGTAGAGGTTATGATCCAAGTCAAAGCGAGCGTTCACAGTCAAGCACGTTGCTTGGTCCAAAAGACTTTTCACATCTAACTATACACACATGCCCACCATCCAAGTGTAAAAGCCATGCATTAATATTCTTAACCTCTAGTTATTAGGTGTGGCGTTGGAGTAGTAAATTTGGGAGCCATGTGTCCGTGTTCAATATATGGCTTAATGAGGGCATCAAAGACATTGAGATAGTTTAAGCCCGGCAAACACACAGAGTTAGAGTAACTAAAGTCAAAAGGCTCAGTATGTCACGGTTTAGAGAAGACCGCTGGTAGCGGCAAGACAGCAGCTATGGGAATGATATGAGGACGAAGCCCTTGCACTGAAGATCACGGGACGAAGGCAGTGGCAAAGGCAAATAGAAATTATTAGTCCACAAGTGGATGAGTTCATTACAAAGTCCATAAATGGACGAGTTTGATACTAAATCCTCAAAAAGAACGAATTAAGTCCAAAGTGGAACGGGTTCACGCCTACTAGTTATTAAGTACTAACAAACAAGTTACCGAGTACTACGTGGATGGGTTCATTCCTAAAATGCATCAAGTCCTCAAAAGGATGAACCAAGCCACTCACGAGTGCCTTGAAAAAAATTCCAAGTCTTCCTACCTACAGGTGGATGGACGAACCAAGCCACTCACGAGTGCCTTGGACAAAATTCCAAGTTTTCCTACCTACGAGTGGACGGACGAACCAAGTCACTCACGAGTGCCCTGGAAAAAATCCTAAGTCTTCTTGCCTACGAGTGGATGGACGAACCAAGTCACCCACAAGTGCCTTGGTACAAAATTTAAGTCCTACCTACTGATGGAAGGACACACTACTTGGTAAAAATATGTCTCCTACCTACGAGAGGACGGATGAACCAAGTCACTCATTAGTGCCTTGGTAAAAATGTTTTTTAAGTCCTCCTATCCACAGGAGGATGGACGAACCAAGCCACCTACAAGTGCCTTGGTAAAAAGCTAATTCTTTCTACCTATGGGAGGAAAGACGAACCAAGCCACTCATGAGTGCCTTGGTAAAAATATATCTTCTACATACGGGTGAACGGATGAACCAAGCCACCCATGAGTGCCTTGGTCAAAAATCTAAATCTTCCTACCTAAGGGTGGACAAACAAACTAAGCCACCAATGAGTGCCTTGGTCAAAAGTCTAAGTCTTCCTACCTACAAAAGGAGGGACGAACTAAGCCACTCCAGAGTGCCTTGGCCAAAAATATAAGTCCTTCTACCTAAGGGGTGGACGGATGAAACAAGCCACCTACGAGTACCTTGGTCAATAGTTCAAGTCTTCCTACCTACTGGAGGACAGACGAACCAAGCCATACACAAATGCCTTGGTAAAAAATTTTAAGTCCTCTTACCTATGGGTGGACAGACGAACCAATCCACTAACGACTACCTTGGTAAAAGATCTAAATCTTCCTATCTACAGGGTGACAAATGATCCATGTTACCAAGGTGACGAACGATCCAAGTGATCCTCCAAAGAGGATTTACTCAAATAGAAATCATCGAACGAAGTCACCAAGGTGACAAACGACCCTCCAAAAATGATCGAGTCAAGTAGTAATTCTCCAATGACAATTGACTTAAGTAAAGATCCTCCAATTAAGTTGCTCATGGAATGGGGGGCAAGAAAAAAATAACCCCAACACTCTATGATTACAACACAAGCCTAAAAAACTTTTCCTTAGAGTCTTCGGTCATCAAAAGCATCATGAGCTTACCAAAAGTATCGTCAGTCACAAAGGAAGCATGACACTGTGTGACGCGCTCTGCCCTGACGGTCGTCGGGTATCAATGGGTCATTAGGTACCAAGGGGCCGTCAGGGACCAAAAGGTCATCAGGCACCTTCCCTGACACAGCCCGACACCTTCCAACCTGACGGTCGTCATGTATCAATGGGTTATCAGGTACCAAGGGGTCGTCAGGGACCAAGAGGTTGTCAAGTACCTTCCTTGACACAGCGCGACACCTTCCGCCCTGACGGTCGTCATGTATCAATGGGTCATTAAGGACCAAGAGGTCGTCAAGTACCTTCCCTAACACAGCTCGACCCTTTCCAACCTGACAGTCGTCATGTATCAATGGGTCATCAGGTACCAAGGGGTCGTCAGGGATCAAGAGGTTGTCAAGTACCTTCCCTGACACAGCCCAACACCTTCCGCCCTGACGGTCATCATGTATCAATGGGTCATCAGGTACCAAGGGGTCATCAGGGACCAAGAGGTTGTCAAGTACCTTCCCTGACACTGCCGACACGCTCCGCCTTGACGGTCGTTACGTATCAAGGGGTCATCAAGTACCCTACTCATCGAAACTAACTCGTCTAAATCGATGGGACACTTTTGGCAAACGATCCACTATGCTAGTCCAATCTACAAACCAACTCGCACACTAATAAGGGTATTTTTGTCCAACAAAGTCCTTCAAGCACTTTGACCCATCGGGATGGAATACTCTGCCACTGACCCATCAAGGTTTGTGCCTCTCCTAGTAGGACCTGGCTGATAAGGGTGTTCTCGCTTATAAGATTCAAGGCACAACTCACAAGGAAGGTGACGATTCCTCTCGACCCGTGTGCTTCCCATTTGCACATGGGGATCAAAACGACGCCCCTATCCTGCAAAGCTTTCATACGAACCAATGCCTATATGGCAGAAAAGCCGTCAGCTTGTTAAACACGAGTAAAAGCTAGTGATAGAAAATTACAAAAAATAAAATGAAGAACCCGGGCAAGATCGAAAAGGCCTGACGTCCCCAACTCTTCCGTCGTTGAGCACAAGGATCTACTTCCTCACTCTTGAGGATGGATTCCATCACCTCAATGGCATAGCCCTTGTGGGTTAGAAGACGGTGATCAAGTCCTTAAGTGACAAGGCCAGATATTGTCATCAACCTTTTACCCTCCCTATGGTTCGGCTTAAGGGGCGACGACTTCTTAGGGTGCTTATCACCAAGGGTGATGGCAGTCTTCTTGGGAGGACAATCGTCCTTCCTATCAGCCTTCCTCTTAGCAACCGTTTTCCCTACGGCTTTAGGGGCTGACGAGGACATCTCCTCCCCTTTTGTTTTCTTCTCTTCTTCACTCCTTCGGGCAGTAGTTGCCCGCACCAGCGCCCTCTATCTCTACAAAAGATAAAAGATGAGAGTTCAGACAAAAAACGACAAAAATAAGATGACGAGATAAACTAAAGGATACTTACGACGATGAGAATAGGCGTTTAACCTACGAGCTTCCGGCGTCGGCTCCGGACCTTCGCAGTAGAGATGTAAAATGTCGAGTGTAATTAGGTCCCGACACTTCCGCTCGTCCAACGAAATTACTGTTACCCAACGGATAAAGTCTTCTTGTTCAGCTGTAATATGTGGACAAACACTAGTTGAAAAGGAGAGTAGACGGTGTTAGAAATGTGACGAGTAAACTAAGTAAAGAAACAGACGGGAGTAACCTAAATCTTTGACAAAAGCCCAAGTGTTGTCAAAGCCATGAGGCATCGTCTCCCACTCTTCCTAACGACATATCTAGTTCGTCCCTTTGACAAAAAAGTACATGCCCTTCCAATTCCTATTAGAATCGGGCATATCAGACACCAACTTTAGCTCCTTCTTTCTTACTGCGAAATGGTATATCCCCTGGGACGAGGAGATATGTTGGAGTTTACAGCACCAAAAGAACTCGTCAAGAGTTAGCTAACGGTTCCCGCCACTCAGAAGACCCTACAACAAAATCTCAGCCCCAATGAATATTCGCCAAGCTTTGGGGGCAATCTAGCTAACGGATCAACCTAAAAAATTAGCCAGCTGACAATGAAGAGCCGTCAGTGGCAGCCTCAATCCTGCCGCAAACATGGCATCATACATGCCAACATCCGCAGTTTACCCAGAATAACATCTCTCACCTTCCTCAGGGAGACGGATTGGAATGTCGTCCGGAATTTGGTAACAGGCACGTAAATTTTTGAAGACATTGATCGACATCGTCGCAAGAACTCATTGACGGACCATTCTATGGGTAGGATGAAGGGACGGTCATCATCGGGGGCTCCTGAGGTACTCTCTAAGATCTCTTCACCATTGTCGCCCTCACCCCCATCACTGGTTCTCTCGCCTTCCTCTTCACCGATCTTTTGGTCTCTGTCACCTACTTCTTCCCCCTCTTCATCGTCCCCGTTCTCGCCCTCACTCTCCTCATCTTCTCTGCAACTCTCTACCCCTCGTCGGAGGAATGGGCTAACGTTTCCCTCTCTAACGAGTAAGAGAAGCCCTTCTCGGGCTCACGACCTGATTGGAAGACCTCGCCATAACCCGCTCCTTCACGGATCGACAATTCTAGAAATTTGACGGCAACTAAGTTGACGAGGCCAGTGGGCTGACAAACGAAGTGAATTCAGAAGGTGACAGTCTCTTTCTCTCAAAATCAGCAAAGGATGAAAAGTTGGAAATGAGAGAGGAAGTGAGATATATATAGGCAAAGAGGGCACGGAAGACAAAGCGACACGCTCATCTAGACACGGAACCAATCAGTCTGTGTCACGTGCTGTAGCATTCAAAGAAGGTGGCTTGAGGCACCACGCATGAATGAACTTTCGACGATGTTAACTCCACAACCCGTCAGCTAAAGTTGACGAGGCCATGGAGTAGAGGGCAGCTGATAAGGATAATTTTGTAATTAGCCCGTGACGAAACAAAGAGCGATGGATATAATAAGGTCGTTAGCTTCACTCCTATGAAACTACCTTCTTGCAA
Organism: Castanea sativa; assembly: GCF_040712315.1. Classification (NCBI taxonomy): domain Eukaryota; kingdom Viridiplantae; phylum Streptophyta; class Magnoliopsida; order Fagales; family Fagaceae; genus Castanea; species Castanea sativa. The sequence goes on from NC_134023.1 coordinate 13,052,909, forward strand.
AGTCTACAACTTCACCTCATACTTGACAACTGCATCTTGGGCACAGTAAGCTTACGATAGTAAGCTGAAGGATAAGCTGAAGACATCAAGCTAAAGGAAGTAAGCTGAAGACATCAAGCTGAAGGTAGTAAGTTGAAGACAACAAGCTGAAGGGATAAGCTGAAGACAACAAGTTGAAGGTAGTAAGCTGAAGGGGACACATGAATCTCCGATGAGTCTGACGTCAAGCCCAATGATTCCGTTGGGCTTGCTTGTCGCGAGAGACTGCATCTCAAAGTCTACAGCTTCATAATAGAGCTGATGACTTTACTCATAAGCTAACGACCCTGAAAATGGACGATGTTGTAGGCTGACGAAAATAAGCTGAAGAGGTCAATTAAACCTCCATCCATAGCCTTACTTGATCTCCACACATACGAGTATAAGGAGAGCTCTTGCGTTACACGCCTAACCCTAATTAAGAAGACTCCTATAAGGAAAAGAACTCTAACAGATACGCAAAATCCACGAGTTACTCTCCTAGAAGGAAAGAACTTCTTGACCAAGGCATAAATTTCGGTCCTACACTACTATAAATACCCCAAAACCCTCACAAAGCAAGGTACGCATGATTCACCCCAGCTCTGGTATTCTAGAGTTGCGAACAAGAGATTTCTCTAACTTGACCGTAGGAGGGTATTTGGCCGGTACCACACCGGTACACCTCTTAAGGTCTTCAGCTTTTGTGTTGTGCATGTTCTAGTCAAAGGCACGTGAGGACCGTGTAGCTTACTGATGATTTCGGCATCATCAATACTATTTTCACGAAATATATATAAAGTTTTCAAAAAAGTTTGATTTTTTTATTTGCCCATAAAATTTAAAAATAAAAATATTTTAAACCAATGTTTTTAGAACATTCGTTAAGTTATAGTATCTAGAGAGTAAAACTAAGATTCCGTTTGGATAGAACTTATTGCTGAAAACTGAAAACTGAAAACTAAAAACTGAAAATACTGTAGCAAAATATTTTTTAAATGTGTGAATAGTACTACAAGACTCATTTTTAATAAAAAAAAAGTATGTGAACAGTGTCATAAACAATGTTTTAGTGGGTGAACAGTACCTAATGTCTCCTTAAAAGCTGAAAAGCTGCCAAAAAAAAAAAAGAAAAAGAAAAAGAAGAAGAAGAAGCTGAAAACGCAAACTCAAAACATAAACTTTGTATCCAAACGGATACTAAGTACCTGGAGAGGACAATAAATATAAAAATAGCAATGTTCTAAAATATTGGAACAAAATATATCGATATTGACCTATTTCGATTTACTGTTTTGAGAAAATTGCAATATTTCAACTGCTATATATTAACATATATAAATTGTTAAAAATCTTAAACCATACTTAAATTAATATGTCAATCTCTAAGCCCAAACATCAATTTTATAATATTAAAAAATTAACAATTAATTTTTAGATTATAACATGAGTATGTGTATTTAAAATTTTAAATAATGAAAAAAGGCATAAGCTGGGAAAAAAGAAAAAAGAAAGTAAATACTACTAATAATTTAATGGAATGAAGGAAGGCTTAGAAGTCAAAGATAAAGGTTGAGGTAATGTTTGGATAGCGGCTATGTCTTGGCATCCGCATTTTCAGTTTTTTTATTTTTTTTTTACTGAGAAGTAATGTCCTTCATGCCAGTTTTTTTACTATTCACACACTGTTTATATACTGTTTATGCACTATTCACGAGATCTGCTATCACTTTATTCAAAAAAATATTAAAAATGAGTCTCACGATACTATTTATACATTTAAAAATTATTTTTTCTATAGTATTTTCAGTTTTTAATTTTCAACTCTATTCAAACGGACCCACATTCTTTTAATACTAGTCACGTGAAAGGAAAAAAAAAAGCTAGTCACGTGAAGGAGGCTCACAAATTTAAAAAGAAAATATTAAAATAAGTTTGAGAGAGGGTAAGCACTACAACAAAAGTGAACTATGGTGACGAAACATTTCGTCACAATATGTCCTTATTTCGTCACCGAATACATTTGATGACGAAACAGCATTCGTCACCTAAGCTCCGTCACAAAATGTATTGGTGACGAAAATGTTTCATCACCAATAAAAAAATGATAGGTGACGAAATTTTTTCGTCACCAATAAAAAATGATAGGTGACGAAAGTTTTTCGTCACCTAATATTTTTAGATTAAACCTTATTTTCAAATTTAGAATATTTCGTCACCAAATGTATTTTTTTTTTCCAATTTCAATAGATTTCGTGACAAAGTTTTGTTTCACCAATTGTTTATTTATTTATTTTTAATTTCAATAGATCAGGTGACGAATTAATTTCTACTATAGTCAAATATGGCGACGAAAATTATCATCACCAATTTTATTTTTTTATTAATATTCTTTACATTTACTTGCCATTACATTAATCTGTTCATTTCTAACCAAATCTATACAATCTAAAAATGCAATAAAAATGTTCAGAAAGTAATTACAACCATTTATATACAAATGATGTCTTGGCTTCCAAACTTTACAGAAAATTATTTTGAATTCAAGTTGTCCCACAAAAGCTATCTTTTTGCTACCAATCCCATATCTGCACAAATATAAAGGAAATTACATCAATAACAAGATTATTATTAGTAAGACAATGTAGAAAATGTCTTCGAAATACCCAATAAAAACCTAGACAAAATAATCATAATGTAACATCATATGAAGCCAAACTATCAGAGAAAGAAGACCCACAACATTCTCATCAAATAAAAACCAAACCCACATTACAAACCACAGAGAAATCATAAAGAATGCAGAAAAATCCCAATTTAAAACAATAAAAATAAAGTGAAATCCAAAACAAAAACCCAACCACCATCATAAACACAAACCCAATTACCACAATAAATAAAAAAATCCAACTAGCACTATTCAAAAAAAAAAAAAAAAACTAGCCACCACCACCACTTACACAAAACCAGCCACCACCATAAACAAAAACCCACCACCACCATTAAACAAAAACCACAACCACCACCATAAACAAAAACCTAATGAAATATATACAAGAAGGCAATAAGGCATGTCCAGCTCTACGCAAATCCCAAGCAGTGAGCTCAGTTTCAAAGCCCATTAAATGGGTTGGTTTTAATGGATACCAATCTAAATGGATTTCAAAGTTCCAACCCAAACCAAACTCAAAATAGTCTATTTTTTGGCAACACAGTGAGAACATAGTTCCAGCCAGGAACTAAAGTACGACAAGAATATTTAATGAAGTCTATCAAAGCAATGACAAGCCATGAACAGAAGGGCCAAAAACTAGTACTATCCACTCAATTCAGGTAAACCATAAGAGGAGATACAAAACCAGAACACACATTTAAATCCTCTAGAATTGAAATAAAATGGCCTGTCATCCTCCTTTTTTCTCAAATCTACCTTCAACACCCCTATTTCCACTTTCCTCCGATTTACAAATAAAATTAATAAATTCCCTTTCCACACAAATCATGTGTGCCACTGCTATTTTGTGGTAATCAAATAGGAAGCAAGGTGAAGCAAAACCCACATTAACTTCATAGATTTTATAATGCATCTATTTATGAACTTTTGGATTGGAAGCTGTCTGATAGAGTAAAAATAGCTATTCATAAAAGAAATATATGCTAATATATTATAATATATAACGCAAGGGGTTGAGATGATCAACATACTAGATCCATCTAGGGAAGCAAGCACAATCTCCCCTGGTAGGAGGCCAAAACACTTCTTGCCCACTCTTGAATTTGCCCTTGAGCCTATTAAAAATTCAAAGACTTTGACAACCCCAGAGAGGACCCCCAGTTGCAACTTTCTCTATCATTTTGGTCAGCCTCTTAACCCTACATAAATAATCAAAGCCAAAAAAAAAAAAAAAAATCTTTAAAGATTTAATCAATACTTGGCAACTACACCCAAAAGGAGGAGAGCATCACAATTTTTTTTTTTTAGTTTCTATTCCAAAATCCCAACAGATTGACATCAAACTATATGAAATTTATAACTTCATTTTTTGGCAGTGTGTTTGAAGATAAAGGAACATAGACCCGATTAAAATCTATAACACTTCCAAAATAAATTTTCAACCCTCTATATATATATATATTTCTAGATAAAACACAATTGATCTTCTAAATTTCATAATATGACATCTAAACATGCCCTCAACCAATTAAAAAACACCAAAACAAAATTCTCACTAACCACCATAGACAATTTATTGTTGTTTTGTTCTGTTCTCATTCCCATACCTTATAATCCACTTCAAGGTTAGGGGATTGATCTCAGAATTGGAACCCAAACCCAACCTTTTCTTCATAATCTCATTCCCCACAGCACATAACCATAGCATTCCTATAGATACACCATTAGCCATGTTGGTTTAAAAAAAAAAGGTGTTCTCTCTAAAACACATGGGTTGGATCAACAGATAATATAATAAATAGCATAAATAAACTTCTCTAGTAAGCAAAGAGTAATGGTATATGCACACAAACCTGCAACATTTTAAACACATGCATTCGAATTACTAAAGACCAGTCCTTTCTGACTAGATGGAGTGATGTGCTTGCCGAAACTCGTACATCTCCTGTTTTAATCTACATAAATCGAATAGAATGTATGTATAAAAAAAAATAAGATAAAAATACGAAATTACAGTGCTTATTATACAGAAGTGAAAACATTGCACAAATGTAATGTTACAGGTCTTTGGCTGATTTATAAGGGGTTTTGTTTCACTAAATTAGCTGTAGAGGGTATAAGTAAGAATGCAGTCACAAGCCTTGTCTGATAAAATCCTTATTTTAACATTAAATTTTCAAATTTTAATACCAAGAACACCCATTTTGTTGAAACTTAATCAAATAACTTCATGATTATATATTCAAGTTATTTAAGAGGCTAAACCCTTCAAACAAAAACCACATAAAGCCTTTTGGAAAAAACTGAACCAAATTACTGACCACTTCTAAAATTCTAAGGCCATAGCATGCAATCAAATTTAGCAAACCCAAACCCCATAAAAACATAAGAAGATAACAAATTTTCAGCAATTAAACACAAAACACAAATACCCATATGGTGAAACTCAACCAAAATCAAAACTTCACATTTATTACACCCAAAACTCAACAAAAGAAACAACTTTTTTTCACAATAGGCAATCAAATTTCAACGATTCAAACTCTATAGAGAATTCAAAGTAACCAAATGTCTTGTACAACGATTCAAACTCTTGAGTTATAGTTAATACCACAAGATCCCCTTGATCAATTTTCATGAGAGAGAGAGAGAGAGAGAGAGAGAGAGAGGGAGAGAGCATATCGGTCTTTGTGGGAGGCTGAAAGGAGAGGAGAAAGAGGAAAAGTAATAGGGTTTTGTTTTACACAAATAAAAAATAATGGAAACAAATTTGGGTTCTAAAAAAAATTTAGTACGCGCCAAAAATTTGGCACCGTGCAAAAAGAAATCAAAAAAATTTAGTACCGCACTTTTTTTTTTCTGTCTTTTCAAAAATTTTAGTAGGCACTTCACTGTTTTGCTAGTCTGTAAGTGCAGCAGTGCTACTTGTATACACGAATAGTTAAGGAGAGTCACACCTTTGTTTTTTAGTTTTTAATATAGGATGAATAGGAGCCACACAAGTTTTATATTATTTTAAACCTTTAGTTTTTGTTTTACTTGCAAGTTGCAACACGTTATAAACTTATAATACTTTTTTTTTTTGTTAAGTGTACATTTTACTACGTACAACTTCTCAAAAACATATATATATATATATATATATATATATATATTTATATTTATATAACCATTACTACTTGATAATTATGATTTAGCTTTGATATTCACTGGATTTAGTGTTTTTATTCTTCTTATGATAATTATGATTAGAAAAAAAAATAGTAGTTTTAATTAATTAAGTTAATCAATTTAAACACATCTTTTATGCATTATTGTAAACTACAAAAACTTGAATTTAGACAATTGATTGATGACATGCCCATTAATCTTTGATCACCTTAAAATTTTGTAAGCACGAAAAATATATGAAGATAATGTAGTCTAACAAAAGATTTGTCAAATTCCACATCGAATTAAGAAATATAGGGCTGAGTTCAAATTATATATGATGTAACTTTAAAAAATGTGACACCACCCAATAACTTATTATTGAATTCATATTTTGAAAATTCAACCGTTGGATTACATGTTTTATATGTTTTTAACATGCATGCCAATTTTCAGGCCAATCAAGTGTAATTTAACATTTGATCTTTAAACTCATCTTTTATGCGTTATTTGAAATAACAAAAACTTGAATTTAGACAATTGATTGATGACATGCCTATTAATATTTGATCACCTTTAAATTTTTTAAGTATGAAAAACATACGAAGATAATGTAATCTAACGGTAGATTTGTCAAAATTCACATTGAATTAAGAAATATAGGGCTAGGTTCAAGATACACCTAATGCAATTCTAAAAAATGTTATACCACCCAATAACTTAATATAGAATTCATATTTTAAAAATCCAACCGTTGGATTACATTTTCTATATGTTCTTAACATGCATGCTAATTTTCATACCAATCGGGTGTAATTTGCCATTTGATCTATAAACGCATCTTTTATGCGCTATTTTAAACTACAAAAACTTGAATTTCGACAATTGATTGATAACATGCCTATTAATCTTTGATCACCTTTAAATTTTGTAAGCATGAAAAACATATGAAGATAATGTAATCTAACGGTACATTTGATAAAATTCACATTGAATTAAGAAATATAGGACTAGATTCAAGATACACCTAATGCAATTCTAAAAAATGTTATACCACCCAATAACTTAATATAGACTTCATATTTTAAAAATCCAACCATTGGATTACATGTTCTATATGTTCTTAACATGCATGCTAAGTTTCGTATCAATCGGGTGTAATTTGCCATTTGATCTATAAACTCATCTTTTATGCGTTATTTTAAACTACAAAAACTTGAATTTAGACAATTGATTGATGACATGCCTATTAATCTTTGATCACCTTTAAATTTTGTAAGCATGAAAAACATATGAAGATAATGTAATCTAACGGTACATTTGATAAAATTCACATTGAATTAAGAAATATAGGACTAGGTTCAAGATACACCTAATGCAATTCTAAAAAATGTTATACCACCCAATAACTTAATATAGACTTCATATTTTAAAAATCCAACCGTTGGATTACATGTTCTATATGTTCTTAACATGCATGCTAAGTTTTGTACCAATCGGGTGTAATTTGCCATTTGATCTATAAACTCATCTTTTATACATTATTTTAAACTACAAAAACTTAAATTTAGACATTTGATTGATGACATGCCTATTAATCTTTGATCGCCTTTAAATTTTGTAAGCATGAAAAACATATGAAGATAATGTAATCTAACAATAGACTTGTCAAAATTCACATCGAATTAAGAAATATAGGGCTAGGTTCAAGATACACCTAATGGAACTCTAAAAAATGTAACACCACTCTATAACTTATTATTGAATTCATATTTTGAAAATCCAACCGTTAGATTCCATGTTATATATGTTCTTAACATGTATACCAATTTTCATGCCAATCGGGTGTAATTTGTCATTTGATCTTTAGACTCATCTATTATGCGTTTTTTTAAACTACAAAAACTTAAATTTAGACAATTGATTGATGACATGCGTATTAATATTTGATCACCTTTACATTTTGTAAGCATGAAAAACATATGAAGATAATGTAATCTAACGGTAGATTTGTCAAAATTCACATTGAATTAAGAAATATAGGGCTAGGTTCAAGATACACCTAATGCAATTCTAAAAAATGTTATACCACCCAATAACTTAATATAGAACTCATATTTTAAAAATCCAACCGTTGGATTACATGTTCTATATTTTCTTAACATGCATGCTAATTTTCATACCAATCGGTTGTAATTTGTCATTTGATCTATAAACTCATCTTTTATGCGTTATTTTAAACTACAAAAACTTGAATTTAGACAATTGATCGATGACATGCATATTAATCTTTGATCACTTTTAAATTTTGTAAGAATGAAAAATATATGAAGATAATGTAATCTAACGGTAGATTTGTCAAAATTCACATTAAATTGAGAAATGTAGGTCTAGGTTCAAGATACACCTATTGTAACTCTAAAAAATGTTACACCATCCAATAACATATTATTGAATTCTCATTTTGAGGATCCAACCGTTGGATAACATGTTATATATGTTCTTAACATCCATGCCAATTTTCATGCCAATCGGGTGTAGTTTACGCATTTAGCCATTATTATCCATTTAACTAATTAAATCTAACCCAAACCTAACTCAACCAAATTACTATGGGTAAACCCCAACCCACCCAATTACCCAATAATCAAAATACCAAATTGCCTCTAAAACTTGTAAATAACCAAAGTACTCCTAAAATCCTCTAAAATTGCCGAAATGCACCCTAAACCTAAAAAATGACCGAAATAATGGGTATTTTGGTAATTTTTTAGTCATTATTTAAGTTTTGGAGGGTATTTTGGGAATTGTTTTAGGATTAGGGGTATTTTTGTAATTTTCAAGCCTTAAGGCTATTTCGGTCAGTTTTTAGGTTTCAGAGCTATTTTAGTTATTTTTTTTCCGGTTTAGGGGTTATTTTGGTAATTTTTTGTGTTGGGAGTATTTCGGCCAAATTTTAGGTTTCGGGGGTCATTTTTTAGGCTTTGTGTGTACTTTGGTCATTTTTTAGGATTAGAGGATTTCGGTCATTTATTAGATTTAGGGCATATTTTGGTAATTTTTAGTGATTTTTGAGCAAATTTGGTGATTTTGGGGATATTTTGGTAATTTTTGAGGTTATTTTGTGGGTATTTTGTTCATTTTGAGATATTTTGGTCATTTTAGTGGGTTTTTAGCATAATTGGTGATTTTAGAGATTGTAGAAATATTTTGGTCATTTTAAAGGTTTCATGAGTATTTTGCTTATTTTAGAGATTTTGAGAATATATTGGTCATTTTAGTGGTTTTTGAGCATATTTGCTAATTTTATAAAAATTGGCTTTGGGTAAGGTATGCATATCTATTGACAAACAGACCGGGTATATATTGGTATACCCTGCTCATGGTCATCCTTAATTATTTGTAAACAATAGGGACGAACACTTATTTCGTCACCAAAAACACCTTCATCTTAATATTTGATGATGAATTTGAAATTTCATCACCTTTGGTTAGTCTTTGGTTAAACAATAGGTGACAAAAATTTATTTCGTCACCAAAAACACCTACATCCTAATATTGGGTGACGAATTTAAAATTTCGTCACCTCCGATAGGTTTTTGGTGACGCGAATATTTCGTCACCCTAGGTTTGACTTTTTTTCATGACTTATAGTGACAAGATAAATATTTCGTCACCAATTGGTACATCTTTGGTGACGAAATATAGATTTGGTCACCAATTTTAAAATTTTATAATATTTGGTGACGAATTCTTCTTTTCCTCACTAAATTTTATCATTTGGTGACGAAATTGTTTATCCTCGCTAGATTTTGTCACCATAGCCCACTTTTGTTGTAGTGAAGGAAAAGTCAAAACTAGGCAAGAGAGAGAGGGTAAAGAAAAGACAAATGAGTAAGAATCAAACAAATGACAAACAAGAGAGAGAGAGAGGAAGAAGAGTAAAAAGTAACGAATGGTACCTGACATGGGCAGGAGAAACCAGAAGAAAAGAAAACAAAATTTAAAATGCAGTCACTTAAGGTTGTTTGTAACATCTATTTAAACAATAATTTTTAATTTTTTTAAAAGTATGTGTGAGTGAAAAAGTGTGTTAAAATATGTATAATATTGTTTAAAAATTAAAAATATATGTTTAAATATATATACCAAACATGCTCTCATATTCCAAGTTCAACCGGTTTTATGACTTGAATTAATATTCCACCGGTTTTGACCTGAACAAAATGAAATTCACAACTATATATGCATTGGATTAGGTTGATAAACGGTGATCAATTGTATGACATTGAATTACTTAAGCAATGTGCAAGTAAAAAAAAAAGCTCCAGAAATGATTTAATTTTAGAACATTGTTCCATTGGCTGTATAGAGGGATAATATTGAATGATTTCTTTTTGTTATTAATAGAGCTCGTTCAAGGTATCAAGTTCAAGTCTATTATATAGATATAGTCCACGTTCATTTTATCTGGAGAGCAAGTAAAATAATTATAATCTTGCTTGTAGTCTAAAATCTAAATATTGTGTTAGGGAATTTAAGTTTTTTTTTTTTTTTTTTTGTAACTTTTAGAAGAAGGGAATTTAGGTCTTTTTTTTTTTAGAAACAAACACACACACATAAAATCATTTAGCTTTATGTCATTATTATATTTTTCTTATATTACATTAAATATATTAGGGCATTTAAGTTTCTCAACAACAAAAAAAAAAAGATTAAGGCATTTAAAAGTGAAATTTTTATTAATCTAGTTTAAATTCATTAATTTTTGTATAAATTTTTATTTTTTTTAAAACTATTGTTATACTCTATTGTGTAATCTTTAGTTTGGCGAAAGGTAAACCGGTGAAGACCTGCTGATTGATCAGATTGAAGATCAAGAAATGGGAATGGGGCAGCCTATTTTTGATAACTACGTTGAAGAACAAATTGGTGAGTGAGAACAAGAACTGAGTGATTGCATGTATAACATGTGTGGTTGAACATGTGTATGATCAGTGTATAGAAGAAAGACCAGATGCTATTGTTGAGGAAGAAAATGACTTTTCATTAGCAACAAGGAAGGGCCTGGGAACATAAAAGTTAGGCTCTTTTCTACTAAATTTAGCATTGGAGGAAGACTTTGTGACTTGTTGACTGCGAAATGTAATTAATTATGAGAGTATGGACTGGGGAGATCTCAAGAGATTTTTCAACAACCAATATTTGAAGAGTCAACAAAAGCTGTATTGTTTCAATAAAGGAGACGTAGTTGCTCATGTGTGTCATTTTGTAGATTCAAAAGATGAACTGCCTTTAGTTTAAAAATCTGCCTTACCATTTTTCTTGTTTTTTTTTTCCCATTATTTTCAAAGAAAGATGGCGGTCCAGATGGTAGCTCTATAAGGTAAAATTCCTCTTCCTTGAAGAGTGAGTCTGTAGTTTTGTCTCCCATAATTTTCAAAGAAAGAAAGATTGCGGTCCACTTGATTCTCCAAACAAAACAAAATAGCGGCTTGCCCACTTTAGGTTTAAATGGTAGCGCCCCCACCCCCCTCCCCCCCCCCCACCCACACACACACGCACACGCACACGCACACACATGTGTGTATAAATTGATCAGATGATAGCTCTCTCTCTCTATAAAGTCATACTTTTATACATATTTAACTTTTAAGAGAAAAAAATGATTTAATAATATTGCTATTCCTTAATAGCAAATTCACTAGTCGATATCCCCACACACACACACACACACACACACACACACACACACACACACACACACACATGTGTGTGTGTATATATAAATCGATCAGATGATGCTCTCTCTCTATAAAGTCATACTTTTATACATATTTAATTTTTAAGAGAAAAAATGATTTAATAATATTGCTATTCCTTAATAGCAAATTCACTAGTCGATATCTTCTATTTAAAAAAAGAAGTAATGCTAGGAAGCATAATTACAACTTGTCACATGAGGAGTTGTGGCACAAAGTTATGTTAACTTATGTATCCCTAGCATTATTCTAAAAAAAATTCACTAATTGAGATAATTTTGAATTCTACTCTAAAATAATCTATGTATATGTATATGAAACTCTCTCATGGAAACTTGAACCTTAGTCTTTACCTCCCGCATTCCACAAACACTTATACTTATAGAGTAACTATAATACCAAAGGTGCACGGTGGTGAAATTATTATATAGTACTTAATTAAGAAACAATGAGAAATGAGCATTTATCCGAGTTTATGACATTGAAGCTAGATAGAAGTAAAGCCTACGACAAGATGAAGTAGTGTTTTCTTCTTCAACTGATGGAGGAAATGGGATTCGATAGCCGATGGATTGGTCTTATTTTGGCGTGCATTAGTTCAATAACCTACTCTATTTTAGTCAATGGAGAACCAAGAGGCAATATAATTCCAACCAGAGGTTTCAGACAAAGTAACCCTTTTCACCTTATCTCTTTCTTTTATGCTCTAAAGGATTGTCAGGTCTCATAAAAAAAGTTGTCCATGAAAATAAGATTCGAGGGTTTTCTCTTTGAAAGAATGGTCCAAAGATCTCTTAATTGTTCTTTGCTAATGACAGTCTAGCCCGCACGCTCTATGCTTTTCCCTAGCTTTCCCTGCAATGAAAGATTAGCTAGTACCCCCTGTGCCTAGGGATTCCTAGGGCATGAGTTAAGCATATAGTTGATTTTTCTTTCTTTCAATTGAGCGTCGGTACATTTAGAGTCTCTCTTCGTAGGCGTGCAAAACTACAAAGCCATTGTTCTTCAACGCGGTGAGGTGGACAATCCCTTACTCATGCTTTAGAGGAGCATCTTTCCATGAATCAATACTAACTCCTCAATCAACTTGTCATGCACAATTAGGAGATATACAATGCATCCATAATATTTTTAAGCTGTATGAGAAAGCTTCGAGGCAACAAATAAATAAACATAGGACTACACTTTTCTTTAGCAGATCTGTTTCTTCAACCACTAAGGAGACCATCAAGGTTTTATTGGGTGTTCTAGAAATAAAAGAATTTGAAAGGTATCTCGGCTTGCCAGTTGTGGTGGGGAGAAACAAAAAAGCTAGCCTAAATTTCATAAAATAACAGGTTTGAGGAAAGATTCAAGGTTGAAAAGAAAAGCTATTGTCGCAAGCAGGTAAGGAAATTATTCTCAAAGCAGTGGTGTAAGCTATTCCCACTTTTGCTATAAGTTGTTTTATTTTACTAGTTGGTCTTTGCCAGGATATTGAGATGATGATCAGGAAATTTTGGTGGGGTCAAAGCAAGGATTGAATAAAAATTCATTAGAAGAAGTGGGAGTCCTTATGCCAACCAAAAGATGAAGGAGGCTTGGGATTTAAAGAAATTTGTAAATTCAATGAGGAAACGTTAGCAAAGTAGGTGTGAAGGCTAATTCATGATACTGACTCTCTATTTTACAAGGTTTTTAAGGCAAAATATTTTCCAAATTGATCTATTTTTGAAGCAAAAGCGAAGTCGGGTCATTTGCTTGGAAAAGTATTTTGAAAGCTCAGAAAGTAATTATTCAAGGTGCAAAATAGCGTGCAGGTGATGGGTGTGATGCAAAAATATTCAAAGATAGTTGGTTGCCTAGAACCAGTGTAGGTAGTGTGATTTCACAAAACTTTTCCCTACCTACCTCTACAACTGTATCTTATATTATTGATCTGATCACAAAAGATTGGGATTTCAGCTTAATTGATTCCCTTTTTCTCCCACTTCAAGCTTAGATCATCAAAGCTATTTCTCTTTGCTCTCTACCTCAAAAAATCATCTTTATTGGCTGCTGGAAAATCATGGTTGCTATTCCGTTAAGTTAGGGTACCATGCTTTATAAGGGTGATGAAGCCTCAACCTCAATTTTTGATGTAGCAAAGCAGTTTTGGAAGGGGATTTGGAGATTGAAAGTCTTAGGGAAGATCAAACATATTATGTGGAAAGTGTGCTGCATTGCTCTTCCTACAAAAATGAATTTGGTGAGACAAGTGAAAGCTCAAATTAGTGTAAAACACTAATGCTCATTTAGACCCCTAATTTTAAGTTACGGCTTAATTGCTTTTACACTAACTCATTTTAGTGCTATACAAGAGTAAATGAAGCATAATAAACTGGAATTACTCTAGTGCATAAACTTGAACGATAAACAATAAATGTAAAGTACAATGATTAAGGGAAGAGAAATGCAAATACAAGATAACACCAAGACGTGTTATCGAAGAGAAAACTGAAAAACTCTACGAAAAATCTCTCCGCAACCCTCCAAGTCGAAATCGATTCACTAGTGAATAAGTTGGAGTACACGAATAGCAAAAAACCATCCAAGCCTAGTTTACCCAATGTACTTGAGCCCTCCAAGCTCCTGCTACCAACGGACTTCTTGGAATCTTGTCTTCACTAGCTTTCCGGATCCCGCAATACCGTCTGATTGCATCTGTCAAGCCTCACCGGCTTCTTTTGGCAAATCTCCAAAGCTTTCCAAGCTCCAAAACACTTTCTACACTCTGAAAATGTGTGAGTTGTGTTTAAGTATAAATCTCATCTTAAGATATAACAATGGAAAAGGGAATGAGAAGAGACTATAAGGATTTCTCATTAAAAGATGAGTAGCTTCCTCTCTCTCAAAGGCAAGTGTGTTGTGTTGTAGAAACTTATCTAGGGTTTTCTCTTTGAATAGCCTCATTTTTTGTGGGTAATGAGAGTATATATAGTATGGGTGAAGGGTAAGAAAGTCGCACTTAAAATTCTCAAAGCAGAGAGTTTTGTGGATATCTCACGAGATGATCTTTCTTACAAAGTACTCGCGAAATATAGCCTACCACTTTACTTTTCAGCTTCCAGCATGTGCTTCTTCTGTGGCCTTTTTGCTGGAACTTTTGCTTGCGAGCTTCTTGCCAGCTAGTTGCGAAATTGCACTAATCTTCATTGCATGCTTAATTCTTTACTAACTTAATACTAAACCTAATACAATAAAATCCCACAAAATATAAGGAACAAAAATAATGCAATTACAATATTTTTTGTCATTGAATAATACCAATATAAAACATAGTTGTAAATCACAACTTTACAACAAAAAATACTGAAAATTGATAGATGTCAACTCTGCGATGTGCTTCCTTAATCAACCATTCATGCTCTGTGGGAGTGTGAAACTATTCAAGCAGTGTATAACTTGCATTTCGAGTGGGTGGACAGAGCTCAAACTGGTAGATTTTCATTTGACAAATTAATTAATTTTATTCGTGACAAGCCTCACTCCATGGAATTATTTGCTACTACCGCTTGGTACATTTGGTGCCGAAGAAATAAGGTGAGGTGAGAGAACCAATGTTGCCACTGAGCAATGTTGAAGGGGAAGGCTATCAATACCTGGCTACGTATAAAAATGGAAAATCAAGACCAATCAGACTTGCTAAGCGTAAAAACATCAAATGGAAACCACCTTCGCTAGGAATGTACAAGAAAAACTATGACGGTGCGGTGTTTGTAGATTCGGGAGAAGTAGGAATTGGAGTTATTATTCGAAATTCTAGAGGTGAGGTTATGGCATCTCTAGCAGAAATTTTTTTGAATCCTTCTTCAGTTGAGACTGTGGAACTTCTTGCAACTGGGCGAGCTGTATACTAGTACAGGAGCTCGGCTTTGAAAACTCCATCTTTGAAGGTGATTCTGAAATAGTCATAAACTCCCTCCGAAACGGTGATTGGCTAAAGTCATCTATAGGTCATTTAGCACAAGACATTTTGTCCTTTGTAAACTCCCTTGGGAGTTGGTCATTGTCTCACATTGGTAGGTAAGGTAATTTTATTACACGTCTTAGCTATGAAAGCTGAACTTTCTTTTTCCCTGGATGTTTGGATGGAATTTTTTCCTCCAGATATATTTAATGTTACAAGTGTTGTTTTACCATATCCTTGATAAGTTACTTTGAAGGTTTTCTCAAAAAAGACAAAATGTTTGCTTCTCCTTATTTTTCCAACTCAAAAGTCACGGACCTTGCCTTCTACCAGTCAAGTGGTTGTTCAATAGACAACTAATGTAACACATACGAAAATCTACGTAATCATCTAGCTAGTATTTATATATATATTATCACCCATGGCATTGTACTTGAATTCATCACACACAAGTTCCTCCTCTTATAATATTCAACACTCATAGACAAACCTTGAACCCTTAGATCCACACCTAAAAAAATGGCTCCAAGCTTCGAAGATGGAAACTCACTATTTCACTTTGTTGTTAGAGATGGCAATGGTGTTAAAGGCCTAGTGGACTCAGGCATATCTAAGGTTCCTGACCAATACATCCAACCACAACAAGAGAGAATAGACAATCAAAATGGCATCTCACATAAACTTCCACCAATTGATTTATCAAAGCTTGATGGTCCTAACCATGACCAGGTGGTGGAAGAGATTGCTAGTGCTGCTGAGAAACTTGGGTTCTTCCAAGTTGTGAACCATGGCGTGCCTGTAGAATTGCTTGAGTCTCTTAAAGATGTGGCACACAAATTCTTTGCCCAACCACCTGAGAAGAAGGCTATTTACTGCCAAGGTGTGAGCCCCAGCCCATACGTGAAGTATGGAACAAGCTTTGTGCCAGAGAAAGAGAGAGCATTGGAATGGAAAGACTATATTAATATGGTGTATACCAGTGATGCTGATGCTCTTAATCATTGGCCAAACGAGTGCAAGTAAGATTTTCCATATTTACTCTTACCCTTATTAGTACTATGAATTTTATACCTCCCCCAAACCAGAAGTTTCCTTTTTTGATATAATCAATTATACATATTTTATTGCAACTGCTTTGATGTTATTGATATAATTTTTTTCCTTGAAGTTGTTTAGACTTTTTTATGGTACCACTTTGATGTTATTGCTTTTTTAGTTGAAGTTAGACTTTTTTATGGTATTCATGAACGAGATAGGAGACTGACACAAGTGCACTAGATACGAGATTGTCGACTTTACATTACATATCATCTCTAAAGTTTTCTTATTTCCTCCTTTTAGGGAAGTGGCACTTGAGTTCTTGAACACATCAATCAAGATGGTGAGAAAATTAGTGGAGATTTTGATTGGGAAGCTTGGAGTGACAGTAGAAGATTCAAGAATTGATGCCTTAACTGGTTTTAAAATGGTTAACATGAACTACTATCCGGCATGCCCCAACCCAGATCTTACAGTTGGTGTAGGAAGACACTCAGATATGGGCACACTTACTGTGTTACTACAAGATGGGATTGGTGGTTTATATGTGAAAGTTGAAGAAGACATAGATGCAGGAAAAAAGGGAGACTGGATAGAGATCCAACCTATCCCCGGTGCACTGGTCATCAACGTTGGAGATACGTTACAGGTTCATTTTCCAAAACTCACACTTCTTACCAAGTCTCCATTTTTATTATACTAAAATAATTATTACCAAAGAGACATATTTTCTTTAGCACTGATTTGTTTAATGCAATTCGGTGCTAGTGGAGCAGCCGACTCTAGGCGGGTAAGTTGACATTATTTCATGTCTCCATTACAAAAATATCCTAAAAATTAGGAATTGTGTTAGTAACACAACAAATTGTTATAAGGTGTTAGTGTTTTATAGGTCAAAATAAAATAATAAAATATTAAACTATTCAGACCTATCACAATTAAAAACAGGTGTTTTGTAAAAATGTTATGAGATTTTAAAGTATCGATAGAATTTCTCAAAAATTATAGGTCAATAACTAGTTTTATAATTTTATTATGAAAAATAATTATGGCAAAAATGCTTTTTTTCTCTATATTTTGGTCATATTTTCAATTTGGTCCTCAAGTTTCCATAACTTTCGTTTTGGCCCTTATAATTTTAAACTTATGTCATTTTGGTCCATGCCGTTGTCTTACTTAAATAAAACACCTAATACTACAATTGTAACTATTGTCAACCATGTAAGCGTTTTTTTGTAAGTGAGATTACGGTAAAGAGTAAAACCAACATAATAGCAAGTTTAAAAATATAAGGAACGAAATGAAAATTATAAAAATCTGAGGATCAAATTAAAAATATGGCCAAAATTTATGAACCAAAAATGTTTTTTTGCCAAGATTTTTTATTTATTTATATAATTTTTGTATCTTTAGAGTTTAGACTTATTTTTTCTTTAGATACTTTATTTTTAAATGCCAAGCTAACTCCTAATTAACAATTTCTCTACATGTTCCTTGTTAGGTAGTAAGCAATGGACGGTATAAAAGTGCTGAACATAGAGTTCGTACCACAAGCACTCAATCAAGAGTTTCAATCCCAATATTTACTACCCCTAAACCGACTGAGAAGATAGGGCCTCTGCCTCAAGTTGTGGAAATAGATGGGGTGGCTCGCTATCGGGAGTTTGCGTTTCAGGAATACATGAACAACTTTTTTGGGAATGCTCATGATGGAAAGAAGTCTCTTGATTTCGCTAAGCATGATTCTGCTTGATTAATCCTTGATGCACAAATTCTCATTTACTTCCATGTGACTTTACTAATCCACATATATTGTGGTTTACATCTACTCTTCTTTCTGTTCTTTTCTTTCTTTTTTCTTTTTTTCTTTTTTAACTTCTTTGTTGCAATAAGTGGGAGGATGATTTGAATCTTGATTCTACTTATAAAAGAATCAAGTAATAACATTAGAAGTGTAAGGATCTTGGGGGTGGTTCACTACTCTTTTTATTATGCCATGCTCCAAAGAAAAAAAACTCCTTTCATGTAATAATGAAATAAGAATAGTGTGTCAAGTTGAAGTTAAAATAAGGATCTTGGAGTGGTTCACTACTCTTTTTATTATGTCATGCTCCCAAAAAAAAAAAAAACTCCTTTCATGTAATAATGAAATAGGAATAGTGTGTCAAGTTGAAGTAAATATAATAGTCATCAAAGTGTTGTGGTTTTGAACTTTTGAGAAAGTTACATATATAAATGGGATTAAGTTAAGCATAGTTGTTTAAAAGTAGTACATTACAATGATTACATTTCTCAATTAAACTAAAATACACACTGACATTAAATTTAATTGTCCTTAAAAAGTATAATACTATTTGTGTTTTGTTAGACAACACAACTGTGTTTAAATTTAATTGTAGAACTTTTTTATATACAAGATAAAAATTCTACTATGTGGAGCTCCCTTTTGGAGATTTGAATCCTGACTCTTTCTTCCTTCTACCCCTCACCCCTCCAAGAACTTGTACTTATGGAATGAGCATCACACTAAAACTTAAGAGTGCATGGTGGTACTATATACAACACTTAGGGTCCGTTTGGTTAGAAGGGTGACAAATTTCTTCATATACCCTTTTAAAAAATTATGCCCAATTAAAACAGAAAAATGACAAAAAACCAAAAAATAAAATTACCTAATTATATTAAAAAATAAAATTCTTGTCCAAGAAAAAAAAAATAAAGCACCCATGGCCCAAAAATCAAAAGAAAAAAAGAAGAAGAAAAATAGAACAGAGCACCCATAGCCCCAGAAAATCAAGAGGAAAAAAAAAAAAAAAAGGGGAAGGAGGCAACTTTAAAACTGGAACTAGGGAAAAAAAACAAAAACAAAAACAACCAAGCAATAGAACAAAAGAGCAAAGTACTGGACGAAGCCCATGTGTAAGTGCACATGGGCACATGGGCATTTTTGTCATTTAGTAATCAAACTTCTCTTACCAATTTTCTTTTCATTTTGAAGACAAAACTTTTTAGTAGTTATGGGGTGAGAAAACCTAGGCTCCATCATCATTTTTCCCTCTCCCCCTCCCAACCAAACACCTTTCAATAAGTTTTTCATTTTCATTTTCTCTCCTTTTTGGTTCATCCTCTCTAAAATCCACTCTACCAATATGAAATTAAGGAACTATACATAAATTTTGCCCAGAATGTACTTGAACGGTGAAGTTAAGACTTAAGATTGAGATTAACTCAGTGAAGGCTGCGGTGAAAAAAAATGAATTGAGTCATTAACCTTATCGGTCTAACTCCACTACCCTACTCGAGTCAACAACACGAGCACAGAATAGACCATAATAGTTACCCTACTCCAGTCAACAATATGACATGAGCATAGAACCCACCATAATAATAGTATAATAATACCAACAAACACCACTCATCTATCATTCACCAAACTTTTGGCTTTAGCACTTGACAGCGGCGGCTCAAAATTTTTTTCTACGAGGTCAGCATTAGCAGAGTTAGAAATTTATAGGCAAGTAAAAAATAAAATGACTAGATTTTTTTTTCTTTACACGCCATTTTCATACAATTTAGTATACAATACAACTATATTTTACAAGTCTGAAAAAATTATTAGTAGTTTAAAGATTGGTAAAATAGCAACTATTGAATACATAAACAAATAGAATTAAATAATTAACTATACATTCTTGTCAAGTAACTAATCGTATATTTAATAAACCACAAATGTAGAAGAAAAGTGCAAGGGAAAAAAACTGTACTATGTTGTCAGTGCAAAGTAAGCCAACGTCTGTGAGAGAGGGCTTTTTAAAAAAAATAAAATAAAAATTTAACGAATGAGAAAAAATTTGAACTTTTTTATTTTTTATAAAATTAAATATTTTAAGTGTAATGCTATTAACAATTTGACACAACACTTTCAGAAAAATATCGCAACAAAATCTAGATGATAGGTAAAAAAAAGTTTTGTTAGTTATAAGTCCATATAAAAGCTAATTACAACTTACTACTTAATTTTTATTGTGAAACTATTGTGAAAAACAGCAGTAAAATGATCATTTTTAAGTTGATTTCAGTTGGATTTTTTCTTTAATTAGGATCATGGTGTTCAAATTTTTAGTTTAAAGGGGTAAAAAAAAAATTTAAGTTTATGTATAATTTTGTTTTGGGGCATTCAGGGGGTTCAAATGAACCCCTGGGTTGTGTGTAACACCGCCCCTGGCACCTAAGATCTATGTCGGTAAATATAATATCTAATTTAGTATAGAAGTATATATATATGTCGGTAAATATAATATCTAATTTAGTATAGAAGTATATAAATGTAAAAGTTGAGGGAATTTTAATCCTAAAAAGTAAAAAAAATAAAGATAAGGTTGAAAGTTTTGAAAATTCATCATTTTAGTCAAAATTTTCCATTAAAAAAAAATAGTAGTCATACAATGTGGGACATTATAGTCTATGACATGTGATTAATTATCTTTTCCAAATTCAATGAAAATATTTCATTCAGTTGACAATAAAGATAAGGCTGAAAGTTTTGAAAGTTCATCATTTTAGTCAAAATTTTCCATTAAAAAAAATAGTAGTCATACAATGTGGGACATTATAGTCTATGACATGTGATTAATTATCTTTTCCAAATTCAATGAAAATATTTCATTCAGTTGTTAAAAATGACACTCCTTATATATGTTTGACTTCAAATCAATGTTATTATTTTAGTGCAAGTGATCTCCCAGATTGTGATTTTAAATTACAATTTTGCGACAAACACAAAAAATTTCACAAATTTGTTAAAATAGCAGATTATGAATAGTGAACAAATATATCATTTATTGAGAGAGAGAGAGAGGGAGAGACGTTATAAATATTTTAAAACTATTTGTAGTGTAATGTCTGGGAACGTGATGAAAATGTTTAGATTATTACTGCTGAGCATCCCTTCCCAATTTGGGCTAGCTTGTTGGGCTTTAAGAGTCTGTTTTAACTTACTTCAACCCATTTATAACTACTCCCAACCCATTTGAAATTAATCATAATTTCTTACCAAAACTGATTACTAATTCAATTATAAAGTTCAATAATAATAAAAAATTACAAAAAAATGGTTGTTCCTATTAAAAAAAAATCATAACTTATTTGAAAAAAAAGGGAAACACTAAACAGATCCGTTGCATCAAATTATGTTAAGGAAAAAAAAATACTAAGTTACGCCACTGTCTGTTCTGTTTTTCATTAATTTTATAAATTTAATTATTTAAATCATAAAAAGGAAAACAACAACTAATAACAGACTACAAGCCTTCAACAATTAAAACCTCTAAGATAAGCCTTGTAGCGTTGTCAACTGCCATATTGTATCAGAAAGAGTACTTTGGTACTGAGAGGAGAAATTTAGGGTGCGTTTGTTTCAACAGTAAAGTAATTCCAGGAAATGTTTTCAGGAAAGGAAAATATTTTTAGATGTTTGGTGGCATTTTAAAAAATACTTTGGAAAATATTTTCAAGTGTTTGGTTGTCATCTTGAAAATATTATAGAAAATGCATTTTGTATTTGTTGCTCACATTTTCTCACATTTTCTCAGCTTCCAAACAAATATTATTTCGTGATATAGAACAACAAAACCCAAAAAAAAAAAAAAAAAACTCATAAAATTTTCTCCATTCAAATCAACAAAAGCCAAATCGGTCAGAGAAGAACGAAGACAGAGAGAGAGAGAGAGAGGCGACTGGCGATGGTGAAGGGGAGATCGCGCCGGCGCGGCGCGGCGAAGGCGAAGGCGCGATCGGCGAAGGCGCGATCGGCGAAGGCAAAGGCGCGAATTAGATCGGCGATGGCGAAGGCGTGATCTTGCCGGTGCTGGGGTGTGACGAGACCGGTGCGATCTGGGGTTAGAGCCAGTGGTGGGGTGCGACTCGCCGGTGCTTGGCGCGATCTCTCTCTCTCTCTCTCTTTGCAAGTCTGTGAGCCCGGAAATCATTTGAAGTGAAAATAAGAACGGAAATGGTTTTACAGGGTTTTGGGGCATGATTTACAGTCAACGGAAATCATTTTCCGTTTGACTGAATTTTCCAAGACAACCAAACACGCCCAGTGGTGTAAAATTTTTTCCGGAAACTATTTACTGCCGAAACAAACGCAGCCTTAATGAAATTTAGAGAAACCTCGCCTCACTAGTCACTACCTTCAACAATCCAACACCTTTCACATGAAATTAACGACAAAACTTAACCAGCTGGATAGCTGTAATCTGAAATTTTAAGTGTGTAAAGTAGCACTTTTAGCAAGAAAATTTTGAAAAATAATTTAAAAAGAAAAGAAGAAAAAATGAACTATATATATCATGCCCTTGAATATATAAGGAAGTTATAAATTTCTGGCACTTGAAAGCAACTTCACATCTTATTCAACATTTGTAAGATGATCTTAGTATCATACATTATAAATGGACAAACCTTTTTAACCATCATCATATAATATTTTCAAAAAATCATCTATCTTTCCGCATCAAATGCTTACTATTTCAGGTAATGAGAGCACCAAGTCCAGTTGGATAGTCAAATGTGTTAAAGACATATTTTATGTAGTTGGCTAATCCTTTGAAAAAATGCAATTTACTTGTAATTTGGTAGATCTAGGATGTGTTTTATACTTCAAAGAACATGTTGTTCAAGTCTAGTATTAAAGCCATGAATATTGGACCAAGAAACAAGTGAAGAAAATGTGTTCACTAAAGCTGGACAGATAGCTGGACACCTGTGGATAGCTAGCTCGACAACTGCTCGACAGATAGCTAACTATCAAGGTTTAATGATGCTTAACAGATACTATCTATCGAGGTATCTATCGATATTACGCAAATCATAATTTTCAGATCTGATTTTCGGCCCATGCTTTTTTATTTGTGTAGGGTTTCTTTTCTCACAACCCTAGACATATATAAGGCTTATTTTAGAAACCGTCACATAGGAGAATACAAAGAGAACATATGCAAAAGGTAACCAAAGCCTTATTCTCTCTAAAAGAAGCTACTACGTCTTTGCGCCTTAGGGTTTTGTAACCAAGTGCTTCTTGATTTTCATTGTTGATGAAGTGAAGAACTTTGCAGCCAACATTCTTTTTTCTTAAGTTGGTGAGTGAGTCACGTACTGAGATTCGTACAAAGGAGTTAGTCACGTACTGGGATTCGTCCATCAAATGGTGGCGTTCATATATTGAAGAGTTCAGAGGTTCTGAAGCGGTAGAAGGTTTCTGCTGTTAGTTCATTTATGGGGATTGTAGAGTCTAAGGATAAAGGTTTTGTACTAGATCTGAAACTTCTCTTTACTATAGTGGTTTGCTTTTCGGGAAGGTTCCCCCCCAAATTTTTTACTGTGAAACTGGTTGGTTTCATTGGTTTTCTTGGGTCGTCATATCTTGTCTTTTTTTTTTTGCTGCATTATTTGTGACATGATATTGATGTTTGTTTGAATTAACAAGTTTTATGCATAATAAATTTAATTAATAACTTGGATTTAAAATTTGTTAAATTGTATCAACGGGGTCTAAAATTTTCAACAAGTGGTATCAAAGCGAGTACACTCTGATTAGATTAATTTCTTGAGTATGATTCTTAACCCCCTGTTGTCATGGATCGTGGACAATCTCTTTTGATTCCTCATTTATTTGATAGCACTAATTATGCATACTGAAAAGTTCAAATGAAAGTTTTCTTGCAGGCTCTAGGTAAACAGATATGGCAAGCTGTTGAAGTTGACTGGATTAAGCTAAAGAAATCACCGGTGGATTGGGATGATGCAGCAATCAAAGCGGCAAATTTCAACAGTAGGGCCTTGAATGCTTTGTTTTATGGGGTGACCAATGAGGAATTCAAGAAAATATCATCCACAGAAGTTGCCAAGGAAGCATGGACCATTCTTGAGACCACTTATGGAAGTACCGAGGCAGTGAAGACCGTGAAGCTTCAAAGACTCACTAGTAGTTTTGAAGAAATAAAGATGGAAGAGGATGAGACTTTTGATGAGTTCTATGCTAAACTCAAGGATATTGTGAATTCTGCCTTCAACCTTGGAGAGTTTATAGCAGAATCCAAACTTGTCAAGAAAATCCTTAGGTGCTTACCTGAAAGATTCGATGCCAAAATCATTGTCATTGAAACAAAGGACATTAATCAAATTCCTTTGACTAAGCTTGTAGGGAACCTTAAAACCTATGAGATGGGATTAGGCTCAATGGGAAAATGTGGAAAAAGTAAAAACTTGGCTCTTAAGGGTATAGAGGAAGAAATTGAGGACTCTGAAAATGAAGATGAAGATGATGGTGAGGGTGAGGATGAGGATGAGGATCTAACCTTCATAACTGATGAAATTATCAAGCTTCTTCAATTTAGGAAAAATGATAAGGGAAAACCTCATAGGAAATATAAATCCTCTAAGAAGGGTAAGAATGAGAAACCCCTCATCTAATGCCATGAGTGCAAGGGTTTTGGTCATATGAGGATAGAGTGCCCAAACTACTTTATGAAAGAAAATGCCAAGGAGTCAAAAGATAAAGGGTTGGTTACTATTTGGAGTGACACTGAGAATGACTCTTCTAATGAGTATGTGGATGAATGTAGTCACGTTATGGCCTTTGCTGCCTCAACCGATAGGGTGATTATGGAGAGTGCTAGTGACAGTGAGGATTCTTCCGATGAAGAAGTACCTAAGAAGTTGGCCTTTCAGGAAGCCTATGATAAGCTATGCACTGAATTCATAAAATCTGAAAAGACTTCTCATCTTTGTAGAAAAGAGCTTAATGAGGTAAAAACTAAAAAGCTAATCTATTAGTCAAACTAGATAAGACTACAAGGTTAGTTGAGACTCTTGTTGTGGAAAACACCTCATTAGAAGAGAAGGTCAAGAATCTCGAGGTTGAGCTTAGTCAAGATAGAACTCAAATAGAGAGGATGTCTAGTGCAAAGCTTGAAGAAGTCTTGATTGCTCAAAAGCCTAGTTCTGATAAGACTAGCTTAGGATATGCTATTTCCTCCGGCCTCTCTTCTTCCACGGCTTCTAGATCAAGGACTATCATTGTGCCTCAATCTGAAAAAGGTGATAAAGATATAAAATCCAAATTTTTTTTGGCTAATTCTAAATCCTTTGTTAGACCTCATGTTTGTCACCATTGTGGTGTTTCTAGACACATTCGTCCTAATTGCTTTAAGTTGTATCCTCAAAAGCAAATGTTCAAACGGTCACAGGTTTCCTCTCAAGGACTTATACCTTTGTTTGGAGAGTTATTAAAAATCTTGAGCTTTTTAACTCAATTTCAGGAGAATCTTAATTCTTCTATGTCTTTTAGTAGTCATACTAAGATATGTGTCTTTTCATCTTCACGGCCAAAGACTCGTGCTGTGTGGGTGAGAAAAGAGCCTAAGACTTAATTGCTTTTTCTGTTTATCTTCTGCTTTAATTCTTTCTATCTAAAGTAGAACTCTCTTTGCTTGATTTCTTATCTACTTTTGGATTCATGCTTTCATACATATGCACATTTCTATCACGCCTTCATGCATTTGCATCTTTCTTTCATGCATTCATGTTATTTGTCTGTTTTTGTTTGGTTGTTTAGTTTTTATTTTGTTTTGTTTTTAAAATAAAAAATTTGAAAAATCATAAAAATACAAAAACAGTGTGTGTTTGTGTACATTGGTTCTTGTGAACCTTAAAATGGCCATTGAAACAAAGTTCTCTAAACTTTGTATCATTTGTAGCTTAGATGAGCATCTCTATGCACAACTAAGTAAGTGGGCTTTGTGGCTCTTTGTTTGTGATGAGTAAAGTTAAGTGATCTCTTGTACTTAACACTCGCATCACTCTTTTTTATAGGAAGGACTAGAAAATCCTTAGAGAAATGCATAAATAACTATCTCACCACTGTTATCCGCCAATCATGATATGACATTTGTATGCTTCGGCATAGCAAAAGTGCAATGTCAAAAATTTTAACATAAATGGGTATTTCTTTTCTCTCTCTTGTATACCCATGCATGATTTGCTTGATAAAATAAAATATGCAAAGAAAATAAAAGCAAAAAGAACAAAATACTTTAAAACATGATTGCAAGCATGTTTTCTAGGAGATGTGGGAGTTATAAGATGTACCTCGAATGTGATAGTCTCCATCAAACAGTTATGATTATGTGTTAGTTAAAGTGATTTCCTCATATTTCATATCTCAAATCGTCATAACATAGAGAAACTTATGCAATCTTACAATATTTTTCACACACAACACACAATATTCTTTGCTATTCTTGATACATGTGCGGTACAAAGTGATTTGGCCATCACAAGGTTTACATGTGTTGATGCATCCTCACTAAATTGCCTTAACTTATTTTTGAAATATAAAATTGGTTAGACTTGTTTAGTGTGTGTGTGTGTGTTTTAGGGAGCTAAATGCTTAACTCTTTGTTGTTTGAGAGATGAGTTTGAGAGGTTAAAATGTTGGTTGGATCATTGGCTGAGTTGCATGTTTGATTGCATTTATATCTGTGTTTTTCCCTTCTTGAAAAACTATTTTTAAGCAATCTCGACACCTCCTCGACACCTCTCGATATCTGGCTTATCTATCGAGATCTTCAGTTGATTTTTTATTGCAATCTCGACACCTCTCGATTGCTAGATGGATCGATCGAGAAAGTTCTTGTCCCCTCGATAGCTGTTCGATCCATCGAGGTATGCTCGATAACTTCTCGACACCTCTCGATCCATCGAGATCCTTTGCATGCATTGTTTTTCACATGTTTTGCATATTTCTTTGATCTTGTCATCCATAGCATCTTGTTTCATTACATTCATGCATTTTTATGGATTCTTTGTATCCCCTTGATCACCTTTATGTTTCTTGGGTAAAGCTTTCTAGCTTTTTGTACCATTTATCAATCATGACAAAAAAGGGGAGAAATTGTGGAAATATGTGGATTCTACATGTTAAGGGGAGAAATACATGCCCTTGTAAGTGGGAGATGTGTTTCATCTTGTTAGGGAGAGTGTTTACGTCCTTGCTGTTGTAGGAGCTTCTTTTAGTTTCTTCTTCTTGTACCTTAGGTCTTGTGACCATGTTTACATACATTGTGCTTATCTTGTATATATATAATGATGTATGTTCTTTTCACCTACTTCTACATGCGTTGTTTCTTTTCTATCTTTATACACATGTTTCTTATATTTTGTATGCAATCTATTATTTCTGTTTCACACAACAATGTCTTGATGAGTTTTGTTTCAAATGTTTCAGAAATACAGGTTGTCAAAGTCTTCCATGCCATGAACTCTCTTCTTGCAAAGTTTTTCAAGAGTTTGTGTTATGATAGATTTTACTGTACATAACAAGTGAGTATAATTTGAGTGATTTATAACTTCTCTCATATGTTCATTTGTTTGTTGTGGTTTTATCACGGATTGCCAAAGGGGAAGATTGTTAAGGACATATTTTATGTAGTTTGTTAATTCTTTGACAAAACGCACTTTTCTTGTAATTAGGTAGATCTAGGATGTGTTTTATACTTCAAAGAACATGTTCAAGTCTAGTATTAAAGCCATGAAGATTGGACCAAGAAACAAGTGAAGAAAAGGTGTTCACTAAAGCTGGACAGATAGCTCGACACCTATGGACAAATAGCTCGACAGATAGCTCGATACCTGCGGACAAATAGTTCGACAGATAGCTATCTATCAAGGTTTAATGAGGCTCGACAGATACTATATATCGAGGTATCTATCGAAGTTACGGAAATTAGAATTTTCAGATCTGATTTTCAGCTCATGCTTTTGTATTTGTGTAGGGTTTCTTTTTTCACAACCCTAGACATATATAATGCTTATTTTAGAGGTCGTCACATAAGAGAATACAAGGAGAACATATTTTAAAGGTGACCGAAGCCTTATTCTCTCTAAAAAAAAGCTACTGCGTCTTTGCGCCTTAGGGTTTTGTAACCAAGTGCTTCTTGATCTTCATTGTTGATGAAGTGAAGAACTTTGTAGCCAACATTCTTCTTTCTCAAGTTGGTGAGTAAGTCACGTACTGGGATTCGTGCAAAGGAGTTAGTCACGTACTGGAATTCGTGCATCAAAGGGTGGCGTTCATATATTGAAGAGTTCAGAGGTTCTGAAGCGGTAGAAAGTTTCTGCTGTGAGTTCATCTACGGGGATTGTAGAGTCTAAGGATAAAAGTTTTGTACTACATCTGAAACTTCTCTTTACTATAGTGGATTGTTTTTCAGGAATGTTTCCCCCCAGGTTTTTTACTGTAAAACTGGTTGGTTTTATTGGTTTTCCTAGGTCATTATATCTTGTCTTATTTATTTTTGTCCACTGCATTATTTGTGACATGATATTGATGTTTGTTTGAATTAACAAGTTTTATGCATAATAAATCTAATTAACAACTTGGATTTAAAACTTGTTAAATTTTATCAACCGGGGTCTAAATTTTCCAACAAAATGAATTTACAAAAGCAATATGGAGATAGAGAAATAAATACCTAAAGGTAGTTGTTTCTCACAGATGAAGTTTCAACACACACAATCCCCTTATGGGAGAAAATGACAAAAAATCCACAAGATACTTGGATAAATCCTGTGGTTCTAATGTTCCACATCCTTTTGCCATATCAACCAATACTTTTTTTTTTTTTTAGAGTTTCAACTTATAGCATCCGCTTCAGATAATTGTACTCTTTATCATCAAATCAAAACAACAATCAATTTTTGGTGTAGGCGGGGATTAAACTCTAGATCTCTTATTCAACCATCAGAACCTCTGAAGATCGAACATTATCTAGTAGTGAGCGGGATGCAATATTCCAATCCATTGTCTCCATGTTAGGTTCCAAGTCAAGCTCCAAGTCAAGATATCTCTTTGGTCAAAGATACATGGCAAAACTTCCAACTTCTACAGAGCATGTACACAATGAGCTTAATAGTGAAGTTCAATCTATGAAGAGTCAATTAGATGCAAAGCACACTAAAAGGGTAGCTGAATGTGCAGAAATGAAAAACAATTTGAAGTAGAACGTGTTGAAAGGGTAGCTAAACATGCAGAAATGGAAGTACAATTTGAAAGACTCCAACAGACTATGCGTGAGGAATTTATGGCAATACTAGTTGTGGGTTCCTTTTTTGGAAAGTACCCAAGTTCATTGATGACAAGGGATCCTGGGCCTCCAAGGATGGATGGTTGGACTGAGTCCGGTTCTCCGCAGCCTATTGGGGTCGTTATATGAACCGGTTTGTGCACAAGTTACATAAAGCTCCTCAAGGCAAAAATGCGATTTCCTCTTAAGCAATAAAATACTATTATAAGTGTTTTAGTGTCATGAAATGACCCTTTACTCTTATGAAATAAGTAAAATAATTATTTATAATATTCACAATGAGATGGAGATTGAAATAGAACATTTAAGACTTATCTTTTATTGTGTGAACATTCAAAAGAGTTCCTTCACTTGGTTCCCCGAGAGTGATGTCATGATTCCTCGAGCGTGATGTCATGATACCCCGAACATGATGTCGTGGTTCCCAGGGGTACTAGACCTGTAATCCATGGAATCCATAATGTTGATTCCTTGAACTATAGGATCTTTCTCCATGCTTATTGTGCAATGGAGTTTTGTCCTTTCCCTTTACCTCTATAGGTCTTACATAAGAACAACTATACAATACTCATGTCTTCAAATAATTGTTAGTTTCTCAAATTAGAATATACATTCTAATACATATACATATATGTAAATGAATTTTATAAGAATGAGTTAGCCACGAGGATCCTGGCCCCAATTCTCACAGACTTAATGCTTTTGTATAAGACTTGTGGGATTTGGAACTCAAGTCCAAGTAGCTTTGCTTGGGCACTGTCTTCCAAGATAATCAAGTGATGAGGATTTTGTGAGAGAGAATGATATCTGATGTGTGCATGTTTTGGCATATGTTTCTTTGGAGGCTAAGTGATATTTTGAATGATCTCAAGGATATGGGACGAATTCCTCTTCTTTGGCTCTCTTATTTTGTTCCTTTTTCTCTCCGTTGCTAGGCTATTAAGGCTTTTAGGATTATCCTTTTGAACCTTTGAACTCTCCATTTTTCCCTCCATCTGAATCCCCACTTTTCTCCCTCTGAATCCCCATTTTTCTCTCCCCTTTTGCTATGTCTTAGTGTTCTTTTTATAGTGGACATGGTCTAGTACCCTAAGCGAGGACGTCCCTAATTTTTTGGGTAAAACCATGTCCTCTAGTACTTGAAAAAGTGCATTGGGCAGAGGTTTAGCTTAATTAGGCAATTATAACTCAAAAGGGGCATTTGGCTTTAGCTACAAATGAAAGATTCCTTCTTGGAAAGCCAAAGGAGTGGGTGGGCTGCTCAATGCAATGGATGACAACTATGATTGAAAGGAAATTGTGGGGAGGTGTCATGCACATAGAGGAACTGAGTTTTCCATTGGTTCATGCATTCCAAGCAAATATATGAACCAAGGAAAAGTGTCGGAATCCTCCTTTCACCAGAAATCACTCCCCTACCAACCAAACCACTTCTCCCTTACTACCAACTCAAGATCCCATGGGCTTGGACCATGGGTTACAAGATAATACCTAGTTTTGCTAGATTTTTTAATGGCTTTTGCTAGAAATTTGAACATACACCTTGGCTTTCCCATATGTCAGCCAATGTGCTCTTCTTAAGGCTTCAAAAGGACACATCAAGGTCTTAAGGTCTTGGTACTGATTCTTCTTGCTGTATATCCCCTGGCTTGACCGAGATCCTTACTACATGTTCTCTGGCCTAGCCAAGTCTGGGTCATCTTCTTCTTTTATTATTATTATTATTATTATTATTATTATTATTATTATTATTATTATTATTATTATTATTTCTTTTTTCTTCTTTTTGGAACTTTAGGCCTTCATGGTCCTTCTTAACTTTATGAATTGGACCTTCTTTTGTTAAGGCTCATAGTCTTTCCTTACTTTTCATAGAATGGGCTTTCTTGTCAAATTTTGGCCCTCAACACTAGTTAACCAATCTCAGGTACACCTATCTAATATATATTTTTTGTGGGTCGTTTTGTTGGTGGTGGGATGTGGAAGTTGGTCATTTTGATGATGGTCATTATTGACAATATATATACTTATGGTTATGTAGTTTCTTTTGATTAAGTTAAAAATCCTGTTTTGGTGAATTGATTGTCTGACTGTTTGGAAACTTATTTCTGTGCAAGCATGTGAGATCAATCTATTCAGGTTGGAAGGACTGAATTGTTTTACTTGTTCAAGTAAAAATGATATCATTTTGGTGAATCGATTGATATATATTATTACTAAATGGTTAAAAATGATGAGGTAAATTCAAAGCATCTTGAAAGGACTGAGTTGTAGAGATTCTAATTGATTTACTTGTTCAGGCTTTGTGAACTGTTTTGTAATAATCTACATGTTATTGTGTGAATATCTGTTTAGAATCTAATATATAGTAAAGATGGAGGTGAAGATTATTTCCCCAAATGATCGAAGTTAAATAAACTAAGCGCATTTTTGTTTCTCTTTTGGGAAACCAAGTCAAATATTCTAATCCATCTCAATTTTATAAATTATGTTGTTAAAAATACGATTTCTACAACCATTCTTCTTCTTTTTTTTGTGTTTTCTTTTTATCTAAGTATTTTACTATTGGTCTTTAGTTGAATAGAAACTTGTGGAAATTGAAATTTTAATTTTAAAAATTAGAGATATATATATATATATATATATATATATATATATATCATCATTTTTAACCACTTTGAATTTATCTTCATCTCCATCAGCTGACTTATAAACTTGAAGTGTAGTAGCAGTAGGCTTAAGAACATCTAACAGTTATGCAATATACATGCATTTTGAAAGTTGTGTGTGTGTACACGCATTATAATTAGATTTGATGATTGATTATGAAAGAACTTATCAATTATGGGAGTAACAGAGAATATGACTTCAGATAAAATAGAATAGAGGAAAAGAATACATGTGGTTGACCTTAACTAATCTGTTGAGGATCCATAGCTGACCCCAAAAATTTGGGATTTAAGGCTTCTTGTTGTTGTTGTTGTTGTTGTATATGATCAGTCTTGTGGTTTACATTTGTCTCATTGTTGGTATCTTTAGGTATTTTCTGGAGCTCATGTCATGGTTTTAAATGGAATTTTTGTGATAAATTCTATGCTTAGGAATTACCAGTAATAGAGTGTTATAAATCTAGTACTGGTGTTCCTCTTCTTATGCTATTTGTTTGTTTGTTTAGACCCCTTAAACAGATTAGTCTTACATTATGAATTAGCCAAGTATTTACTTAGTTTAATTATGAGATCTAGGTTAAACACATGCAAACATATTACTTCTTGAGGAAAATTAAAGAAAACATTAATATGATGACCTAGGAAAACTAATGAAACCAACCAATTTAAGGTAAAAACCTGGGGAGGATTTAACCTAGCTATCCTCAAGGTAAATAAATCCACTATGATAGAATGGAAGATTACAATAGATTTAAACCTTAAATTTAAAGCTACCTCAAGTAGAACTTACTAACACGACCACATGCGACTTCGACTCCACAAACTCTTCTATCTTAGATTTACTGAACACAAACTCCCCATTTGTGACTTTGAGATCCCACTCAAAGGTTTAGATCATCAACATTTTTTAATCTTGTAGCAACAACTTTAGATCTACCAATTCTAATGGTATGAGAATGATTTTTGGTAATGACTTTGAAAGGAGAAGGCACAACACCTTTTAGATCTCACAAAAGCATTTCCAAAGTCATCACAAAATGTGTCATAGGGCTTCCTTTATATACTAGGAGAATAGATCTGAAACCTTAATCACTCAATAGGCTTAACAAGTTGATGATGGGCTTTAATTAAATTCTACAGAGCCCGTCTTTCGATCAGTCAAACTTGGCATGTTTTGAATTCTTGAACCTGCAGCTTCCTCTTTTTTTGTATTCTAACTTGCAGCCCCTTGAGCATTGTCTGATCAAACCTATAGACTTAGGAATTTATATCTAGACAGGGTTGTGCTCACGGTTTTCTAATTGTTCTAAACTTTTAGAACCTAACAGTCTCCCCCTTTGGCAATCCATGACAAAAATTACATACAACATGAGATGCTCAAATACAAGGATAACCCAAATAAAATAAAATGCCCAAATACATCACAAATCCCAATCCAATACTTCTAACCCAAAAGTTGCAAGAAGAGGCAAAAGGTTTTTATTCGAATGTACCTGTCTTTCTTGAAACACTCAAAAGAGCACATCACCGCATGTGTGGAAATAAAGACAAATAAACAATATGAATCATCAAATTAAAGCAAACTAAATCTCCCACTAAGTTAGATACAAAAAAAAAAAAAAATTTCCCTGTTTCAAAAACATATTCATCTTCCCCTAAATAAAAACAGTTAAAAACATTTTTCCAAATTTCATCTATTCCTCCCCCTTTTTGTCACGTATTGACAAGGACAACTCAACCAAAGAGTAGATAGTAAACATACTCAATAGAGAGAAAGAGACAATATAGAATCAAGGAACCATAAAAAAATAATCAACTCTACAAAAAATAGAGGCAACTCCCCCTATAAAGAGCAACAACTCCCCCTATAAATAGCATAGGTTTTAAAAACAATTTTGTCCCCTTATAAAAATAGGAAAAACAAAACAAGTTTTTAAGAAAAATAGTTTTGAGGAAAATTTAGGAGGTGGGGAAAAATAAAGACACATAAGTTGAGAATTCACATGAATACAAATATTCTCTCTTTCAATATATGCAAACTTGACACTATATGACCCATAAACAGATGCATGCAAACATTCTAGGCATAACCAGTTAAGACTATACAATATAGATCTCAGTGATATAAAAATTTAGAATGCAATGTTGTAGACACCTCATTTTGTACCCGATTAATAAACTTTAGTCCCCAGTCCCAATGATGAGCTTGACATGTCTACAAAAGGTAATTGAAACTATTTTGATAGTTTGAATCGTTTTGAAAACGATTCTAAAAAATGACCTTTACTTATTGTTTTGACCATAACTTTTGATCTACATAGGTCTTTGAGTAAGGTTTATTTCATTGGAAAGCAGACATCCTGAGCTTCAATTTGAATACAAATTATGTCTAATTTAGACTTAACTTGAGTGAGTTATGACCATTTGAAGTCAGGCCATCAGAGCTGTCAAAATTAGGGTTTCCGGGACACAAGCGTAGGCATGCACAAACCTACATATGTATAGCCTATTCCAAAACCTCAAAACTTCAGTTTTTAGGGCCGAAATCCCCCCTCTTTGATGGGGCCTGGCCCCTAGACCCTTTAGAACATCCAAAACCCTCTAAATAAGCCTAAAACCCCTTGTTGTAAATATATAAATACAACATTATTCCTCCAAACTCAAACCCTAGAAAGAGAGAGTTGATTTTTTACCTAAAATCTTCCAAAACTCTTTTCTAACTTTGAACTTTCTGCAAACACATCATTAAACACGTTTTTGGCTTTTCAAAACCTCTCTCTATTACTCATTAGGGTAGAAATCATTTTCTAATCTCTTTGAAAACCTTTTTGAAACAATCTTTTCAAGAACATCTTTTTATATTTGAGTTATGATTACTAATGGACTATTGATATATTTGATTCCTTTGATTATTACTTGATCTTGTTATGTAGGCACTGAGGGTCCAGTTAAAATATCAATCAAGTTGTGTTTCATAAGCAAGGTGAGTCTCCCTTCTTGGCTTTTCCTTGATTTGGATTATTTTTGTGCTCTTGTTGTTCTTAATTTTATTTATGTGTTATATATTCTTAGAACTATGATTTGATTCGTTTGGGTTTGATTTTTCGTGTCTCATCATGTTTTGATTAATGAGTTGAATGACTGGATATATTGATGAACATGTTTTGATGTGTTAAATATTGCTCTTGTTTATCTTTGAAATCTTTGTTGCTAGTTTAGGTTATTTAGTTATGTATTAGAAGTATGCTAGGGTTTACTAAATTTTTTTTTTGTTTGTTGCTTTAAAATTCTATTTCTGGGTGTGTATGCATATGCATGCTCTATGCATGCGTACGCATACAGTTGAGATGCGCACGCATTCAAATGCCCAGAAATGCAGATTTAGAGTTCTTGCTATATTATTTGTTTTGCTTAGTTTTAATCACATGTATAGGTTTTGTTGAGTCTAGTTTTCACATGTTTAGGTCTAGGGTTAGTAGAATAATATGTTTCACATGCTTTGATTGTTGAATTAATAATTAGGGTTTATGTCTTTGATGAATCACATGAACATGCATATGAACCTGAATATGCATTGATGCATAGGTGCTGAGATGTTATGGTGCAACAAGGTAAGTGAAGGTAAGTTATGCGTATGAATATGAACATGGATCTTTGAATATGATGATTGGTCTCCTTGATTGATGAATACCATAAGACTATGTTTGATTGATCAAATATACTTGATGATTAAAGACTTGTTGATGTTTCTGCCTTGTGATATACATGTGGCCCTTGGATATATATGTGCTAGATGAATGGTGGAGTTTTATGCAATGGATGAGTGTGGGACATATGCCATGTTTGGATGTTACATACATGTTAGTGTGTGTGAGTTTAGAATAACATATTAGAGGGCCTTTTGATGGGATTAAGATTTGGAACACAATGAATGGAGGCCAGCTTACGGGTCGGGTGGAATTAGGTGCCTAACACCTTTCTATCCCAAACCTAAACTCCGAACACATGCTCCAGTAAAGATCGGTCATTCCACAAGGGCGTTAAATTTATGGTTCTTAGACCTAATCTAGGTGGTGACTCTATTTTTCTCTGCCATGGTCCACTCGACCAAGGCGTACTCCCCATTGAGCCCACAAATGTGTTTTAGAGAAAATATTTGCACTTGTATTATCCACCATATCTCTTTTAAAAAATTCACAATTTTCAGCAATTCACACATCAAGAAAAATAGCATATACTAAAATGTACAAAGGACTCAAAAATTAATCGATCAATTTTTAAATAAAGTTGAGTACCCAATTTAGCAAATTCTATGCGTGTTATGTGTGAAACCAAACTATGAGAGATATGATTGCAAAAACGCAAGATAGATAAAGAAAACAATGCAATGCATGTGAATCCAAACACAGATGATGCATGAAAAGTCAGATTGGTCATGAATTTAAAAACTGAAAATTTTCCAATTTCGATCAGTCAAAAGGAATTGAGTATCAATCAAAGAAATTTTATGGAATTTATGATCAGTCGATCATCAATCAAGCATTGATCATAAGAGGCAATGAGTTTTAAACACAAAAATTCATAGTTTCAATCAATCGAGGGAAATTTTCGATCGATTGAACAATGTAAATTTTAAAATTTTAAAAATCTAAAAATTTATGCAAAAAAACAACTTGAAAAGAAGCTTTTAAGACTCAATGTATACGAACATGATCTAGAAAAGTTTAAAAAACATGATGCCTCTTAGATGCAAATTTCAAAACCAATCAAGAAGTTAAAATCAAGGATTTTAAACTTCTAAACACATTTTTCTTCAATTCTCAACAAAAACAAAAAAAAATTGCATTTGCACATCAGATCATATGCAATTATAGATGGCCAAATTAGTCAACACACAATCAATATGTACTGAGTTTAGTATAGATTTGCATGTAGTGTGTGCTACTAGCAAGTGTATAGAGTACAGAATAGGTGATATGTAGATAGTAATCAAACAAATTTTCTACATCATCAATCACATTAGTTTGAAAGTGACTATTACCTAAAGAGTTACATCATATAACTCTCACATTTCCTAGAAAATACACTTGCAATCATGTAAAAGCATTTTGTTTCTTTTTGCCTTTTCTTTTTCTTTTTCTTTTTTTTTTCTTTTGAGCACAATCAAAGATATCATGCATGGGCATATAGGAGATAGAAAAGAAAATACCCTTGTTACAATTTTTTTTTATTCTTTTGAGTATAACGCATCATCTAATCTTGCTGTGCAAGTGCTACACCTTACCAAACACAGCTTTTATAAATTGCACACAGGTATTCAAGATTGGCAAGTAATAGTGGTAAGATGGTTATTCATGTCTTTCTCCTAGAATTTTCTAGTCCTTACGATTAATATGTGACATAAAAATCAAGATCATTTGTTTAAAAACTATAAACAACTCACACAATTAAGCACTACATAACACAAACTAGCAAAGTACAGAAAATAGCTCATCAAAGCTAAACAAGGTACACAATCTTGAAATGTAAATTTCATAATCCAACCTTAATTACACACTTAGTGGTGTGCAATACCAAAAAAAAAAAAAATCTTTTTGGATTTTCAAAAATTTTATGACCAAAAATAAAAATAAAAGCACACATTATGCTAAATAAATAAAATGCAACAACAATGCATGATAGTGCTCAACTAAGTTATAGAGGGTACACAAACAAGAAATATCAACTTCTTAATTAACCCATGAGTACATGTACAAACTAGTACATACTCATATAAAATCAGAAATAGCTTATGCACTCAATTATGCAACATATATTTTCTATGTTTTTCCACAATATCAAGCATGTTCTAAATCAAGAGAGTGAAATCATAATTCAGGTAATCCTCAAGAAAAAATAAAACTAGACACAAAATAAAATATTTTTGTCTTTTTGAAAATTTTCAATGTTTTTTTTTTTAATAAACAAAATAACCTAAGAAAATAAAACAACCAAAAACTAAAAGAAAAAATGTCCACAAATAATTGAAAAAATTAAATCAATGATAGGTAAACAACACTCACCTTAGCGAATCTTTTCTCACCCATATAGCATGAGTCTCTGGCTTTGTAAGTGAAAAACCATGAAAAACAGATTGTATTTGTGGGTTTACAAAAAATTTCCTGAAAGAAACTGAAATCCTTCAATTTCCTTTCACAAGCCAACAAACTTAAATTTCAATTTGTGACAGTTAGGATGAATATGACCACGGACACCACAAAAGTGACAAACAGGAACAAATATAGGGACATCAGTTTTCCTAGAGAGATTTTTGGTCACAGGATTTGGTTCTTTCCTCAACACAGAACAATTTGGTCGAATATGACCAACAACACCACAACAATAAGAGGTAGGCCCAAAAACAGATTTCTTTTGCTCTCTAACAGGAGGTTTAGACATAGAAACTTCAGCGTCTATATTAGAACTTTAACCTTTGTCTAACCTAGCAAAATAAGCCTTTTCTTTATGATTCCTTTTGAAATGAGGAATATAAAATTTGTCAGCTTTAGACTTAATGAGAACAGAAAAATATCTGTCATCAACAACAGGCTTGGTATTAGAAAATGGAAGCTTGGATTTGTGCTAAAACACATTAGCTTGTTTAGACCCCCAATTTTAAATTACGGCTTAATTACTTTTACACTAACTTATCTTAGTGCAAAATAAGAGTAAATGAAGCACAATCACCGAATACTCTAGTGCATACACATGAACAATAAACAATAAAAGTAAAGCATGAGAGTAAGGAGAGAGAGATACAAATACAAGATAACATCAAAACGTGTTATCAAAGAAGAAATCGAAGAACTCGGTGAAAAACTTCTCTGCGACCCTCTAAATCGAAATCAATCCACTAGTGAATAAGTTAGAGTACACGAATAACAAAAGACAATCCAAGCCTAGTCTACCTAATGTACTTGAGCCCTCCAAGCTCCTGCTACCAACGGACTTCTCGGAGTTTTGTCTTCACTAGCTTTCTGGATCTGGCAATACTTCCCGATTACATCTGCCAAGTCTCACTGACTTCTTTTGGCAAATCCCCAAAACTTCCCAAGCTCTAAAACACTTTCTACACTCT
Source organism: Castanea sativa (assembly GCF_040712315.1). Classification (NCBI taxonomy): domain Eukaryota; kingdom Viridiplantae; phylum Streptophyta; class Magnoliopsida; order Fagales; family Fagaceae; genus Castanea; species Castanea sativa. The sequence goes on from NC_134023.1 coordinate 13,092,410, forward strand.
GAATAGGTGTGGGTTGTGTTTGGGTACAAATCTTCTCTCAATGTATGACAATGGGAGAAGGAAGGAGAAGAAGCTACAACGATTTCTCACTAAGGATAAGTAGCTCTCTCTCTAAAAGATAGGTGTGTTGTGTTGTGTTGTGGAAACCTATCTAAGGTTTTCTCTCTGAGATGTTTCACGGCAAAATGTTTCGCAAGTACCTCGCGAGATGGCCTGTTACGCAAAGTACTCGTGAAATGCAGCCTAGCACTTGATTCTCATGTGCCCTTTTCACGGAAACCTTTCTCGAAAACTTCTTACAAGCTAGTCGCAAAACTGCACTAATCTTCAATTCATGTTCGATTCTTCGCCAACTTAATACAAAACCAATACAATAAAATCCCACAAAATATAAGGAAATAATTTAATGCAATTACAACACTTTTTGTCATGGAATAAAGCCAACATAAAATATAGTTGTAAATCACAACTTTACGGACAAATTTTCTATTTTAGCTTCAAACTCAACTAACTTTTGTTCCAAACTTTTCATCTTGAGAGGAAATTTGATTTCTCAAAAATTCATTCTTTTTTTTAGATTCATCCAATCTCATAACCAATACCTCTTTTTCAAGATTAGCCAATTTTAACTCTTCCTTGAATTTCTTAGCAATTTTCATAAATTTAAATAATTCCTTACAGAGAGTTTCACAAGCATCAATAAAATCAACAGAAACATTAGTGTCCTTTTTATTCAAATTATCATAGCCAAAAGCAGTAAGACATTTAAAATTATCCATGACAGCAGGGATTGAGAATCTCACTCAAAACGTTAATCCAATTAGAGTAAACCCGCTCTGATACCACTTGTTTATTTTTTTTACCCCTTAAATAGATTAGTTTAACCTAATGAATTAGCCAAATATTTACTTAGGTTAATTATGAGATATAGGTTAAACACATGCAAACTTATTACTTAGAGCGGAAAAGTAAAGAAGAAAGTAATATGATAACTTAGGAAAACCAATGAAACCAACTGTTTCAAGGTAAAAACCTAAGGAGGATTTAACCTAGCTATCCTCAAGGTAAACAAATCTACTATGATAGAATGGAAGATTACAATAGATTTAAACCCTAAATCTAAAGCTACCTCAAGTAGAATTTACTAACATGACCATGTGCAGCTCCAATTCCACAGACTCTTCTATCTTAGATTTGCTAAACACAAACTCCCTTTTTGTGACTTTGAAATCCAACTCAAAGGTTTAGATCATCAGCAATTGCTGATCTTGTAGCGGCAACTTTAGATCTACCGGTTCTAATAGTATGAGAATAATTTCTAGTAGTAGATTTGCATAACACCTTTTAGATCTCACAAAAACACCTCCAAAGTCTTCACAAAACATACCTTAGAGTTTCCTGTATATATTAGGAGAATAGATCTGAAATCCTAATCACTTATTGGGCTTAACAGGTTGCTACAAAACCCATCTTTTAATCGATCGAACTTGTTCTCTTAATCAGTCAAACTTGGCATGTTTCAAATTCTTGAACCTGCAGCTTCCTTTTTTCTTTTTGTATTCTGACTTGCAGCTCCTTGATATTAAAATGCTCCAACAATCCCCCACTCATTTTAATATTAAATATTTTTAGATAAAGAGAGATTACCAAGCAAAGACGAGTCATTATGCATCATGAAGGTGTGCTCTGCTTTGAACCTAACTTAATAAAATAATGATCTCAACTCCAGAGTAGTAATGGTCTCCGACTTGAATTATGACTACTTTAGGAAAATTAAGTATTACCACTTACACTTAACAACCTAAGTGTTGACATAAGCTTTAATAGCTAGCACTTTATGGTTGTGTGCTAATCCCAGTTTCATGAGTGTATTTGAGATTAAGTCAAATCTCATAAGGAGCGGCCCCACCCCCACACTCACATAGGTGAAATTTTATCAAGGGTGTTCTTGTAATTCTGACACCCCATTCATACGAGCTACAAATTTCATTAAGAGTTTTTTACTCAACATCTCCACATTACAGGATAAATGCACTTACATCATAGGGATGAACAATTAAAAATTTACTTACAAAATAAATAATTTAAGAAATAAATAGTACATTTCTTTCGACCATCATATGATTCATTTTTCTCATTGAACCCAAGTCTCATGATCTCTGGTCCTTGGGTTGGGTATCCTCATACATGGCTCATAAATCTATGGATTTTAGTCCCATCCCCCTTGATGTATTCTAGACTCTATCTTTTGCCAAGGCTTTAGCAAATGGATCTGCAAGATTATCATTAGATTTAACATAATCCATAGTTATGATACCACTACTCAAATAAGATCGCACGATACTGTGCTTTCTTCTTATAAATTTGAATTTACCGTTGTAATAACGGTTTTTAATTCTACCAATTGTGACAGTGCTATCACAATGAATTAATATAGGTGGAATTGGCTTTTCCCAAAGTGAAATTTCATATTATAAATCTGTAAGCCAATTTTCCTCTTCACTTGCTGAAGCTAATACAATTAATTTAGCTTTCATTACTGAATTAGCAATTTTTGTTTGCTTTTTAGATTTCCAACAAATAGCTCCACTACCTAAAGTAAAAATATAATCAGTGATGGAGAGAGAATCATCTAACATAGTATTCTGATTGGCATCACTAAAAGCTTCAATTGCAGCAGGGTACTTTTTATAAAATAAGTCATAACTTTTGGTATCAATTAAATATCTCATGACTCGCTCAATAGCTAGTCAATGATCTCTGCTAAGCTTGCTAGTAAATCTACTAAGCACTGCTATTGCATATGCAATGTTAGGTTGAGTACAATCAGTAGTGTAACTGAAACTACCAATGATGCTAGCACAATCATTTTAATTAAAAATCTCATCATCATTATTCATAGGAAATAAATGAACAATAGAATCAAAAGGATTAGCTACACTTTTGTGCTCATGAAAATTATATTTTCTCAAAATTTTCTCAACATAATGTGATTGATCAAGAAATATTCTATCACATGTTTTTGTAATTTTTGTATCCAAAATAAAATAGCCTCACCAAAATCTTTTATATCAAAATGGCTTTTACGCATATTTTTTGTCTCATATATAACATGCATATTTAAGTCAAAAATCAACAGACCATCCACAGGCTAATAATAACATGTAAATTATTCCATGAATTAGAATAAATACATTTATCACCTTTGTTAGGACATATGTGGTTCACTTGATAAGAACATATGTCATTCTTTTATGTAATTGGCTAATCTTTTGACAAAACACATTTTACTTGTATTTGGGTAGATCTAGGATGTGTTTTATACTTCAAAGAACATGTTATTCAAGTCTAGTATTAAAGCCATGAAGATTGGACCGAGAAACAAGTGAAGAAAAGGTGTTTACTAAAGTTGGACAGATAGCTGGACACCTGTGGACACCTGCGGACACCTGTGGACAGCTGCTCAATAGATAGCTATCTATCGAGATTTAATGAGGCTCGACACCTGCTATCTATCAAGGTATCTATCGAGGTTATGGAAATCAGAATTTTCAGATCTAATTTTTGGGCCAGGCTTTTGTATTTGTGTAGGATTTATTTTCTTACAACCCTAGACATATATAAGCCTTATTTTAGAGGCCATCACACAAGAGAATACAAGGAGAATATATGAAAAAGGTGACCGAAGCCTTATTCTCTCTGAAAGAAGCTACTGCATCTTTGCACCTTAGGGTTTTGTAACCAAGTGCTTATTGATCTTCATTGTTAATAAAGTAAAGAACTTTGTAGCAAACATTCTTCTTCCTCAAGTTGGTGAGTGAGCCACGTACTGGGATTCGTGCAAAGGAATTAGTCACATACTAGGATCCGTGCATCAAATGGTGGCAGTCATATATTGAAGAGTTTAGAGATTCTGAAGCGGTAGAAGATTTCTATTGTGGGTTCATCTACGGGGATTGTAGAGTCTAGAAACAAAAGTTTTGTACTAGATCTGAAACTTCTCTTTACTATAGTGAATTACCTTTCGGGAAGGTTTCCCCCCAGGTTTTTTACTATGAAATTGGTTGGTTTCATTGATTTTCCTAGGTCATCATATCTTATCTTATTTATTTTTTCGCTGCACTTATTTGTGACATGATATTGATGTTTGTTTGTTTTAACAAGTTTTATGCATAATAAATCTAATTAACAACTTGAGTTTAAAATTATTTAATTGTATCAACTGGGGTCTAAATTTCCTAATAAGTGGTATCAGAGTAGGTACACTCTGATTGGATTAATTTCCTTAATGTGATCCTTAACCCCGTTGTCAAGAAAACTCTTGGTGAGTTATTAAAGTTTTGAGCTTTTTAACTCAATTTCAGGAGAATTTTAATTCTTCTATGTCCTTTAGTAAACATACTCGAACACGTGCCTTTTCATCTTCACGGCCAAAGACTCGTGCTGTGTGGGTGAGAAAGGAGCCTAAGACTTAATTGTCTTTTTTGTTGTCCTCTGCTTTAATTCTTTCTATCTAGAGTAGGACTCTCTTTGCTTGATTTTTTTTCTGCTTTTGAAATCATGTTTTCATGTATCTGCATTCTTCTATCATGCCTTCATGCATTTGCATTTTTCTTTCATGTTTTCATAATTGTTTATTTGTTTTTAATTGGTTGTTTAGTTTTTATTTTGTGTTGTTTTTAAAATAAATAAAAAAATTTAAAAATTCAGAAAAATACAAAAACAGTGTGTTTGTGTACATCGGTTCTTGTGAACCTTAAAATAGCCTTTGAAACAGAGTTTTCTAAACTTTGTATCTCTTGTAGCTTAGATGAGCATCCTTATGCACAACTGAGCAAGTGAGATTTGTGGCTCTCTATTTGTGATGAGTAAGGTTAAGTGATCTCTTGTACTTAACACTTGTATCACTCTTTTTGACGGGAATGACTAGAAAATCCTAAGAGAAATGCATAAATAACCATCTCACCACTGTTACCCGTCAATCATGATATGACATCTGTATGCTTCGACATAGTAAAAGTGCAATGTCAATGACATCTGTATGCTTCGACATAGCAAAAGTGCAATGTCAAAAAACTTAACATAATTGGGTATTTCTTTTCTCTCTCTTGTATACCCATGTATGATTTGCTTAATAAAAAGAAAATATGCAAAGAAAATAAAAGCAAAAAGAACAAAATGATTTAAATATGATTGCAAGCGTGTTTTCTAGGAGATGTGGGAGTTATAGGATGTACCTCGAAGGTGATAGTCCCCATCAAACAGTTATGATTGTGTGTAAGTTAAAGTGATTTTCTCATATCTCAAATTGTCATAACATTGAGACACTTATGTAATCTTGCAATGTTTTTCACACACAACACGCAATATTCTTTGCTACTCTTGATACATGTGTAGGTACAATGTGATTTGGCTATCACAATGTTTACATGTGTTGATGTATGCTCACTAAACTGTCTTTACTTGTTTTTAAAATATAAAATTGGTTAAACTTGTTTCGTGTGTGTGTGTGTGTGTGTGTTTTGGGGAGTTAAATGCTTAACTCTTTGTTGGTTGATAGATGTTTCGAGAGGTTAAAATGTTGGTTGGATCATTGGCTGAGTTGCATGTTTGATTGCATTCATGTCTTTGTTTTTCTCCACTTTGAAAAACTGTTTTTAAGCCATCTTAATTCCTTCTCGACACCTCTCGATACTTGGCTTATCTGTCGAGCTTTTCAGTTGCATTTTATCACAATCTCGACACCTCTCGATAGCTAGGTAGATCGATCGAGAAAGTTCCTGTCCCCTCGATAGTTTCTCGATAGCTATTCGATCCATCGAGGTATGCTCGATAGCTTCTCGATACCTCTTGATCCATCGAGATCCTTTGCATACATTGTTTTTCACATGTTTTGCATGTTTCTCTTATCTTGTCATCCATAGCATCTTATTTCATTACATTCATGCATTTATATGGATTCTTTGTACCCCCTTGATCATCTTTATGTTCTCGGATAAAGCTTTATAGCTTTCTGTACCCTCTGTCAATCGTGACAAAAAGGGGGAGAAATTGGAGAATTTGTGGTTTCTTTTTAATGATTCTACAAGTTAGGGGGAGAATTACATGCCTTTGTAAGGGGGAGATGTGTTTCATCTTGTTGGAGGGAGTGTTTACCTCCTTCTTGTTGTAGGAGCTACTTTTAGTTTCTTATTCTTGTACCTTAGGTCTTGTGACCATTCTTACATACATGATGCTTACCAAGTGGTATATGTGATGATGTATGTTTTATTCACTTACCTCTACATGTGTTGTTTCTTTTCTTTTTTTATACACATGTTTCTTTATTTTGTATGCAATCTCTTATTTATACTTCACACAAAGATGTCTTGATGTGTTTTGTTTAAAGTGTTTCAGAAATACAAGTTGTCAAAGTCTTCCATGCCATGAACTCTCTTCTTGCAAAGTTTTTCAAGAGTTTGTGTTAGGACAGATTTTATTGTATTCAACAAGTGAGTATGAGTTGAGTGATTTATGACTTCTCTCATATGTTCACTTGTTTGTTATGGTTTTGTCACGGATTGCTAAAGGGGGAGATTGTTAAGACATATGTGGTTAACTTGATAAGAACATATGTCATTCTTTCATGTAATTGGCTAATCCTTTGACAAAACGCACTTTACTTGTATTTGGGTAGATCTATGATGTGTTTTATACTTCAAAGAACATGTTGTTCAAGTCTAGTATTAAAGCCATGAAGATTGGACTAAGAAACAAGTAAAGAAAAGGTGTTTACTAAAGTTGGACAGATAGCTGGACACCTACGGACAGATAGTTGGACACTTGCGGACACCTGCGAACACCTGTGGACACCTATGGACACCTGCTCAACAGATAGCTATCTATCGAGGTTTAATGAGGCTCAACATCTGCTATCTATTAAGGTATCTATCGAGGTTACGGAAATCAAAATTTTCAGATCTGATTTTTGGGCTAGGCTTTTGTATCTGTTTAAGGTTTCTTTTCTCACAACCCTAGACATATATAAGGCTTATTTTAGAGGCCGTCAAACAAGAGAATACAAGGAGAATATATGAAAAATGTGACCGAAGCCTTATTCTCTCTGAAAGAAACTACTGCGTCTTTGCGCCTTAGGGTTTTGTAACCAAGTGCTTCTTTATCTTCATTGTTAATAAAGTGAAGAATTTTACAGCCAACATTCTTCTTCCTCAAGTTGGTGAGTGAGTTACGTATTGGGATTCGTGCAAAGGAGTTAGTAACGTATTGGGATCTGTACATCAAAGGGTGGCGTTCATATATTGAAGAGTTCAGAGGTTCTAAAGCGGTAGAAGGTTTCTGTTATGAGTTCATCTACGGGGATTGTAGAGTCTAGGGACAAAGGTTTTGTACTAGATCTGAAACTTTTCTTTACTATAGTGAATTACTTTTCGGGAAGGTTTCCCCCCAGGTTTTTTACTGTGAAACTGGTTGGTTTCATTGGTTTTCCTAGGTCATCATATCTTGTCTTATTTATTTTTCCACTGCACTTATTTGTGACATGATATTGATGTTTGTTTGTTTTAACAAGTTTTGTGCATAATAAATCTAATTAACAACTTGGGTTTAAAACTTGTTAATTCTATCAACCGGGGTCTAAATTTCCCAACAACATTCATTTGATTTATAACCATTTTCAATCATGCAGGAATCAAACTTTTCATGCCACTGTTTAGGTGCTTGTTTTAAGCCATATAGGGATTTAATTAGCTTACATACCTTGCTTTCTTGACCAAGCCCTACAAAGTCTTCGAGTTGATCCATTAAATCTCTTTCTCTAAATCCCCATTTAGAAAAAAGTAGTTTTTTAATCCATTTGATGAATTTTCAAATAAAAAATAACAGGAATAGCAATTAACAATCTAATAGATGTGATTCTTGTTACCGGAGAAAATGTATCAAAGAAATCAAAATCAGCTTTTTTTTTAAAGCCTTTTGCAACAAGTCTAGCTTTAAACTTATCTATTGATCCATCCGGTTTTAACTTTTTTCTATGGTCTTACAACCCTGTGGAAGATCTACTAATTTCCAAGTTCTATTAGAAATTAGAGATTCTATTTCATCATTTAAAGCCTCTTTCCAAAATATAGTATCAGGTGATGTTAAAGCTTCTTTTAGATTTTGGGGATCTTCCTCAACATTAAAAACATAATAATCAGGACCACAATCCTTTTCAACTCTAGCTCTTTTACTTCATCTAGGTTCTATTTCAAAATTTATTTTGATTTTGTAAATGAGAAGTAAAAGAACTAGGTTGTGACAAAATATTTTCTTCACCCCCACTATTTTTTAATTTAGAATGAATTTTCTTCATGAAAAATTGCATCAACAGATTCAAAAATTATTTTATTTTCAAGATCAAAAAATCTATAGGCTACACTATTAATCATATGACCAAGAAAAGCATAGGTAGTAACTCTTATACCTAATCGAGGTATTTTAGGATCAGTAATCGTTACATAAACAAGACAACCTCATACTTTCAAATATCTCAAATTTGGCTTATGTCATTTCCACGTCTCAAAAGGTGTGTATGTGATTTTTTTATGTGACACCCTATTCAAAATATGACATGTAGTTAAAATAGCTTCATCCCATAAAATATAAAGGTGCACCAAATTCAATTAACATGGCATTTTTTAATTCAAGTAAAGTTCTAGTTTTTCTTTCAACCACACCATTAAAAGCAGGTGAATATGGTGTAGTAGTTTCATCGATTCCCAAAGACTAGACAAATGAGTTGAATGCACTTGATTCATATTCACGGTTTCTATCACTTCTTATTCTTTTTATTTTTCTATTGAATTGATTTTCAACTTCTTTTAAAAAATCTAGAAATTTTTCAAAAGCATCATTTTTAATTTTGAACAAAAAAAAACAGTTGTATATTATGAGAAATCATCAATAAAAGTGATAATATATCTATTTCCTCCACTAGTTAAATTTCCCTCAAATTCACATAAATTAGAGTGAATTAATTTAAGCAACTCAGTATTTCTTACAACACTTTTATGAAGACTTTTTGTAATCTTAGCTTGACTACAAGTTTTACCTTTTTCAAAAAAAAATTAACAATATTGGAATTAATCATAAACTACTCATAATTCCCATATATCTACTATTTATATGATACAAACGAACATGGCAAAAATTAATAGAAGAAAGCATATAAACTAAATTGGTAGATGCTTTATTATTCTCAACATTTAATTTAATCATCCCATCACAAGCATAAATCTATTCCACAAATAATCCCTTTTTAGTGATTACATAATAATCAAATTCCATAATCTACTTGAAACCAGCCTTGTTAAGCAAAAAGCTTGAAATCAAATTCTTCCTCATGGACGAAGAGTAAAGAACATCTTTCAATATTAGCACACGTCAAAAAGTGAATTTTAAATTGACCTCACCACTCCTAAGAACCTTGGTTTTGCTAGAGTCACCAAGCATAATTGTTTTTTCTTCTTCAAAGGAAATGTAAAACGTGAACCAATCTTTGTCATAGCAGATATGCCTATTATCACCAGAATCTTCTCGCCACCCTTCAACATATTGCACCATATTGATGTCTATAATCAAAACCACTAAAGGCTCTTCGATTATATTAGCCTGTGGAACAAATTCACGTTTCCAAAATTTGCAAAATTGAGCAATATGCCCACTCTTGCCACAGACAAAACAAGATCTATTAAATTGATCTTGTGAAAGGGGTCTTTGGTTCTTATTGTTATTTTTATTTGGTTTTCCCCTTCCTTGAAGTCTATTATTATTTTTGAAACTTTCTTTTTAGGCTTCAATTGAACATTTCTAGGAAAATAATTTTTGGGCATATTATTATTGGCAAAAATAAGATTTACATTTGTGGTAGAATTATCATTGCTCTCTTGTATCATAAGTGCATCTTATCCTCTAGCCTCCTCCTCCACACAAATGCGTGTGATTAAAGTCTCCAAGGATGTCTCTTTTTGTTTGTGCCAAAAAGTCTTTTAGAACTCCCTCCAAGATTGTGGTAATTTATCCACAATGCCAGCTACCACTAGATTATCTCCAATCTTGAGATCTCCAACACTCTCATTTGGTTTCTCTTGTGTAGGCTCCATGTGTTTGATTCTCCCTAAAATTGTTGGTGCAAACACAATAATAATAGAAATAATATTAAGAGAAACTGAATAATACTTCTAAATATTATTTATTAGCCTATTAATCACTAGATTCACCAAAATTAAAAAGAATAAAATAGTCTCCCACTTTTTCAATGTGGGATTAAACATTTTCACTAACTCCTTATCTTCCACATTAAGCTTCGACCAATCGAAAATTGTAGTCAAGATTTTTTCTGGAGAATTCTACTTCAGTCTAAACACTGCAAAAATGTTTAGGGTTTTAAGTGAAACACTTCTTGATATAAAAAAATAACCCTAACTACATTTTAGAGGTTTTTGGAAGTCTTGTGAGTTACTCTTATGAGATCTGAGAGGTTCTGTACTTTCTAACTCAACAAGCATTTGCCGGATCAAGAGATCTACAATCAAGAACTAGTGAAACCAAGTTGCTGCAAAAGATCAACTACTGACTGTAATCTGAAACCTTTGAGTGTGATATCAAAATCACAAACAGGAAGTTTGTGTTTAGCAAATCCAAGATAGAAGAGTCCTTGAAGTAGGAGCTAGACGTGGTCATGTTAGTAAGTTCTACTTAAGGTTGCTTTAGATTTAGGGTTAAGTCTATTGTAATCTTCCATTCTGTCATAGTGGATTTGTTTACCTTGAGGATAGTTAGATTAAATTCTCCTTAGGTTTTTACCTTGAAACTGTTGGTTTCATTAGTTTTCTTAGGTAATCATATAATTGTCTTATTTATTTTTCCACACTACATGATATAATTTATTATTGGTTAATCTAGATCTCATAATTAACCTAAGTAACTACTTGGCTAATTCATTAGGTTAAACAATCTGTGTGTTCAGGGGTCTAAACAAACAAACAAGTTTTTCAATTTTCATTGTAATTCCTTTTTCTATGCAACTCCTAGTACGTTTCTATCATCTCTATCTTTCTATGCTTTTCTTATTTTAGTCCATTTTTTTCTCCCCTAAATAAAACCTATCACTTTCCTCATCCTTTTCAACAAAATGTTTGTGCAAAAATATTCACAATGGGAGCTAAAAATAGCATCAAACAACTACAACAAGACCACAAACTTCTTGAAAAAACCTCTAATTATTTTTAGTTTAGGTACTTTGTATCTCATGTTCCAATTTTACTTACTAGTTTTTTTTTTTTAATCTTTTTTAAATGTTCGTTGATTTGCAAACAACCTCATCACCTAAGATACAACCTGATTATCTTAACAATAAGGATAGCTAAGGATAGACTTCTATGGACTTAGGACTTGCATTCGGTGTGGTTGCCAAATATGTCCTTATCTCTATCTCTTGTATTTAAGCTCAAACTAGTATGATGATTAGTATCAGTAGAATCCTTAACAGGGCTCAAGTAATTGCAGCATAGACACTTATGCTTTGATTTTGAAACTTTTCTTTGAGGAGTTGAGTTGTTACTCCATAAGATCAAAACAATGTGATTTGATATTTCTTAATTATCAAAGCCATGGAATTGGTTGGTAGAGCTATTGGTTTTGTATATATCGGCTTTTTTTTGGGAGGGGGGGGGGGGTTTAGAGGGTTAATTCTTTAAATTTTCTTTTTACCCTATAGATTTATCCTAAATATCCCATGTTTTGTAACTTTTAAGTTATTCTTAGATTCATCGCAATGGCACTTAGTAAATTAGATACGACTAATTTCCACACAAAGATAGAGATTTGGGCAAATTTTCGATTTCTTGATTCTCAAAAATAAAAATAAAAAAATAAATTCTAATGCCTTTTCCTTCAATCGTGCTTGAAAATTTTGTTAAAAAGGGATGAGGTTTTATTTAGGAGAGAAAAAAAACTAACTGAAGTAAGGAAATAGTAAAAAGTTGAGAGAGTAAAAATGTATAAGGAATTGCATAAAAAAAGAAATTACAATGAATGACTTAATAAGGAAAGAGAAAAAAAAATACATGAGCATTTAATAAAGAGAGAGATAATGAGTATACTATTAATTTGGTAAATAATTTATAGATGTAATGGGTAATAGAATTTTGTTATTAACCGTTTGATCTTTTGGTTATCAATGGCTTAAAAAATGTGTAACTTAAACCCATTTCTATATGATTCAGATTTGAATTTAACACCTAAAAGGATGATTATGGTATGGTTCTTACATAAATCTTGACAGATAACGCAAAATTAGACTATAATTTGGGATTCTAATTTGACTTTTTCTAAGTTTTGCCTATTAATATATAGATTTAGATTTAGATTTGAATTGAACACCTAGAAGGATGATTATGGGTTCAGATTTGAATTGAACACCTAGAAAGATAATTATGGTGTGCTCCCGATATAAATCTAGTCACATGGCGCAAAATCAGACTCTTGTAATTTTAGTTTGACTTTCTTTGAGCTTTACCTATATATATATATATATATATATATATATATATATATATATATATATATATATATATATATATATATATATCCACACCTATAATATCCAACACTCACAGACAAACCTTGAACCCTTAGATCCACACCTAAAAAATGGCTCCAAGCTTCAAAGATGGAAACTCACTATTTGAATTTGTTGTTCGAGATGGCAATGGCGTTAAAGGCTTAGTGGACTCAGGCATATCTAAGGTTCCTGACCAATACATTCAACCACAACAAGAGAGAATAGAAAATCAAAATGGCATATCACATGAACTTCCTCCAATTGATTTATCAAAGCTTGATGGGCCTAACCATGATCAGGTGGTAGAAGAGATTGCTAGTGCTGCTGAGAAACTTGGGTTCTTCCAAGTTGTGAACCATGGCGTGCCTGTGGAATTGCTTGAGTCTCTTAAAGATGCGGCACACAAGTTCTTTGCCCAACCACCTGAGAAGAAAGCTATTTACTGCAAAGATGTGAGCCCCAGCCCAAACGTGAAGTATGGAACAAGCTTTGCACCAGAGAAAGAGAGAGCATTGGAGTGGAAAGACTATATTAGCATGATGTATACCAATGATGCTGATGCTTTAAATCATTGGCCAAAGGAGTGCAAGTAAGATTTTCTATATTTACTGTTACCCTTATTGAGTAGTACTATGAATTTTGTACCTCCGATCCCCCAAACCTAAAGTTTCCTTTTTGATATAGCTAACTATACACATCTTATACCACTTTGATGTTATTACTTTTTTTAGTTGAAATTAGACTTTTTAATGGTACTTGAACGAGATACAAGACTGACACACACAAGTGCACTGGACACGAGATTGTCTAACTTTATGTTACATATCATTGTAAGGTAAATTTAGCGTTGTGGAATAAATTATACATACCTCCAGTCATAGTTGTTTTAAGTGATCAAAGAAAAAGATGACTCACTATATGACCATTTATTTTTATATGTGTTATAAGATATTTTGAAAGAACCAAATTCAAAGGGGAGAGAATTCAATATGAAATGGAATAGGAATGACTCAAAATCTGAACTTCTATGGACTTAAGTTGAGCAACCATGTCTCTTATTTCCATAATGTGTCCACGCACATTCTTAGAATAGTCAAAAGTTTTACATGAAAACCTTTTCATCAAGATGCTTGCCAAAGCCTTATCAGATCTTATGAACTGTTCTTCAATGGCTTTCATAAAATCTTTAACCTTATTATATTCAGGAATAGAACCCCTAGTGTTCTTATTTATATGGGATTTTATGAACATTAAACTTAAGCGATTAGATCACTCCCACTGTTCATAGTCAAGTTTATCATTTGGTGCACTTGATTCCGTGTGGATGAGTGGTTCATCCACACGAAGAGCCAAATCAAGATTCATGCGTCCTAATGAAGATATGATACTTTCTTTCTAGTTATTATAGTTGTCACCATTTAACATTGGAACACGTGAAGAATTAGTTATATAAATAGTAGGAATTGCTGCAATAACCAAGAAAAAATAAATTTTAATGCTATGAAATATAAACCTTAATTCTAAATCAACCAATGTCAATTTAGTAGTAAATTCTAACCATCCTATGGGTAGAGGTGCATCACACATGAAATTACTAAAATACTTTTATTAATAAGATTAGTAAATATAAACAAGAAGAATAAAATTTTCTGTACCTATGGGGCTAGGAAAATTATATTCTTAATGCCTAATTCATCATCTTATTCCAATTAAATCATAAAAATAATAATCTCCCTATGGAGCCAAGTTATTGTTTTTCACAAATTAATTACAATTATGATGTCTTTATTCTTAATAAAGTATTAAAAAAATTAACTTGATGTGATTATCATTACGGCTTAAGATGCTATGGATACTCTCAAGTCATTTTGATATTCAAACCTTCAAATGACATTATAAAGATAAATTAAACGTCATATTGATCATGTCAATTAAAAAAACCATAAAATGATATTTAAAGACAATATAAGTGTAAGAAACTGTAAATACACTAAAAATATAATAAATTTTAACTATGTAATGATCAAATTTTCATATATAGTCACAAAATTTATAAAATCACTGCACACTATATGTAAGTCAGACAATATAAGTTTTATTAGCCCAAACCATGTTTTATTTCAATCAAAGAAACATAATAATCTATATGCAAAGTTATCATGACAAATGTCCACTTTCATGGGAAGCTTAAATTTGAAAAACCAAACATGATCTCCATAGAAACATTCGGCCAATGCCAAATGCAAAAGGAATAATTTTTTTTCCATAGATAGTTGCCTATATCCAAAAACTGTCTCATATTAAAGTCATCTAGCCTAAACAATGGTATATGTTGTTTCAGTGATAAGCTTCAACACTATATGCTATGACCCATACATGAGATAAATAGCATAAAATTTAACATTATTCCATGCCTCTTAAAACTGGGTTTGCTGACGTTGGTTAAAAGGCTAAATTTTGATGGCATAGTTAATTTAGCCGAAAGGTCCCAGCACAAAAGAATATGCAATGCAAATACTTTATATCCTTAAATCCATATGTGCATAAAAAATTTAGCCAAATCATAGAAAAACCTATGAATGAAAAAGTTAGTATGCGTTTGGATTGGCATTTATCAGCAAACCCATGCATCTGCATTTGTTTTGTGGGTTCTCAGCAAATAGTTTTCTCTCTCTTTAGGTCTCATGGCACTACTCACACATTTAAAAATTATTTTGCTACAGTGTTTTTAGTAATAAGTTTTCAGTTTTCAGTTTTCAGCAAATAAGCGGTATCCAAATACACCCTTACTAAACAACATAGCACAAAGGAGGCTTGATACCAAATGTAAGATAAATTTAGAGTTGCGGAGTAAATTAAACATACCTCCAGTCATAGTATTTTAAGTGATTGGAGAAAAAGATGACTCACTATATGATAGTGTAAATAAAAGGGTCTTCTAGTTTGTAGTCTTTACCTCACACATCCTTTTAACGGAAACACAAGCTATATATATAGGCTAGACTAGGCACCTTTTTAGGTGAAGATTTTCATAACTCTCCTTCCATCAAAGAACTTAAAAATTGTAACTTCATGTGGTTTTATTAACCAAAAAAGTATACCAATTGAAAGTTACTAAAGGATGTTACACCTAACATATAACTTTCACAAATAGGAACTTAAGACATGAAATAAGAAACTTAAGAAATGAGTTTCATCTTCACTCAAATGTGGGTCACATAAAATTCTCTTTAAGGAGATATAATTCTACAATCATCTCTAAAGTTTTCTTACTTCCTCCTTTTAGGGAAGTGGCACTTGAGTTCCTGAACAAATCGATCAAGATGGTAAGAAAATTAGTGGAGATTTTGATTGGGAAGCTTGGAGTGACAGTAGAAGATTCAAGAATTGATGCCTTCATTGGTTCAAAAATGGTTAACATGAACTTCTATCCAGCATGCCCCAACCCAGATCTTACAGTTGGTGTAGGAAGGCACTCAGATATCGGCACCCTTACTGTGTTACTACAAGACGGGATTGGTGGTTTATATGTGAAAGTTGAAGAAGACATAGATGCAGGAAAAAAGGGAGACTGGATAGAGATCTCACCTATCCCAGGTGCACTGGTCATCAACGTTGGAGATACGTTACAGGTTCATTTTCTAAAATTCAAACTCCTTACCAAGTCTCCATTTGTTTTACTAAAAATAATTATTACGAAATAGACACATTTTCTTCAGCACTGATTTGTTTTAATGCAATTCGGTGCTAATGGAGCAGGCGACTCTATTCTTAGGTAAGTTAGGCCACTATATAAGGTCTCCATTACAAAAATATCCTAAAAATTATGAGTTGTGTTAGAAACACAGCAAATTGTGGCAAGATGTTAGTGTTTTATTGGTCAAAATAAAATAAGAAAATATTAAACTGGGACCTACCACAATTAAAAACAAGAATGTTATAAAAATATTATGAGCCTTTAAAGTATCTATAAAATATCTCATAAACTAAAGGTCAATAACTTGTTTTATTAAGAAAAATAATTATGGCAAAGATACATTTTTTGTCCCTATATTTTGGACCTATTTTCAATTTGGTCCTCAAATTTGAGCTTTCGTTTTGGCCCTTATATTTTTAAACTGCTTGTTATTTTGGTCCCTATTGTCATCTAACTTACGAAAACACCTAATATTACAATTGTAACTATTGTCAACCATGAAAGCATTTTTTGTAAGTGACATAACAGTAAGGACTAACATAACAACAAGTTTAAAAATATAAGGAACAAAATGAAAGTTATAAAAATCTGACGAAAAAATTAAAAATATGGTCAAAATTTAGGGACCAAAAAAAATGTTTTTGCCAAGATTATTTATTTATTTATTTAAGTTTCGTATCTTTAGACTTATTGTGTCTTTAAATACTTTATATTTAATGCTAATTTGAAAACAAATGGAGTGTAGTCCTAGCTAACTCCTAATTAACCATGAATTTCTCTACATGTTCCTTGTTAGATACTAAGCAATGGACGGTACAAAAGTGCTGAACATAGAGTTCGTACTACAAGCACCCAATCAAGAGTTTCAATCCCAATATTTACCATCCCTAAACCAACTGAGAAGATAGGGCCTCTGCCTCAAGTTGTGGAAATAGATGGGGTGGCTCGCTATCGGGAGTTTGTGCTTCAGGATTACATGAACAACTTTTTTGGGAATGCTCATGATGGAAAGAAGTCTCTTGATTTCGCTAAGCTTGATTCTGCTTGATTAATCCTTGATGCACAAACTCTCATATACTTCCATACTTTACTGATTTTCAATGCGGTTCACTACCCTCTCTTTTTTTAACTTCTTTGTTGCAATAAGTGGCAATTTAAATCTTGATTCCCCTTATAAAAGAATAAAGTAATACCATCAAATTGTAAGGATTTTGGTGTGGTTCACTACTCTTTGATTCCCTATCAATGATGAAGTCTTAGCTTTATAAGCATCAATTATAATCTTATCATCAATTAACTCCTTTGTTGCAATAAGTGGGAAGACTATTTAAATATTGGTTCTCCTTATAAAAGAATCAAGTGATACCATTAAATTGTAAGGATTTTGGGGGTAGTTCACCACTATTTGTTCCCTATCAATGATGAAGTCTTAACTTTATTAACTTCAGTGGATTCCAGTTAGCTCAACTAGTAAAGTCTCTGATAGTTAAATAAGAGATCTAGGATTTAATCCCCGCTTACATCAAAAATCTATTGATGTCATGGTATGATGATAAAGAGCTATCATTAAAAAAAAATCTTTATTAGCATCAATTAAAATCTTATCATCAATTAACTATCAAAAATCTATTGATGTCATGGTCTGATGATAAAGAGCGATCATTAAAAAAAAATCTTTATTAGCATCAATTATAATCTTATCATCAATTAACTGCTTTGTTGCAATAAGCTTGGGAAGGACGATTTAAATATTGGTTCTCCTTGTAAAGGAATCAAGTGATACCATTAAATTGTAAGGATTTTGGGGGTGGTTCACCACTCTTTGATTCCCTATCAATGATGAAGTCTTAACTTTATAAGCATCAGTTATAATCTTATATATCATCAATTAACTCCTTTGTTGCAATAAGTGCAGGAAGGATGATTTAAATATTGGTTCTCCTTGTAAAAGAATCAAGTAATACCATTAAACTATAAGGATCTTGGGGTGGTTCATTACTCTTTTTATTATGTCATGCTCCAAAAAGAACTCCTTTCATGTAATAATGAAATAAGAATAGTGTCAAGTTGAAGTTAAATAAGAATCTTGGAGTGGTTCACAGTTCGCTACTCCTTTTATTATGTCATGCTCCAAAAAGAACTCCTTTCATGGCGAAAATGGGCTTTTGCCCTTTTCACGAAAAAAAATCAGCATGTTGCCCCCTTTCCCAAACTAATTAGGGAAATGTCCCTCTTTTGAAGCTTGATTTTCTCAAAATCAAGTTAAGTCCTATAGCGGCATTTTAAGGAGCCTATAGTGACGTTTTGGAACTTTATCTCCATAAAATCGAGTTATAGGTATAAATAAAAATAAAAAAAAAGTAAAACTTGCACGGAACTCGAGTTCATGGAGCTCAAGATTCAAAACGCCACTGTAGGTCCTTAAAACATCACTATAGACTCCTTAAAACGCCACTATATGGCTCCAATTTTTTTTTTCTTAACTTGATTTTGAGAAAACCGAGTTTCAAAAGAAGAGCATTTCCCTAATTAGTTTGGAAAAGGGGGCAACACGCTGACTTTTTTTCGCAAAAAGGGCAAAAGCCCATTTTCCCCCTCCTTTCATGTAATAATGAAATAGGAATAGTATACTATAAGAGCGGGTTTTGGATCCTAGGCCCAAAAAGCAATAGGACTAGGGCCCAAAGAGTCCAGCACAATGAATTTGTATAGAGTGGGCTTATAGGCTGGGCTTCAATAGAATGACCAATGCGCATAGTGGATTAAGGATAGTAGGAAAGTAAAGAAAATTAAGCTGTATGCGAAGAAAATCACTCCTCGGCCAAAATCCGAGGAGAGTGGTTCTTAAATATATTTCTTTTAGACTATGATACAATTTCAGTTCTAGTTGCTATAGTGTCTTCTCTATAAATTTTTCGACCCCCTTCCTCTGGAGGGTCTCTCCCATTATATAGTCCCCTTTAGATGATCTTGGCCATCTAGTTGTTGGTCGCCCAGACACCTTCCAGTTGTTGGCTACCACTTGAGTGCTTGTCCCATCAGACACCTTCCCAAACCCCTTGTGAGTTGCGGAAATCAAGGCAGCACTGTTCAAGGGTCTTCTCCACATAAATGCGGCCAGGAGATTTGGTAGGAAGCATTAAATGTGGTGGCAGTCACCGTCCCTTCAATCAAGGCTGACCCTTTCCCCGAAGCTCCTTCTCTTCAGTATGACCTCCTTTGGTAACGTGCCCCTGAAGTGGCCTTATAGTCCAAGGACACGTGGCAATGTAACCTTATCAAATTTATATTTCCCACATATGCCAATTGTAATAAGCTTGACAATGAGTTCTTTTTTCTTTTTCCCCTCTGAAAGATATCATACAGAGTTTTTTGTATAACCAATAAATAATGGGTTTTAAGTTGATTGTTGCACATTTTTGTAGCTTGTTTTATTCTGTTTTCTTTAAGAAATCCTAGGTTTCTACATTGTATATTCTTCATTTACTCTCTGTATTTTTAGAACTTCTTTATTTCAATTAAC
The DNA here is from genome assembly GCF_040712315.1 of Castanea sativa. Lineage (NCBI taxonomy): Eukaryota > Viridiplantae > Streptophyta > Magnoliopsida > Fagales > Fagaceae > Castanea > Castanea sativa. The sequence goes on from NC_134023.1 coordinate 13,112,231, forward strand.
CTCATTAAGAAAGAGAGAAATTTTGTTTATAATGGTTCTACTAAATCCAAGCTCCAAATAGCAAATAATGTATTATCCTAAGGCTGATGACAGCATTGATACTGATTATATCAGCAGTAACACTGATTCCAAACTCTAGATTCTTTTCTACCATATTGATTACTATGCTTTAGAGTGTCAGCAATGCTACAAAGTATGGTGACTAGCACATTGTAAATTTGCCGTATTTAAACGTACACAAATGTATTAGAACGTAATCTATATCCCTTGTAGGGAAAAAAATATCTACTGTAAAAATGAATACCTTGACTTCTGAGGTTGGGTTCCCTGGTTGATGTTCCTCTTTTGATTTGTAGTACCTTTCAAGTACTAACTTCATGCTGGTAAAGCAGATTCCAATTGTACCAGACAAGGCAGGTTTGTAACATATTTTTACAAAATGGTTGTTGCACATTTTCAAGAATCACACACACAATCTATCACTTTATCCTGCTCAACAAATGAAATTTAACTCTATTTGCTCTGAAGTGTTTGGTTAAATTAGGTTAAATAACTTCTTAGAAGGAAATTCAGCTGCAAGCAGGGACATGTAATTGAGGCAGAAACCTGAGATGAGTTTTCTTCTATATGCTTCCCTCATTTTTTGGACAGTTGAATCTAGATATGCCTAAGGTTTATTGTTGTTTATATATTGCAATTGTAAGGTTGAATTTATTCAACCATGTGTTGGTTTTATTGCGTGCCAAATTTGCTTGTAATTTAGTATTTAGAAACCCTGTATTTAGATGAGAATAATGTAAGGGTTGTGTGTGAGAAAGTGTGAAGAATTGATCAAGTGTGTGCGACAAGGAGCAAACTAGCAACTGGAACTCGCGACTGACTCGCAAGTGGCGACCTGCCAAAATGTGGCACACGTGTGAAGCATGCAGGAAATTGAAGGATCACGATAACTAGATCACTACAAGATAAAAAGTACAGTCTGGCCTTTTTGTTAACTGGCGACTGGAACTCGCGACTCATCCCAATCGCGGGTAACTCACCAGTGCATCCTATTTTGCTGAAAACTGAATTTTCACAATCCATCTCATACCCTACTATAAATACCTTTATACCCACGAAATGTAGAGAGCTTCTAGAGAGAATTTTGAGAGAAAAACCCTAGAGACAAACAAGATTAAGTCATCCACAATCTTACACATTTGATTCTCCAAATTCCTCTACTCTCACCCTCTCCATTGTCATACCCTTGAAAGGATCATAAACCAAATCCTTACCTCACCCAATTCAGTTGGGAAGCAGTTCAAGAGATAACCAATTCATATTGGTCGATGCAATGGGCTAATTGTAAAACTCGGTAAGCTAGAGAAGACAAGGTTTGGTGTAACCCTTCTGGAGCAAGAAACTTGGAGGGCTTAAGTGCATCAAGTAAATTAGGCTTGGAGGGTCTATTGCTATTCATGTATCCCAACTGATTTTCTAGTGGATCATTTACCACTTGAAGGGCGGTGGAGAGGTTTTTCGTCGAGTTCTTCAGTTTCCTTTTCGATAACACGTGTCGGTGTTATCTGTGTTTTTCCCTTACTCTTTGCTTTTAATTACTGATGTGTTGTGATTAAAATATGACTTAGAGTAGTTCAATAAATTAGGTATTGCTTATAGTTCATTTCCCGCACATATATTGTTTGAATATAAGCTTACTTTGTAAATTTGTAATTGGGGGTCTATACATTCACAAGTGTTTTATACACTAAGTGAACTCTTAGGGTTAAATTTTAGATGTGATTCATTTTGCAGAAATAAAATATAATCTGAGAATTGCACTGGTTTAATTTTAGTATGGTTCACCACATTTTTAGTTATTTGCCTACTCTCCCATCTTAAATTAGTTGTCTCATGATTCTATAATTTCCCTATGAATTAAAGAAAACAAATCAATGTAGTTGAAGTTAATATAATAGTCATCAAAGTTTTTGTGGTTTTTTTTTTTAGAATGAAATACGTGTTGTTTATTAATCAAGAAGAAGGGAAATCAGACAAAAAAAATGAAGAAATATTTGGTGGAACAAATTCCATCCAAATCGGTAAAGGAAAAGAAAATCTCGCTCTCTGAATTAAGGAGCATGCAACTGCGTTGCCTTGCTGAACTACACGAGAGAAAGAATAACTCTGTAAAGAGTTTACATAAGACTGAATGACTTTTATGATATGCCCACCTTTCGAATTTTCCATACCCCTCCCCTACAAAGATTTTACAACCATCTTAGAGTCCCCTTCAAAGATTGAATTGTTGAAACCAGTATCAAGCTTGAAATTGACTGCTCACCTTGCAACCAACAGCTCCAGAATTTATACAGATGCAGGTTTCTTAATCTTCTCAAAAAGGGCCGCCATGACTTTGCCTTCACAATTCCGAATAATCACCCCAATCCCAGCCTCATCGAACTCTCCAAACATTGCACCATCAAAGTTAGTCTTCACATTTTCTGTAGTAGGAGCACTCCAATTTTTCACAACAACACAACGCTCGCTGTGAGGAGCATTGTTCAGGTGTTTAAAGTCTTGAATGTAATCCTTTGCGAAGATAGATATTCTTTCCAACGAGATGGAAAGTTCTTGAATGCAATACTTATTTCAATGGTACCAAACTGACCGAGCCGTAGTCACAAATAAAGGAACTGAATGTGGCTTCTCTTGGACCAACTTTAAAACCTCTGAAAAAGAACCTAACATCACTCGAGACCTATCCACCCAACCAAACTCGAAAGCCCAAACTGGTTGCAATTTATCACATCCCCACAATGCATGGAGAACATCTTCAGATTCTGCAGAATAGAGGTGACACACCGATTCTAGGAGTATTTTCTGCTTCATTATAGACATCTCATTTTTACCCGGTTAATAAACTTTAGTCCCCAGTCCCCAGTCCCAATGATGAGCTTGACATGTCTATAAAATTTAATTGAAGTTATTTTGCTAGTTTGGAAGTAATCACAACTCCAAAGTGCTCAAATCGCTTTGAAAACGATGTTGAAAAATGGTCTTTCCTCACTATTTTAACCATAACTTTTGATCCATAAATAATATTCGAGTGAGTTTTATTTCATTGGAAAGTGGACATCTTGGGCTTCAATTTGAACACAAACATTACCTAATTTGGACTTATATTAAGTGAGTTATGATCATTTGAAGTCGGACCAACCCAGTAATCAAAATTAGGGTTTTAGGGGACGCATGCAGCATGCACGTACATGCGTATGCACACTACATTCCAGAAATTCAGAACATCAGTTTTTAGGGCCCAAAATCCTCCCTCTTTGATAGGCCCCAGCTCCTAGACCCTTTGGAATGTTTAAAACCCTCTAAATGAGTCTAAAAACCCTAGTTTAAACATATAAATATAATCTTGTGCCTCCAAACTCAAACCCTAGCTAGAGAGAGTGGATTTTTGACCTAAAATTCCTCCAAAACTCTTTCTATCTCTAAATCTTAGGCATACACAGAAACTAGCACATTTTTGGTTCTTTAGAAAACCTCTCTAGTGATTGCAAGGCAAAAACTATTTTCTAATCTCTTTCAAAACATTTTTCAAACAATCTTTTCAAGAACATCTTTTTATTTTGAGTTGTAATTATACCTATGAATTATTGAATTCTTTGGTTATCAATGAATCTTGTTGTGTAGGCACTAAGGGGACAGTTAAATATCAATTAAGTTGTGTTCCATAAGCAAGGTGAGTTTCTCTTCATGACTTTTTCTTATTTTGGATCTTTTATAACTTGTGTTTTTTTTGTTCTTAATTGATATATTTGTTATACATGCTAAGAAATATGTTTTGCTTTTTTTGATTTTGTTTTGTTGCATCTTACCATGTTTTGAATGAAGGGTTGAATTAATATATTAGAAGCCTGGTAGGTTTTGTTTGATTCTTGTTTGCTTGTGCTTTAAAACTGTGTTTCTGGGCATGTATGCGTGCGTGTGCTTCATGTATGTGCACACATACTCGAGGCATGCATACGCATGCTTCATGTATGCACACGCATACTCGTGCCCAAAAATGCAAATATTGGGTTCTTGCTTTTTTTTATTTATTATTATTAGTTTTAATCACATGTTTAGGTCTTATTGAGTCGAACTTTCACATGTTTAGGTCTAGGGTTAGTAGAATAACTTGTTTCACACGCTTAGATTGATAGATTGATGATTAGGGTTTATGCTTTGATGAACTACATGAACATTCATGAGAACTTTAACATGCATTAATGCATAGGCGCTGAGGTGTTATGGTGCAGTGAGGTAAGTGAGGTAAGTAATGCATAATTAAATGAACATGCATTTGATTTGGATGGTGAACTTTCTTAATTGATGAACATGATGAATATTCTTGATGATTAATGCCTTATTGATGTTACTACCTTGGATGTGCTTGCTGCCCTTGGATATATTTTGCTAGATGAAAGGTAGGGTTTTATACTATGGATGAGTGTGGGACATGTGCCATGTTTGAATGTTAGATGCATGTTAGTGTGTGTGAGTTTAGAATAACATATTAGAGGACCCTTTGATGGGATTAGGATTTGGAACACAATGAGTGGAGGACGACCTACAGGTCGAGTGAGGTTAGGTGCCTAACACCTTTCCATTCCCATACCTAAACTCTGAACATGTGCTCTGGTTAAGATTAGTCCTTCCACAAGGGTGCTATATTCATAGTTCCTAGACCTAATCTAGGTGGCGACTCCATTTTCTTTTCTCCACCATGGTCCACTTGGCCGAGGCGTACTCCCCCTTTTGCACCCATATTCACCAAATACTCTTTTGTTGGCAAAGAGTTTGTGCAGGCCTTCCAAATGAAGTGTTTTATCTTTCCTAGAACTTTCAATTTCCATAAACTCTTCCAAAAAGTCTTCTGTGCTTCAGAAACCTAGGGGCTATTGGGATCAATACTAAAACTTCACAGAGAAGTTTGTATCCTGATTTGATTGAATAATTTCCTGATTTCTCTTTGGGCCAAATGAGAATATCAAGTTAAGGAGTAGAGCATAAAGGCAGTGTTTTATGTGCTGGGCTTCGAGTGGATAGAAGCACAAATCAATCAAGTGCGTATCCCACCAACCCGTAGCAAAATTGATCAAAGTATTAACAGTTGCTTCGGTTGCAAGAAGATTTTGGGGAGAAAGTATTCTGCCTCCATCTGTGTTTAACAACCAAGCATCATGAAAAATATGAGTAGACCTCTCAATCAACTTCCTAGACCAAAGGATAGTTTTCTAGGCAAAAGAGCCCGAAGACAATTTAGCTTCAAAGATTGAACAATTTGGGAAGTATTTTGCCTTGAAAACTCTACAAAATAGAGAATTCATATCTTGAATCAAATGCCAAACTTGCTTGGCCAACATTACTTTGTTAAATTTGCAAAGGTATTTGAAACCTAGCCCTCCATCCATCTTTGGTTGACACAAAACCTCCCATTTTTTTCAATGAATTTTTCTTTGATCCCCCCTCTATCCCCACCAAAATTTACGAATAAGCATCTCTATGTCTTGACAGAGATCCATAGGTAATCTAAAACAACTCATTGCAAAAGTGGGGATACCTTGAACCACAGGCTTCAACAAAACTTCATTCCCTGCTTGTGAAAGTAATTTTTCCTTCCAACCCTGTAATTTTCCTCACACTCTATCTTTGATGTAATTTAAGCTTGCTTTTTGTGGTTTCGTACTTCAAGAAAGTTACATATATAAATGGGCTTAAGTTAGGCATAGTTTTTTAAAAGTTGTAAATTACATTTCTCAATTAAACTCAAACACATACAGACATTAAATTTAATTGTCCATGAAAAGTATAATATTATTTGCTTTTCATTGGTCAATATAACTATGTTTAAATTTAATTGTAGAACTTTTTTTTTATACTAGATAAAAATTATACTTTAGTCTAATCTAAGTGTATGTGTGTAAAGTTACCTCCTGAAAATTTGAACTCTGTCCCTTCTTCCCTCCCCACAAGAACTTTATAGAATGATCATCACATTAAGACTCAAGAGTGCATGATAGTACTATATACAAAACTTAAGGAACTGTACATAAGTTTTTCCCTAAATATATTTGAATTGTGAAGTTAAGACTAAAGATTGAGATTAACTCAGGCTATGTTGAAAAAAAAACAAAGGAATCGAATCATTAATCTCATCGGTCTAACCCCATTACCCCATTACCCTACTCGAGTCAATAAAATGAGCTAATACCAGACCATAATAAATACCGATACCCTACTATAGTCAAAATATGACATGAGAATAGAACACACAAACAACACTCATCTATTGGCCAAAATGGGCAAATGCCCTTTTCGCGCAAAAAAAAAACAGCATTATGCCCCCTTTCCCAAACTAATTAGGGAAATGCCTCTCTTTTGAAACTCGATTTTTTCAAAATCGAGTTAGGCCCTATAGTAGCGTTTTAAGGAGCCTATAGTGACGTTTTAAGGAGCCTATAGCGGCGTTTTGGAACTCGAGCTCCATGAACTCGAGTTATAGGTATAAAAATAAAAAATTAAAAAAAAAAACTTGCATGGAACTCGAGTCCATGGAGCTCGAGTTACAAAACGCCGCTATAGGTCCTTAAAACGTTACTATAGACTCCTTAAAATGCCACTATAGAGCTTCAGAAATTTTTTTTTTTTTTTTTGAAACTTGATTTTGAGAAAATCGAGTTTCAAAAAATGAGCATTTCCCTAATTAATTTGGAAAATGGGGCATTTGCTCTTTTTTATCGCCCTCATCTATCATTCACCAAACTTTTGGCATTACTCATTAGCACTAAAAATCCATGTCATTAAAAGTAAGAACCATAGAGATAAGGTTGAAAGTTTGTCATTTGGCATGATTAGTGTTTTGAAAATTCATCATTTTAGTCATAAATCATAATTTTCTATTAAAAGAAAAAGTAGTCATGATTTTGAACAATGTGGAGCAAAATAGTCCATGACATGTGATTAATTTTCTTTTCCAAATTCAATGCAAAATACGTCATTCAGTTGTTAAAGATGATACTACATTTATATTTGACTTCAAATCATTGTTATTTTAGTGCAAGTGATCTCCCTAATTGTGATTTTAAATTACAATTTTGTTACAAACACACAAATTTTCACAAGCTTGTTAAAATGTACAATCATAATCATATGAATTTACCACTAGCCCAATAGTACTACTTTTATTTTCCACTACTCATGATCTGCTACTTCGACAAGTTGTAGCATAATTTGCGTCATTGAACCTATTCATTATGTTAAAGACAATGATAAAGATTAAGCAAATCCACAATTCTATTTATATGAAATTCAGACCATATATTATAAAGTTATTACCAATGGCTTTAGGTGATCTAAATGGCATGTTCTAATGTGTGTTCAAGAAAGACGTCTAAGTTCAAATCCTCCCTCTCCCACCCTAATGATATATCAAACAAAAATTTTATAAAATTATTGTATTTTACTAATTAAAATTTTTTATGTAATGTCTCTTTACATTTCCAAACTTTGCATGTTTTCTAACACTTCACAAATACCATCGTTCGATACAAAGTAAAGTCATTCTAATTGGATTTTAAATTTGTAACATTTTAAAATTACAAAAAAAATGGTTGTTCCTATCCAAAAAATTTTCATAACTTATTTGAAAAAAATGGAAACATTAAACAGATTTGTTGCATCAAATTATGTTAAGAAAAAAAATAAGTACTAGGTTGTACCACTGTGTGTTTCTGCTTTTCATTAATATAAATTTACTTATTTAAAACAGAAAAAGGAAACAACAACAACTAATAATAGACTACAACCCTTCAACTATTAAAACCTCTAAGATAAGCATTGTATCAGAAAGAGAACTTTAGTACTGAGAGGAGAAATTCAGTGAGGAGATTAGAGAAATCTTGCCTCACTAGTCACTAACTTCAACAATCCAACACCTTTCACATGAAATTAAAGACAAACTTAACCAGCTGGATAGCTGTATTCTAAAATTGTAGGTGTGTAAAGTAGTACTTTCAGCAAGAAAATTTTGAAAAGTAATTTAAAAAGAGAAGAAGAATAAATGAACTATATATATCTTGGCATTATAAAGATAAAGAAGTAACAAATTTCTGGCACTTGAAAGCAACTTCACGTCTTATTCAACATTTGTGAGATGATCATAGTATCATAAATTATAAATGGAGAAAAAAAATTATCAATCTTTCAGCATCAAATGCTTACAATTTCAGGTAATGAGAGCACCAAGTCCAGTTGGATAGTCAAATTGCTTTACAAAAGCAATCTGGAGACAAAGAAATAAATACCCAAAGGTAGTTGTTTCAAAGGATACTTATGGTAGGAAATGACAAAAAAATCTGCAGGATACTTTGATAAATCTGGCGGTTCTAATGTTCCACATCCTTTTGTCATATTAACCAACAAATTTTTTTTTTTTTTTAGTTCAACTTAGTGCTTTTTATCATCAGACTAATTCACTAATCGGTTTTTATGTCGATTAAATTGAACCTCAGATTTATTATTCAAGAATAAGAGACTTCCAATCAAGCTAATTACCTAGAAGTGAGAGGAGACATATAAACCAATACTTTATATATATATATATATATATATATATATATATATATATATATAATAATAATAAAAGTTGTTTTATATCTGTTTTAATATTTTATTCTAGTGGTGAAACAATAAAATATTATATATTAAAAAAAAAAGTTTTGGCTAGGTCATGAACCCTCTAAATTGAACCTAGCTAGCAGCTCCCCTAATTACATTTCTCAATTAAACTCAAACACATAATAGTATTGTGGGGAGTAAAAAGATCCTGATGGGAGTGTGGGCCTTTTGGGCCGTGCTAAGGAAGGCCGACCTGCTCATGGGTTTGGAATCTGTTAGTACTACAGGTCGGCCCATATGCCGAGGATCCGAGGATCCAGCCGAGGGTGAACTTCCCCTCGGACGGACACCGGAGAACCCGGGACTTCATGGTAAAGGTTAGGGAATGACACGGTCAAGACCAATGGTTAAAAGGGGTGAACCCTTGAATGTCCTGGAAGCACCGATGTTAGAGAAATACCAAAGATAAAGGCTGCCACCTCCACATTAAAGACCCTGCACCTACCACCCTGGCCGCATTAATGGGGAAGTGACACATGAACAGTGGAAGTGAAACTTCTGGTTACTATTCAAAGGCACTGAGAAAAGAAATATCTAGGCTAAGGGGGAGTTGGGCAACACGTGTACAAAGTATCAAAGAGAGGAGTATTTAAGGAGCAACCTAGAACAAGAATAGAGGCCCCCTTTTTTGGAATCTAAAAAGAAAGAAAAAGAAGAAAGAGAAAGAGATAATATAAGAACAGCTCTTGGCTTACGTCCGAGGTGGTTGATTAACAATATTCCTTGTTGTTTTCAAGTGTTATCAATCTTTGACTTGTCATTTAATCCTTAGACACTTCTAACCTGGGTTTCAAGCCCACACTCTACAAATTCATATTGTTTAAGGCTCATTGGGCCTGAGCCCGTAACTGTTCTTGGGGCCAGGTGCAATTGTGCGCTTACAAGTATTAAATTTAATTATCCTTGAAAAGTATAATACTATTTGTATTTTATTGATCAATACAACTGTGTTAAATTTAATTGTAGAAACTAATAAACAACACTTAAATATATTTGAATTGTGAAGTTAAGACTTAAGATTGAGATTAATTCAGTGAAGGTTGGGTTGAAAAAAGAGGGGAATTGATGAGTCCTTAGTCAAAATCACGAGCATAGAAGTATAGAACAGGCCAAAAATAAATTCCTTAGTACAGTCAACAACATGACATGAGCGTAGAACACACCATAACAATACCAACAAACACCACTCATCAATCTATCATTCACCAAACTCGAGATATGGTTGAAAATTTGTCTTTTGGTTGGAAGTTCGTGTTTTGAAAATTCATCGATTTAGTCATAATTTTCCATTAAAAAAAATTAGTCAATAATATTGAAAATTTCGAGCCAATATTGTCAATGACATACGATTAATTTTCTTTTCCAAATTCAATGCAAAATACGTCATTCCGTTGTTAAATATGATACTTCATGTCTATATTCTCCTCCAAATCAATTTTATTTTAGTGCAAGTGATCTCTCTAATAGTGACTCACATCTTTTTAAGGGATGTAACATTCTTTTATTAAAATATTTCAAAATTGATTGACACATTAGAAACTCATAACCCCACACCTAACCCGCTTCCTAATGGGTAATACCAAATCAAATATAAAATCCTCAATCTGAAATGCGTTAGGAGAGAGAGAGAGAGAGAGAGAGAGAGAGTTGGTATGCCAACCGTCATCCTAATTAAATTTCACATGCTCTAATTTTATGTTAAGGCATGGGTCTCTCCAATTTAAACTATTGCTTTTTCCTCAAAAAAAAAAAAATCCTATTGCTTTTTATTTTTTGAGTGTAATATTTTAAAACTATTTCTAGTGTAATGCCCATCTCGCACCATAAATGGTTTCAAAACAAGAATTTTTTTTTTTGCATTTAACTTTATTTTTTTAATATCTTAGTTAGATGTCTAGTTTGCAAAACTATTTAGCAAATTAGCACCTCGAGTTTCTAAAATTCAAGTTTCAAAATAGAACTCAAGTTTTTAAAACTCGAGTTGCAAGTGGTAGCGTCCAAGGTGGGAAAAAATCCACGTGGAGCTCAAGTTTTTAAGAATTGAGTTCCACCATTTTCTTTCCCAGTAGTCTGTTCGTGTGAAACTCGAGTTTTTAAGACTCAAGTTCCCCCAATTTCTTTCAAATTAGACTATTCATCTTCGTCGTCGTCGTCTTCTTCTTCTTCCGCTATTCTTTCTCATCTGCTTTTGCACTTCTTCATTCCAAATCACTTCATCTGTTTTTCAAATCGTTCTTCTTTTTCAGATCTACATCTCCAGATTCTCCCTCTACTTCTCCAGATTCTTCCTTCAATTTTGGCTTCCGATCTAATTCTTCGGTTCTTCTTCATCTTCATCTGCAGATATTTCTATAGAACTTGAGTTTGTGAAACTCGAGTTCGACGTGGATATATTGCTCTAGCTCAACACCAAAACTCGAATCTTTAAAGCTTGAGTTTGTCACCAAACTTGAGCTTCACAGATTGGAGATGCTAGTTTCCAGTTTTGTTTCCACCGCATCTTTACAAAAATAAGTCATACTTTTTTTATTAACCAAAGATGATTTTTATTTGACTCAATTTTTCTAATGTTACCACTTAAAAAAGTCAAAAACTATCTTTGCACAAAGTTTTTTATCAAAACAAACAAAAAACTTCTGAGCATCCCTTTCCAATCGAGCTAGACTTTTTGAACTTTAAGAGTCCACTTAAAATTACTTCATCCCGTTTAAAACTACTCCCAACCCATTCCAAAATATTCATAATTTCTTACAAAACTGATTATTAATTCAAATATAAATTTATTCAATGAAATTAAAAATAATAAAAAATTGGTTTTTGCGCCACTGTGTGTTTCTGCTTTTCATTGATTTTATAGATTCACTTATTTGAAAAAGAAAAAGGAAAACAAGAGCTAACATAATAGACTACAATTACAATCTTTCAATAATTAAAACCTCTACGTCAAGCCTTGTAGGTTTATGAACTGACATCATGTGTCAAAAAGAGTACCAAACAATGCAAGGAGATTAGAAAGCTTGCCCTTTACTATAGCCATAATCTAAAATTGTGAGGGAGTCAAGTATTACTTTCAGCAAGAAAATTTTAAAAAGAAAACAATAATAAATGAACTATATATATCATGACATTAAATTGATACAAATTTCTGGCACTTGAAAGCAACTTCACGTATCTGGGAGATGATCATGCATGATAAATGGAGAAACCTATTAAACCACCGTCACATAATATTTTCAGAAAGTATCAATCTTTCAAAATCAAATGCTTACCATTTCAGGTGAGGTCCAGTTGGGAATTTTTTTTCCATTTACCGTTAATTTTCTAAGAATATCGCTAATTATCCTGTTGCGAAACAAAGTGAAAAACTGGCATCTCGAGTTTTAAAAACTCGAGATTAATGGTAGAACTCAAGTTTTTAAAACTCGAGACCCAAGCGGAGTAAAATGATGTGGAAAAAATTCCACGTAGAACTCGAGTTTCTAAAACTCGAGTTCCACCATTTTTCCCTTTCAGCTCAGCCTTCGTCGTCTTCTTCTTTCTTCCCCTGTATTTTCAGTGGATCTCAAACCCTCAAACGGAGGCAACCCATTTCTCCAAGAACGTAGCAGTGACCCAGAATTATTACCAAAATCGGTCTCATCCCCTCCAGCCTCCGTTGTCAGATCGTTGTGGGTTTCTTCTTCTTCATCATCATCTTCGTTCTGTTCTTCTTCTACTGAAGTCGTTCTGTTCTTCTTCCACTGAAGATCTTCGTTCTCTTCTTGTTTTTGATTTTCGATTAGTTCGAAATCTTCTTCTACTGGGTTTTTCTTCTACTGGGTTTCTCTGTTTTTCTTCTATTGGGTTTTTTTGTTTTTCTTCAACTCTTCAACGTCGTTCTTCTACTGGGTTTCTCTGTTTTTTTTCTACTGGGTTTTTGTTTTTCTTCAACTCTTCAACGTTGTTCTGCTGGAGGCCGGTTGTCTGACTGTGGAACCCGAGTTTTACAAACTTGATTTTCACGTTTTCCACCAAGAAAATCAAGTCTGTAAGACTCGACTTTGATTTGCTAGAACTCGAGTCTTACATACTCGAGATCTATGTGGCATTTTCTGAAATTTTCTGGTCACGTCATCAGCACAAAGCGAGTGTTTGAGACTCAAGTTTAAAATTGAACTCGAGTTTCTAAAACTTGAGATGTTATTTTATTAATACGTTTCAACTGTGTGTTAACTTACTATATTGCCCTCCCTCACACTGCTACTCTGAAAATTGCCTCTCTAGTTGGATAGCCAAATGGCTTTACAAAAGCAATATGGAAACAAATAAACAAATATGAAATACCCAAAGACAGTAGTTTCTCACAGGTGAATTTTCAATACACACGCTTATGGGAGGAAAAGACAGACAAAATCCACTGGATACTTTGATAAATCCAGCGGTTTAATGTTCTACATCCTTTTCCCATAAGAGAGATTTTGAATTCATAGAGTGATATTCCAAATTATTAAAATCATTAACTCGAGGAACCAATAAGGTAGCAAAGTGCCATCCCCCCTATCATCAGATGCACCAACAATAACAATAAAATATGACAACAAACGGGTATGACATTTCTAACTTAAGTTTCATGCATTTCTTGGCATTCCCACCTTTATCAAAGATTCTGCAAAAGGGGTTAACTTGTGGCTATACCAGAAGTCTTTGTTTCCCTCACATTATACATACCCCCTGCAAGCCGAATCATCTCCTTTTCTTATTTTAAGCATTTAAAATAATTTCACTATTTTAGACGTTTAAGTATTTAAAAGAAAAGGTCAAGAAAGTAATTATACATATTTTCTAGCCACTATGGCAGTAATATAAACAGACTGCAATATCCCATATATGTGATGGGATTCATTTAGAAATACTTTTTAAAAAAAATAGAAGAATGGAATATTCCAAAATCATCAGTATAAATGTAAACATTCTGCATTCTGGTTTGCAGATATAAAGGCATCACATGCATAGAACTTGAAAAGGTTCACAAAATATGGCCATGCATAATATCTCACAATAAATAATATAGTCTGCCAGTAAATTGTTCAACTAAGAAAAAGAACAATATATTCACATGGGTGATTATAGAGAGAGAGTATGACATGCTATGCTGCCCAAAACATTAGAATGGGGCACAGACTCAACCACCAATGCTGCAAACACATGCTTGTCCTTATGTATGTTATTAGTTAGTTTATATCAGTTTTATCATATACTTCTTTACCAGAAACAAGCCATGGACACGTCAAGGACATAGTATACTTATATTATATTATATTATATTATATAGTTTCATTAAAAATGCACCAGAAGGGGCACATTCCTAGTACACAAAGTTAATAGGAAGTGTTAAAAATAAAATATAGTATGCTAAAATACTTATAAATCACGTACAAGCAGCAGTAACTTCATCCATCAAAAGCTACACCCAAATCAGTTCATATTGCTCAAACACAAGTTATCATGTTAAGAATATCATGATTGAAAATTTTCTGTAATCATCAATTAAAATGTGTCATTTATTCAAACTAAACTAGTACATCAATGGTATGACCGTATGAGTTATGTAGTTGCAAAATGGAGTTCCTTCCAAATCTTTCTAACTAATCTTCACCAAGTGAGGGCTGAATCTCAAACCTGTTAAATAGCACTCCTGAGGGAAAGGCAAATAAGTTATATGCATCACCTGCATCAGATGAAGTACATGATAAACCTAAGTGAGATGGTGTCAAAACTACGTTTATGCACCAACCGACCTTTAAATTCACCTATCATCATATGTTCTACAGATCCAACATCAAGAAAAGGAGTTGCTTTTCCGCATACATAATCTTCATCCACAAATTACCTTCTCATCAAGCTGCTCAGCTAAAGTTAGACTTCAATCTTTTATTCTCTTTCAAATTTTACAATCTAATTTGTCACGAAGCAGACAAGCAATTTTATTTTTAAACAGCAATACCTATCTAATTTAAACAGCAATACCCATTTAATCCCAGACAAGATTTGAAAATAGGCTTAGGACTTAAGTGGTGAAACAATTAATTGATTAATCCCTAAACCTATATTCAAATCTTTCTGTATGTTTATTCTTCTCTCCCTTCTTCCATGCTTTAAAACTCAACTAGCACAGTGAGATCAGGATTTACTTCGATTTTCCACTGAAGCTTAAGTTTTTTAGATGGAAACACCATGAAAACCTCCTTAAGGTGTTAAATTAAGCAAAACCCTAGAGTTCTCAAGAGAGAACTAGAAAAACCAAAGTCTTTAGGTAGATTTTTTTTTAATAAGTAATTAATGAAATTTTATTGAAAAATAGAATTACTTTATGTTCACAATGATGAACACAAAGTATATTAAAAAACTCAGATTGAAAATCTAAGAGAACTGTGAAACTCAAGAACGGAAGTACAATGTGTAAAACCCCATGCCCTAAACCACTCAAACAAAGTATGTATCAATAAGGATTTCAATTGATCTAGAGATCTCTCAATATCCTTGAACGTAAGAGAGTGGCGTTCTTTCCACACTAACCACATCAAAAATGGTAGCCCCATATTCTAAATCTCAAAATATTGTTTCCCAAACCAATTCCTCCACCCAAATAAAAAAGATGTTACTGTAATAGGCATCATCCATTGAACTCCAAACATGTTAAAAACTTCACACCACAAGGCATAAGTAACATCACAATGAAGCAATAAATGGTTCACTGTTTCCCCACCACAATGACACAAGCAGCACCATCCTACTTAATAAAACCTTCTTAATAAGGTTATCAATAGTTAGAATTTTACCCCAAGATGCGGTCCACAAAAAGAAAGCCTCCCTCTTATGGGCTTGACACACCATATACTCTTCCAAGGGAACATATTTCCATTGGCACCACAGATGACCTTGTAGTAGGATCGAATATCTAACTGCCACTCCCTTCTAAACACCATCTCATCCTATCACCCCCCCCCCCCCCCACCCCCAGGCACTTGAGAGTATATATGGCTTAAGAAGGAATTCACAATCTCCACCTCCCAATCATGTAAATCCCTGAGAATGCAAACCTTCCAGCTCATAACCTCCCCATCCAACCGATACTCCAATAACTGAGAGACTGAGGCTTCCCTATCAACTAAGCAGGCTAACAGATCAGGATACAAATCCTCCAAAGGAGTCATTAGATAGTTTTATACAATTCACCTAAGTCTGAAACCAGTGTAACAACTAACAAGAGCACTCTTTGGTTTGGATGTCTGTTAAAGACCCTAAGAAGCACTAATAATCATTACATTCAAATCACAACCCATTAAAGGCCATGAAAATTGTTATAATTAAGTAAAAATTATATGCTGATGGTGTATTTTCAACATGGAACACCAAACGTGTCCATAATGAACCTCAGAGTTACCTGTTGACTCTTCCTTAAGGAAGCTTTTTTCATTTCTCCTTTGTATTTGATGCTGGGATAACCTGACAGCTGCTGCAATGCCTTCTGATACTCCATCATGTTCAGCCTCTTCAATATCTACTGCAAAGGATGCAGCTCCTTGACCCAGAGCATATCTAAATTTTAATAAGGATTGAATAGACATGGAATTATAAGGAAAAAAGAAAGAGTTGTAATGAGTTCAGACACTACGGTATGTTTATTAAAAATTTCACCTACAAAAGGGACAGATCTGAGGTTTTACTTGAAACCAAAGAGAATGCAGAAACACATGATCCATGAGCAGAATTGCCATATCAGCAAAACATCCAAGGTCATATGTAATATTAGCATACCATGGTCTAAAATCATTTAGAAATGACTCAAGTGAGCGGTCCTACAAAACTGTTCATGTACAATTCTTAACATCAACTTCGTGATTGTGACTGAAATGTAAAATATGACAAACCCTTTCATATTCTACAAATATATCACACTGCACCACATGAACATCTAGAACAAAACAAAATGGCTGTCCAAGAATAAATTTCCTTCAATTTTAGAATTCATGAGTTGTGAGAATTGCAGTTATGTACCAACATAAACCCAGAGATGCCAATACCCTTCTAATTCAAATGAAGAAAAACTCTCAGATCATAAATATATACCTCTAACTTTATATACCTAGATACATGCATATGTACATTACATAAATATGTATTTTATACATGTACGTATATACATGGGTAATTGGGTATGTATGTGTGTGTGCATGCATCATATTCCTTTTTATCATTTTTTTTTTCAACAGCCATTATAACATGCTCTCAAATAATATGCAAATGAAATTACAACAAATGTGAAGGTTCATGGTAGCATGAACCTTCACATTAACCAATCCATAGATACCACTCTATTCAGAATATATTTTTTAATTAAATGAACCATCCAATTCTATGCACTAAAGAGATTTTGTAGAATATCACTATAATCAATGCCAATAAAAAATTCTGTCACTATATCACTATAATCCATGATATTAAAACCATTTATGTTTTCTATAGTGCTTATTAAATAAAATCGATTTACAATTTTCAGATTCTGAGTACATTGTCTGCAAATTAGCAAGCCATCTTGGTTACGAGCTCTAACTCCTCCCAGAAATGAAGTAAAAATTCATCTGCCGTATGAAAAATGTGCAACTAAAGAATTTAGAAATGAGAAGAGATGAAACCAAGACACCAGCTTGAATTCTGAGAAGACAACAATAATGTATCTACAAATGGTCTTGCTAATATGATTTGTACAGAGTGACAGTCTATCTGGAAAATTTATGATTTTTTTTTAAGCAACTCCTTGACAATGTCATAGTTCTGTCTCACCTACTGATTCTTATCTGTTTCATTGGCTCAATCTAGTTAATCTATTGTCTCCTTCCTCTACGTCATCAGATTCAACACACAATGAATTGGGCACTGCATATTCATGTGGCTCAGGAACCTCAGATTTTGTTTCAGACTCTAGATTTTGGAAATCATAAGAAAAAATTGTTTCAGACTGGGGGTTGCAAATTGAGCTTCTTCTGTCATCTCCAACATCATTTTCACTGTAATAAGTCTCTAGATAAGCCTCATCTCCTTCCTCCTATAGCAGGGTGAAAAAGGGATGATATACAATGTTAGACTGGCTCTTATTTAAGAGAAAAATTAGCAGCTCTAGAAAATAAAACAATAAATAATATAGACCTCTGTGTCATCATCAGTAGAATATGCAGAATCTAGTTTGTCATACAAAGCTTCATCTCCATGGTCTTTCACAACCTCCATTTGTTCCTATAAATGAAAAACATGAACCAAATCAGATTTTATTGCAAACATGAGGGTTATACATATTTCTCAGCCAAATCAGATGATTCACTTTCAATCAAAAAAGTCAAATATATAAGAGGCCATACAATCTCAGATCTTATTCTCTCCACTTTTCTCTGAAGAGCTGAAATATGGATTAGGAGAGCCTGTTTGACAAAATAAAGACAAAAATTAGCCATTGATCTCGGCATATATGTCAAGTAATAATTTAAAAGACCTTCTGTATATAAAAGGAGTCCATCAATGAGGCATAAAAGACCTTTATGCTTACATATGTATGCATGTACATATGTATACTGAACATGATAGGTTCAACACCAGGACCAATCAGCTGCCATGCCAGAAATGGAAACAGGCAAGGTCCACTCCAGTTTTTTTTTTTTTTGATAATTTGATAGTTGCAATAACAGGCAGGGGGGATTTGAACCCTAGTCATCTCTATTGGAAACATCAAAAAGTGCCAATTGAGCTATAAGGCTCTTGGCAACTGCTCCAGTTTTTACACACTTGCAGCTTGAGGAGCCCAAAAATCCAATTACGAAAGGGGCGCTGACATCCACGTGTGCTGGCACAGATCAGACCCCTACCCAGAACTACTCAGGGCTAGACTACTTATTGGTGAACTTCAGAGATTTAAACAAAATCTCAAAATGCACATGAGACATACTTTTTAGCTCCATATCTGAAAAGGCAGGAGATTTGGGTAAAAAAATATACAAATTCGTTGACATACCTCACGTCTTTGTAGCTCAATTGAACGTGCCAAAGCCTTCCTCTTTGTCAAAAGATTCTTTGGCCTCAACAATGCAGGTCGCTTATAATTATTTCCCCGGAATACAATAATTGCATATCCTTTGGAAACTTTATCTACTGAAACCAACACACCTCCGCTCTCAGCCTCTAGTGCTAATGCAATTTTTTTTACATGGTCAAAAGTTTTAGCCTTCACCAAGATCTTAATCAATTCGCGGTACTTCCAATGCAGGTGCATGTTCTCCACCGTACCATCAAATACTCCACGTCTACCTGAAAGAAGAAATCACATTTCCATAAATATTGCTCTCTCTCTCTCTCACACACACACAGATTGTATACTCTGCAATAAAATCTTGATAAATATGATAGATAGTGTTTTACCAAGAAGTAAGAAAGCTTTCATCCGCAAACCTAATTTGCGAAACATAAACCTCTCCTCGTCAGTTAAGCTCTCTGGGTCAGCTTGCCGCTCTGCTGGTTTTAAAGACTCCTCTACTTTTGAAAGGGCTCTCTCTGCTCTCGCTACTTTTCGTTCAGCCTGACAGACAAAAATCCTAAGAGTTTTATTGAAGGAGACAAGAAAGGGACCATGTGATATAATGTTATTTGGTTTTTGAACTACTATGAAATACTCTTACAACATAATATCAATCAAAGGTAACATAAAACATGTAGCAAAGCTTGGGCATCAATAACACACATCACAATTCATATTTATACAAATTGCAAATTAAAGAAGAATTTCAGAGTGAAATTTTTTTAACAAATAAATTCACAGTGACTAAGAACTGAAAAACATGGCATCTAGTCATGAGATATCTGATATTAAAGCCATTGAGCCTGAGTTTTAAGGAACTCACAGCAGTGAGCTTATGTTCAAGCTTTCTAACAAGGTCAGCGTGCCTCATTACTTCTGCTTCCTTCATCATTTTTTTCTCATGACGATCATCCAGAGTCTTACCCCACCTAGCATCTGCGTCCAAAGTTTCCCCAAGTGTACCAGCAATTCCAGATTGCTCAGTTATTTCAACTCTTGGTATGATCAAGGCCGAAGCTCTCAACCGTGCCTGCTCCTCTTCATCTTGCAGTGACTTTGCCAACGTCTCCCTTTCTAGTAAGGCTTCAGTGACATCTGGTGACAAAAAATTCTTTCCTCTATAGAAAACCAAGAAGTCCTTGTTTCTTGACAGCAGAATGCCTCCTGTCAATTTCTGCAGCCAATGATCAAGATATAACTACTGATCACTCTACAAGGCTTGACTACATAACTAACATGGAATAAACGCATATAATCTGAGAAAGTTACCAGTAACTGTCTACATAATCAAGCCATGTGTGCATTTGATCTTAGATGGAAATAATAAGTTAAGGATCTACATCTGACTGGTCAGATTTCTCATATTAGTATACAAAATACGAGCCCAAAATTCTCAAAAAGAAAGCATGCCATTTTAGTAATTAGTAAATAAGATGAGAGGAAAAAAAGAGAAGTGAGCTAGCAGGTGCATATTAGGGAAGAAGTACTTCCTAAAGTCAGAAAGGTTGGCTAGGTATATTTTATTACCTTGATCTCTTCAGCCATCCTCTCACTAGTAGTCAGTTGTACACCACGCTTTAGTGCAATCTTTGCAATTGAACTTCTTTCCCACAATTTAATCATAGCCATAGCTAGACCTTGGAGCTGCCTGTTTCTACCTGGAGACAGAATATTTCATACACAATTAAAAGAACATTTTCAATTTGATGTTAAGGAAAGCAAGAAAAGAGGCAAACCTAATGCAAAATGTGGAGGAAGAACCCTGGCAAGCCTTCGTAAATTTGTTGCATCCTTTGCTCCAAGCGTTGATCTAACTCCATAAGGAAGTACTCTGAATGGAGGTTGGTAACCAGAAACAACTGCTGGGAGCATATCTGCATCTACGGGTAATGGATCACACCCAGGCCAATCTGTGTACCTAGGACCCAGACCATCTAAAAGTTTGTCTACTTCATCCTCATACTTCACTTCTGGCAACGGTTCCCTGACTTTCTTCTCTACAGCAGTTGAATTTGAATTTGCTTGGGGTGCTTGCACGTTACCATCAGTAACAGATTCAGAAGGACCCCTAGTAGTTTTTTCAGTAGCTGTTGGTAAGGAATTAGAAGGAAACTCTTTTTTCTTAAGTATTCTTTTGTTCAATTTCACCTCAGGAACCTCAAAGCTCACTCCTCTATACAGAGAAAGAGAAGTGCCAGACCTCCAAATCACCAGTCCACCAGTCTTTCTCTGCAACACGAAAAAGAAAATTGTTCCAGGAATTGTTTTTTTAATGAAATATGCAAATGACGATAATTCTTGCAATGAATAATTCTAGTATGTCTTAATAATTTTTCTAAAATATTTTGTATGATATATTCGTAAAAAATAATTGTAATACTAGCAAGGTAGCTGAGTGAACATAAATAAAAGAAAACACAAAAGGAAAGATTAAAATATTTGAATTACACTATATATGAAAATGCAACTACTCTAACACCAGTGCTTAAAAATAAAAAAGTAAAAATTCCGGTATAGGACCTATACCTTTATCATTTACAAAACCATAACAATTTCCTAGCATCAATCAATATTTAACTAACTTCAAAGCCAGGCATAGCACAAGACCCTCTCAAAAATCTCTTAAATCAAATTGTCATGTCCTGTCCAGTATGGCCTTCTTTCACTGCATGTCTATTTTAAGTAAATTTTTTTTTGGGGGTGGGGGTTGAGTAACTATTTAACTATAATAGAGCTTGAATTAGGGTACATCTTCTTCTCAACAGAATGTAACATAAGCACTTCAATTTCCTACTTTTGATATGCTTCAATTCAACCTATAAGGGTTTGTGAGGCACATAGTTCTTTCCAGACTATACCTATCAAAAAAAAAAGTTCTTGCCAGACTATGATTCTATGAAGAGCAAGGCAGGAAAAGCCTTGAAATTTGGTCTCTTTACTCTTCCTTTTCTCTTTACATTTTCCCCAAAAAGTTAAAATGGAAACAATTTTTTTACAATTAAAATAGAAACAATATTCTTAAAAATAAAAAAGAGAAGATGTAATTATAAGAACACAAACTTATAAGAAAATTTACAAGAAGCAAACCTCCAATATCTCATGCATTCTCTTCATATTCAGTGCAGCCGCACCTTCAAATTTCAGCCTTACAATCTCCGATGTCTTCCACCTCTCACGAATCATGTCCACGACCTCTTGAGTAACACCAGCACCCCCAATCCTTGTCTTGTGCTTCTTCTGAAATGTCAAAATCCTCAGCCTCCTCAACTCTGACTCTGGCAGAGTCAATTCAGCCAATGAAGTCCTACTCTTTCTCCTCGCCATAATCCCACCTTCCTCTTCCTTCTCCTTCGGCTTTTCCCACGGAAACCTTACCTCTCCATCACCTCCAAACATACTCTCAACCCCCAATGGCGATTCTGGCGAAAACCCACCTCTTGAATTCGGCAACATTCCTTCCTCAACATAAAATATATCCTCCACAGACCCTTTTTCAATAACTCTCTCATTACCCTTCTCTTTACCCTCATTACCATCATCAATGTACCCGAATTTCTTCAGCTTCTCCACAATCTTCTCCATTGTACTACTGCTACCGCCACTACTACCATCACTCTTCACAGAGCTTGAATTCAACACATTGCCACTCCCACTCCCACTCCCACTACTACTACGATAATTGAACACTTCCTGGGGCTGTTTCGGGCCATTTTGTTTGTGGGTTTCATTCCATTTATCTATCCAATTACTACTATTGCTAGAAATGGGTCGGTTTGTGCTTAAAAAATGTGATTTCCTATGTGGGTCTTGTACAGAATTTGCATAGAAAGTGTGCTTTTTGTAAGGAATGGAGGAACTGTACCTGAAAAACTGGATAGAGGTGCCATGGAATTTGGAGAAGGAGCTCTGAAACGAGTCAAAGAAACTTGTTGCTGGGTGGAATTGACGACCAGGTGCAAGAGCCATAGCAACAGCACCTTAGAACTATTACAACAATCAAAGCAGCAAAACCCCAGTAGTTGATTTGCGAGCTTATTCAGATTTTTTTGGAGGCGTTTTGATATAATAAAGCAAAACCCAACTGATAAATATATTTCTTTAAGCTTCTCTCTCAGCTTCTTGATTATTATCCATGGCGGGGAGGATTAATATCTAGAGTCACGTTTGGCTGCGTGGGAATCCACACTCCATGCGTTTTAGGACATCCTCGCACCAGCATAAAATCTTTTCCTTACTTCTTGTTTGGCAGCATTACATTTTCTCTTCTTTTTTTTCTTTTTTTTCTTTTTTTTTTAATACGTTGGGTAAAAAAGTATATAAAAATAAGTGTAATATTGACTGAAAACTGTGGCTCAAAATACCTTACCAAATAGATTTTTGAAATTACACTGTTTTTACTAGGAGAAATTTTTTTGAAAAATAGACTTCTTTTTTTTTGACAAATTACAAATATCAACTCTAAACTATCACTCAAATTAGATTTAATATTTGAACTATCAAAATGCACAGTTGACGTTTCAAAGATATAACTTTGTTTCAACGTTCACATTGTCATTTTTTTTTTTTTTGTTGAGAAAGTCTTTCTCAAAAAAAAAAAAAACATTGTCATTTGTCATGGTGTTATGTTTAAAATTTTAACATTGAAATATTAATTTACCCCTCTCTTCAAAATAGATAGTTGATGCGCAAATTGGTCTTTCTTGCTAAATTATATCATACTTAGTAGCAAAATAGACAGCAAGAAATTGTGTAACTTATTTTTGAAATTGAGAGGTTGGTAATACATTTCGATTTTTCAAAGGGTTAAGTGTGATTACTAATTAGGGTGATAATTTAGGGAGAAAATGTAATACCCCATATTTGATTATGTATTTATTGAGTGTGTGTTGTGTAAGTGTATGATGAGTCTCACATAGGAGTATATATTGGGTTAATCTAGGCTTTGTGACCAACATTTTTCCTTAGGTTTTTCTTTTATTTTTGAAGTGTAATTTGCTCTTTTAAAAAGACCACTTTTGTTTAATACACTTTTTTTTTTTTTTGCAAACATTACATTTTCAAAGACGAAATGAAGTTGTTGTTTGAAGGGTTTTTTTTTTTTTTATAGATATGATATGACCAACTTAGAGTTCATTACACATTTTTTCAAAGTTGTATTTTCACATATAAAATAAATTTGTCTTTGAAATTTTTTTTTATAAATACGATACGATGAACTTAGCGTTTGTCATGTATGTTGATTTGTTAGTTCTTACCACCAAATCAAACACTAAAAAGCCCTTTGTTATCAAGGCAAAACAACAATGACTATTTTTATTTTTGTAAGCGGACCAAATTTTTGAGTCCATAGAGTATTTGCAACAGGCTCAACAAAGAGCCTACTTTGCCAAAATATAGCAAATTTCCTTTAAAAGACTCACGCATCAGCCTCACTAAAACTGAAAACCAACTTAGTTTTTAAGCAGTCATTGCTTGGAGCAAGCAAGTTGTAGCTTGTTACATTAAATTTTTTTTTTTTTTTAATCTCTCTCTCTCTCTCTCTCTCTCTCTCTTCATTCTTTCCATCTCTTCATGCTAGAATACATGGAGGTCGCTCTTTCTTAAGCTCAATAGCAATGAAATCAGGAAAACTGTCTTGGGTTGATTGATTTCACCATTGATGTCATCATTGGCTATCTAAAGGGTTGATCATTCGATGGTGGGTGCAGAGCATTCAAGCTAGTTGGGTTATGATCTATGTGGATGAGGTGGCTGGGAGTGCGTCACCATTGTGGGTTGTTAGGTCACACCGGTGTTGTGTCCTTGTTGTGAGTTCGTGTGTTTTTTTTTTTTTTTTTTGGGGGGGGTGGGGGGTTGATTTGTGGTTGGGTTGATCTTTGTTTCTTTTGTTTTGGTTTGGTTTGGTTTGTTGATGTTGTATTCTGATTGTTTGATTTGGGTACGAGGCATGGTTGAGATGATTTTTTATTTATTTTTTATTTACCATAGTAGGGTTGTGATGCAAGGATGGAGGGGGGAGGGGGGGGTAGGGCGGCCATGACCCCCTTGACTTTTAAAAAATCCTTCCTTCCCTCAATTTTGGACATAAATTTCAATATTGGCCACCCTCTAAATTTTTACTAAAAACATGTAAAATATTTATTTAGCTGACTAATGCATTTTTCATTCCTTCGAACTGCTATATATCATACATAACCTAAATAAAAGTTTATTTAATGTATACCAAACATAATTTAATTATATATTTATTTTTATTAAATTGATTTGTATATTTTTAGAAATGTCATGACTTACTTTTTTTTTGCAAAGATGTAAACACTTATTTGATGTAATTTTTGTTTATGTAAGAAAATATCATACGTTAAATCAAAATTACAAGCATTTCATGTATAAGTAATAAATAAATATTATAAATATATATATATAGCCTCCCTCCCCCCCAAAAAAAATCTCAAGCTCCACCACTGCTATAATGGTTTGGGAAGAAATGGATTTGATGCAAAACAAAGGTATACAAACCCTCTCTCTCTCTCTCTCTCTCTCTCTCTTAGATAATATAGACATAAGACATAGGAAATGGGGAAGGACGGAGTGGGATGAATTAACTCAAACTCATTAGATGAACTTATTTTAATGGTATGTAATCCATCAAATCTCCATTTTAAAAAAGAGTTCGGTTAATGTGTGCCCTTAGACCATCAATTTTTTTAAACATTTTATAGAAAATTGAAAAAGTTGTAAAACTTTTTCAATTCCCAATAAAACTTTTTTTAAAAATAGTATATTATTGTGTGCCATTAGGACATATGTAAGTAAAATCCTTTAAAAAATGGTAATTTGAAAGAATAGTTAGAAACTATAAGTCTAGATGGAAGAGGTAAAGGAAGGGTTGACACAAAATATTGTAACCATAATGAAATTGCTTGCAAAGACAATAAATATGAGATTTAGGATTTACATTTTTAAATGGTTTTAGATAAATTATTCAAATACTATAACTCACATGTCACAATTAAAGTAAAGGAGATTCAAAGTTGGAGACCTAGGGCCTTGTTTGGATTTTGTTAACTCAGTTAACAAAACTTAGTTTTGTTAACTCATAATCCAAAATCAGTGGGCCCCACAAGTTGGGATGCTTGTTTGGCTTATTATTATGTTGTTAACTCAGTTAAAAAATCTCATAATTTTGAGTTTTGAGTTAACTAATTCAGTAACACCCGGGCTTGTTTTCAATATATGAGTTATGGGATATCAATGGCAATTTTGTAATTCTTCAGCACAAACGGGTCCCACTGTCAGTGTCCTGTCCCATCCCTGCGTAGCTGCAACAGGTCTTTTTGCCTTTACTTTCCCAACAACCCAAACCAGAGCTCTTCATCATCATCTCACTTTCCCTTTTCCCTTTTCCCAAACCCACAACACGAGCACAACCTTTTGACATCACTGTGAATCCATCCGAAGCACAAGGCCTAGCTCCGCTGATCAGCAAAATCGCAGCATATTTTTTCACAACAACTTCACATTAGAACTGAATCCGAGGAGACAAAAAAAAAACACAAGTACAACAACATTCCCGAGGCATTAAGAAATAACAACAGAGAAGCTAAAAAGACCCATCAGAGTTACACAATCATAGAACAATGTTTCAAAAAAAAAAAAAAGGAGTATAGCGCTGCTCGGTTTGCAATCTCTGGGTTTGCTCGTCGGCGCCGCTGGGTTTGCAATCTTTGGTTTTGCTTGTTGGCGTTGCTAGGTCATGACGGAGGAGATAGTGCCACTAGTACACGTCGGAGAGATGGGTGAAGCGGCCCTGGCGACGAACAGCGGAGATCAGGGAGGGAGCTTCTTCTGGAGTTATGGGTTCGGGTTTGTGCTTTGGGAGAGTATGTGGGCTGAAGGGGGAAAGCGAAATGAGAAAAGAGAAAAAAAAATTGGGATGAAACCTTCCACGGGTAGGCTAACAGCTTTGCTCTAACCAAGTTATAGGTATAAGGCCCACAAAAAGTTGAAAATTTTGAGTGATGACAAGTTGAGTGATGTGTGCCAAACAGGTGGGTATAAGAAATTAGAGTATTTTGAGTGATGAGTGATGAGTAATAAAAATTAAATTTTTTATGAATTCATTTCATAAAAAAAAAGTAATGAATTCATCTTTTTGTGATTTTTTTTTTCTTGTAAACATAATTTTATGTAAAAAAAAAAAAGTATGCAAGAAAGATTGAATATCTAAAGTCCTTTAAAAATGACTTATCAAATTATAAGATTGAACCACTAGATTGACCCCAAGATAAAAAATCTCTAAGGCCTTAAAGTAAAATTCACCAGAGATCTTCATTAATTCTTGATACAATAACTCTCTGTGTAGGGGTGATAAAATTTGACACGACCCATGACCCCGACATGACACAACACAAAATTAGCAAGTTATGAGTTGAGATTAACAAGTTCGTATCATATTTGAATTAACATGACTGACCCATTAAATAAACGTATCAGATTTGCGTCCAACCCATAGAACACACTTGACCTGTCTGACCCATTTATTGACATATTGTGATTGGTTATTTGTGATATTAAGATATGCTTTAGTTTTGAGTTATTATTTGTAATACAGTTATTCGTTAGTTTTGAATTTTATATTTAAAAAGATTCATTTGTTTGGTTTTTCCTAGTTTATATCAAATTGGTTAATACTAAAAAGACGAAAATGCATTTTTGGTTCTTACATATTGGGTTTATTCATGTTTTGGTCTATAATTTGATTTTGTGTCTACCTCAGTCCCTAAAAATGAAAAATCATGTGAGTTGGCCAAGTGGTTGGGTACTTAGTCTCAAAGTGCTTGTCCCAGGTTTGACTGGATGTGCTCCCCAGTTCAAATCCGGGTACCTGGACTTTAAAAAAAACTTCTGGGCCAGCGATTTACTCCACTAGGGCCCACCTGTCGCGAACAGTAATTAGTCTCTGGTTGAAAACTTTGAAGATACACTATGGAAAACAAAAAAAAAAAAAAGGAAAAAAAAGAAGGAAAATCACATCCATTTTGGTCCCTTCCGTCAACCCATTAACGGAAGTTGCTTATGTGGCACATAGAGTGTATACAGGAACCAAAAGTGCATTTTCGGCTTCTAAATTTTTTGTATATATATATATATATATTTTTTTTTTTCCACTTTGATGAAATCTAATAAACAAGTCAACACGACTAACTCGTTTAGTAAACATGTCTTGTTAGAGTTAAAAAATCTTGACCCGTTTAATAAACGTGTCGGGTTAGTGTTGACTTATATAGTCAAATACTCATAAATTGACATAACATGAACCCAACATGCCAATGTGAATTACCACTCCTATCTTTTGTGGTTGTAACATGCCAACACCCAAAAAACTTCTACCTAAAAAAAATCTAAAAATTATCATTTTTCATGTTTGTCTCACTTCATCATTATTTTTTCTCTCTTCTATCCCTCACAAATTTCTTGATTTTGGTTTTTAACCCTAACCTACTATTTTCTTAAGATAGGCCGGTATTGCTTAGGATTGGATGTAATTTTATTTTATTTATCTATTTTAGTATAAAATTTTACTTTTATCTTAATTTTTTTTATTTACTCACTTTTTAAAATACCCATCATCAAATTATCTATTTACATTATACTATATTAAAATATAAAATTTTCTTGATTTTATTAATTGTTTTTTTTCCTTAACCCTCTTTTCCTTCATTCTTAGGGTTGGGATATTAAAGTAAGAAATGCAAAATAACTAATACGAGGTTACGAATTTTGGACACCATTGACTAAGACTTGTTTTACTTTTACCCTTTAACTTTTCGGTGTCACATCCAAATCATTTAAAGCACTATTCACAAACGTTTTTTTTATTTTCTGCAAAAAGAAAACTACGTGTGTTATAAGTTATAGCTAAAAATGTAGGTTCACCAAGATCATAATCAAAAAGAGAAAAAAAAATGGTATTTTAAATCTTTTTTTTTGTTTGTTTGAGAATCATTGGTATTTTAAATCTTATTTTAACTAAATAGTGTCACATTGTGCGTTCGAACTACCTCAATTGGTAAAATTATTAATGGTTGAATAAAAAATTTGGGATTTAACCATCGTTTATACTGAAAACCAATTAGTATCTTAATCTAATAATAAATAGTCATCATTAAAAACAAACATTATGGGCCTTGTTTGATAACGTTGTCTAAAATGTTGGTTAAAAGCTAAACACAATTACCAAATGGCCCTATAAATTCAGACTTTCTTTAAAAAAAAAAAAAGGGTCAGCCTCACAAAAATAGGAAAGGTAGTCCCACCGTCCTACGTTATTTCACTTGCCACTTCTCACACGTGATTCTCGTCTCTCTTTCTCTAGAGCGCGCTTTAGCAGGCGTAGAAAATATCTACACCAAAAAAATGGACCCAGAAAAGGAAGAGTTTCTCAAGGAATTTGGCGCCGATTATGGGTACCCCGGTGGCCCCAAGTCTATTGATCAAATCCGAGCTACTGAGTTCAAAAGATTAGATGGTCAGATTTTCTCTCTCTCTCTCTCTCTCTCTCTTTTCAAAGAAGATTTCAGTACTTTTTTTTTTTTTGGGTTTTAGTCAAACTTGCTCTCTGTTTGGCTGCTGAGAAAGTTAAAGAAAACTAGGCTGTAAATGAATCTAGCTGTTCATACACAGGTTGCTTATCTACTAAATGAGCCAAGTTCAGCATAAGTTTAGGCTCCGAGTCCGAGTGTTAAACGAGTCAAGTTTTAAAATATAATAAGGTGTTTGTGAACAAAGCTCGTTGCACCAGGCTTGATTAAAGTGTGTACTATATTATATGTTTATATGTAGAATATACTTTTGTAGATAGAAGATTAGATTAGGCAAGTTTGTAAGTAATTTCATGAATAAAAAAAACTTAGATAGGGCCCAAGAATTTTGCGTAAGTTCATAAGATATAAGATTTATTTATTTATTTTTATTTTATGTGTGTAAGTTCATAAGATATAAGATATCAGATTCTTATTGTTAACTTATTGAAAATACTATCCAGTACAAGGTTGAGGATCTTTCTATCTAATAATTAGCATATATTTGTAAAGATGTAAACAATTTTAGTCGCAGGTTAAATTAGTAAGTTAAACTCCTTACTTTTGTTTGTGTCTTTTCCCCCATACCCGGGGCGCCTTAGCGGTGAGGGAGAGTGCTTGGACTAACTGGAAAGCCAGAAGTCTCTTATTTGACTCCTAGCTGAGGCATTTTGAGATTTATCTGATGCCTGCTCAGTGGGGGTGTGTAGGCATCCTGGGTTTGCCCCTCAAGGTTGGTCCCTCTGGCCTATACCTTGGGGGGGTTCCTTGTGTTTTTTTTTTTTTTTTGAAAATAATATGTTATGCTTGAATTTGTTCAACAATAAAATGAACCAAGTTTGAACATATACTCTAGTTTGGTGATGAGGTCGAACTCGGCTTGTGTTCAAAATAAAATTAAATGAACAATTTTTAGCTGAACTTGACTTGTTTACATTCCCAAATGAACAATTAAGGAAGGGTTTGATTTGTGTTTTTCATATTGTTTTTGGTATTGAGAAATGATGAATTTAGCTTGATTAAGGTACTTGCTCTTTGTTTGGTTGCTGAGAAAAGTGAAGGGAAATGAATTTAGATTGATCAAGGTACTTGCTGAGGAATTGAAAGGAAATGAAAGAAACTTTATAAGTATTACATGGTGTCATTTTGGTTTTTATTTTTTATTTTTTGTAAACAAAGAAGAAAAATCAATGTTTAAGGGGGAAAAAAAGACTTGCTCTATATGTGTGCTGAGAAAGTTAGAGAGAACACTAAAGGAACTTAAGATAATATTTGATTTTTGTAATGTTAGGTCTTGTATACTTGGATCATGCTGGGTCAACTTTGTACTCTGAGTTGCAGATGGAAGCTGTCTGTAGAGATCTCACCACTAATGTTTATGGAAATCCTCGTATCCTGTTATGCAAATTAAAATGCTTTTGTATATTTTTTTAAGGTTTGCAATATTAGCTGAATCTTGAATTGTTGTGGAATTGCTTAAATGACTTTGTTTTTGTTGAAGTCTTTGGTAGTGTGTTGTTACCTTTTAAAATTGCTTTTGTAGCTTTAGGGGAATTTTTCCTGGAGAAGTAGCTTGAAGTCCCCTTGTTGTTTTACACTACTTAATTTTGATATGGCTAGCTGCTTTTAATTTTGTTTCCATGGTTCTGTTTAAAGCCTTCGCAATAATTTGGGTTGCATTGTGATTTGAGAGAGCATACCCTATCTTTTGGGAGGGTTTGAGTAACCCAAAAAAAGAGAGAGTAGTACTTCAGCTCCTACTACGAATTCTGTGTGATCAATATCAAATAAAAAACCAATTGAGATAGAAGTAGAAGCTCTTCTTCCATCTGTGTCTTCTCTTAACTTTTTCAAATTTCATAATTTAATAAAATTTTCATGGTGATGACTTGTATTGCTCCTTCCTTACTATTTTTTTTTTAATATAATGTTTTCTGACCTTTATTTCAAGAATATGGGATGTTCTATTTACCTTTTTGCGTTATCCTCTTGTTATATGCAAAACATATTTGTATATTTGATTGTTTATGATTGCATTTCATCGAGTAAGCTTCCTTAATATAAGCTTAGACAGCCAAAGTGACTCCAGCTCTGCCACTTGTGAAATTGTGAGGGAAGCTCGCCAACAGGTACTATATTTTATCTTAGCAGCCTTTAATACTTAGATATCTGCCCTTAAGGTTTTGTGGACATCAGACTTTCAGATTTATCATAGCTATTCTTTAACGGTTTCACAACATTCAATTTCCAAGTTATCTGCAAACATTAATGAATTCTTTGTAGATAATAGTATGTTCTCAATCAGTTTGACTGCTATCTTGTTTCAGTGTTTCATGTGTAAGCAAGTGATACTTTGTTCCAAATTCTAAAATTTCCATCAGTTGTTGAATGACCTGTTGTGAGTATCAGGTCCTTGAATATTTCAATGCATCCCCAAAGGACTACAAATGTATATTCACTTCTGGGGCATCAGCGGCACTGAAGCTGGTTGGGGAGGCCTTTCCATGGAGTCAAAAGAGCTGTTTTATGTATACAATGGAGAATCACAATAGTGTCCTTGGTATTAGAGAGTATCCTACTGTAGTAGCTTCCTTTGGTTGCTATTGAATAGGCACACTTTTTGATGCCTTGAGTATCTTCTGTATATTTTTGCCTCAATTTTTAGCTTATTAGTTAATTTCCTGAATGGTCTCATTATAATTTTTTTTTTCTTTCTTCCTTATAATTCCATGGATATGCAATCCTTATTAAAATTTTAGATATGCTCTCAGTCAAGGGGCTGCAGCCTTTGCAGTAGATATTGAAGAGACTGTGCATCATGGAGTATCAAATGGCATTGCTGCTTCTGTCAGTTTATCCCAGCACCAAATACAAAGGAGAAATGAAGAAAATTTCCTTGAGGAGGAGCTGATAGGTAGCTATGATGTTTATAATATGTTCAGAATTGATTAGAAATATTTTTGCTATTTTAAAATTTTGATTGTGTTGTGCAAAATGGATGTTAGTGCCCCTTGTCATATCTTAGAAGAACTTGTTTATACTCCTCCAGCATATAAATTTTACATGGTTGCAATAATTTTATGGTCCTTAATGATTTGTGATATTGATATAATTTTTTTTTTTGATAGGTAATAAGAGTATTATTAAACAAACTGAAAAACAAAAGAAAACAAATACAAGGTGTTCATGATGGTGAACACAAGGAAATGCAACAAACAAACAAACATCAACAATCAGCTAGAAAAAACTTAAAGTACAATGCTAAGAGAAGAAATAAACTCCAAGATAGTGGAACAATCCGAGAAGCCTCAACACCTAGACCAATCAAATAAAGCCTTCTGGCATAGAGCTTGTAATTGAACCAAGGATTTCTTAGTATTTTCAAAAGAGCGCCGATTTCTTTCCGTCCAAACAATCCACATCAATCAGCCAGGAACCATATTCCAAATATCTGAATTAAATTTTTCCAGCCAATAGCTCCAACAATACACCAAGCTTTCCATAGAGCCTGGCATGACCCATTGGATCCCAAAGATCTGAAACATTTGAACCCACAGTGAGTAAGCCATAGGACAATGGAGGAGGAAATGATCCACAGTTTCCTCATTACGATGGCACATACAACACAGATTCACCAAAATGCGCCCCCTAAGCATAAGATTATCCAATGTAAGGATCTGCTCATGAACCGCTGTCTACACAAAAAATGCCACCCTCTTAGGGATCTTAGCTTTCCAAACACCTTTCTACGGAAAATTGGAGGCAGCTACACCCCTAATGTTCTTGTAATAGGACCGGGTATCAAATCTACCATTCCCATTAAGACACCAGAATGAAGTGTCACTCCCACCACCCCTAGGAATCTGAGATTGAATGAACTCAAGGAATGAGAAGGAAGCCTCTAATTCCCTTTCATGAAAATCCCTATGAAATCTCAAATTCCAAATTCTATCATTTCCACCCTCCTGATAGCATAATACATTAGAAATGCAAGCTTTCTTGTCATTAGAACACACATACAATTGAGGATAGAGCATTTTAAGTGAGTTATCTTCAATCCACTTGTCATGTTAAAAAAGAATACAAGTGCCATCACCCACCACTAAGGCCACATGTTTGGAGAAACTCCCAACCATCATGAATACCACGCCACAGACCACATCCGTGAGCCCTTCTACATGTTTTAGTAGTCCACCCCCTTTGACCCTCTCCATATTTAGTTGCAATAACCCTCCTCCAAAGATGAGTGCCTTCTCTTCCAAACCTCCATAACCATTTCCCTAACAAGGCTTTATTAAAATGCGCTAACTTCCTGATCCCCAAACCACCCATTTCTAACGGTAAACACACCTTCTCCCAAGCCACCAAAGGATATTTAAAACACTCCTCGGAAGATCCCCATAAAAAATTTCTCTGAATACGCTTAGACCTCTTAAAGTCTCTTTTTATTGGTACTTTGTTTCTATGGGCTCGTACTTGAGGTTGTACAAGTTGTATTTCATTGTCTGAGTTTTTACTCTCCCTTTGTTTTAGCTCTTGATTTGGTTGTATTTTTTCCTTGTTCAGAGTGTTTACTATCGTGAATATGATGTTCAGTTTCAATAAAAGTTTTATTACATATAAAAAAAAAAAATTAGTTTTTAAAGGGTCTTGTATTGTACCATAATTTGAGTTCCATTTAGTTAATTGAATTTTAGTTAGAAAAATAAACAAACTCTTATAGTATTTTTGCAAAATGATATGTGCTTAAGAATTCATGAACATGTACATATATTTGACACTATCTCACTTTCTTTTATCATGTACTTCGCTTAATGCAGGTGATGCATATAACTTATTTGCCTTCCCCTCAGAGTGCAATTTCTCAGGTTTGAGATTCAGCCTTGACTTGGTGAAGATTATTAAGGAAGATTCAGAAAAAATTTTGGAAGGCTCCCCATTTTGCAAGTATATAACTCATACCATGTTATGCATCCTTTAGTTAACTTAGGCCACATTCTACCATTGATATACAGAAATTTTGCAATCGTGAAATTCATAACAACATAACTTGAGTATGAACTATATGAACTGATTTGGGTGTAGCTTTTGATGGATGAAGTTACTGCTAGTTTGTATGTGATTTGTGAGTAATTTAGTATACCATGTCAATGCCATGTCCATGGCTTGCTTCTTGAAAAAGGATCATGATAAAATGGAGACCTTGTGCATGTGCATAAAGAAACTAATAAGTAATAACATGCACGATGATGTGCAAGCATGTGTGTTGTTTGTGCCTTGTTTTGTTGTTTTCGTTTTATGTCCATGCTTCTCTCTACAAGAGCTCACAGAATTGGTGGTTGAGTCTGTGCCCATTCTAGTATTTGTACAACATAACATGTCAAATTTTATTGTTGGTCCTTGAAATTTGGGGTAAATTTTACTTATAAAAAAAAAAAAATTTTTTGGGGTAAATTTCATTTTGGTCCTTAAAAAGTTTGGATTTATTCTTGAAGTATTAGAAAGGGAACATCTCATCCCTTCATCTATGGGGTCAGTTTGATTTTGGTATCTTAAATATGGGATGTTCGGTCTCTTAAATATGTTGGTTCAATTTTGTTCCCTTAAATACATGGTTGTTTGATTTATTCCATTGTAAATTGGGTGCCTCAATAGTCAACATCCCATTTGTCATGTAAATAGAAAAATAGATGCGAGACCACATTGTCCACTTTTTTGAAATTTTAGGGACCAAATCCTAACTTTTTAAAATTGAGGGACTAAAATCAAACCTAAACTAAATTTCTGGGATGGAAAGTAATATATATATATATATATATATATATATATATATATATATATATATAGAGAGAGAGAGAGAGAGAGAGAGAGAGAGAGAGAGAGAGAGAGAGAGATTTTGATCTTAATGATTTTCTGGCAGACAAAATTACTTCTTGTGCGATGTTTGTTACAGTACATGGCTATATTCTATGAACCTACTCAATTTTATGTGTATAATGCTTTTATATCTTCAAACAAGAATTTTTGAATTTATATTATAAAAAGAAGAAGAAATATTCGCTCTATTTCCTCATATTTTGAAGATTTCCATTTAGGTTCATAATGAATGGAAATATTTATAAATGATTTCTTGACCTTTTCTTTTGATTGACTAGAAAGACTTAAAGCTATCTAAATACCATAAAATTAACCATTTTTTTTCCAAAACTTTTTGTACTGCTTCTGTTTTACTTATCAAAACAAGACTTAAAGGTATCTAAAATAGTGAAATTATTTTAGATGATTTGGCTTTCTGAATGCATGTATAGTGTGAGGGAAACAATAACTTCAGGTATATCCACAAGTCAGCCCCTTTTGTAGAATCTTTGATCAGGCTGTGCTTGCCAAGAAATTTATGAAACTTAAGTTATAAATGTTACCTGATTGTTTTCAGATTTTATTGTTATTGTTGTTGCATCTGGATGATAGAGGAGATTTCTCTTTGCTGGTTCCTCAAAGTAATGATTTCAATAATTTGAATATCACTCATGAATGCAAATATTGTCTTCTTAATGTCATAACAGTGGGAGATGGATGGTATTGGTTGATGCGGCAAAAGGATGTGCAACAGAACCACCAGATTTATCAAAGTATCCTGTGGATTTTGTTGTTATCTCCTTCTATAAGGTGTGCGCTGTGTGTGTGTTGAAATTTCATCTGTAAGAAACAACTACCTTTGGATGTTGATGTCTTTCTGTCTTCATATTGTTTTTGTGAAGATATTTGGCTATCCAACTGGACTTGGAGCTCTCATCGCTCGAAATGGTAAGCATTTGATTCTGAAATATGTATAATTTTTTGAAATTATTATGTGATTTGTGGTTTGAAAGGTTTCTCCATTTATCATTTGTGATCATCATCCCATATCTATTTAATGGCATGATATGTATTTAGAGCTTATTTATTCTTCTTTTATTTTTTGTTTTATATTTTACTTCTGATTCTTGCTGAAAGTACTACTTTATGCTTACAATTTGGATAGTTAAGTAGATGATTACAGCTATTCGGGTAATTAATTTTGTCTTTACTTTTGTCTAAGGGTGGTAAACTTACTTTGTTAAAGAGTACTTTTTCGAGCCTTCCTACTTATTTTTATTTTTTATTTTTTATCTCTGTTCACAATTCCTCAAGCTGTAGCAGCCAGATTGGAGAAGATACAAAGGATTTTCCTTTGGGGGACTCTTGATGAGGTCTTTAAATATTCTTTAGTCGCGTGGGGGAAAGTTTGTTTACAGATGGAGGAAGGTGGTTCGGGGATAAGGAGGGTGGGGATGTTTAATCAAGGCTTGCTTAGTAAGTGATTATGGCGCTTTGGGAAAGAAGATCACAGGTTATGGCGTTAGGTTATAGCTACCAAATATGGAGTGGATAGTGGGGGTTGGTGTACTAGGGATGTTCAAGGGACTCATGGCTGTGGACTGTGGAAGAATATTAGAGCAGGGGCTGAGAGTTTCTTTAGACAGGTGGAGTATGCTGTGGGGGAAGGCCATTGTATTCGTTTTTGGTATGACCCTTGGCGTGGGCCTATCCCTCTAAAGGATCTCTATCCAGATTTGTTTGCTTGAGCTGTTTCCAAAGAAGCTTGGATTTTTTATTTGGTTGTTTCTAATTTAGAAGGGGGTAATAAAGGTTGGAATTTACAGTTCCGTCAAGCTTTTCATGAAAGGGAGGTAGAGAGAGCATCTTCTCTGCTTTAGCATCTTTATTCTAATATGCCAAGGGGTGAGAGAGATGATATGTTGACTTGGAAGTTGAATCGTTCTGGTGTCTTTGATGTTCGCTCTTACCATAACTTGCTAGCTGATTTAGATGACTGTTCTTCCATCCCTTTTCCTTAGAAGTGCATTTGGAGTACATAGGTACCTAAAAGGGTGTCATTCTTTTTATGGACAGTAGCTAGGGGTAGTATTCTTACCATTGATAATTTGGTTCTTAAGTGATTACCACTGGTTAATTGGTGTTGCATGTGCCGGTGTGATGAGGAAACTGTGAATCATCTTCTACTCCATTGTAAGTTTGCTTATGCCTTGTGGAGTGAAGTTTTTTTGATATTTGCAATCTAGTGGGTGATGCCGAAGACAGTAGCCTCCCTTCTTTTTGGCTGGTGGAATTGGCCGAGGAAGCATTCTTCTAATATTTGGAATATGGTTCCTGCTTGTTTGATGTGGTTAATTTGGCAGAAGCGTAATAATCACACTTTTGAAGATATTGTGAGATCCATAGATCTTTTGAAGCCTATACTAGTTGGGACCTTATATGAGTGGGGTAAAATTTGGGGTTTTACACAATGTATTTCCATTTCTGAATTTCTTCTTTCGATTCGTATCTCTTCCTAAGGTATTTGCATTCATTTTAAGTTCTGAGTGTTCACCATCGTGAACATGATGTCCTTTTTATGAAATAAATCTTTGATTACCTATCAAAAAGAAAAAGTTTTTCAATTGTAATAGAATTTCATTACCAATTTCAGAGCATAGGCTCAGTTATACCCTGATTTCTTGATAAGCTATTCTTGTTGAAACCCTAGGTTTCTCTCTTTCTTCTCCTATCTAAAGGTTTTAAAGATCATAATTTTACTAGGTTTGTTGATCTTTGAAGGAAAAAAAAATTATTTTCCTCATTTTCTTTTTGATTATTTTGTTCTGCAGATGCAGCAAAGTTATTGAAGAAAACCTACTTCAGTGGAGGTTTGTGCTTGGGTGTATAATTGCAACCAGTATTCAATGTGGTTGTTACATTGTTTCACTATAAGAGCTTTACAGGCACAGTTGCTGCAACAATTGCTGACATTGACTTTGTTAAAAGAAGAGAAGGGATTGAGGAACTTTTTGAGGATGGCACTGCTCCATTCTTGAGCATAGCATCAATCCGTCATGGATTCAAAATTCTAAATTCCCTGACTATCTCTGCAATTGGCCGGTATGTGAAATTGGCTTCCTTTATAATGTGAATATTGTTTCTCTTGATGATAATAATGGAATTATCTTTTTTTGTTTAACGAATTTCTGTGTGCTTATTTGGTGTGGTTTATCCTTAGTAGAAAAAGAAAAAGGATATTCATGATTGTCATATTTTATTTCAAAAATTTAAATAGTTTTGTTTGTGATCCTTCTCAAAACTTTTGTTGGAGATATTATAAATACCTTCTTTTATTAAAAAATACATGCAAGTACAATGATGGGATTCCATTCACTTTTTTTCTAGTGTATTGTTGGAATAGATAGCGGGTATGAGAAAGAGACTTTCATTTATAGTTTCCTAAAATAAATTCAATGCAGTATTTGATAATGAGAAAGTCATTCTCTCTCCCTCTCTCCCTCTCTCTCTCTCTCTCTCTCTCTCTCTCTCTCTCTATATATATATATATATATATATATAATTTAATGGAAGATTCAAAGTGCATTTCTTGCTTTAACGTATGGGGTGATATACAGGGAAAAAAAAAGAGGGAAATACACAATGGAGAACACAAAAGAGAATAAAAATGTTGAAGTGTATGGTAATAAAACATATGATACTCTATTAGTTTAATACACAATAAAACTAGAAGAATACATAAAACATTTATTTTCATCAACTCTCACAGATAAAATTAGTTGATGGAATGAGAGGAATATGTCTGATCAACTGGTAGCGAGCAAATTATCAATTGTTTGTTGATCAGTTTTTTTTTTTTTCAAAGAAGTTATGGCTCATCTATTTAATTGAGACTCATAAGATAATTCACGGTTCATGTGTTCATTCAGACTAGGAAGGAATAAGGAATAACTGAAGTGAGTTCAAAAAGTAACCTCGGTGAGCTTAAGGACCCATAATTTAATGCCTATTGGTTTTCCTTAGTACCTTTTCAATGTCTGTAGAGGAAGATGTGCCTTGGGTTGACGTTTGGAGCTACTCTTAGTATTTCTGTTGTAAATGCTGCTAGTTCTTGTAACTGGATATTGATCAATAATGATTAAAAATACATTACATCCCTTTTATTTAATTTACATGTCTTGTTCCCACATTTGCCATCAGAGGTTAAGAAAAAATGTGTGCCAACTTTTGCATTATTTTGTAACGTGCACATATAAGATTTCATGTTAGTCAGGAAAATTATGTTCTCCTTGCTGTTTATACTCTTCTTTTCCTTGCTCTTTTAATTGAACATTCACGCTTTAGATTAATATGCAATGTTCTAAAGTGCATATTGCCTTTCAGGCATACAGCAGCACTTGCTACATATCTGAGGAAGATGCTTTTGGCCTTAAGGCATGAAAATGGAGCCAGTGTGTGCAAAGTTTACAAAAGTGACAGTTTGAAGGTTAGTTTTGTTTTGATTTTTTGTTTTTTTTTTTATTATTATTATTATTTTGTTATTGTAAGTAAAGACAATGGAGAAAAAGTTTGTTATTGAAGTTAATTGCTAATTTTATTCAGAGAAGATGCCTCATTCTGCACAATCTCATTTACTACAACCAAGAATGCTTCACAATTTCAGTGCTTATGATACTCTAGCTTCATATTTATATTAAGTAAAAAAGTTGGCTTGAGGATTTTGTGGGTATTATGTATCAGGTTGGGTCAGTTCTGTGGGTCTTAAGGGTTTGCTTTTGGGTCCAAACATTTTGATTCAGACAACTTGGTCTGGGAGTTTGGTTGGTAGCATATTGATTCTAGTTACTTCTGTCTTCTTCCTTCTATCCTTTTTGTTAGTATTTTCCGGCCTGCAAGTGCAACCCAGAGTCTCATTGTTTAGCCTTATCCTGATAATTTTCCTTCAGAACAGTATCTCATTGATTTTCTGGTTCGTTGGTGATGAATGTGAAGGCCCTGCACCAGATTTGATATCAGAGGCATCAAGTTTTGTCTGAGTCGCGGTCCATCAACAGTTCTGATCTTAGAGCTGTCCTACATCTATTATAGTGTCTCTTTGATTGTTAGAGTTATTATTGTTATTTTTCTATTCCCCTGATATATTATATTAGCATAAGGGTAGTCTTGTATTCTTGCGATCCCTATAATATAAATACGTGCTCAGGTTAGGGACTGATTGAACAAGCCCTAAACCTTTTTTACCTTTCTTCTCTCTGTCTTCCTCTCAATTCTTCTCTCTTAACCCTAATTTTTTATACTCTATAACTCTCAACTGTGATGCATTCATGCTCCCAAGTGTATTGTGTCATAGTGATAGTAATTCTTTAAGGCTGTCTATTTTCAAAATCTGGGTCCAAATTTATTAATAGGATGTTGTGAATATGGTTCGGTCAAGGCCAAAAACACAATTCTCTTGGCGGAACAACTAACAAGGATGCCTTATTTTACAAAATGCATGTTTTCTTCCTATTTTTTGGTTTTGTTTGTTGACATCCTTTTGAGAAGTGAAAACTAGATATCATATTCCATTTTAGCTTGAGCCAATTATACAACTTGGATTAAGATTCTTTTGAAACTTGTAAACGATATTATGTATTTAAAGTGATCACTTTGGAATGCCTGCCTTTAGGTGAGTCACGTAATGATAAGACATGTACTTATCTCAAAAACAAAAAAAAAATTACGATAACATATGCATATGCATTATCAAAAAAAAAAAAAAACTTATTCCAGAATCTGTTGAAAAAGATCTGACAAGTGTTATGGTATTTCTCCCCTAGGTATTATGTCGTGAATGGGGTCCAATTGTCTCATTCAACTTGAAAAGGCCTGATGGTTCTTGGTTTGGATACCGTGAAGTGGAAAAACTGTCATCCTTATCTGGAATTCAGTTACGGGTAAATTTTTTGAAATAAAGATGCATATTTATGTTTTATTCTTGTACATAACATCATTATTTTAATATATTTTTGTTACTTTGTTTTTATGATTGAATTTTTCTGCATAATAAATGGCTGAATTGATGTTTTCACTCCATGAAAATTGGGAAGATGCATTTTATTTGAGTTGCAAAAGCATATAATTGATTTCTTGAAGTAGCTTCTATCTCAAGTCGAGAATTTTTATAATTTTTATTTTTATAAGTAATAAAGTATTATTGATATCAAAAAAGGTCAGCCAAGTATAAGGGGATCAAACGATCAATTGCATAAATTACATAAATCTATTAAATTAACAACAAAAAATAAAGTGTGACACTGCCTAGTTGACAACCAATCCAATAGGGTTCTTAAAAAGAATAACTTAAGATCAGGGATGGTTCTTTCTGTATCTTCAAAGCTCCTATTATTTCTCTCTCTCCAAAGGCTCCACATCAAACAATAGGGCACAGCCGTCCATATATCACCCTTCCTATGGTGACCAAATCTACCTTGCCAGCAAGCTAACAACTCAACAACAGACCTTGTCATCACCCAACGCACTCCAAACAAACCCAATGCCATGGATCACAAATCAGTAGCAATAGAGCAATGAAGTAACAGGTGATTGACTGATTCCCCAATGCATTTGCACATATAACACTAATCCGAAATTCAAACCTTTTTCATCAAATTATCAATCGTCGGAATTTTCCCCAAAGCTGCCGTCAATACAAAGAAAGCAACTCTAGGAGGGACTTTTGGTTTCCAAATGCTTTTCCAAGGGAATGACTGATCACTAGGACCAATCAAGAGATGATAACCTTGCAGTGGATCAGTAGATCATAACCCGCCAAACTCTTTAAAATAAATAAATGTCTTCAAAATTGACAATATTATTTAGTTCTTGGAAAAACACAATTTCTTAGAAGTACTCCTAGATTTTATTGATTGTACTACTAATAATTTTATTCTTAGTAGTTTCCACCAATTCAGGTAGGATTTTGATTAGTCTCTCTTTTTTATATTTTTATTTTTTTTTGATAGGCAATAAAAACTTTATTGATAAGAAAAGTACAATCGTAAACTCACTGCAAAAAAAGAAAAGAAAAAAGGATACAAATAGATCAAGGGGAAAAGCTAACAGAATTAATGAAATCAAACAAAGAAGTACAGTGCATAAAACCCCAAATATGAGACTACTCAAACAAAGTCCTAGTTAGTAAAGACTTCAATAGGTCCACAGTTCTTTCAGCATCCTCAAATGTCCGGACATTGCATTCCTTCCAAGTTAACCACATAAAACTCGCTAGTACCATATTCCAAACATTGGAAGAATGAATGCCCAACCAATTCCTTCATGTAGAAAGTAGAGAGACTAATGTCTTCGACATCACCCACTGAACCCCAAACAAGTAGAAGACTTCACCCCACAAGGTATGGACAAACTTGCAATGTAGTAATAAATGATCCACGGTTTCCTCCTCACACCGACATAGGCAACACCAATTAACAACAAGAGGCAAGTCCTTCTTAACAAGGTTATCTATTGTGAGAATCCCACATGTAGCAGCTGTCCATAAGAAAAAAGACACCCTTCTAGAAACCTTAACACTCCAAATGCATTGCCAAGGGAAAAAATTGATGGAGCTTTCAATAATGATTTGTAAAAAGAACACACATCAAAGACTCCACTACGATTCAATTGCCAAACCATGGTATCATCACCCCCCATAGGTATTTTGTATGAGATATGCGCAAAGAAAGGATAAAACCTTGCAGTCTCCTAATCCTGAAACTCACGGCGGAAGAGTAAGTTCCAACTTCTATCAACCCCATTAGGTGCAATGTCAACTATATCAAAAATTCTAGCTTCTTTATCCACAACACAAGCAAACAATTTCGGATATAATTCTTTCAAAGAAGCTAGACTACTCCAAGGATCATGCCAGAACCGAATACAAAAACCCTCTCGCGCCGCATACAACACATGACCAAAGAAACTCTCCACCCCCTTCCTAATGTTCTTCCATATCCCACAGCCATGTGTTCCTCTAATAGATCTAGTGCACCAGCCCTCACTACCTTCCCCATATTTGGAGGCTATGACCCGACGCCATAAGTGTGTGGCCTCCTTCCTAAAGCACCAAAGCCACTTCCCTAGTAAAGCTTGGTTAAACATCCCAATCCTCCGGATCCCCAAATCACCTGCCTCCACCGGCCACAACCTTTTCCCAAACAAAGAGTGAATATTTAAATACATCAATAGATCTCCCCCATAGGAAATTCCTTTAGTAGACATGGCAAAACGGGTCAGAATTTTCTGACCCGACCCAACCTGACCAAAAAGCCCGACCCGGATGGTTTTTTTTTGACCTGAAGCAAAAATAGGATGACTTGTGACTTGACTTGTGTTTTTTGTAGGTCAACCTGATAGACCCGCAACCCGAACCATTTTTTAGAACTTTTTTTTGTTGGTAAAAAAATAATAAAATTAAGACAATATTGGTTTAATTGTTTGTTGTGAGCTTTAAGAAAACAATTGGGACATTTACATAACTGCATGCAAATAAATTGAAAGATGAATGGTTGAGCATTCTATAATGAGTAAATATTTTTAGATATCGAATAGTAAAGTACATGCTAAGATAATCTGGTTACAGTAGAGCTAAAAAAATAGATTTAAAATTTTAGACGTGTGAGAATCATTCATAAGTGTGAAAATAGTGAAGCCAAAGTATCAAATTAGCATAAATTATGAATGCTTAGACTTATTGTTTAACAATTTATGTCCAAAATAAACGGCTTTTCAAAATAAATTATGATATTTCTTAGGGTGTGTGTTACTTAACGATGATATGATATTTATAAAAGAGACTATGTATAAATAAGTAAACAATCAAACTTTAATGTATATTCTCAACTTGAAATAGAGTGCCAACCACAATTGATAATAGATTATAAAATTAATTTTCAGGATTTTAAATTTCTCATATGTTTTTATTCTTTGTCAAATGAGTTATCAAATAAGTGATTTGTAATTTTGTTTTTTATTTTGGGATGTTGATATTGTATAGAAATAAAACTTGTGTATTTGTTTTACTTATTATTGAGGTCCAAAATGTCACAATATTATTCGAAGGTCCAATATTAAGCAAAATTAAAATTCAAGAACCATTTGGGCTTTC
Source organism: Castanea sativa (assembly GCF_040712315.1). Classification (NCBI taxonomy): domain Eukaryota; kingdom Viridiplantae; phylum Streptophyta; class Magnoliopsida; order Fagales; family Fagaceae; genus Castanea; species Castanea sativa. The sequence goes on from NC_134023.1 coordinate 13,156,626, forward strand.
AAGGAAGGATTAAGGCCCAAACCCGCCAACTAAGGACTACCTAAAATGAGTAGGAAAGGGCCCAAGCCCATGAATAAGTAAGCTTTGGCCTTGATGAAACAAAGAAAAAAGGAAGCCTAGTCCGGCCTTTAAGAGGGAAAATTGCTGGGGAACTCCAGAAGAAAGCTGAACCAGGACACCTGAGAATTCCCAAAAGCTTGGGATCCTTGGGATATGCAACAGGAGACTAGTTGGGATTGAGATAGCTCAAGGGAGCATGCCCATGAACACAAAGAACAAGAATGGATGTGTCCCATCAGCCGCCCAATGATGCAGGAAAAGGTAGATGACCTGGGAACTAGCACTTAATGAAAAGAAGTTTGGTACTTCGGGGAGCGCAGGGAGATGTACCATGAAGGAAGGTGGCTAGGGATCTTTCAGGCTGATAAGAAAGGAATATGCCCATTTGGAGAAAAAGACAAAAAGTGAAGTAGCCAAAAAGTGGGTCTGAAAAGTAGTGTCTAGAAGCTTTAAGAAAAGAAGCATTGAAGGTCAGCCCTTAGGACCTCCCCAAAAGAAGAAGGTCAGCTAGGGACTTTTGGGAGGGGGGGGGGGAGAAGGAAGGGACCAGCCACCAATATTGCTGACACAACATTGGTTCTAGTACTCAGGGCAGCAAATGGAGGGAATCTGTGGTACACCAAAAACCCTAGGAAGATGTTATAAAAGGGGGTGAAGCCATCAACAAAAACCATTCAGCAATAGTGAATTAGAGAGAAAAGATCTTTTAAAAAACTTCTTTAGAATTCAAAAAGAAAGGAAAGAGGGAAAACCCTATCCGGGATCCTAAGACAGGCATTAAAGGATACGCTTGGATTCAAAGGGATTCAAACCACACAAGTCTTAGAAGCCTAAAATAGCTATTTAAGTCTGTGATTTTTGAACTTATTTGGACCTTGTAACCCATCCTAGTGTAAGAGAGACATATTGTATTGAAATTGCAAGAAAATAATGAAGTATTATTTATTATGTTGAGGACCCCTTAACATTTCTTATTATTTTTCCTTTGATTCTATCACTTTTTACTATCCCTTATTGTGCAATACGTATATGCCTTGTATGTATTAGTGTGTGTATTGTAGAGTCCATGTTTAATGCACAACTTAGTTCGTAATCAGCTTGATTTAGCTGCGGTGAACCAAATCCAGTCCACCAAACAACAAGTATATGGCCCAGGATCCTTGTTTCTACTTGGGTCTGAGTATTGTCCTAAAAAAAAACCCACACTTATCTTTGTGTTATTTTGTTTTAGTTAGCAATGTTGGGATTTGTATAATTTTAAAATTATTGAATAAGTATTAATAAGTTTAATTGAGTTTATTTTTGATATAAGTGGTGAATTTAAAGTAATGCATTTTACACTAAGTAATTTGTGGCATGACTTTCTAAATGGCAAATACATGTTTTCTTTATATAAAAAAAAATTTATGAGAAAAATACGGGTGAACTCAACCTGACCTGAACCGCAACCCGATTGACTCGAACCCATTTTTAAGTCGTTTAAAATTACCCGTTTTGACCTGCAACCCGATTGGCCTGACCTGACCCACCCGTTTACCATGTCTACCCTTTGGATCCTCTCTAATCTGTCTGCCACATGTTGTGGAATAGTAAACAAAGATAAATAATGAGTGGGAAGGGTTGATAAAGTACTCTTCAATAAAGTAAGCCTACCTCCTTTTGACAGATATAATTGCTTCCAACTTGAGAGCTTTTGCTCCATCCTTTCTATAATAGGGTTCCAAATTGAAGAATCCTTATAATTAGCCCCCAAAGGCATACCCAAGTAAGTCATGGGCAAACAGCCAACCTTAACAACATAAAATGCGGGCCAAAGCATCCAAATTCCCAATCTCACCAACTGGCACAATCACACTCTTACTAATATTTACTTTCAAGCCTGTGATAGTTTCAAAGAAGATCAAAATCATACGAATATATAATAATTGTTCCTTGGAAGCGTCACAAAAAAGAATAGTATCATCATCAAACAAAAGATAAGAAATGTGCAAACCTACTCCTCCCACAATGGGGCTTGCTTGGAAACCGCTAAGAAAGCCTCCATCTTTAGTTTTCTTCAACAACCTACTCAACACCTCCATCATCAACAAGAACAAGAGTGGAGATAAGAGATCCCCTTGACAAAGACCACGAGAACTACCAAAGAAACCAGCGGGAGACCCATTGATAAGCATTGAAAAGCGAATTGTAGAAATACATGCCTTCATCCATCTCCCCCACTTCTCCCCAAAACCCATCCTCTCCATAGTCCCTCCTATTAGTATTGTGTTAATGTAAATTTTCCTGCATATAGTAGCAGCACTAAGCAAGCATCATGTTGTCATTTCCACAGAGTCTTCCAAGAAAAAGACATGAGTTGGGGATGGTAAGACTTTATAATAGGAGCTTACTTCAAACACCCCTTGGGATGATAGTTTCCAGTACAACTTGTCCACTCCATCCCCCCTCCACACTCCAAAATATAGTAAATCCATAAAAGAGACAACCGATTCCAACTTCCAATCTTGAACCGCTTGGTTAAAACTAATATTCCAATAGTAGCTATCCCCTGAGAAAGATAAAAGCTCTTCACAGAATCATCTTTATTATGTTCAATACTATTTAATTCTGGGAAGTTCTCCATTGGAGGATGTCCCCCACACCAAGGATCTTGCCAAAATTTAATAGAAGAACCATCCTCCGCCTTAAAGCTAACAAAGCAATGAAAAGTGTCCCACCCCTTCCTTATACTCTTCCACAGGAAAACCTCATAAGGGCCCTGTACGATATTAGAGCACCAGCCCCACCATATACTACCATATTTTGTGTCAATAACCCTTTTCCTCAAAGCATCTCTCTCCAAAGCATACCACCACAACCACTTTCCCATCAATGCCTGATTAAGAGAATCAAATTTCGTATACCTAAACCCCCATTATGAAGGGGTACAGAAACATTCCTCTAGCCAACCAAGTGATATTTAAATTCATCTCCCATCCCTCCCCACAAAAAAATCCCTTTGTACTTTTGCAATACAACTAGCAACACTCATAGGAACAAGAAAAAATAATAATCACTTAACCATTATTCTAACACTTCCCCTCACATGGGGTCAAATTCCTCCTTACTAAGTGGGGTTCCACATGTGGTAGTTTTACACATTTTAAACGGGAGTAGATTGGAGACAAGGCTCAAATGCAAGACCACTTGTTCTAATACCATAACAAAAGCTTAATCTATTAGGAAATTGTGGATATAATCACTCCAAATATTCCATATCAAGCACGATGAACTATGTTCCATACCCTATTTCTGAAATAATTGAGTCTACATTGCCAACATGGAAGCACTCCCACACGCCATCTTCAACACCATCCATTTAACTCGAAACACTACAAACACAAAAACCCATAACTCCCTTGCTATTGGGCAATGCAACAACAAATGATCAACAATCTCACCCTGTTATACACATACAATAAAAATTCACCATAAATTTAACCTGTTTAATGAGATTTCCTATATCGCATATCTTCTTCCATGATGTTGTCCACGAGAAAAAGTACTCTTGAAGGAGCCTTCACCCTCCATATTGCCTTCCAAGGAATTTATGATATAGTGAACCCTCTTAATGCCTTATAGTATGAATGGACATTATACAATCATTTTTATTTAATTTCCAGCAATTGATGATCCTTTTTTTTAATTATATATATATAAGTATATATACACACGTGCACACACTCACACACGCTTTTCTTAGCTTTGGTATGTATTTTACTTTTTGGTAATTTTCTTTTCATATTCTTTTTTTCATCATAGAATGCAACCAAGGTGATGATTTGTTGCTAGAATACATGTAAAATGCTATCTTTTGTTGCTTACATTGGCAACGCTTAAGCATACTCTGTTGGACATTTTCACTGTCCCTAACAATGCATGTGCACTTTACATTGCTGTATTTTTTTGATGTTTTTGTATCGTTTAAAAGTTTGATTGTATGATTTGATGTCTTCTAATACATGTCTAGTTCTTGATGACATGGGAGGAGCATAACGAAATAAATGGTTCAACTTCTTAATTTTTGATAGGATGCTGATTGGTAAGGTATCTCTTTGTCGCTTTCTTGTGTAGACAGGCTGCTTTTGCAATCCTGGAGCATGTGCAAAATATCTTGGCTTGTCTCACTTGGATCTTCGTTCAAATATGGAGGTATTTCTTGTTTTATGGCTGATACTTGCCCACCTTTATATGACAATAATTGCTTTGTATCTGTTTCTTTGGTTTCCGCAAGTCGAATGTCTGCAATACATCCTTGACAATTGCACATTTGAGTTTAGGCTGGCCATGTTTGCTGGGATGACTATGATATACTTAATGGAAAACCAACAGGAGCTGTTAGGGTGTCTTTTGGTTATATGTCATCATATGAAGATGCCAAGGTAGATTTTCTTTTTGCTACTGCTCAAATTTTGAGGGATAAAAAACTCTTTTTTATGGCTCCGCAGTTTATTAAATTTTCAGCATGAGTGTGACAACATATTTTAGGCAAAATATACTGAGATAATTTCAAGATTCATCTGATTAAAGAATTTCTTTTGAAAATATGTTGATGGCTCTCTTAATTTTATTTGGGAAATGTTAATGGAAGCCTTAAGGGTATTGGTTTAGGAAATATATTTAGAAAATTTTTATGGAAAAAGAAAAATGTAATTGATTTTTTTAACAGCTTTTTATATTTCCCATAAAAGTAGTATAAAAACTTTCCTAAAAATGGTCAATTAATAAATGTCCTAAGAGCACCCATTAATAGGACCTTTCTTTTTTTAATGAATTTTCAGTTGATGGCTTATTTATTATAGATGTAAGGGGTTGCAACTGAGAATAAACTTTTTTTAAAAAATTTTGTTGTGCCTTTCTTTTCAGTCTTATTTTTCTTTCTTTTTATAATATGCAGAAATTTATTGACTTCGTGAAAAGTTCCTTTGTATCATTGCCAAATCAAACTGGACTTGGGTATCACTTGAGAGAAAGGTCCATCCCCTTTCCAGACAAAGGTCACCCCTCTATGCTGCTTAATACAATATTATTATAGATGGTCTTGGAACTTCTCAACATGCTATAGCACTAACAGGAAAAAAATATTGCTTTGTGTCTCTCTCTTAATCAGTTCTTTGTTGGTAGACAGGGTGCCACATCAAGCACTAGTTTTGTATATGCTTCATTTTATAAGATGTAATTAACTTTGGTTAGGGAGATGGAAGTTAGAGAAAAATGTGCTCTCTAAGAGGCCCGACTACCTCAAATTAGTCAGAAATACTGTTTTCGATTATTTTTTACATTAGTCTTGGATCGGTATGGGTGGATTTCGCAGTTTTTATTTTTTTTATTTTTTATTGAATTGAAGCTGTTTCAGTTGGTGGGTGAGGAAGGGGGGAATTTTTTTCTCCCTTAAGATTTTTGAAGGGGGAAAGTATTTCATGCAATCAGTTTTTATGGGTAAAGAATGCAGCACGTTGGTTAAGGCGTAGCTTGGAACACATTGTGATTGGGGTCAACCCCAAGCACTTTTTCACACTCAAGGAAGGAGACACTGCTTACACGTTGCAACGGGGTTCTAACTCGTTTGGCCAATAATTATCAGTGACAGAGCTCAAAGTAGGTGGGATGAGGAGATCTATCATTATTTATGTAGGCAAGGTACAACAAGGTTGGAGGGCCTTGGGATTGAAGTAAGGAGAATGTTGGAATCTTCTCATTATGCGTTGGGTGGTCCAAAATTTTTACCATACAAGCCTAAGCTGTTTTCAGAGATTCATTCTTCTCGGTCCTTTGTTGAAACGGTAAAAGATCCTGTGCAGGCAAGGAAGCACGCATAGCAGCCCTCTATTAGGGAGAAGGAGAAGAATCGAGTAGTGGAGAATAAAGTGAAGCCTTTGAGAGACCAATCTCTTTTTATTTTTTATTTTTTTTATAAGTAATAAATTTTAACGATATCAAAAAAGGGACATCCTAGTACACAGGAAGTGTACAAGGGGTCAACAAAAATTACAAGAATCAAGAAAATCAAGAAAGGAAGAGAATGATTAGTTTCGCAAAGTAGCTAACCAATCTAATAAAGTCCTAAAAAAAAAAGCTTGAGGTCTGGCATAGATCTCTCACTATCTTCAAAACACCTACTATTCCTTTCCTTCCAAAGACACCACAATAAGCAATGGGGAACAATTAACCATTTTTGACCATTTTTATGACGATCAAATCTGCCTTGCTAGCAAGCTAGAAGCACCACAACAGACTGCAGCATAACCCAACTTACTCCAAATAAACCCAAAACCATAGACCACAAACTAAGTTGCACTGGCATAGATACGGGTACGGATACGGGGGTACGGCAATTTTTGAAAAATAAGGGTACGACACAACGTGGGTACGGAAATTAAATAATTAATTAAATTTTATATTTAGGCATATTTTTAAATATTTTTAGACATAAGATACGTTTATGTCTAGAATTTAAATAAAATTCTCAATTTAGTTTATTTTACCTTTATTTGTAATTTTTTTTTTTTTTGATAGGTAAAAATATATGCATTTAAGAACACTACCTTATGCAAAAAACATAAGGCAGAGAGATAAGTACAAAGGGAAAAGAAAGAAAAAAGAGGAAAGGAAAATAAACTAAGTACACAGGAGGGAACTAAGAAACATAGGGAGAGAATCACTAGAGGTGAGTCCCCAAGCCTTAGACCAATCAAACAGAGTGCCACTAAGAGAGGCCAAAAGCTGGTCATCTGAGCTTTCCATGTCCTCGAACGTTCTCCTATTGCGCTCCCTCCAGAGACACCACATCAAGCATAAAGGAGCTAAATTCCAAATGCTAGACGAATGCTTTCCAAGCCAATTCCACCAACTGAATAAAGTATTCGCAACTGATCTAGGTAAGACCCAAGAAAACCCAAAAGATCTAAAAACCAAACTCCACAGTCGAGAAGCCTTTCCACAGTGTAGTAACAAATGATCCGCCGTCTTCTCATTACTGCGGCACATGATACACCAATCGACAAAATCCAACCCTCTACCCCTCAAATTATCCCCTGTAAGGATCCTATCCCATACAACAGTCCACACAAAGAAGGAAACACGCCGAGGAGCCTTAACCTTCCAAACCACTTTCCAAGGGAAGATAATGGGCGCGGGGCTTCTCAACTTATTGTAAAACGAACGAATATCAAAGTCCCCATTCTTTGTCAACTTCCATCGCATACGATCTACATTTTCGGTGGGAGGAAGATTAGAACCCAATGTACGGAGAAAATCATCCACCCCACCCATTTCCCAATCATTAGGTCTCCGAATAAAATGAACATTCCAGCTTCTCCGCTCCTCAATCCCCAACCGTTCAAGAGAAGAGGCCATCGATGCCTCTTTATTGGATGCAATCCCATACACGCTCGGAAAAGACAACTGAAGAGGAGACTCCCCACACCAATGATCAGTCCAAAGCTTCACTCTATCCCCCACCCCTACCTCAAAGTAAGTATTCTTGCTAAAATCCTCCCATCCCATGCGGATACTTCTCCACAATCCACACCCATGCGCCCCTCTACCTAGCTTGGACTTCCATCCCCCCCCATTCTTCCCCAAACTTGAGGGCTATGACCCTTCTCCAAAGCCTTGTCTCCTCAATCCCAAACCTCCATAACCACTTCCCTAGTAAAGCTTTATTAAAAGTAGTTAATTTCCTTACCCCTAACCCACCATTTTTCAAAGGTGCACACACCTTGTCCCATCCCACCAAATGAAACTTGGAGTCCCCCCACAAGAAATCCCTTTGCAACCTCTCAATTTTATTGGCTACATGCGTAGGGATGTTAAAAAGAGACAAATAATAAGTGGGTAGACTAGATAAAGTGCTTTTAAGCAACGTTAGTCTTCCACCTTTTGACAAATAAATCTTCTTCCAACCGGCCAACTTACGCTCAAAATTCTCCAAGATAGGATTCCAAACAGTAGGGGACTTGAAGGACGCCCCCAAAGGCATACCAAGATAGGTCATAGGCAAAGATCCAATCCGACATCCCAAAAGCTCTGCTAGGACATGGATATTAGGAACCTCCCCAATAGGAACCATCTCACTTTTCAGCACATTAACCTTTAAACCTGTCACTTCCTAGAAACAAAGAAGAAGCATCCGAATATAAAGAATCTGCTCTTCATCAGCATCGCAAAACAGAATCGTATCATCCGCAAACAATAGATGCGATACACAAACCCCTCCCCCCCGTCTACCGTGGGCCTTAAAGCCTCGAATTAAACCAGCCCCTTCAGCTCTTTGCATCATCTTACTGAGAACCTCCATCAAAACCAGAAACAACATGGGCGAAAGCGGGTCCCCTTGTCTTAATCCCCTCGAACTCCCAAAAAAATCAGCCGGAGACCCATTAAACAATACCGAGAATTGGGCTGTAGATATGCATGTGCGGATCCACCTACACCACCTCACCCCAAATCCCATTCTCTTCAACAAATCAAGAAGAGTCTCCCAGTTCACATGATCATAAGCTTTCTCAATATCTAATTTGCAGATAACCCATGGAATCTAACTTTTCACCCTACTATCTACATACTCATTAGCAATGAGAACTGAATCAAGAATCTGTCTACCACCCACAAAACTGTTCTGAGACTCAGATATCAACTGATCCAAAACCTCTTTCATGCGGTTTGCCAACCTTGGCCAAAATCTTGTAGACACTCCCCACCAAACTAATAGGTCTAAAATCTCGAATATTGGAAGCACCATTCTTCTTAGGGATTAAGGCTAAGAATGTTGCATTAAGAGATTTTTCAAACTTACTGTGTTGATAAAACTCTTCAAACACAGCTAAGACATCTCTTTCCACAATTCCCCAACAATGGTGATAAAAAGCCGAAGAGAAACCATCAGGACCTGGAGCTTTATCTCCTTCCATCTCTTTGACAACTCGAAGGACCTCCTCCTTTTCAAACCTCCGTTCAAGCCAATCCCTCTCCAACCCCTCTATCTGTAGCCATCTCGGATTAATTTTGTATTATAATAATAAAATAATTATCTTTGTTAGGTTATATTTTAATTTTGAGTTGATTTAAATAGACCAAAAGCTAAGCTTAAACCCAAACCCAACTAAAAGTTAAGCTTAAGCCCAAATCCAAAACAAAATTTTTCCCTCTTTTTATTTCATCCTGTATTTCCTCCCCTGTACCTGCCAATTGTCACATCAACTTCTCATCAAAGTCAAACAATCTTTATTTTATTTTCTTCTCTCTCTCTCTCTCTCCAAACTCCCACCGCACATTCATTCACTCTTTATTTTTACTTCTTCCTTTTGTTTGTTTCCTTCTTCTTTCTGCAGCACCATAACTCCCACCAGTTTTTATCACCTTCAATTTGTTCTTCTCAGTTCTCAAGTTGGTGTTTCTTGTTGCAAATCCGTGTCGGCACCATGTCGGAGAAGTGAAAAAAAAAAAACACACCGCTTGGACATCAGAGTCTGGTGAGTCTTACCCGTATCGGTGTTCGACACATGTTGGACACCGGTACTTTGCCAAAAATGTCGTGTCGGTGCAACCTAGACCACAAATCCATAGCAACTGAATCGTGAATAAATAGATGGTCAACTGATTCACCGTTACACTTGCACATATAACACCAATCCAATATCCAAACCTTTCTTTTATGTAAATTGTCAATCGTTAAGCATTTCTCTAGAGTAGCAGTCCAAACAAAGAACGCTACTCAAGAAGGAATCTTTTGCTTCCAAATACTTTTCCACGGAAAACAACAATCATTAGAGCCTACTAGAAGACTATAATAATTATTAACCATGAAACCCTTATTTCTATTTGGTTTCCTACACATCTTATTCTCACTGATCCTCGTTACTGTAGCACCATATATGGTATCCATGAAGCTCAACACAGCCTCTAATTCCCAAGCACGAACACTCCTAAAGAAACTTACATCCCAGAAAAGGACTCCATTAGTGGACTTCATAAGCTCCACCACACTTGCTTCTTTATCTCGGCAAAAACCGCCACACAAGTGGTGGTTTTTGAAGCTCCGGCTGAAAATGCTATCTTGACAATTGTGGGTGGTGTGGACAGTAGAGACCGTGGTATTAATGGGGAGAACAAGTTTAAGGAGAAAATTCTGGAACAAAACAAATTCAGATTTCCTTTGAATAATTTGAATTCAAAAGATGTTGATTTTGGAAAGGAGCGACAAATTAGGTTACGTTGGTTAGGGAAAGGTTTGATTGTGGAAGTGAATGACTGTGGAAAGAGGCAGGTATCTTGGGCTCGTTATAAGTGTGATAAGCAAGTTGTTAATTGGGTAGCACGGGGGCCAAATTCGCTCAGATTGATATTATGGGAATGGGCCCTTGGCCTTCAGAAGCCCATGCACCTCTATTGGGTAATTATAAGAGTTACTTAGGCCCAATTTTGACAAGCCCAAGTAACTTTGAAGCTAGCGAGTGTTCCAAGCATACCCAAAACAAACTCAGTCCAGTTCTTACGGGCCCAATTGTTGCTGCAGGGGTTAAGTTTTCATGTTCCTCTGGCTTGAGCTCAAAGATGAGTGACATGAGCTCTATGGTGCACCTCGTGGGCATAGTGCTTGTGCCTTTGCCACCAAGGAGGACGGCGATGGTTTTGATGGTCTCTTTGGTCACGGATTCTTCCTTATCGGTGTTGGAAGTCCCAGGCGAGAGTGGCTATGGCAGTCAGTTGAGTCCGAGTTGGCCTACCCAGTCATCCACCATGCCGATCTTGACAGCGGAAGTGGCCCAGGCATCCTTTGAGCCAAGATTGACATCCTTAGAGTCGATATCGGCTTTTTTCGAGCCGGCAGTGGCAATGGTGCAGTCACCTAGCGACCCAATGGAGTTAGCGGTGGTGAGTTCATCATCTCCGGTGGCGACAAAGGATGAGGATGAGGAATTTGTAGGTTCGGAGGTAATGGTTGCGGTACATGAGTCTTTTGATTTTAAGGAAGTACATCACTCTTGTCCCACTATTAGGGAATTGGTTGGAGATTTGGATAAATCATGGGGCAACTCCAACGAGTGGAAGTTACAATTGCGTGATGGTCGGCAAATAGTCCTCTGTCTCTATATTGATCTCTAGAGAGCATGTTGGATGGCTCAGTCACAGAGGGAGAAGCTGTAACAGGTAATGATTCTCTTGTTAATGAAGGTCAGATGTTTAGCTGGGCAAATGAATGTGATGAGTTAGTATATTCTTTGTCTGTTGTTATTGGGTTAGAGGATGAGATTTGGGAATTTGATGAGAGGTCGATGACTTGGGAGAGAGGTAGCGAGGCTCTAGTTGTGGTACCTTTGGCCATAGAAGTTCCCTTGGAGTTGGAGTATTGTTCTTTGAAGGAGTTTGGGTGTAAGAAGAAAGTTGATAGCAATCAATTATCACAATGGGTAATCAATCGGATTAAGGCTTTTAGAAAATCAGTGGGAAGTTCAGTGGAAGTTTTGAGGAGCAAATTACAGGATTGTTGTTAGCTATAGAGGGCAGGAAAAAGAATAAACAACATCATGTAGTAGGTGATAAAATGAAGCAGGTCAAACTGGGGCAGAAAGGTCAGCGGGAGTTGAAAAATTTATTGGTCTTTATGAATGTTGAGTATGGTTCAACTATACTAAGGAGTGCAAGTAAGGAGCGGGCTGTTGTGGTTCATCAATGAATTTGAAAATTATTTCTTGGAATGTTAGAGGGTTGAATGAGCAGGATAAAAGGTTGCGGGTTAGAAATCTGGTTAGGAAATAGGGGCCAAATGTTGTTTGTCCTCAAGAAACTAAAATGGAGTTGATAACTAGAGTTGTGATTTACATTTTGTGGGGTCGTAAACATGTTGATTGGTCTTACTTAGGCTCTTATGGAGCTTTTGAAGGGGTGTTAATGATGTGGGACACTGGTTGTGAATAAAGTGGAGGATGCAGTGGGGTGATTTTCGGTTTCTTGCAAACTTACAAGTGTCACATCAGTTTGTTTGGGCGTTTACTGGTGTTTATGGTCCTAATTCATTGAGAGACAAAAGGTTCTTATGGGAGGAATTATTTGGTTTGAGCAGCTAGTGGAATGTTCCATGGTGTGTGGATGGTGACTTTAATGTGGTAAGGTTTCCTTCCGAATGCTTTGGTTCTACTTCTTTTACTGCTGCTATGTAGGAGTTCTCTAATTTTATTTCTGAGCAAGGCCTCATTGATCTCCCATTACAAGGGGGATCTTTCACTTGGTCGGATTCTCGTGAAGTTGCTTCGAAGGCTAGGTTGGACAGATTTTTGTTTTCTGCAGATTGGGAGGATAATTTTCCAGTTGTTTCTCAACGACGGATGTCTAGGTTGTTATCTAATCACTTCCCGATTGTCCTTGAGGGTGGTTCTTTTCAGAGAGGTAGTAGGCCATTTAGATTTGAGAATATGTGGCTTAAGGATGAGGGTTTTGTGGCAAATCTAAATTACACTTGGTTAATTGGGCTAAGGTTTGTAAGCCGTTGCAGGTTAGGGGGTTAGGTATTAGACGATTGAGGAGTTTTAATTCTGCCTTGTTAGGAAAATGGTTGTGGAGGTATGGCATGGGACTGATGCTTTATGGAGGATGATTATAGAGGCAAAATATGAGAATGTTTGAGGTGGTTGCTGCACAAAAAAGGTGACAAGTGCTTATGGTGTTAGCTTGTGAAGATTCATTAGAAGTGGTTGGCTGAATTTTTCTAAATTCCTTCTGTATGATGTGGGGGATGGTACTAGAGTGAAGTTTTGGAAGCATGTGTGGTGTGGAGATCGTACTCGCCAAGAGGCTTTTCCGAAACTTTATTGTATTAGTAGGACAAAGGATTCTTTAGTAGCGGCGTTTATGTGTTGGTTTGGTGGAAGGATTCATTGAGATACTAAATTGTCATCCACCATAAGATTGGGAACAAGAATCTTTTGATCTGTTTATGGATATGGTCTACTCTTCGACTGTATGGGGGTTGGGTCCTGATAAGGTTTGTTGGAAGCTAGCAAGGAGTAGAGTTTTCAAGTTTAGAGGATTCCATCTTTCTTTCTACCCTCCTACTCTCTTATCCTTCCCTTGGAGAATGACATGGCAGTTGAAGGATCCTCCAAGGGTAACTTTCTTTTCATGGATTGCTTCCCTATGTAAGATTTTAACAATAGATAACCTTTGCAATAGACATGTGCTAATTCTTGATTGGTGCTATATGTGTAAAAGTTGTGGGGAGTCAGTGGATCATCTTTTGCTTTATTGCCCCATAGCTTGTGAGTTGTGGTCGTTAGTGCTCTGTTTGTTTTGAATCCACTGGGTTATGCCTCACAAGGTTATTGAGTTGTTTGAATCTTGGCTGGGTAAGTTTGGACGACATTGCAACATAGATTTTTGGAGACTTGTGCCTCATTTCTTGATATGGTGTATTTGGCGTGAAAGGAATGCTAGAAGGTTTGAGGGATGTGAACGTTTTGTGCTATAGATTAATTTTTTTTTTTTGCACACTCTCCTTGATTGGAGTGTGGATTTTTGTCATCTTTCTTGTTCTTCCCTTATTGTTTTACTTGATTGTTGTAATTTTGGTTCTTAATTTGTGCTCCTATAGTACATTCCCAATGTACTCGGGTTGGTTGTTTTCTTTTATTTAATAAAATTTTACGTTACCTATATATATATAAAAAAAAAAAAATAACTTCAGTTAGTTCCCTAAATTTGGCCATACATCTTTTGGCACCACAATGCATCGTTACGAAATTGGCCTAACATTTTTTCCAATCACTCAACACTAGTACTCATGGTGGATAAAATGTATATTGCCATATTACAAGAGAATGTGTTTCTAGAGGAAAAACTCATTTTGCATATCACAAAAAAATTTATATCTAGAATTAGTAAAGGTTATAAAGCAAAGAAGCACCCGTATTTTTCCCTTGAACAGTTGCAATGCCCTTGGAAACGCCCAAAACCTTTTCTAATCAATGAAGTTCTTGAAAATGTATAAAAGGGAAGCTGACAGGAAAACAAGTACATTGATATCAATGATTATAACCATAATGAAATTTTGAATCTCCCCTTCCCCTCCCCTAGGTGCCAAAACTTTCCTATAAAAAAAAGCAGATAAAGAAGTTTCTTATGACACATTCAATGCAAGAGAGATTAGGCAGCTCACATCTTTTGTGAATTTTTAAACCATTGAACCCTGAAGTTTAAATTTCTGAGCGAGTAGATTGGATCAGAGGACCTAACAAATAAATTTTTATGCTTGTGTATGCTTTGAGATGTTTAGAATTTCCATGAGCACAATCAAGCCATCAGTCATTAATGTTGCTCTCTCCCTCCCCTTTTCTCAAAAAGTCGACTTAGTAAATGGGTTCTTTGCAATATTTGGCAAATTGATAAGGCTTGATGAAATGGTGTTAAGTTCCAGTGAAGCTCACATGAGATTCCAGCGTGATTGAGATATTGCTTGAAAGGGACACATCTGCCACTTGAAAAAGGGATTAATATTGTCGAACATGGGATATGTATTTAGTAGTCTTGATTTATACTTATTTTAATTTTTAAATGTTAAAACACTGAAAACGTTCTTTGATGTCACTTCTTAGTGCCATTATCTTATTTACACCATAGATTCATTATCATTAATTTTGCTTTTCAATTATGCCACTGGTATTTATTAAAACTGCTGCATACTTTCCCTGGTAAAACTATTAATAACCATACAGCATTATTTTTCACTCTCAATTGTGCTTTTAGTAGACACAATCATTAAATTACTTAATGCATTATCTATTTTATCGAGCATCTTGCCTGTTAATAAATTGCAGGTCTTGAAAGCAGCTTCACTTCTAGTTTCTTTCTAAAGTCCATTACCATCTACCCAATAAAATCATGTGCAGGATTCAGTACAGAAAGGTGGCCTCTGAGCATATCTGGTATTGCATTTTGGACATTATAAGTATTATTTTTTTGATGAAGTATGTGTGATACATCATTAATTTCTTCATCTTAATAATAGGTTCGACTGACGGGGCTGTGATTTTATTAGTTTTGTTGTAGTATGGTAGCCATTTGTGGTTTACACATTTCATGTTCTTGTGCTTGGATGAATATGTAACACATCATTAATTTATTTGGGATATAATGGAGCATTGTATACATCAAAGGTCAAATGCCAAATAACATATCAGCGATAATATGATTTTATTTCCAGTTGTATGTCAATTATATTAAAAGGTTATTTAGGGCCTACTAGGAATCATGCAGTTTGGAACTTCTGTTCAGATTAGCAACAACAGAACATGCCATAGAAAATGATTTTTACTTCCGTTGTTTTGTACTTTTTCCCCCTGGATAAATAAATAATTTCATTGGAAAGGAAAATAGAAGCCTAAGCTCATGTTTAAAGACTTACAAGGAGTGATCTAAAGCAAACATAAGTAATAGGTAGTCTAGAAGCAATTGCAGTTGGAATAGAGTAGGCTAGTTCATAAATAATTTCCTAAGTCAACTGGTAATTGTGAATGACTTCTCTAGCATGGATTTCCATGTGAAATGTAAACTTTTAAGGAAGTTTCCAGGAAAGCTCTTTATGTATTTTCTTTCTCTTTATGTGTAATTCCGCTTTCCTCAATTTGTTGCTTCCATTCCATTCTAGAGGCACATGAATAGGTGGTTTTGCCAACATTTTTGGTAAGGCTATAACTCGATGAGATAGAATGCGATCCAAATTTTATATTTGTCCACAAGGTAATAGTGGAAAAGGGAAAAGTCAAAAGGTTGTTTGCTATCTTTACTGACTAGTGTCTATTTGACCTCATTCCAGAACTCTGAAGAGTATTAAATACTTGTCTTCAGAATAGCCCTCAAAATCCTTCATGATTTGAAGTTGCAAGCGGCCTAGGATTTGACCTAATACAATAAATAGAATAATATAGTTCGGCAGATTTATTCAGTCAGAATCTTATTTTATTTTAAAACCAAACGATTATTTAAATACAATTTCAGCGACTTCTTCCCATTCTTTTATAGGTGCAATGTCTCTGTGATGTTGGACAAACCAAACTTTGTAACAATAAAATTAAACAATAGGAAAAATAAGGATAGAACCTAGGAGTTAGCACCTAAACTTGTTTGGAGTATGCATCAAGCGAGGAAAAAACTAATTCTAACGTAGCATACTAAAACATAATTCTAATTGACGTCGGAAACTCTAATTTGCTAATTGCAAAAATAACCTTGCTTCTGAAAATTAAAATACTAATAATCTAATAAACTACTAGGACCATTTACTTAAAAAAAAAAAACTACTAGGTACAAAAATAAAATTATACATGGCCAATAAAAATACAATTGACTGGCAAAATAAAATAGAACTAAATTCAAATAAAAAATTTATTTCTCTTCCTGCATCACTGTGTGTGTGTGTGTGTATAATTACTCTGTTTGAGATGCAGGAAATTAAGTTTTTTTTTTTTAGTCATCTGAAATCTAAGTGGCATGTGTTCTCTGATACTCTTTGATAATATTTGATAGTTGTCTTGTATCAGATATTTCAAAATACTAATTATATATCTGTGAATTTTGAACAGGTCTGAGATACGATCATGAGTGGCTTCTTAAAAGCCTAACTGGCGAAATTCTTACCCAGAAGAAGGTGAAATTTTTCTTTAAATAAGTACACTTTTTGTTTTTGTTTGTTTGTTTGTTTATGGCAGGCTTTGTGTTAAATTTCTATGATGTTTCACTAGTGGGATATGCATTAGTGACTAAAGACAACAGGAATTATGTCTTGTTTTCGAGGAAAATTTTAAAGTCCAAATCTTCTGACAAGCCAATGTTCTCTTAATTCTGAACTGCCTTAAACCTCCTTTAATGTATCTTAAGAACCATAATTGTTGGCAACAATTATATTTATGCTGTAATAGTTGTTAATTTTTTTATGTATTTGCTAAGAGTGTCTTAGGGAGGTTCTTTCACTATTTTGTTATGGAAAGCTAGCAAATTGACAAAAAAGAGATCACCTAAAATTTATTTCTACGTTTTGGGGGGTAAACTTAGAAAAAATCTGAGTCAGAGAAATGACATGCCCCCCACCTCATTCTTGGGTCTTTATGATCTATGTACTGAATTTGTTGTTAGGTCTACCTGTTCCATCAATAGGTTTGTCTTTTGTTTCCCAAGATTATTATGCCATAGCTATTACACTTAAGTTCATGGAGAGGCTGTCTTTCATCTTTATGCTTATTCCACTTATCTGCTAAAATTATTGACCTAGTTTTAGATGAAAGATTTTATTTTTGTTTGATATTGTATCTGGGTTGAGTTTGTTTCTACATATTCTTTCCATTTTTGGAGTGTTTAGTAGCCATACTCTTACTCATTTCTTGTCATGTCAACATGGGTATGCGAGGGTAAAGTTAAAGGTCTAGGTAACATAAATTATGCTATTATGTATGTAAGTGTTATTTGGGAGTAACTGTTGTTTGACATGTGTCAATTACTTAAAAATAAACAGATAATGATTTGTTAGATAAACATATCTTCATTCTTCATTGTTTAATATTTTAATTTTTAATTGGAATGACTTGATTTTGTAGCTGCCTGAAATGTGCCTTATCAGTACTTCCATTGACCTCCATCGGGGAATAATGTTTGTTGAGTCACCACGTTGCAAAGAGGGACTGCAGATCAACCTTAAATCAGACTTACAAAGTGGTGGTAGAGAAGAAGTTGATTTATATGGCCAGAGGTGAGATAAGATATCCATGCTAATTATCTTCATTCAGCTATCAAAGAAAAATAAAATCTTTCCTTGGGTTGCTCAGAAATAAAACTGATTTAACTTGGTTGGACTATCATTGCTGCCTATACCAGTTAGCATAAGATAAGGGTCATAAGATAAGTATTTGGAAGCAGAAGATTCCTTCTAGTGAAGCTTTCTTTGTTTGGACTGCTGCCTTAGGGAAATGCTTGACGATTAATAATTTACGAAAAAGGAAGGTGTAGATTTTGGACTGGTGCTACATGTGCAAGAGAAATAGTGAATCGGTTGACCATCTCTTCCTTCATTGTCCTATTGCTATGGATCTATGGTCTATGGTTTTGGGTTTATTTGGAGTAACTTGGGTTATGCCGCATACTGTTTTGGGGTTGTTAGGGTGTTGGCAAGGCAGTTTTGGTCGTCATCGAAATGGTTATATTTGGTCCATCGTTTCTCATTGCTTAATGTGGTGTCTTTGAGGGAGAGAAATAGTAGATGTTTTGAAGATATTGAGCGATCTATTCCGGACCTTAAGCTATGCTTTTTTAGAACTTTAGTGGATTGGTTGTTTGCTTTGCAAAAACAATCATTCCCTTCTTTTATTGATTTCCTAGACTCTTGCAATTTTTGTATTTGATTTCTTGACCCCTTGTACACTCCCTGTGTACTAGGGTGTTCTTTTTTGATATTAATAAACCTTATTACTTATCAAAAAAAGGGTCATAACTCAAGCAACAATAATGTTGATGAGGACGATGACAACTATGAACAATATGTCTATGGAACCATTGCTGAAAAATAAGTTGGCAACAATACCTAGCATAGGATTTAATGATATGTTAGGCAAATTGGAATAAACATGAAAAGCTTGGTCACTTTTTTGATCCTGTCTGCTGTAACCTTAAATATTGCGCATCTAGATATTAGTAAGTTTTACTATTGTGAGAGATATTTAGTTTTACACACACACACACACACACACATATAAGTAACTGAGAGATATCTAGATTTAAGCTACTTTACCAGGATGTGCTTTGTTACCAATTTATACACATTTGACAACATTATTTAAGAAATGATTTTTAATGGCTTATATTGCCAGTTGTACCTGACCTGACTAGGTCTTTTAAAGGACAGTGATGATTTCCTGATAATCCTAGTCAAGAGAAAGGCTTCTTGAGTGAGCTGGTTTGAGTTCTGTATTTGAGCCAATTTGAAAATGTCCACCACATTAAAATTAACAAAGTCCAAAGCTAATCCTAGTTTTTCTCTTCTATTTTCTTTTTAGTTTTTGTTACTTTTTCTTTAACTTTTATTACAATATCTACCCCTCCCCCCTTTCTGAAAAAAACCATTTTGAAAAAATGATCTACTAGTTGGCTTTCTGAAAGTTGGATTGGAACTAATTAATGTGCAATCCAAGGAGAGGTTGAAATTGGAGAAGTGATGTTCCCAGATGTTCAAACTTTCAATGTAAAATTATCATTGTGTGGTGTTTTATAGTGAAATTTCATAGCTCATCATATCTGTTGTCTATCTTTAGAAAAAAAAGCTTGCAATCTGAGTTTGATTTTGCTCTCTCTTGCTGAGGCCAAAAGATTTGGCTGAGGAATAAGCAAACGATATTTTGTTGCCTAGTGCCTAGTACTATTATAGTGAGAATGTTTCTTTATACATGTGATTGACTATCAAAAACCTTGAATTGCCTCAGTAGCAAGGTGGCACTCTACATGGCATACAACTTGGATATTACAAACATTTGAAATTCTTATCGAATATTTTATGATTGCTATGAAGCATACTTACAACAGCCTTTGGATCAGCTTATAGGAACCTTGGTGATAAATTTTGCTTCACTGTCGTGATAAGGGTCAGAAATGTAAACTTTGGAAGGATACTAAATAAAAATAATAATTTTCAGTTATGCATGGGTGTGTGCTTATACCTCAGAGACAGTGGAAAACACTAGTTTTGAACTGGATAGAAGATACACTTCTAAGTTCTAATTTGTTTACCAAATTATTTTACATATGACTAACACTGTAAACAAGCAAGAAAATGTAAATGTTAAACAACTTATTGATGCTGCAATAATTAAACATCTATCTGATGTACATAAATAAATAGACATTTATTTAATAGAAATACAATGGGTAGTATAATATAGGCCTATCCACGGGTTGGTCCGGGTTGGGTTTGTGCCCAACCTAGAACCGACACGACCACTTCGGGTCTCCAAAATCTAGACTCACCACTGACCCGTAAGATGAGTTGGTTGAGTTCAAGCGTGTTGGATATCAGTTGGTGTTGGTCAGTGCTTAGTCAGACTCGAGGAAGAAGAAAATAGCCGAAATGTGTTGGAAATAGCTGAAATCCGGTCGGAACTGGCTGAAATCTGCCAGATCTGGCTGACACATGGCTGGATCTAGTGAGATTTCTAAAAGAACTTTCCGGATCTCAAAGAGATCTCAACGAGATCTGGCCGGATCTTAATGGATTTGTCGAGATCTTGACGAGATCTTGCCAGATCTCGACATATCTAGCAACAAATGATAAAAAATTCCTCATACTTTCGAAAATCAACGTGTTTTTGATATATAGGTCGGTCAGATCGGTTGGAATCGGATTTTGAAGAGTAGACTCGTCAATTGACCCGCCAGTCTTGGTTGCTAAGGCTGAGACCCACTGACGACTATTACCGGTGTCGGGTCGGTTAGTTTTTGGGTATGGATCGGACGGTTGTGTTGGGTTGGTTAGTTACAGGTTCCAATGGACAGCCCTAGAATAATATTACAAACACCCAACTAAGTACATTGATCCTTATTTGCACTTATCAAAAAATAATTTATAGGAAAGATGAGATGGAGAAGGAAAAATTTTGAAATAGCAAAGAGACTGCAATTGTACGACATTGATTTGATGTGCAGTATTGGCGGCTACATAGAGATTAGGTCCACTTTACAAAATTCTAGATTTTGAATTCATAACCTTTCCCAAAACTAACTAAAATTTTTCTGTTTACTTTCACCACAGTATTAGGGTTTAACATGTTGAAACTTCAGATTTTCCCATCTAAGGGTGTGTTTGGATACCGCTTATTTTGCTGAAAACTGAAAACAATAAAAAAGTTATTGTTCATGCGCGGGATACTGTTCATTTGCCTATTTGCACTGTTCATGTCCCATGAAAAGTGCAATAGGCACTGGTTAAAAAAAAAAAAAAAAAAAAACAGCTGAAACGCAAAACGTAAAACGCACCTGCACAATCCAAACGCTACCTAAGTTTAAAACCAAAAAAGGGGAAATAAGTAGGAAGGTATGATTGTACATTTGTTCTTTACTACTTAAATTTTAAAATATACTAGAAAATATCACATATATTTCTGAAACTTGGATTGAAAATTTCTTTTAGTCTTTACACATCCTCTTCATCATGTTTAGCTTCCAAGGTTATGACTAATTGTTATTTGTTGGTTAGATATGAAGCCCAGGGTTATTCCAATGAAGTCAACAATTGGTTTAGCCTTGCCATTGGTCGAACTTGCTGTTTGCTACGGTATTCAATGTCCAATGATTACTTGCTCTTGAATAAGTGTAAAAATGGGGGAATGCGTAGAGATATGCAGAGCAGAGTGACCTTTGCCAATGAAGCTCAGTTCTTATTAATATCTGAGGAGAGCGTATCTGACCTCAATAAAAGAATAAGCTCAAGTATGTCCTTGTACTGTGTTCACTTATGAATAAGTTACTGAAATTAGTTAATTTCCAGTTCTGTTTGAAAGTGCTGCTTTCTTTTTAGGCTACACATTTGATACTGAAAATATATTTGAAGATGTGTAATAATACTTGGACCTTCCCTTAGCAATATTATGTTAGTCGTTTAATTAAAAAACACTGCACCTTGACCTTTATAGAGCATCAAACCTCTTAATATAATTAAAAGGTATACCAATACCTTAATTGTTGGTTAGGACCCAGCCAAGAGGTCAGTTATTGAGGGCTTGTTTTAGTCAAAAGTTGGCTTACCAGAAAACATATTTTGATGCAGTGAAACAAGTTTTATATTAGCCAATTTCAAATCATTCCTTTAAAGTAAATAAAATAAGATAAATATAAATAATTGAGCCATAGAAAATTTTTTCATAGCTGGACCGTTTTCCCCTTTGGCTATCATTCCAAGTTTTGTACTTATGGTGGTCCATGGTTGGGAATCTTTTTGAATTGTATGTAAACTATTAATTTATCGTAGCAGATGTACAGACGGGTGCTTTCAAAATGCCAGTTCAAATCAATCCAATGAGATTTCGACCTAACCTTGTCATATCTGGTGGTGAACCATATGTGGAAGATGAATGGAGTAATCTTAAAATTGGAAATAAGTATTTTACGGTAAGCTCTCCTAACTTTGAATAGGAATAGTAGTGGCTTTTATACTGTATCAGACAGAGAAGAACATGAATAGATTATTTTTGACATTACGAGACTGTAACCTCATGATGATGTACATCTCTAGAGCTGTGGTGGGATCTTCCAAAACTTATTCACTTATAACTTTTGTAATGCTTACTGCTGACATCATCACAAAATGTTTACATCTCTTTCGACTGTTATTGTAGATTTGCTAGAATTCTACCATAACCTTTTGACTTCATAATATTTGTTGCACACATCACTGCACAAGATGATACAATCCACTCCTATTGGTTGATGCTCTCATCATTACAAATTTATGCAAAGCCTTTCAAATGTTATTTGTAGATTATATTTTCTCCTGAATTTCTCATTCTTCTAGCAGGAATACAGGCAATGATCGAGGAAGCGAAGATAGTCCTTTTGGTGTTGATTTTTTGAACACTTAATGCATTGACTGTATAAAATCAAGTTTTTGTTACTATAAAACCATTTACTCTCTAGGGGTGGGTCCAGAAGGCCTCACCTTGCTGAGGTTACACATCATAAAAATGAAAAAAACCATTTAATGCCTCATAAGGGAAAAATAAATAAATTTAATGCTGATTATATATCATTATTTCTTAAATGAATGTTGAAACTTTATACAGCCAAAATAATTGCATTTAAAATTGTGTATACCTTAGTGGCCAAAAAAATATCTGCATGCGGACCTTGTGTGCACTTTTTTAGATAGATCAACCTTACATGGTCATCTCTACTTTCTTGTTCAGTCATTGGGTGGATGCAACCGTTGCCAGATGATCAATATTGTTCACACAGCTGGAAGAGTGCAGAAGTCAAATGAACCTTTGGCTACTTTAGCATCATATAGAAGATCGAAGGTCAGCCAAAGTATACTTATATGAAATTTGATACTTTGTTGATTGATTCTGTTCTTAGTGTATGTAACATTGAACTTACATGGAATCAGGGGAAGATTTTATTTGGGATACTTCTGAGATTACATGAGACCAACGATGAAGTAGAGCAGGAAACTGATTCTTGGCTTCAAGCAGGACAAGAAATACATCCAAATTTCTTTTAGCTTTGAGGAATAAGCATGAGAAGTGTTATCTTTACATCAGGACAATGGAATTAAAGATTGTTTGGCACTTTATAAAGCATTCACAAATATCTTTTATTTCTACTAACAAATGTCCCAAAATCAAGATACCCAGAAAAAGGCAATTACAACTTATTGGACCTCTACAGAATTCTTTCAGATAATACTCAATTCTTTCTTAAGCAAGTTGCAGCCTCCCAGAAGAATGGGATAAAAAATAATTCTGTGAAATTCCACAGTTCAAGAGCGGCTATAGTTTCATAAATGTTTGTACAATAATTCTTCTTTTTTTTTGATTGATCCTGTATGATCAAATAAAATAAGTTTGTAAGTTACTTCATGAATGCTCCAATTTTCATTGAGCTTTTATATGTGGAAGGATCCCTCAGCCCTCTTTATAGTATGATTTGAACCATTACAGCCAAATCTTTTTGGCAGGCTTCCTTGTACTGAAAAATGATGACAACAGTTATAATTATTATTGATAAAATAAAATTAATTATTTTCTGTAATTTCTGGTCTCATTAGAGGGAATTCAATACTTTTCATCTGACTGCAAAAGCTTGCTGTATTGATGTAACTGACAACCTAGAGCTTCCTTTCATCCATTTCTTGAGACATTTTGAACTATCGGACAGATATATTATTACTGATTGTGTTTTATCAGTTTGGCCTTCTAAATGGCAACTCTTGCAATAACTCAGTGAAAAGGTGAAAACTTTGAGATTTAATTTTTTTTAAGTTTTAGAATAAATTGAAAATCTGGATAGTAAATTGGTGTCATCTTTCTATTTATTAAATCTATCCCTATTTAATTGTAGAATTAAAAAAAAAAAAAACAATAACGACAACAAATTAAGAGTTTAAAATGTTAATGTTAACTGATGCTTCCTGCAAACAACTCTCACTACAATTCAATTTCCCAGTGCTAATTAGATCTTTATGCCTCTGTTATTTTTTCTGTTTCATGATGTTTCCTACTGCAGTGTAGTATCATATTTCCCGTTGTGTTGGTTTTCCTTTCCTCCATTGCCATAATTGAAACAGTGACATTGTTATAGCATTACAGGTATCAACACTGACCAAGCTTTGTTTTTGGTACTTCTGATAAAAGATGTCATTGGTTGTTATCAAGAAGGGAAACTATTAAATTCTAATAGTTTTCTTTATATGATAATTGCTCTCTCTCTCTCTCTCTCACTCTCTCTCTATATATATATATATATATATATATATATAAGAAACTTGAATCTGGACCTTTCGGAAGCAATATTAATTAATGGTCTTAAGTAAAGTGAAATATGCAAGGGAATATTTTCTTTGCTGTATGACTGGCAAGCTAAGGTGGTTGATACATATCTGTTAAGTTTTGTCTAAAACTGAAAAGAACTAGACTATTCCAAGTGTTATAGCGTCTGAGTTGATGTTAAAGTGTTGGGTAAATAGGTCATCACCTTATAACATTTTCTCATTTTTCAAGTGATAACTTTATCCCATATATGCGTGAAGAGATGTCTCTTCATAAGAGTTGTGTCCTTGCGAAAGGGTGTTAAAAAAAAGTAATACCAGAACTACAATTTTTGTCACAATTTTTTCACAACTTGCTCATATGACAAGTCGTGAGTGATGAAGTTATGAATCCACGTAGACCAATCACTTTTGCTCTATCACTCACGACTTACCATATGAATAAGTCGTGATCTTAACATTTTCAATCAAGAAGTCTATAAAAGGCCTTCAAGGGTATGATCAACACCCTCATGGAATTATTTAATTTGTTTTACCAACTATTTTGACCAATTGGGTATCTGAGCATGTATCTCACACAATATCTTTACAAGAATCTGTCTCAACCATCATAATATCATATCATGTTGTATTGTTGTTTGTCGTGGGTCTATGTCGGTACATGACCGTGTGCGTGTTGTTCACATTGATCCATTGGAATTTGGGAGATGACCGTGTGCGTGTTGTTCACATTGATCCATTGGAATTTGGGAGAAGTTATCTTATGCATTTTGGACACATGCATATTTTCTCTGATAGCGTGTGCATTTCATATAACTATGGAGCTCAAAAGGTGTATATATCACCATATATCCAATTGCGTGAGACAATTATTACATCAAGGACTCACAACAAACCAACCGGTTTATTTTATATATGTGAGTAAAAGTAGCTTATAAAAATGCTAGAGTAACAAACTATTTTACAAACAGGTAATTTAGTGGATAATTGTGAAGAACTAAAAAAATGATGTTAGTAGTAAGCTCAACTGAAAATTAGTAAGAATTTATTCCTTAAATAGTTTGTAAAAATATGTAAAACAGTATAGAAAATGCTAAAACAACAAATTTTTTTACAAATTGTTAATATGATAAGTGGTTATTGCTAAGTAAAAATGTGAAGGCAATGGTGGACCCAAATGAGAACGAGTAAGAATTTATCACATCAACATTTTATAAAAATGATGTAAAAACAGTTTGTGTCTATAGCATTACTCACGTAACTTTTTCCTTTTAACATTAACTAGTAGAGAATTTGATCACAATCGTTGGAATAGGTGGCCATCTAGAAGAGCATCTCATCATTCTTATGCATGACACGACTAGAGGCAGCTTGATGCATTTAGGGATCTTAGGTGAAAACTGAATTGAGATATTTTATATATTTAAATATAACTTAAAAAAAATTAAATATTAAACTCTATTATCTTTTTTAGATGCAAAATTACTAAATAACTACGTAGATTTTTTTTTTGAGAAAATTTATAGACACAAAAAAGTTGACAAACTTCTCACATCAATTTATGTGTCAGCTTAATAGTGATAAATAAAAAAGTAATGTTAATGGTGGACCTAAATGAGAACTAGTAAAAGTTTGTCATAGTAAAAGTTTGTCAACTCAGTTGTTGTGAAATTTTTTGTGTATTGTTTTTATAAGTACTATACTTACATCATTTTCACAACAAATATTTGGTATTAAATTGTTATTAGTTTTAATTTGAATCCACTACTGAAATTACTTTTTTTAAAGTACTATATTTACATCATTTTCACAACAACTATATGGTATTAAATTGTTATGATTTTTTGTAAAAAATATTGTGGACATAGCATTTCTCTCTCTTTGTTTCTTGTTTTTTATTTAATAAAAAATATTATTTTCTTTATTGGCTAATCTATGGGGACCCTATCTTAGAAAGAAACAGTGTAAAATATTAATTTTAGAATTTTTAAAATTTGAAGAAATTCAAAAAGAGAGAAAATGAATGCGGATTCAAGTTCAGCGAAACTCTGAACTTGTAAGTAAATTTCCTTACTTGTAACTTTGTAATAATATTATTAATTGTATGCTAAAAAAAAGATAGATAGACAGGAAAAGGGACATGCGAAACAATACTATCCATTATATTTATTTCTTATCCTTAGAATATACGGTTAGTCTATACCATTAGGAATAGAATAGAAATTAGTTTAATCATCGTATTAACAGATCAAGCGAGATCTCTTGTCCGGATTGTACTGTTTGGACTTCACCTTATTTTATTTTATTTTTTGGTGATTAGTTTGGAGTTTGGACTGTAATGCAAACAAGTTTTCCTTCTTCTAATGAATTTTTTACTTGTTACTTTGTGATTGGGTAATTGTATGCTAAAAGTCCTCTTAATTAAAACAATGATGAACCCACATAAACAAAATCACAAAATTTGGTACACAATTTCTGATTTCTAATGGCTATCTTTTGACATGATCTTTGCCTTGTTACTACCTAATTAAAAAAAAAAAAAGTATAATTTTTCAACTTGGCATGTAGAATAGTTTTGACAAAATCGACTCTCGAATTTGATGTGCACTTCAAACTCATCACATAAAGGGACGACTATACAACGTGGAAGTAGCAAGTCTTTGTGCTTTAATGTGTTGCACTATGGGACATGAAGGTCTTGACGTTGAACTTATGTAAAATTATGTAAATATTTAAAGCATGAACGCCAACAAGTCTTAATTTTCAATCCTAACCATCCGAAAATTCTAAAACTTAGACCAAAGTAATGAAAAATACGGCTCCAAACCAAGATTCAAGAAAGCAACAAAAAAAAAAAAAAATTATTGACAATTAATGAAGAGAGAAGAAAGAAAACAAAAACAATGAGTCTAGCAATATTATGAATCTGTTCTTTTCAGAAAAGGAAGGTTGCAATTAAGACCCACGTTATACCTCTTGACTGAGGACTTTTTCTGGTCTTCTCTTTATAGATCTTTGGCCATCACTTCTTCAAAGTCTTTAGAGAGAGAGAGAGAGGTCCCAGGGTGATGAAATGAAAATTTATTCAATCCACGTGAAAACTAATAAACAAATTTGCAAACATAAAATGGCTGCATTCAAATCACTCAATCAAACTAACAATTTCCTGTGATAAAAAAATATTCCAATAGACTGAAAAGGAAGAGAATAATTTAAGAATTATTATTATTATATATATATGGATTGCATAAATTATGCAAGCTGAAAATGAGCTCCACTTATTTATTCATATATATATATATATATATGCATTCCTCTCGTGCATTAATCAACTGGTTGACGGAACTCTTCTATATATGCATGTTCCACTTTCGACCTATAGGCTGATTATGTCAATCAAACTTATCCCAGATTATTCGCTGCACTCTACCTGTGTGTGCTCTTATTTTGTATCATATTTTTTTCAAAGTCCATACTAAGACCAGAAAAAAATGAGGCTGACCACAGCTTGACAGTCTATATATATATAACTTGGCTCTTTATTTTGAAAATACATCATATATAAAAAAATGTTGGTAAAAATCAGTTAGGGCATTTCCTTTAAGCAGTGCTACAGCTAGGGTGTAATGAGAAATGAGCAAGAGTTCTCACATTTTGATGGACAAGTGAAGGTAAGAAGTTATGAGTTCAGAAAATTAATATGGTAAATGTGCATGCTCCACAAATAAGTTTGGAAAAATCCGTTAAGTAATAATTCTGAGAGGACGTGAATGGATTAATTCAATGAGTATTAAATGAGGAAGAATTTTTATTGAAGGAGACCTTTTTTTTAGAGGACTTATTGAAGGAGACCTAAATAGTCATGTTGCATGTTGGGAAAAAAAGTGATATAAATATAATTAGATACCCGACATCAATTTCATTAAGAAAAGATAATGACGGTTTTGAAAAGAGGCCAAGGCTCTAGAGTGTATAGACTACGCAATAAGGAATAAATAAGGAGATATTATTATAGACTTTTTAAATTTTTTATTTATATATATAAGATAGAATTCTACTATAGTCTAATCTAAGTGTATATGGTTCACATCTAAGTGTATATGTGTGTGAACCTCCCTCCTAAAAACTTGGACTCCGACCCTTGTCCCCCACACCCCACAAGTATGTTTATTACTTGTGGAGTAACCACCGCATCAAGAATGTGCGGCGGTATTATAGATTTTTTGACCACATATGATTTGATATTAACGAGAATTTAGTTGAACAAGAGTGATTTTTTTTTTGAAAAATAATTACAACATGCTGCTAACGCCGCAGCTCGAACCCTTTCTCCTTAGACCCCCAAGCATTTTGTACATGGGGAGGTACCAATTCAGCTACAAGGCCATTGACAACAAGAGTGATTCATGCTCAACTATTTTCAACAAAATGGTTACTCAAATAGATTTTATTCTTATTCAAAAAGCTGAAATAGATGTTATAAAGATTGTAAGTACTTGATAACAGGAGAAAGCATAGCCAATCAACATAGGTCAGTGATATTAGATATTTGTAGTAGGAGGTATGAGTGTGCAACCAACCCGCTAACTCGTCAAAATCGACCCGACCCGACCCGTTGGGTTGGTTTTTAGGGTTTGGTGGGTCGGGTTGGGTTGGGTTTGGATTGAAATTTTTTATAGCGGGTCGGGTTGGGTTCCAAAATTTTTTTCATAGCGGGCAGGTTGGGTTCAGGTCATAAAATTCCAAACCCAACCATACATTTAATATATATTTAACATATATTATATAATTAATAAATTTTTTTAAATAACCAACTCTTCCTATCCTATATAAAGTCAATTAGTTCACACAAACTCTAGTAAATTACTATTTTTGTTTAGTCATTAGTGTTGTTTGCCTTTAAGGAGTTGCATTGATATTAATCTTTGGATTTTTTTAATATATTTATATTTATATATTTTTTTGCTTAATTTAATAATAATAGTAATAAAAAAAAATTGGCCAACTCATGAATTCAACCCGACCCAACCCGACCCATGTGAGTTGGGTTGGGTTGGACTTTTGTGATGGGTTGGGTTGGGGTTGAATTTGTTTTAATCGACTATGGTGAATTAGGTAAAAAAATCTCCTTAATCCGACCCATGCACACCCCTAATAGGAGGAGATATTAAGTAGAGGAACCCCTTGAATTAAGTGGTGGGTTTGAAGGGAAAATGATCAAGTGGGGTCTAGACAAAGATAGTGATAAGATGTGGGATGAAATGGCTAATTATATTAAAT
Organism: Castanea sativa; assembly: GCF_040712315.1. Classification (NCBI taxonomy): domain Eukaryota; kingdom Viridiplantae; phylum Streptophyta; class Magnoliopsida; order Fagales; family Fagaceae; genus Castanea; species Castanea sativa. The sequence continues at coordinate 13,186,513 of NC_134023.1, forward strand.
GAGTGGATAGAGAAATATTTGGATAGTCTAAATGCTGTGGGTAATCAACTTATGAGACTTCGTGGTAGAATGATGAGGTTCAAGCAGTAGTTAGATTACACACACAGGGAGAAGCTGCCCTAGATGCAGAGATAATTTTACTTGTGTAAATTTTAAAGTGGACAAGAGGGAATTAAAAAAGGCTAACCAAGAGGCTATATTTTAATCTTATGATGAATTATATAACAAGTTGAGAATGAATATTATAAGTTATTATAAGTTATCAAGTTATTAAGATATGAGAGATGGAAACAAAAGGCTTGAACTGTGTTATATGTCAAATTTTGAAAGGCACTTATAGTGCTACATGAACAATTAAAAAGGCATAAAGCTCTAAGAATCCAAGTTCCACTTGGATTCTGAGGGTGCACCATGACGCTAAGCCGACTCTGTTGGCCTTTTTTTGTTAAAAAAGAAAAAAGAAAAAAAAAAGGCACATTGGTTGTTTTCTTAATAAAGAGTTCAAGCCGCAACACACAACTTTGTTCTTTTACACACCAAATTTAGAGAATTAATCACTATTGTAGTAAGCTAGTTGTGGTGGGAGAAAGTTCTTTAGATATATTTGAAGTTGGGGTTTTGTGAGGGTGCTTTTGTGGCACCTTTGTAATATCACTATTCTCTTAATGAAACTTTATATTTGACACGACCTATGGACAAGCCTAAAGTTAAATTATATAAATTATAGTGTTTCGTGTGTGATCATTTCTTATATTTTTCTATTTCTATTTTTCAGAAATCCATTATTTGCGAATACAAATACAACAAATAGGTAGGTATCAAATGATATGGTTTCTCAACAAATTGTGTCATTTGCATTAAAGATGGAGATCAAAGACCGTTATTAAGGAAGAGGAGATTGAAGAGAGATAGTAAAACTATTTCAATAAACTTTTTATTTGAAGACATACAAAGGAATTTGAGTAGTCCAATCAATGATAGAAATGGTAGGTTTGTTCAAAATATTAGGATGACCAAGATAAATGATTGATTAAGAAGGTTGAAAATGGTAAAAGCAGTGGGACTTGATGAATTTCCAATGAAATTTGGAAGTGCTTTGGTGACAATGGTGTAGGATAGTTGACAAACCTTTTCAATAAGATCTTAAGTAGTGTTAACAAAATTCTAGTAAGTGGAGGAGTAACACTCTAATACCTATATAGAAGAACAAAATAAATATTAAAATTGTACAATTTGCCGATACTATGAAAGTTTTGGAAAGAGTGATTGAACAAAGGTTAATACACAAATTAACAATATCAGAGAATCAATTTGGTTTTATTCTAGGATGATCTACCATGTAAACTATTTTCTTATTTAGATGTCTAATGAAAAAATATAGAGAAACACGTAATAGTGGTGGAGCCATGTTGGGACTGAAGGGGGCCTTGGCCCCCCCAAAATTATTGGAAAAAAATTATTAGATATATAGATTTTGGAGTTATCCTAACCAATTTTTATTCAAAGGAGTTATCCGAACCAATTTGAAATTTTCTGAGGAACATTTACCCTTTTGGCCCCCCAATCCCCATACAAAGTTAATATATAATCCAATTAGTGATAAATAAATAAATAAATAAATAAATATATATATATATATATGTGTGTGTGTGTGTGTCAAGAATTACAATAATTAGACACAATTATCTCAACAAATAAGGGAAAAAATTCTAATTTTGCTCCTATCACTTCTAGGGCTTACTGGACGGCGCCACACCACACTGTTGCAATGTTTCGCTTAGCACAGGTCTCTCTCTCTCTCTCTCTCTCAACTGAGCAGTGAAGTGTCGAACCACCTTCTTTTTCCTTCTTTTTTGTTGCGTCTACCTTCTTTTTCTTTCCTCTAGTTCTTCTGTTATTTACAAGGTAACTAAGCAAAGCGTGACTGATAATTGCAGACCAACTTGATTTATTAATCCTCCACTTGATGAATATGTGTATGGTTAGAATCTTTTCTCCAAAAGTAAGCCTAGCCGTGTAGGCTGTGTAGCATTCCCAAGTACCACTCCAAAAATAATATAACATATATTTGTTTGTAGTCTATCGTATTTTTTTTGTAATGTATTGAAATTTGAATGATTGTGTGGGTTCTTGTTTTGGACAGTATCCAAGCCCAAATGATGATAAGGATATTGGACTTTCCAAGATAACAATGTTTATTGATTGGTGGACTGGACTTGGTTCATCACATCTATATTAGACTGATTACAAACTAATTTGTGCATAAAACATGGGTTCTCCAATACATATACATTCATACATGCAAACATATATATATATATATATATATATATATATATATATATATATATATATATATATATATTGTAAAATAAATGGCTGAAGAACAGTAAATAATTATCAAAAAATGTAAGTAAGATCGTCAGGGATCCTCAAAAAATAGAGTAATGTGTCATTATATTAAGTTTTTTAGTAAATTGGACTCTGTTTCTTACTAGGACAAGGTTCAAATAAGCTCAAAAGTCACAGACTTGGATAGCTCTTTGTAGGATTCCAAGACTTGTGAGGTTTGAATCTCCTTGAATCCAAGTGTATCATCAAGCACTTATTACAGGATCCTTTACAATGCCTTTCTTTTCTCTTTATTTTTCTAAAGCTTAATGAGTCTCTCTAATGCTCTTTTTTTGCTCTGCCTAATGGTTTCTGATTGCCTTTTGCTAATGACTTAATCTCCCTTTTATATTACCTTCTTAGGATTTTTGGTATGCCATTGATTCATTCCTTTTGCTGCCCTAGGTACCAGAACTAATGTTGTGTCAGCAACATTGGTGGCTGGTCATTTCCTTATTTTCTCATTGCATTCTTCTTTTGAGGTTATCCTCCAAAAAGTTCCCAGTTGACTTTCCTCTTTTGGGGGTCCTGATAGGGCCAACTTTTATTCCTTTTTCCAAAGTTTCTAAAGAGACTTTTCAGAGCCCTTTTTTGGCTGCCTCATCCTTTGTTTTTTTCCTTCAAGAAGGTAGATTCCTCCCTGTCATGTTGAAAGATCCCCATCCATCTTCTTTCATGGTTCACCTTCCCGCTTTTCCTGAGGTATTAAGCTCCTTTCATCAGGTACTGATTCCTAAGTCACCATCTGTTTCCAAAAATTTTCTTCTGATATATGGGCGGCTGATGGAACATAAATTCCTTCGTTCCTTGTGCCCATGGGCATGCCTCTTGGAGCTGTCCCAACTGATTCTTTCCTACACATCCCGAGGATCCCCTCGCTAGTTCTAGTAGTTCCAAGGTATCCTGGTTTAGTCCCTTTCTTCTCTCTGGGCTCCCTAGGAGCTCCCTTTATAGAGGGCTGGGCCAAACTACCTTAGCTTTTTTCTTTCTTTTCTAAGGCTCAAGTCTTACCCATTTATGGGCTTGGGCTTCTTTTTTCCCATTCTAAATGGGTCTTGGCTCACGGATTGGGCCTCCCTTATTCTTGAGGGCCTATTGATTTAGATCTTGATACTTGTAACATTTTGAACCTCAACACATTGTTTGCCTATTATTTAGAAATTTTTAGATTATTAGTATTGTTTTTAATCTTAGTCATTCAATTTAAAGGGTGACAATTTAATTTGAAAAATCTAGGTCCTTGGGCAAGTTTTGGACTACTGACTCATTCTTTAGGAAAATAATACACTTTTGGATTATGATGTTGAGCATCCTTCCAAATCTCTAAGGATTTAACTTGAAAAAACATCATTCTAGACCAAAATTCATTTGAATTTTTCACCACTGACTTCAAATGAAGTTAATGTTAGAACTACAAAACAAGATCCATAATTATGCACTCAATTGTGAAACTATTCATCCAATATATAGGATGAAATTAGATAGGAAAACATAGAGAAAAAAATAGTTATGTCAATTTTTTGTCTGGCCCCCCCAAAAATAAATTCCTAGCTACTCCACTGGCACGTAAAGATCTTCATAAGGTTTTTATTGACCTAAAGAAAGCATTTGATAGAGTACCTAGAGAGGTTATGTGATGGGTTGTAGAAAAGAAATGAGTACCTCTAAAGTATATCAAGTTTATTAAAAGATATTTATGATGGAGCTATAACTAGTGTGAGAACAAGTGGAGACATTACAAGTGAGTTTTCTTGTATTACATGTTTCTATTAAGGATCAATATTAAGTCCATATATCTTTTCTTTTGTTATGGATGAGCTCACTAGATCAATTCAAGATAAATTCCCATGGCGCATGCATTTGCAGATGATACAGTTCTAGCGGGTGTAACTAGACATGGAATTAATATCAAATTAGAATTTTGGAGAGATGCACTTTAGAATCTAAAGATTTTCAAATAATTTGGGTAAAAACAGAGAACATGAAGTTTAGTAATAGTAGAAACAAAAATTAAGGGTCATAAGAATTGATAGTTAATAGATGTCAAAGAGTGAGTGTTTATGATATATATCTTGGATCTATAATTCATAAGAGGATTGAGAGATTGAAGAGAATTAAGTATAGGATAAAAGCAGGGTAAATAAAATGGAATAAAAACACATAGAAAATATTGTGTGATTGTAAAATACCTATAAAGTTAAGAAAAGTTTTTTTGTAAAATTACTACAAGACTAGCTATGCTCATAGCATTAAATATTGGGTTATTAAAAATTAAAGTAACATGTTCCATTAATAAGTATAACTAAAAATGAAAAGATTAAAATGAATACGTGAATATACAATAAAAGATAAAATTCAAAATGGAAAAATATGCTTAAAAATATATGTGCTCCTATTGATAAATAGATTTGTTTTGGGGGAGGGGGGGGGTGTGAGTTTATTCAAGTAAAAAAAAGGTGTAAAGGAAGAACTAAGATGACATTAGTAGTAGTTAAAAATGACATCAGTTAAGGGTAATAATAGAAAATATGATTTTGGATCACAATAGAATTGTGTGTTGAGGTCCAAAATATCACAAGCATTGTGTTGAGGCCCAAAACATCACAAACATTGACATCTAAAACTCAATTGACCCCTCAAAGAAAAGGCAAAGTCCAATCTGCCAACCAAGGCCCACTTAAAATAAGTAAAAGGAGTCCCAAACCCATGAATGGGCAAGCTTTGGGCCACAGAAAATGAAGAAAAAGGAAAAAGGAAGCTCAGCACAGCCTTTGTGAGGGAGATTTTCTGAGGAGCCTAGAAAGGGACTGGACCAGGATATCTTGGGACTCCCAAAAACCTGGTATTCTCGAGAAATGCAGAAAGAGATGAGCTGGGATTAGGACAACTCAAGGGAGCATGCTCATGGACACAAGGAACGAAAATGGGTATGTCCCATCAGCCGCCCATGGTTTAGAAAAAAAAGGCTAATGACTTAGGAATCAACACTTCATGAAAAGAAGCCTGGTACCTTGGGGAACGCAGGAAGGTGGACCATGAAGGATGGTGGTTGGGGATCTTTGAGCCTAACAAAGAGGAATCAGTCCATTTAGAGAAAATGACAAAAAGTGAAGTAGCCAAAAATGTGGGTCTGAAAAGGAGCATCTAGAAGCTTTGGGAAGAGAAGATTAAAAGTCAGCTCTTAGGATCTCCCAAAAGAGGAAGGTCAGCTGGGGACTTTTTGGGGGAGGGGGGGGGGGAACCTCAAAAGGGGAAAATAATGAGAAAATAAGAAAGGGACCAGCTACCAATGTTGCCGACACAACATTGGTTCTAGTACCCAAGGTAGCAGATGGAGGGAATCAGTAGTACACAAAAAACCCTAGGAATGTACTATAAAAGGAGATGAAGCCATTAGCAAAAACCATATGTTTAGGTCCACTAGGCTTTTTGGGAGGGGATCTAATAACATGGTTTAATTCTCTCTTTAACTTGGGATATTGTGGTTTTATATGACCAATCACGCCACAATGGTGGCAAGTTGGAATAAACTTAAATCCATCCAAAACCTAAAATTGAGACTTAAACGGAGGCTTTGGCTTAAGAGCCTTTCTCTCCACCATTTGATTTTTTTTATGTGAAGGAATGTACACCGATTTGTTCTTTGAGGTAGAACACACAATAGGCACAAAATCGGGTACCACAACATGATTGCAACAAATAGTTTCATCCTTTTTAACAGCAGGTTCAGCAATCAAACACTCAGCATGCATCTTAAGAGATTCATTTTTCACATTTTAGCTCATCAACAAGTTTGTTAGACAAAACAAGTTTAGCATCCAAGTCCATATTCAAACATTCAAACTCTTTTAGCTTTTCAAGAGAATTTCCAACAAGTTTCTTATATTTCTCAACCAATTTGTTAGATTCATTGAGCTTAGCAATCAAATCATTCTTTTCACAAAATAACTTGCTTAAATTCTTTTGAAAATTATTAGAATTTTTCTTCAAGAGTTTGATGTTAGGAATAGCACCAACAACACCCATAGATTCATGTAACATGTCATCACAATATTGAAGATTAACACTCATAGAGGTATTTTCACAACTACGTGGTATGTTACAATCAACAACATCCATAGAAGCATACAAAACACTATCCATGGTAAAACACACAAAGGGGTCAAGGATCACACTTAGGTAATGAAACCAAAACAAGTGTACCCGCTATGATACCAATTGAAAGCTCGGATTTGTGTTAAAAACATAAGAGCTGTTTAGATCTCAAATTAAAAAATTACGGCTCGGTTGATTTTACTCTAACTTATCTAAGTGCGGAAACAAAAGTAAATGAAGAGCAAACAACCGATACTACTCTAGTGCATAAACATGAACAACAAACAATAAAAGTAAAGCACAAGAATAAAGGAAGAGATGCAAACACAAGATACCACGACGATGTGTTATCGAAGAGGAAACCGAAGAACTCAGGAGAAAACCTTTCCGTCGCCATCCAAGCGATAATCGATCCACTAGAGAATAAAGTTGGAGTACACGAATAACAAAAGATCCTTCAAGCCTAGTCTACCCAATGTACTTGAGTCCTCTAAACTCCTACTACCAACGGACTTCACGGAGTCATGTCTTCTCTAACTTTCCGGATTTCGCAATACGCCTGATTGCATCCACTAAGTCTCATCGGTTTTTTTTGGCAAATTCCCAAAACTTCCCAATCTTCAAAACACTCTCTACACTCTGAAAATGTGTGGATTGTGTTTGAGTACAAATCTCCTCTCAAGGTATGACAATAGGAGAGGGAAGTAGAAGAGGCTACAATGATTTCTCACTAAGGATAGATAGCTCTCTCTCTAAAAGATGGGTGTGGGTGTTGTAGAAAACCTATCTAAGGTTTTTCTCTCTGAATGGCCTCTCATACTTTTGTGGGTAATGAGGATATATATAATGTGGGTGAAGGGTAAGAAAGTCACACTTAAAAATTCTCCAGGCAGAGAGTTTCACGGGTATCTCACGGGAAGACCTTACTCGCGAGACACTCACAAAATCCTCCAGGCTGACACGACTCTTGAGCTTCCAACATGTACTTCTCGTGTGGCTCTTTTGCGGGTTAGCTTCTAGTGAGACAGTCATGAAATCCACTGATTCTTTATTTTATGCTCGATTCTTCACCAACTTAATACTAAACCCAATACAATAAAATCCCACAAAATACAAGGAACAAATTAAAGCAAATACAACACTTTTTGTTATAGAATAAAGCCAACATAAAATATAGTTGTAAATCAAAACTTTACAATGATGAAATATAAAAAGTAAGTGAGAGCTTTATGCACTTGACACAACATTTTTTTGTTTTGTTTTGTGTTTTTTTGTTTTTTTAATGAAGAGCGAAATATTAGTATTAGAATCCATACAAGTACAATAGAACTTGAAATCAACAATGTTTCTCTGACCCAGAAAAAGAAAAAGAAAAACATAGTTTTATCCACTTGCATGCCAGATTCGTTAATGACTGAGGGCTGGTTATATGTTGTGCTGACTAGGTTTTTCTTTTCCTCTTGACCTACTTTTTCGCTGAATACTTTTGACTTAGCAAATATGGAATGAGTCTTTCATTTTATAATCAACAAACCTGATGTTTCTTTCAATTTTCAAAGTGAAGGAACAAGTGGCTGGTCTTATATATCTGTTGACCTGGCTTGTGACTGAGTCTGCTCGAGTACAAAGTATTTCTTTTTTCTTTTCAAACAAAAAGCAAATAGTAGTGCTTTTCTTACTTTTCTTTTGGAACATTTTCTTTTTTATTATCAGAGTGATGTTTTTCTCTTGCTCTAAAGAATAGGTTTTTTTTTCCTGTTACGTCTTAGTTACTTTATACCTACTTGTGTCAACTATAGTGTGCTTACAATTTAAGGTTCAATTTATCATGATGCAAATTGGTGGGGTTGAGAGTTGTTTTGTCATTTTGGAAACAGGCCAGTCAAGCATGACTTTATAGTTTTACTCAGACACGATTCTTCTCACCAAGCAAGAAAACTGAACTTACAGCCAATAGTTAACAGGTATAATAATCTGAGGCACACACTTGGATAGACAGACAATATTTAATAGGGCAGCAACCTAGTCCTCTACATGACTAAATTGATTAGTATTCTCCAAAAGTTTCTCGAAGCATCAGATTCACTTAATTGCCTTAATATCTACTATCTATAACTTGGTCGTTGTTGTTTATTATCCGAGCCATTCGATCAATTTATTTTAAGAAATCAGCTATGTCTTCCACATCACATATTAAACTCTCTTCTTTTTTTCTTTTCTTTTTTTTTTTACATTATTTGTTTACATAAAACTTTTCATAAGTCTTTTTTTTTTTTTTTAAAAGTTTAATGGTATGTTTACACAAATTTTCATGTAAACAAAATAAGCAAATGAAGATAAGTTCATCTAAATTAAGTTCTATACACCCTGGTTTCATTTAGAAGTTTGAATGAAATTAGTAAATTATAAAGAAATGAAAAATACATATAATTAGTATAAGAAATGGAATGAAACAAAGTTATTTTATTTGAATGTTAATAATTTTTAAGAATGAGATAGATAAAGAAACGAGCTTAGTTGAATTGTACCTATACGTTGAGTGTTCAGAAGACTTGGTAAAAAAGAAAATAAAAAGTTAGAATAGTATATACATGCGTGAGGCAGTGAAATGTTCAGCTATTATCCACTTTTTGGACAAAGAAAAAAAAAACCATGCATGGTTAGAACTTAGAAACTTGTCCAAGTTTAATAAGGTTTGGCAAAAACTTTGCCATTAAAATTTCCTTTTTCAAAGTCGTTAAAAAAGTATTTCATAAAGCAATAAAGTCTCTCTTCTGATTATAACAGTGTGGAATAGTTCATGAAAAAGATTGAGTGGTAATAAACTTGGACTCTCAACCATCCATGAATGTGCACATCTGGGCCCGTTTTCAATACCCAAAAAATCAAGATTGGCGTCCAAGGTAAATAGTAACAACTCGATTCAACATAATGTGATTAAAGTGCAATATCTGTAAAGAGTCTCTGCAGAGACAAAGGATTTCAAAAAACAGACTCACAAATACCAAGTGGCAATATGGAATTGGTTATGAGAATGAAAAGACAATATATGGAGACGTGCATTGCTTTTGATTTACATTTAGAAAGTCAAAAGGTAGGAAAATGAAAAGTCCTAGCTAATTTTAGAAATTTAGAATCATTTAAGAGGGAATGACAAGACAATCACAGAGACCTCTTGTCTTTTTCTTTTTCTTTTTTCCATTTTCTTTTTTCTGTTAAGTGAAAGAGCGCCGTTGCCTTAAGATAATTACCTGCTAACTAGTCAAACTAAGAAATAATAGTGTCTCTTATGGTCTTATGCAACCATGCAAGCAAGGTCATGTGATACATGTATATGGGATAGTTAAAATACGGCTTATTTTCCTTTAATATTTCATAAATCATTCGAAAAATAGATATGAATTATGGTTTTATTTTGTTTAGGAAATTGAGAGTAAATTTATTAAAGACTGTCAAATAAAAAAAAATTAATTTAATAATTAATACTAGGGACAAAATCAGAAATTTAGTTTATGGCACAAAAGTGTAAGCATAAAAAAAAATTAGAGTAAAATGAATGAAAAATATGCTAAAATGTATAAACCCCCCACTTTTATACCTTTCAATTTGTGAGGTGCCGAAGGCCCAAGAACCCGAGGAAGGGAAGCTTGGGACATAGTAAGCAAGGGAGAATAAAGGAATAAGGAAACTTACCCGGGGATACCCGAAGATGAAGTGGCACGGGCGTTGATAACATAGGGGACGTATTGCAACTAGCTGAATGTGGCAGGATAACTTAGAAGGTTGCATTAAATGTCCGGCACCAACCTTTCTGGCCGCATTAATTAGAAAGTACCGACTTTATCCGTTGCATTAATGTAGACGTGACCTGAACAGTACGGAACGCAAAGTTAGGGCTTTGCTCCATTACCGACGGACAGGTGTCGGGGGAAGAAGCTTAATAGATTGCAAGGTGTATGGCTGAGATGATAGGAGCCAAGGATATAAATAGGAACCGGAAGGTACAGAGGGGGGACTTTTGTTGTTGGACCCTCTCTACCAAATATATTGTATTCGGATCTTTAGTCAGGGAACGAGCAGTGATATTCTAGGCTGGTTTATGATTTTTTGGTCCTTACAATTGGCTCCGTCTGTGGGAACAACAACGTGATACATTCCGTTTAGAAGTATATGGCTGAGGCGTATCTAGAAAAAGAGGAATCAGTGAGTTCACAAAGTAGGGACGTAACCGTAAGCCTCCAGCAAGGAATAGGGAAGGGACATACCTCAAGGGTGGCGGAAGCACATGATAGTGGTCAGGGGGCTGAACAACGATCACCAACTGAGGGGCAGATGTCCCGCGATGATGTATTGCAACAGATGCAATCTGAGATAGCTTATTTACGCAAGTGCTTGGATAGTAGAAAGCGGGGACGGAAGAGTTATGCTGGTTCTTCCAGTGACAGTTCGGAAGCAAACCTTGGAGGAAATGAACCTCCAGTATTTGAGCCTATGCGAAGTGTGACCCGTGTCAGCACGTCTTCGGGTGTTAGGACAAAGAAGCAGAAGGAGATGAAGATGCCAGGTACTGATGGGATATATCACGATGATGGAAGTGATGCAATGGGTAAAGCCCTGAGGCAAATCGCCAAATCCCCTTTTGGGACCAGGATAAATAGGGCAAAGCTACCTCGTAGGTTTGGTCAACCCGTCTTTACTATGTACAACGGGAGGACTGACCCTGTAGAACACGTCAGTCATTTTAATCAAAAGATGGCCGTTTATTTGAATAATGAGGCGCTGATGTGCAGAGTTTTTCCATCCAGTTTGGGGCCCGTAGCCATGAGGTGGTTTGACGCTTTGGCAGAGGGTTCTCTGGAGTCTTTTGGGGAGTTGACTAGGGCATTTGGAGCGAGGTTCATAACCTGTACTAGGATTCCAAAACCCTTGGATGCTCTACTGTCTATGTCTATGAGGGAAGGCGAAACACTTAAAACCTACTCTGACCGATATTGGGAAATGTATAATGAAATTGATGGACATGTGGAGAATGTGGCCGTGAGAACCTTTAAGGTGGGACTTCCCACGGAGCATGGGTTAAGGAAGTCCTTGACAATGAAGGCCGCGGTAGATATGCGTCAGCTCATGGACTGGATAGATAAGTATAAACGGGTAGAAGAAGACCAGATGCAAAGCAAAGGAAAAATGAAAGTGTATCCGGAGAGGAAAGATCTTTGGGGAGGGGGTTCCAAGGTAGTCGGCCTAAACGAGACTTTTCAAGCCACTCGATGACCGCCGAAACTCCTCTAATTAATTCATTATTCAAGGAACCCGTGCATCACATACTGGAGAAAATTCGGCATGAACCATATTTCAAGCCACCCAATAAAATGAGTGGAGATGCATCCATGAGAAATCAAAATCTCCATTGCCATCATCAGGACAAGGGACACACCACGGAGGATTGCCGGACACTGCGCGATCATCTGAATCAATTGGTTAAAGCTGGGAAGATCAATCATTTATTGGCTAAATCGGACGGGAAAGGGGGACAACAAGGCACTCGGAGATATTGGGGTCATTCCCCTCAACCATCTCTAGGCACTATTAACATCATTCTGGCACAGCCGAGAGGAGAATTCGGGAAACCTTCTCGGGTTATGACCGTTCAAAACAGTTTTGGAAATGAAGTCATAGAGGAAAGTAATCAAGTAGTTAAACGAATGAGGTTCTCGGCGACGCCAGTATTGGGGTTTTCCGATAAAGATAAAAAGGGCACGTATCAACCCCATGATGACGCCTTGGTGGTAACGGTTCGTATCGGGGGATATGATGTGAGACGAGTCTTGGTGGATGATGGAAGTGGTGCAGAAATCATGTATCCTGATCTATTTAATGGTTTGAAGTTTAGAGAAGAAGATTTGAAAAAATATGGCTCCCCGTTGGTAGGCTTTGATGGAAAGCAGGTAATTCCACGAGAAATGATTAAGTTACCTGTGCAGGTGGAGGGTTCCGAAGTACAAGTTAACTTCATAGTTGTTATGGCATACTCCCCGTACACGGCCATTTTGGCCAGGCCTTGGCTCCATGCAATGGAGGCAGTTTCATCTACTTTGCACGTAATGGTGAAATATCCTATACGAGGAAATGTGGGAGTGCTACATGGTAGTCAGATGGTAGCCAGGCAATGTCTGACGTCTGCCACTATCCGAACGGGTCAAGGTTCATTGGCAGGGGAGGTTTTGGAGACATCATAGCAATTAAAGGAAATTGCTCAGGAAGCCGACGAAGTTGAGGGTGGAGGCTCTGCCGAGCAGATAGATAAAGTATTTATAGGGGAAGATAAAGAGAAATATTTTCAAGTGGGATCAAAGTTACCGATACCGGAAATGGAGGAGCTGGTTCAATTCTTACAGGATAACATTGATGTTTTTGCATGGACGACCTATGACGTCCCGGGAATTGATCCAGAAGTTATTTGCCACCATTTGAATGTTAATCCCCATGCTACGCCATGAAAGCAGCCTCCTCGGCGTGCGTCTCAAGAGCATGCGGAGGCAGTTAAAGAGGAGGTTAGTAAGCTAAAGCAAGCTGGGGCAATCAAGGAGATTTTTTATCCTGAATGGCTGGCCAACACTGTTGTGGTAAAAAAAAAGAATGGCAAATGGAGAGTCTGTATTGACTTTACAGATTTGAATAAGGCATGTCCTAAGGACCCCTTCCCTATACCCAAAATTGATCAATTGGTGGATGCAACTGTAAGGCATCCCCGAATGAGTTTCTTGGATGCATTCCAAGGGTATCATCAGATCCCTTTGTCACTGGATGATCAGGAGAAGATGGCCTTTCGTGCCCCTAATGGCAATTACCATTACCGAGTGATGCCTTTTGGTCTTAAGAACGCATGATCCACTTACCAACAGATGGTGACCAGAATGTTTGATTCGCAGTTGGGGCGTAATGTGGAAGCTTATATCGATGACATGGTAATTAAAAGTAAAAAGGCGGGAGACCATTTGAAGGATTTACATGAGACCTTCTCAGTTTTAAGAAAGCACAAGTTACGCTTGAACGCATCAAAGTGCTCTTTTGGAGTAGGCTCGGGAAAGTTTCTAGGGTACATGATAACTCATCGGGGAATTGAAGTTAATCCCGATCAAATCAAAGCCATCTTAGGCTTGCATCCTCCTCGGAATCCTAAAGAAGTGCAGAAGCTAGCTGGCATGGTTGCAGCCTTGAATAGGTTCATATCTCGCTCCGCAGACAGGTGTCGCCCCTTTTATTGTCTCTTGCACAAATGGAAAGATTTCCGGTGGACTAATGAGTGTAACTTGGCTTTTGAAGATTTAAAGCAATACTTGACTAAACCACCGGTATTATTAAAACGAGAAAAGGAAGAAGTGTTGTATGCTTATCTAGCCGTTACAAATCATGCTGTAAGTCTCGTCTTGATACGGAATGATGATGGGGTTCAAAAACCAATATATTATGTCAGCAAGTCCTTACAGGAAGCGGAACAACGATACCTACCTTTAGAAAAAGCTCTTCTTGCCGTGGTACATGCAACTAGGAAATTGCCTCATTACTTTCAAGCTCACACCGTAGTGGTACTCACCCAGTTGCCCTTACAGGCTATTATGAGGAAATCAGATTACACGGGTCGTGTGGCTAAGTGGGGAACCAAGCTTGGAGCCTATGATGTCAAATATATGCCTCGGACAGCTATCAAAGGGCAAATCCTTGCCGATTTCGTGGCCGAGTTCACAGAAGGTTAGATCAATCAAGAAGATATCCTGGTGACAGTGATGACCATCGGGATGGGAAACGACACTCCTTGGGAAGTCTATACGGATGGGGCGTCAAATCGAAAGGGAGCCGGGGTTGGAATTGTGTTAATTACACCCGAAAAGTTGGTTATCGAAAAATCATTGAGGCTGGGATTCTCAGCCACTAATAATAAGGCTGAATATGAAGCTCTCTTGGTGGGCGCCCAAATGGTTAAACACTTGGGAGGGAAGATAGTGAAGTTGTATTGTGATTCCAGACTAGTGGTAGGGCAAGTTAATGGAGAGTTTGAGGCAAGAGATGCAAGAATGAAGAGTTATCTTGAACGAGTTAAAGGGGTGTTAAGTTTGTTTGAAATTTTCCAAGTACAACAGGTCCCAAGAGGACAGAACGCACACGCCGATTCATTAGCAATGTTAGCCACATCACTGGGCTCGAAATTACCACGGATGGTCATGGTGGAGGATTTACTGACCCCTAGCCTGACAAGCATCTCGGCGGTAAGGGTTCACAACATTTGCGTGGGCCCAAGCTGGATGGACCCAATCATAGCTTTCTTGCAGCAAGGAATACTACCTGAAGATGGGACACTGGCCGAGAAGGTACGAAGAGGTGCTCCCCGTTACTGGCTGTCAGAGGAGCAGAAGCTCTATAGGCGCTCCTACGCTGGGCTGTATCTGCTCTGCGTACATCCTGAGGCTGTGGAACCCTTGTTGGAAGAATTACATGAAGGGGTATGTGGGAGCCACACCGGAGGAAGATCATTAGCTCACAGAGCCATGACTCAAGGGTATTGGTGGCCGAACATGCAGAAAACCGCTCAAGAGTATGCCAAGAAATGTGATCAGTGTCAACGATATGCGCCAAACATTCATCAACCAGGAGGTACTTTAAATCCATTGTCCAGCCCATGGCCCTTTGCTAAGTGGGGCTTGGATATCGTTGGACCTTTTCCTCGGGCAGTTGGTAATAAGAGATGGCTCATTGTCGGCACGGACTATTTCACAAAGTGGGTAGAAGCCGAACCGTTAGCTAATATCAGGGACGTGGATGCAAAGAAATTCATTTGGAAGAATATCATAACTCGCTTTGGAGTCCCTCACACCTTGATTTCTGATAACGGGCTTCAATTTGATAGCAAGGCTTTCCGACGGTACTGTACAGGGATGGGAATAAGGAATGGATACTCAACACCGGCCTATCCTCAAGGAAATGGTCAGGCCGAAGCAACAAATAAGGTCATCTTGGCTGGGTTGAAGAAGCGTTTGGATGACGCAAAAGGATGCTGGGTAGAAGAATTGCCTCATGTATTATGGACCTATCGCACTACGCCCCAAAAATCAACAGGCGAGACACCCTTTTCAATGACGTATGGTATGGAAGCTATAATACCCTTAGAATCGGGTTTTCCCACCCTGAAATCTGACCAGTATGACGATATGAGAAATCGTGACAGGATGCATGATTGTTTGAATACCATTGAGGAAAGAAGAGAAGTAGCCAGTGTGAAGATGGGTAGCTATCAGCAGAAACTCAAACAGACATACGACAAGGGAGTCAGGTCTAGGCCCTTAGTACCAGGTGATTTGGTGCTTAGAAAAGTAGTAAGGACAGCAAGAAATCCTGCTTGGGGAAAGTTGGGACCTAATTGGGAGGGGCCGTATAAAATTACCTCGTTAGCAGGTATAGGGGCTTATCGTTTGGAAGATCTAGATGGGAGGGTGATTCCTCGCCCTTGGAATGTAAATAACTTACGACGTTATTATTATTAAGAAAAGAGTTTCCTTTTGTAATAAAAGTGTTGTCTTGTTTTTGGCTTTGTTTTCATTTGTATCAATCTCGCAGTTATCAAAACACAAGTGTTAAACTGACCTTAGCTCTTGTTCGGCTCCTCGGGCCACAAGTCTAAGAGAAATTAACTACTTGAAAAAAAAAAACACAAGTGTTAAACTGACCTTAGCTCTTGTTCGGCTCCTCGGGCCACAAGTCTAAGAGAAATTAACTACTTGTAAAAATACAAGTGTTAAACTGACCTTAGCTCTTGTTCGGCTCCTCGGGCCACAAGTCTAAGAGAAATTAATTACTTATAAAAACACAAGCGTTGAACTAACCCTAGCTCTTGTTCGGCTCCTCGGGCCACAAGTCTAAGGGAAATTAACCACTTGTAAAAACACAAGTGTTAGACTGATTTTAGTCCTTATCCGGTTCCTCGGACCATAAGTCAAGGAAAACCTAACACCTAAAAGAACAAGTCAGATACAACACGGAATCATAAGTCCAACGCAGTAACTTTTCAAAAGAAACAAGGTAAGTGCTAGCGCATCTCAAACAAAAGTATTAGTGTAAGCAATCTTTAGATGCGCTAAGATAATTTGCTTCATGCTCGTCTCTCAAACGTTCTAAAAAGTTAAGCAGATGAGTTATGATCCTCAAAGTTAATCCTTCTATGGTTCCTAAATCACAAGTATAACAATGGACAATCTTTAAGTTATATCATGATTTTTAGTTGACATAAGCCTTTGTCTAAATGCGTGAAAGGTAATAGGTGAACGGCAACACATGGTGATAATAAATGCATAACAGAAAGTCAGATCAGTCTCTTGTAAAAAATTCCGTAAAAAAATGTGGCAGTTATGTTGCCCCTTACACCCGTACATAAATAAAAAAAGAAAAAAAGAAAAAAAACAACAATAAAACGACTAAGCAACAGGCTGCTTGTCTTTTCTCTTTTCTGATTCTTTATCTTTTTTCTTCTTTTTTACCGGCTCTCCTTCAGCCAAGTCACTCTCAATTACTTCTTCCACGGGCTGGGCTGTAGGAGAAGGGTTTTTCGTTGTTGGCGCATCAGATGAGTCAGGAGTAGGGACGGGCACAGCTGATTCACTTGTTGGCATGGGGGGAGCAGGAGTTAAGTGTAATGCCGGAGGATAGTAAATGCTGTCTGGAGCGCGGAGTTCAGAGTTAGTGGCTATTCTGGCAACATCCAAAGCCTGACCCCACACCTCCAAACAAAATGCTCTCGCTACCCCTTTGAGTTGGGCGGTCAAGCTATTAGCTGCCTTCTTCATCCCAGCGTCATACGCTGCTTGCTCGGCATCGGCCTGCTCCTGCTTCTTGGTGGCTAGCGTTCTTTGCACTTGCTTAAGCTCAACAACAGTAAGGGCGAGTCTGTTTTGAGCTTGCTTTTGGGCCTCAAGAGCAAGATTCGCCTGCGATTCGTAGCTTTGCAGGGCAGCCTCAGCATTTTTGTGAGCTTTTTCTACTTCGGATAAGCGAGTGAGGGTCTCTTTTAAGTTTAGCTCTGCTTCTTTTTAGGCCCTCACAGCCGCCTCAGCATTGTGCTCAGCCTTCCGAGCAAGGTCAAGTGAGTGGTCTACCCATTCCTCAGCCATAAAGGAAGCCTGGACCGCCTATAATGCATTTCGAATTAACAAAGTTAGTAATAATAAAGAATTAGGCTCATAGATGAAATATGCAAAGACTTAGGAAATACCTTAGCTAAATCCTGTTTCAAGGACAGGAAGACTTCCCTCTTGCGGAATGACCGCAATTCAGCCATATCTTCGGGAAGGCATAGAGCCTTCTCTAGACACTCGGCCACCAGGCTCGAGCTTCCCTTCTTCGGGTCCCTCAGATTGGCGTCATCCAAAACGGGATTACCTGAACTAAGGGTGAAGTTGGGTCGCCAGGCTGATGCCTTCTTTGTAGGCTCACTACTGGGGTCCTTGGACGAACCAGTAGGAGCAGATTTTTTGGAAAGGGCTTTTCCAGCCCTGGTATCTTTAGAAGAAGGGTCGAGACTCTCCCCTTCTTCGATTTCTATTACATTTTTACTACTTTGGCCCTTCTTTCGTTTTTTGTCCACAACTTCCGAAGAAGGTGCATGTGTCACAGCCGGGGTAGTTGGACGAGGAGGGACTGGCATTGCCGGTGAAGAATTGCCTGCATGCGCTTGAAGCAAGGCCAACAGGTCGGGCTCTTTCTCTTGAAAACCCATTGTGCTGGTGGAGGGATTGGAACTGCAAGGAGCGTCTTTGCGGTAGAAAACTTCAAAGTCCTTCTCCGTCACCTCGGGTTGAGTTGACTCGGGAGTGGAAGCTCTTTCTTCGGTTACAGGATTGGCAGCCTGTTCCGAGGGATAAAGTAATCGGGCAGCAAGTGGGGCAGGAAGTTGTGCGTCTTGAGTTCCTGCGGGTGGAGGTGTAGGTAGTAGGAATCCAGGAACCGCAACGTCAATCAGAGCTAGTCGAAGATCCCTTGCTCTGATTACGTTCTTCGGGCTTTGGAAACGTTTGGTGGATGGGGTGTAGCCGAGGATGATGTGGGCTGCTCGGAGCTGTCCGTCCCTATGTAAAAATATTTCTGACCGAAGAATCCTGTTTAGATCTTCACGGTTCACAGCAGACAAGTTTGGAGCGGTATGGTAATCGTCTGCAATAAGGAATAAAACCGTTAGAATGAATAAGTTAAGCAATACAAATCACATAAAGGAAAAATGGTTAGTCCTAAATACTAGGTCGGTCCTCGGGAACCCTACCTGGCACCCTTTCTCGGGTAGGGCAGTGTAAGCTGTCATGCCAATTTCTCGAAATGACAAGGTAATCTTCATCCATCCCTTTACTTGAATCGGGTAAGCAAGAGATCAGCCTAACAGAGGGGATTCTACATTTTATATAATATTTAGTCCTATCCCCTTTTTGGCAGTTGTACACCCAGTTTACATCTTGCCAGGTCAAATTGGTCCCCATCCTTCGGTTAAGGGCGTCTACGCATCCTAAAATTCTAAGGACATTTGGGGAACATTGTGATGGGGTAAGCCTATAGTTTATCAGAAAATCCCTAGTCACTCTACCCATAGGAATTTCCATTCCTCCCTCAATAAACGCAATCATTGGAATCAAAACGGACTCAGGTGGCCGAGATATGAGTGGAATCTCCTCTTCCTCACAATACTGAATGTCTACATCATTGGGGATCCTATATCGGTTTTTAAAGGCGGCCTTCGCCTCATCTGTGTTAACTAGCTTAGCGTACCTACCCATTAATCCCCACGAAAAGAGGAGGAAAACAAACAAGTAGAAAGAAACAAAAGGAAAATGAACACACCTCTGAAGAATGCTTAAAACTTGTCCTCGGGAGCTCTCTCTTCTTTTAAGCCTTCAAAACGCCAAAATGAGCTTTATCCAGCCTGAAGGTTTACTTTTATAGGGGTGGGAAAGTAGAAATAATGAGGTAAGAGCGGTAACTTTCCCGCTCATAATTAAGATCGAAATCTGAGCCATACAATGTTCATCCAGCCGTAGAACGTGCGCGGGAAAAGAAACGCCAGACTCCATAAAGGCTCCATCGTGGGATACGAGGCGCCAGACGCGGGTCATGGGGCAGTGAAAAGACGTCTGTACGTGTGAAAACGAAGGAACATGTAAGAAGCGTGTATGCGAAGTTAAAACTTGGTTATTAATTTATGGTTAATAACTCAAGTGTTAAAGGGGCTATTGTGAGGTGCCGAAGACCCAAGAACCAGAGGACCCGAGGAAGGGAAGCTTGGGACATAGTAAGCAAGGGAGAATAAAGGAATAAGGAAAATTACCCGGGGATACCCGAAGATGAATTGGCACGGGCGTTGATAACATAGGGGACGTATTGCAACTAGCTGAATGTGGCAGGATAACTTAGAAGGTTGCATTAAATGTCCGGCATCAACCTTTCTGGCCGCATTAATTAGAAAGTACCGACTTTTTTAGTTGCATTAATGTAGACGTGACCTGAACAGTACGGAACGCAAAGTTAGGGCTTTGCTCCATTACCGACGGACAGGTGTCGGGGGAAGAAGCTTAATAGATTGCAAGGTGTAGGGCTGAGATGATAGGAGCCAAGGATATAAATAGGAACCGAAAGGTACAGAGGGGGGACTTTTGTTGTTGGACCCTCTCTACCAAATATATTGTATTCAGATCTTTAGTCGGGGAACGAGCAGTGATATTCTAGGCTGGTTTATGATTTTTTGGTCCTTACACAATTAAACTTAACTAGTAAGTTGACCGTACAATGCACAGATACTACTATAATATTTTATGTAGACATGGCAAAACGGGTCAGAATTTTCTGACCTGGCCCAACCCGAAAAATACCTGACCTGAACCCATTTTTTGACCCAAAGCAAAAACGGGTTAACTCGTGACCCGACCTGTGTTTTTTACGGGTCAACCCGACCCGACCCGAAGCCGAATCACTTTTTAAAAATTTTTTTTTGGTAAAAAAAAAAAATAAAATTAAGACAATAGTAGTTTAATTGTTTATTGTGGGTTTTAAGGAAACAATTGATACATTTACATAACTAAATGCAAATTAATTGAAAGATAAATGGTTGAGCATTTTGTAATGAGTAAAGATTTTTAGATATCAAATAACAAAGTACATGACAAGATAATATGGTTACAGTAGAGTTAAAAATATAGATTTAAAATTGTAAACATGTGTGAGAAACATTCACAAGTGTGAAAATATTGAAGCCAAAGTATCAAATTAGCATAAGTTATGAATGTTTAGACCTATTTTTTAACAATTTATGTCCAAAATAAACTACTTTTCAAAATAAATTATGATATTTTCTAGAGTGTGTGTTGCTTAACAATGATATGATATTCACAAAAGAGAATATGTATAAATAAGTAAGCAATCAAACTTTAATGTATATCTCAAATTGAAATAGAGTGCCAACCACAATTGATAAAAATTATAAAATTAATTTTCAAGATTGTAAATTTCTTATATGTTTTTATTCTTTATCAAATGAGTTATCGAATAAGTTATTTGTAATTTTGTTTTATATTTTGGAATGTTGATATTGTGTAGAAATAAAACATTTGTATTTGTTTTACTTATCTTTGTGTTATTTTGTTTTAGATAGCAATATTAGGATTTGTATAATTTTAAAATTATTGAATAAGTATTAATAAGTTTAACTGAGTTCATTCTTGATATAAGTGGTGAATTCAAAAAAATACATTTTATATCAAGTAATTTGTTGCATAACTTTCCAAATGACAAATACATATTGTTTTCTTTATAAAAATAAAAAATTCTTGTGAAAAATACGGGTCAACCCAACCTGACCCGAATCGCAACCCGATTGACCCGAACCCATTTTTAACCCGCTTAAAATGACCCGCTTTGACTCCTATCAAAAACAAAAAAAGACCCGCTTTGACCCGTGACCCGTTTGACCCTCAACCCGATTGACCCGACCCGCTCGTTTTGCCATGTCTAGTTTTATGTAAGATAATTTTGGAGAATGTTGTATATATATCATACCATAATTGTTATAGACTTTGTTAGTGATAAATTTAAGATTTTACTAATGTGTGCCCTAAGGGTACACAATAGTATACCATTTTTGGAAAAAATTTTATCGGGAATTGAAAAATTTTTACAGTTTTTTCAATTTTCCATAAAATGTTTTCAAAATTGGATGGCTTAATGTATACCCTTAGGACACATATTAACCGGATCCATGATTTTATCTCAAAAAGCAGCAACAACAAAAATTGCGGGGATTTTGGTGGCATGATGATAGTGGTTGCCCCCAAATTCCTCTCTTTCTCTCTCTTACAAATTTTTTGTTAATATTAGGTCTTTTATTTTTGTAATAGTGAAACAGTGCATTGCATTTAATAATTCACAACATTTTCGTGTTTCTCTATCTCTCTTTAGAGCTTTATCTGGTTAGTAATATTAGTCCTTAATATATATTTTTTTTTTGCTTTTTTTTTTTTAATACTAAAACGGTGGGTATGCTAAAAGACACGAAGAAGAGAGAAAGATGAGGTGAAATTTCAAGAAATTAATGAGATAACAGTAAAAATAAGTTAATGTTATCTTTTGGTATTGTGGAGACTAAAAGGACCTAAGTAAGTATTTGGGCCTCGAGCTTTGTTGATGGGTGCTAGTTTGTTTTAGACTAAAAGCCTCTTAGAACTGTAGCTTGGCCCATGAGTCGAGAGTCCGAGGATTCGTCCGATGACGAATATCTCCTCGGACAGATCCACGATGACCCTGAGATTCGCCAGAAAGATCAAGGCAGAGTTCCGGAATAACCGTTGGTTAAGAGGGGGATTTAAGCACCCTCCAGACGCAACGGTATGAGGGAAATATCTTAGAAAAAGGCTGTTACCTCCACATTAAAGACCCTGCACCTACCTCCCTGGCCGCATTAATGGGGGAGTGACCCCTGAATAGCAGAAGTCAGCCTTCTTGCTATAATTTAAAGACTTCCAGAGGGTGGTGGGTGGGACAGGTGTCTAATAGGGTGATTTGTGCGACACGTGGATAAAGAGGGAAGAAGAAGAAGTATTTAATGAGGAAAGAGAGCAAAGAAATGGGAGAGACGAATATTAAGAATTGTGACATTTGAGGGAAAAGAGAGAAATAATATATAATTTGTCCTCGGCTTACGTCCGAGGAGGTTTATTTTGCTCAGTTTGTCTTTTATTTGTAAGCACTATAATATTTTAGCTTGTTCATCAAGTTTCAAATATCACTAAACTAGATTGCGAGCCCACACTCTACAAATTTCATTGTTTAAGGCTCATTGGGCCTGAGCCCACGTGTATTTTTGGGTCCAGGCGCAATTGTGCACTTACAGGTATAACAGTCAATATATATATATATATATATATATATATATATATATTTATTTATTTATTTATTTATTGACTATATTATCACTCTTGGCAATCAAAAGACTCACTCAAATATAAACATCCCTCTTAACATTTATATTTAGTAGTTTGAGCCTCTCAAAGATAACACAATCAAGTAACTGAGGGCTCATTAGTCGAATCTCCCTTTCTTCTAACTCTGTGGCCAAATTTTAATTATATGAAGAAAATATTTGTGGACGCAAATTTTGTGTTGCAACTCTTGTTACAATTCTAATGTGGTATAATGTGATTAGTGGACAAAAAATGATAAATTTATATAAAAGTGATAAACAACCATTCACAATTTGCTATATCAATTAGAGTTGTAACAAAATCTATAGCATAAGAGTTGTGGTTATGAATTAATTCTTATTAAAAAGAACACATAAGGAGTTCCATAATCCTCGAAAATGATTGTTATATACCTCCTCCCCTATTGTTGATGATGAATGAAGCGGAGGCAACAAATGCATGTGAAGTCAATTTTTTGATGTCCACCTATCAACTGGGACTATTTAAGCCTGTCTTCAAAACGATGATGTTTATTTTTTCTTTAATAATGAACCATAATAATTTAAAAGGGATAATCAAGGTGATAGAAATCATGAATCATCTGAATATTATATGAATAAAATCATTGGGTTTTAATAAAAAAAAAATCTAATTGAAGGGTTAATCTGTAATAATCATTATTAGTATGTCGTTATTTTTTATTTTATTTTATAATTCAGTATATGGGGGTGAAGAAATTAATTGTATTCAAATTGATGATTCAAATATGTTATATCTATTTAAAAAAAAAAGAGCTAATTGTGCAAATAAAAAATCTAGGAATCAAATTGGCCCCATGTCAAATTCCAAAGGTACTATTTGTAAAAATCCCAAAATAAGTTCAACCAAAAATTATATTCCAATAATTCTACAACCAATGTCCATTACTAATATGTTGCAAAAGAAATCCTAAAAAACATTTTTTTTTTCAATTCTGATAATTCAACTCTCTCTCTCTCTCTCTCTCTCTCTCTCTCTCTCTCTTCCTCAAAAAACTCTCTCTCTCTCTCAAATAGTGAAACCTTAAAATTCCAGACAATTATGCGTCTGGTAAAACAATCCAAATCATTAATGGAAAATAGAGCTATTTACAAACTTCCTTTTAAAAAAAAAATAATGTTTTTTTTTTATCAGAATAATATGCAATTTTACACAGGTAAAATGGAAATGGGAGTGGGAAAATATAGAAGACCCTAGTCAGTTTTGTCATGCCATGATCTGTAAAGTGTTTAAATTAATGGAAAATGTTGAAAGAGAAATTAAGATAGAAAAAATAGAAACAAGAAAATTAATGTAGTACTTCTACCTAATGGTCTACATCCATATTATAATTTTTTTTTGATGTTCTAAATTGTATATTATAATGAACACAATATAGAGTATATATAAAAATACGTTAAGCTTAGTGTGATCACTTTAAAACCATATAAACCTATGGTAGTAATTACAAAATCACAACTCTAGTATTTTACAATTTACAGAGCCAATCTACTTATGAATGGGAGTATCTTAATATATTCTAATAAATTTTTTTATGCTTTGTCTATAATAGTTTTCCATTTTATAATCCTCTTTTATGATAGTAGATATACATCCCCTCTCTTGTACAGGTGTGTGTTTTTGTTTCTAATATAAAAAAAGTAATTATCCTACATTGCTTTAAAAGTGTATTGTGTATTTGTATGTTGTGTAGCACAATTTGCCCCACTTTTCCTTAAAGTTATCATAACTCTTGAGTAAAATTTGTATGTCTTTGTGTTAAACATCGTTTAATTAAAAAAAAATAATTATCTCACATTGCTTAAGAGAGAATATTGTGTGTAGTATAACTTACTTCACTATTGTTTAAAGGTTACCATGGTTTTTAAGTGTAGTTTATAGTGTGTGTTAAAATTTCATTCTCTTTCTATTAAGTGGTTGTTTCTCTCAACAAAAACAGAAAAAAAAATAGAGATATGCAATTAATATTTACCCTTCATTAAATTTTTATCAAGGGATATAAACTAAATAATTTTTTTCATTCTTACATATATATTTGAATTCGATAGTTACAACTTACGACTTACAATAATGGAAATAGATTTGCACCTAGACGATTATATTGGAATCACTTTGAAATGCTGGTTCCAACTCCAAAATATTTGATCAATAAGTGAATATATTTTTTAAGTGATGCTACAAGCACTGAAAAAATCACATAATTTTTCACTCTATTCTCACAAGTAATCAAATTACTTAGGTCCTATTGTAATACATATATCAGTAATTCTAAAACCACACATTTTATCACACCATTAACTACAAATTATCTTATATCGATTGGTTGTTTGTTACTTTTATATAAACTCATCATTTTTTTTTCGCTGCTCATAATTTGTCATATCAAAACTATTGCAAAGTTATAGTACAAAAAGATTTGTTCCTACTTCCTAGATTTTTTCTAAAAATATTAATTACTCGTAGATTTTCAATGCCTATGGCATTTTTCACACTCTACTTTTCTTTTCATTTATTGTTGGTTCTTTCCTTATAATAAACAAAAAGAAAAAAAAAATTAATACCACATAAATATTGGTAAAAATTTTTTTCCACCATTTATAACATTTCATGTAAATAGTTGTTACAAAAGTTGTCATGAAAAATATGGTCCTAGAATTTTAGAAAACAAAAAAGAAAAAGAAAAAAAAAGGGTTAGGTGTTCTTGTCCAAATTACTGTGATTCCAGAATGACATCATACTCGCGCTCTGTGGATCACAAAAATGACAATGGTCCGTTCAGTTCAACTTTTTCAACTTTTTTTTTTTGTTGAACAAAGTCAATTCAACGTGGTACAGCTACTGTCCTTCAAAAAAAGGTGGCTATTTTACTATGACAAGTTTTTTTTTTTTGGGAGAAGAATTACTCTATGAGTTAATGCTAGGGTTGTTGTAAGTTGTAAGTTGTAATTTCTTGTAATTGTTAATTTTTATACTTATTATATTATTATTTATTTATTTATTCATTCTTAGGTTGTAATATAGGAAATGATTTTTAAGTTCGGGATGTTTATGTTAAAAATATTAAAAATATCAACTAATTAAACATGATTCTTTATAATTATGTTAAAGCTAGTGTCAACATTATTCATTTATTTTATTTTATATATTTATTTTCATAATATGCTCTTTTGAGATAGGAGTAATATCATTTTTATTTGGCACATTACATATTTTTATCATGAACAATATGGTAGTCAAAATTTGTGAAAAATGTTGTCTTTAAATCTTTTTTTCTCTATAAAATTTATTGTTTTACTTATTAATTTTAGTTGAGGTTGAGAATGTAATCAAGTATTAACCTCAAGTAATATTAGTGGTGCAAAATTTTTACAATCAACTAAAGTGGTATATAAGTTTGATCGTAATAGCATTATTTTCATGTAAATATATTATTAGTATAAATTTTATTATGCATTAATCATAACACAAAAAAATTGTTATGTCTTTAAATTTATAGGTTTTTTTTGGGGATAACTTATTGTTTTACTATTAGTTCATTCCATTTACTATTAGTTCATTTCATTGTTGAGGTAGAGATAAGTATTGGTATTGAAGATTTTATTCATTTATTTTTTATAACTCCATAACTGGGGGAGAGAGAATTTGAAATACTAAAAATCATCAATCAATTAAATTACAAAACTCTTGACAACTTTAAAGGATATTATAGATACAAGATTTTTCACAATTTTTTTTACAGGGATAAGTTTTGATTGGAATAATATCATCATTAAATTTTCATATAATAAATATATATATATATATTATTGATATGCATTTTATTATGTATTAATCATAATGCACCACGTTATAAAAAATATAAAATCTAATCACATTAACAAATATATAAATTGTGTCAAAATACGGTAAAGCATTTGTCCAATGTCCATAACAAAGCTTGTTTAAGTCCTAGCAAAAGGATGGAAAACCCACATCAGCTATGACAAAAGTCAAAAGCTTATAGTTAATATAATTCAAAAACTTGAAATTTTTAACAGCAACACATCTTGGAATAATATTTGACAATTCTTTCCTTTGAATCGGGAGGTTGTAATATTATTTATTATATCCTTTATATATGGACAGGAAGAGCTGCCTTCCCCGATTGGTGATTACCTCCACTGGTCAAATATATCATACACCTTCTAGAAAGTTGTACATTTTTTTTTTTTTTTTTTTTTGAGAAACGAAAGTTGTACGTCTTGATTGTACAAATGTTTGAAAATCCTAAAAGAAATACAACTTAAGGACCGTTTGGTACATGTGTTTAAATACTAACAGTTTTTAATTTTTTAAAAATACGTGTGATTAAAAAAGTGTATGAAAATACGTGTAATATTATTTATAAACTGAAAATATGTATTTAAATACATATACCACACTGGCCCTTATGCTCCCAAATTAAAAATACTATTAATTCAAATTACCCTTGAAGAAGGAAAACAATATAATTGTTGCCTTTAATCGGTGGATTTTGGAATTCAACTCCTTGATAGTTGATAACTTGATATACATCAGTAAATTTTTTAACTTTTTGCATGGCACGTGTTTGACCCTAGTGAGATTTTTTTTTGGGGTCAATATTCATGGTTTGCTGGGATGATTGAGGCCGTACTTTGTGTGCTAGTTATAACATATCTTTTCACATTTTAAATAATATTACAAAATTTTTTACATATTTTTTCACCCATATGTATATCAAAAATACCCAAATAACATTACTTAAATTCTTTTACCAAACGGGCCCTGAATCACCACATAGCTGAAAAAAATGAATATTATTTCATAAAACTGTCAAAATTCTTGGATTTTTTTAGACAAAATTTAGTTACAAAATTAGTTGTAGTTTAAGATTACAATTTTACTCAATAAAATAAATATTATAAAATATTTTGAAAATCTAACTGTTAAATTATATGTTCTTAACATTCTTAATATACATGTTAAATTTTGTGCCAATTAAATATTATTTACTATATAATTTATAAGTTTATATTTTATACATAATTTTAAATTACAAAAACTTGCAATTTAAACAATTTATTGATGATATAACTATAAATCTTTAATTTTATAAAAATTTTGCATGAAAAATATAAAATGAAGATGTAATTCAATAGTAGATTTGTTAAAATTTAATACTAATAAAATTATATGGAGTAAACTTTATCCTTTTTTTATTATTTTCTATTTTACTCGTCTGCAGCAATGACGTGGTTATGCTCTAGTAGACTTAACCTGCGTTTGCCCAGCAATTAAGTTGCGTTTTGGGCATCGTTCATAGACTACCAAACTCATGAAAAACGCAGCAATCACTCACTGCTACAGTGTTTTGTGTTTTAAAAGTTATTTTGCTACAGTGTTTTCAGCAATAAATTTTCAGTTTTCATCAAAATAAGCAGTTTCTAAACAAACCCTTACTCTAAATTCTAGAAGCTTACTCTAGATACTAGAACGCAGAATTTTCTTTTGCAAGAAATAAGTTAATTACATAATAAAATAAATAATTTTAAATACCACGCATTAATAGCCCTGTACCCCCAAATTGCAAATTCAAATCTTTCCACATCGTCATAACAAAAAGGACTTGGACTTTATCTTTCGTCAATTCGTCCAATATGACAATATCATCCCAGTTCCGGTTTGAGCAAGAAAGCCATTGCTGAACAAAACCATACTGGTCATGTTTGACCATAATTAAGGCCACTGTTTATACATAATTGAAGGTGAGTTACACATCCTAGTAATTTTCGATGGCTTAGCAATAAGTTACCTTTATTTTG
This sequence comes from Castanea sativa, assembly GCF_040712315.1. Classification (NCBI taxonomy): domain Eukaryota; kingdom Viridiplantae; phylum Streptophyta; class Magnoliopsida; order Fagales; family Fagaceae; genus Castanea; species Castanea sativa. Next base: position 13,215,338 of record NC_134023.1, read on the forward strand.
TAGGTTTAAGTTAGTTTAATTAATAATTTTTTTTTCTTATCGAATAAGAGATAATGTCGAATCCTTCATATATAAAAAATTAATTAGTATTTTGGTCTGATAATAAAAACATGGAGTAGACATTGTAAGTTGAAATCCTATAATAAAAGCTTCTAAAAAAAAAAGAAATCCTATAATAAAAAGAAATTAAGCTTATTTTTAAAGTTAATAAATTTAGTTTATTTCGATAAATATGAGACAAATGGCAAAAAACTATAAGTAGAACTAATTTGACAAAAAATGTTGTGGACATATCATTTTTCTTTTAAGTAAGATTTTAAATGACGGATTCTTCTCCCATGTAGTAATATATTGAAGGGTTTGATAACATTGTAAGGACATTTTGGTAATCAAATTAATCTTTCAATATAAATGTTTCATGGGGTTGGGCTTCTCTTTATTACGGAAAAGCTAATAAAGCTACAATTGCTTTTACAAAGTTATGCATAATTCAAATGGAATGTATAAAATTAACCATGCATTTTTGTGACTAGTGTGGTGGTTGAAATCAAATCTCGTGATATCATTAATTATTTTAAGATACTTTTTGTATAATAAAATAGGTGAGCCTTACATTTTGTTGAATAGTATCCTCGTTAATTAAATGTTGACATGACAAATACATAAAACTTGTTATTAAAGCAACGGAGAAGAACCAAACTCATTATTGCATATGAGTTTCAGTTAGCTTAATTGGTAAAGTTTTTGATGGTTGAAAAAGAGATCTAGTGTTCAATTCCCGCCTACACTAACAACCGATTGGTGTCTTGGTCTGATAATAAAAAGTTATAATCAGAAGCAGATACCATAAATTGAAACTATTTAAAAAAAAAAATCTCTTTATTATCTTTAATTTTTATTTTTAGGTAAGGTTTTTTCAATAAATGTATTTTTATTTTATATATATATATATATATTATTTATATATAATTTAGCATTTTTATACATATGTTATTAACATTCCCTCAAAATGCTAATTCCTCTCTTAACACTTTCACATGCATCCCTTCTTTTTTTACTTTCATCTTTATCTCATTAACTTTAGAACCATCTCGTTCAGAATGGAAAAAAATACATCTACTTTGTCTCATTCCGACGTGTCCCACCCGATGTGTTCTGCTCCTTGTTTGAGCCATTAGCATCCTTAATTGAGAGAGAGAGAGAGAGAGAGAGGTAGGTTTTTACACGGAATACTTTCTCCTAATTAATTTAATGACAATAAGACTCTTTCTAAGTACTTCGGGCCCTCTATGCCATCATAGTCAGCCCTCATCATGACTTGACCTTTTAAAAAATATACTCCTACGACTCTCATCCTCATAATATATATATATATATATATATATATATATATATATATATATATATATGTAGTAGCCAGAAGATTCTTTTCCATATTCGAAGTCTCAGAAGGTTGTCTCCGAAGATAAGAGATCGATCGTTATCTTGTTTGTGTGTGTGTGGAGAAGATGAGTAACCAAGGTACTAGTCAGCTGGAGGATGAAGCTGATCAATTGCCCGGATTTCGATTTCATCCTACAGATGAAGAACTCGTTGCGTTTTATCTTCGCCGGAAAGTTGACAAGAAAACAATCAGCATGGAGCTCATCAAACAGATTGATATCTACAAACATGATCCATGGGATCTTCCAAGTATGGATTAATTAATTAGTTTTACTCTCTTAATCATTTCATCTCTCTTTTGTTTCTCCTTGAATATACCGCCTTTTGTCCTTGATAGAAAAAGAACTTATTCATAATAGATGTTTAAAAAGGTTACAGTTTGAATACTTTCTGAAGAAATTTTTTCAAGCTAAAATTGTTTTCTTGAATCTATGGTGCCTCGTTTTGAAAATGTTTTTTTTTTTTGACTTTGTATTAATAGCCTTTATAACAAGTTTAGCCATCAAAGATTACTTTGAAATTTCTGTGGATCATTTTTAGGGTTTATCTAAAAAGAGAAACTTCCACCCCAAAATTTTTTTGTAATTTTTTTATTCGTTTTTGGGCTGAGATTATTCCAAAGGATAGATTTCTCCTTTCATATATATGCAATCATAATAAAGTGACTAAACTTTATATTATCTCAACTGCAACCCTCGATAATTTGATGTCCATTAAAAAATAAAGACTTTGAGCATGTTCTTCTGCTTTTTCTGATTCATAATTTATGTACTTCTGTATGCAAACCGTGCACTAGATTCAGATGTTATTGTTGCTTATGAGAAGAAAAGACTTGGTCTTGACAGCTTCTTGTTGTGCATATATAAGAGAGGTAAGCAATTTAAATGCCCTGTCTACCTTGCAACAGCCTCATGAAAATAATAGGAGAAATTACGTTAATAATCTTGAATAGTAAACCTCTGTAGTAATATTAAGTTTCCCAGGTGCAATTACCCCATAAATTGTTTTGTCCTCTTTTGTTGAATAGGGTATTACACTATAAAACTTCTACTATTAGTAAGTGCATCCCCATTTTTATTATTTGACATTTCTCTCTCTCTTTCTCATTTGGTGTGTATAATATTTTTGCAGAAGCAAGTGGTAGCAATGTGAAAGACACAGAATGGTACTTCTTTTGCAGAAGAGGGAGAAAGTATAGGAACAGCATAAGACCCAACAGAGTCACAGGGTCTGGGTTTTGGAAAGCAACTGGGATCGACAAACCGGTATACTCAATGGGAGGAGAAGGCCGTGATTGCATAGGACTCAAGAAGACATTGGTATACTACCGTGGAGCCGCAGGGAAAGGCAGCAAAACTGATTGGATGATGCATGAATTTCGCCTTCCTGCACCCAGTGACACCAACACCAACACCAAGCTTGACAATGCTAAAAGTACTGCCCAAGAAGCTGTAAGAAAAACATAAATTCTGTAATCTTAATATTAAACCAGCTTTGTTATGCGTCAAACACATCTCATTAGTTTAAGTTGCACCAATTATAATATGTTATATATTTAGATTTTTTCAATTTAAAAGTTTGGTTATTTTATAAGGAAAAATTGAATGTGTGACAAGTTGTGATTGTTGGAGCATAAAATGCATTATTTAATTAGATTTTGATAAAAATATTTTTATTCATTGTTATGCAAACATTTGGGCTTTGAGTTTGCTTGATATAGAAAAGTGAGAATAAATGCACTTCTATGCATTTATAATAGATTCATTATAGACATTTTAATTGTTTGTTCTTAAAAAATTATTACCGTATTGAGAGATGATATGGTCACAACATTTTCATAACATTTTTACGACAAATCCTAAGTGGCAGGATGTTACTGGTTGTTATTGTTGGGGCAAAAAAGTAATCTTAGTGTTAGGTTCAAATTTAAACTAATAACAACTAACCACCTATTATTTGTTGTAAAATTGTTATAAAAATGTTGTGGGCGTAACAACACATTAATGATCATGAAATTAATTAGTGGAACTCATTATTGTATAAAATAAGGGAATGTGTTGTCATTATACTTAATATTGAATATTTACTTGTATATCTACCAACATTTTGTCGTTATACTTAATATTGAATATTTATTTGTACATCTACCAACATTTCATCCAAAATAAATATTATCTTTTAACTCTTCCCATGAGAAATGCATAATAGAAATTTGGTTTAATTCACTCAAGAAGAACTTCTTTTCTAGCCAAACTTTCATAACAGCGGATTGGAGTCTAATTGGAAAATATATGGCGACTATACGTAGAGATCTTATTGTATAATTTCTGATGTATCTTCTTGTTTTCGTGTGACTACAGGAAATTTGGACCCTGTGTCGAATTTTCAAGAGAAACTTGTCGCATAGGAAGTACACACCAGACTGGAGAGAATTATCTACTAAACGCCATCAAGCTGACACAAGCTCTAAAGCGTGCAGGGGAGAGAGCTCCAACAATCGAGAAAGTTATATTAACTTTGGCTCTCCATTCATATTTCAAAATGAGAATAATAATGAGATAAAGACTGTTAATCATATTAATAATGAGAGCAACCAGCTACACGTAGGCCAGTTGAGCAGCTCAATAGCTCAGCCTCCATCATCATCCTCCATAGCTCAACTTCCATTATCATCCTCCTCAAGCTTTCCAACTAATCCAGTACTAGATGCGAATGAGTTCTTCACATATGAAAATTGGGATGAGCTCAGATCAGTTGTAGAGTTTGCTTATGATCCATCTCTTCTGTAAATATTTGTCTAATTATAGTCCTGTCAGATATGGATTGCACTAGCTATACAGTCATTACATTTTTAAACACCTTAAATATAAACTGATTAACCTAGTTATTTAACCAAGTAATTAATTTAGGTAAATTATTCAGATCTAGGTTAACACAAGTAAATCATATCATGCAAAGCAGTGCGGAAATATAAAGAATACACGATATGATAACTCAGGAAAACTAAACCAGTAAAATACCTGGGAAGAATTTAACCTAACTATCCTTAAGGTAAAACAGATCCACTATGAAATAATTGAAATTTTACAATAGCGACTTAGACCACTAACATCCTATTGCTACCTCGAGTAGAAAACTTACTACCAGGACCACGTGACAGCTCCGAGCTCACGGACTATTTCTTTCTCAGATCCACAGCATCCATAAGTATACCACTTGTATTTGTTTAAATTCTTTATGCAGCAACTGAGAAGATAACCAAGCTCTCGACATCAATCTAGATCTTGATAACCCTAAGAGTGTATGAAGGCAAACACCTCTAGATCTCACAAGAGATTCACACACACAGTATAAACAGCAACAACATTAAAACGTGGCTAGGGTTTTCTTTTTATACTTAAGGCAAAACATGAAACCCTATACGTCAAACGGGCTTGGGTTGAGTTGGAAAATTCTGCAGAAAAAAAAATTTGCACGAACTTCGATCGATCGAGTCTAATTTTCAGTTGATCGAGCCTTGCAGAAAGTAAACAGTAATTTTCTGCAATTATTTGATTCCAACTTTACATTAAACATACTTTGAGCAGCCTAAATCTAGACTCTAAGTTTTGATCATGGTTTGCCAACATTACACATTGAAGTTCTAAAATATTTAGATCTTAAATCCTTAGAACTTAACAAACTTTCCCTTTGGCAATCCGTGACAAAACACAAAATACAAAATGCTCAAAGTTACACAAGCAGCCCATTACATTAAAAATGCCCAACCAAAAAATAATTCAACCTAACCACTATCTATCAGTTGCAAGTGTAGACAGTAGCACAACTGAATGAACCTATAAATTCTTGAAACACTCAACAAACACTTAAACGCATGTGTGAAAAATACAAGTAAAACAAAATAAATTCTTGATTTCACATAATATAAAATAAAAGACATATAACATGAATAACCTCATAATATAAATCAAAAGCTAGTGTAGCACAATGTGAAACAAGAAACAGAAATAATAAATAAAATTTCTCCCCCTAACATATACATCATCATGAGCCAAAAAGAATATACAAGATGAAGCACCTAGATACAATCTAAAAAACCAAAGCTCCAAAACAAACAAAAAATCTCCCCCTATCTCCATCCATATGTACTTCCCTTGTGACGAATTGCCAAAGAGCAATTAAGACTCATCATCAAAAGGAGGTGGTGGAGGGGACCGTCTAAAGCTCGCCAACTCTGCACGTAAAGCTTGAAGCTCTGTGAGAACATCCACCAAAAGCTGACCATGAGTCACCTGAACGGTCATGACAGTGTTTAACATACGACAAATGCTAGAATCATCCGAAGTAGAAGGTGGAGGATTAGCAACAGCAGTCGGATCAACAAACTCCTTAACAGCAAGGTCACCTAAAGAAGAAGGAGGAGGAGCAACACCCGAAGAAGACTCAACTCTAGGCCGTTTATAGCTAACTCTCATCTGAGCAGCCCTTATCTAAGCAGCCCTTTGCCTAAGGAATGTGGCACATATAGGAGCTATAATGTGTACAAGCTCAGAAACAGGAAACTCATCTAAACCTAGATGCAACAAAATCCAATGTATAACCACGGGAAAGAAAAGAGCATGAGCAGAAGAACTACTCTTTTGGACCTCAACCAAGGATAGAATGAAAAGATGAGGAAAACTCATAGGAGCGTCTGTGACAAGAGCATATAAAAAAACACATCTCTCGATAGGAATAGTGTGCAAATGTGAGATGGGCCAGATAAAATGGCAAGAAATCCGGAAAAGCAAATAATGAATCTTGGTCAACTCATGAGAAGTGATCCGAGGATCAGAACCCCACTGGATAGAAGTACCAGTTATATAGGACATGATATCATCAAGATGAGGTGACTCATCATAAGGATACACAGGCTGATGTACAGCAGACACCCTAAAAGCCGAAGCCACTACCGAAGGAGTAATGGTAAACTCTTCTCCCCTTATCCAACTCTTCACAAATTGAACGTTGGAAGAAGTGGAGTGAACAGAAAGGGTCAAGTAGAACTCTCTAATCAGGGTAGCTGGAGGTGGGTGATCTATATCCAACAAAGGTAATTAGCCCCTGCGCTCAAAGTTCCTCCTAATCTCTGGATCAAGCTCATCTAAAACGACTTTTCTCTCAGCCCACATAGACCTAAGGATGTTCAGCTTTTTATAGGTCTCTTGGTTTTTCTCACTCGAAAACCTCTCACTATCAAAAGTGGGATTGGAAGTGGAGGTGGTTTTCCTATTGGTTCTAGTCTTCTTAGTCATGATGCTAAGGTAGGAAGGACAGACAAAAAAGAACCAAAGAAAAGAAAGAAAGAAAAAAAAAAAAAACCCAAGGCCAAATTGCATCAGATACAGTTAAAGCAAAAAACAATATAAAAAATAACAATTTATATGATGTATGAGCAATGTTAACACATGATGCATACTCTAATGCAGTGACAAAAGTTCAATTATACTTCCAAAAAATCACAACATTGGCTTGAACATAGAGTTTACATCAAAATCCCAAATTTTGAAAAACCCACTTTCAAAAATCCCAACAAATTGATCAATTTATCATTACACACGTTGGATAACAGTATATAATAACAAAATGAATCAATAACACAAGCCAATTTCACCAAATTAAGCTCAATTGAACAAAATCCCTAATTTCCTAAATTTTCAAACCCTAAAAATTTCAATTTTTTCCAATCCATCAAATTGATCAAATTAAAGCATGAAGAACATGTTAACATCATCCAACAACAAAAACCCATTGACCAATTGTGAAAGAAAATATTGAAAATACCAAAAACCCCAAAATCTCATACGTTCGAATTTCTCCTTAAAATGCATGAAGGATGCATGAAAAAATGAGATTAAACCAAAAAAAGAAAGAGTAAAAGGGTCTTACCGGTGCTAGAAGACAAAAACCTTGAAGAAAAATTGAGGGAAAACGACAAAAATTTGCTTGAGTTGGATCAGTCAAAGAGAGAGAGCCAAAAAGTTTTTGAAAAAGTTTGAAATAGTGAAGAACACGTGAAAAACTTATGTTTTAAAAAAACTCTCTGAACGATTTTCAATCGGTCGAAATCTATGTTCGATCAATTGAAAATTACATTTGATCAATCCAGCATCAATCGAGCAGTGATCGAGCCAGACAGATTCAAACATTTTTAATTGCAATTTCGATCGGTCGAGCAACAGGTTCGATAAATCAAAAATCTGGAAAAACCAAATTTTTGAAAAACAGAGCAATTTTATGCAGAAACTCCTCAAAGCATAGTATTTTATGAATGAAATGCATGAGTATAAGATGAAAAGTTTTTCAAAAACCCTTGAATTTAACCCAGATCTTCTAAAAACAAGATTTTCAAGAAATTTGTCCCCAATAACAAAAACTTTAAACACATTTTGCATCAAAATTAAGGTTCTTTCAATCTTGGATGGCCACAACAAGATCACACACAATAACATATACCAAGTTTAGCAAAAAGTAACTTGTGAAATGTATGCAACTAGCAAGAGCTTGAGATACATGTGAGGTGATAAGTAGATAGTAATCAATCACAATTTCTACCAAATTCATCACATAAATTTGAAAGTGACTATCACCTAAAGAGTTACATCATATAATTCTTACATCTCCTAGAATAAAAGCTTGCAATCATGCAATTTTCTTAAATTTGCCTCATAATGTACACTCCAATTTTATTTGATTTGAAACTTATTAAAATAGCCAAGATAATGTACACACCAATTTTATTTGATTATGAAGTTATTAGAGTTCAATAATGTACACACCAATTTTAGCATTAATCCGAGGCTACACCTTTTTTTTTTTGTGTGCATGTATTACACTTTCTCGAGCACAAAATCTTATGATATGCACTAAAGTGTTCATGATTGACTAGTAAACAGTGGTGAGATGGTTATTTATGTTTTTCTCATTAAGTTCAAGTCCAACAATAAAAAACATGTGACTTTAATATTAAAATCAAGTGATCAAAAACTATAAACAACTCTCACACAATATGCACTACAAGATTCAAACTAACAAAGTGCAATAAAATAAGCTCATCTAAGCTAAACAAAGTACATAAACAAGTTATATAAAGATAATATGGTCAACCTTGATTTCAAAACTAAGGAAAAATTAATGCAAAACACATTTTTTTCCTTTTTTTATTAAAAGAAAAACCTAGCATGAAATGCATGAATGATATGCAATGCAAATCCTAAAAAAAGACAAACCAAAACAGCAAAAGAGGAATGGTCACAAAGAATAGAGAGAAGAAATACAAGGACCATGTCAGAAAGACTCAATTAGATCAAACCTTTTGCATCCAAAACTTTTTAGATGCAACTCTAGCATTGGAGTTATTATTCTGATTAGAATGATGAGTAACTCCAGGATTGGAATAAAGGTTTAAAACTTTTACCAATTCACCAATAAGTATAATAGGATTTTGTACTTGAGGCATAGGTACTTTTAGTTTATTTGCATGCTTAGGAGCTTGCAACTTGAAACAGTTTGGACGAATGTGCCCAGACTTTCCACAAAAATGACAAACTCGTGCAATTCTACCATGCAACTTATCCTTAGGAAGGATAGGAGTCTTAGGTTTAGACTCTTTGAGATCAACCCTAATCTTCCTAGGAGGTGTAACTTCCACTGGTTTGACAATGTCACTTACGGGAGGCTCAAAAGAAGGAAAAAATTTTGTAGAATAAGTTTCAGACACATAAATGTTTTCTACAAAACCTATACCAGTTTTGTCTAAGGGAGACTTTTGAACACTCAGCATGTGATCAAGTTTAGAACTAGCAGACCTATTTGTTTGTTCTCTAGCAACAAATAATTCTAGTTATAAGTTCTTAACTTTATCAAGTAACAACATGTTTTCAGTCTTCACCTTATCAAGCAATTCATTAGCATCAAACAATTTCAAGAGCAAATTCTTCTTATCAAGTTCAAGAGAAGCAATTTTCTATAAATCTCAACATTCATAGCATCCTTTGCAGCAACCTTGCAAAGCTTATTATAGGCTTCTTGCAAATTTGCATTCTCAGAGAGTTCTCCATCAGAAGGGTTCTCATCAACCATAACACTTTCATCAACTACATCAGTAGCTGTGAAAGAAATAAAGTTTCCATCCTCATCACTACCAAACTCATTATCAAACATTTCATCATCAGTAAGGGTTACATCCATAGCCTTACCCTTTGATCTCAAGTATGTAGGACATTCTAATTCTACATGACCATACCCTTAACAACCAAAACATTGTTGACCCATAGAATTATTAGAGGTTTGACCTACTTTTTCTTTAGGTTTTTCATTATTGTTCACCTTAGTAGGTTCATTCCTCCTAAAATTTCTAGGTTTAGCATTATTTTTACCTCTTACCCGTTTGTTATTATTCCTAAGAAAGTTTCTAAGGTTCTTGGCAAGGTAAGCAATCTCCGTAGTAGAGAACTCATCATCAAATCCATTCCTTTCAACATCATCAACTAACTTAAGAGCCATTGATTTGAATTTGTTTGTCTTTGGTATGTCTAACTCATAGGACTGGAGAGATCCTATAAGTTCGTCAACGGGAATTGAGTCCACATCCTTACTTTCAGTAATGGCAGTCCCTTTGGGTCTAAAGTCCTCAATCAAAAATCTAAGTATCTTCTCCTAACAATCTTAGGTTGATCATAGATTTCACCCAAATTATAAGCAGAATTAACAATGTCATTAAGCTTAGCATAGAATTCATCAAAACTTTTATCATTAGACATCCTAATACTTTCAAATCTAGATGTTAACTGCTGCAACTTATTGATCTTAACTATCTTTGTGCCTTCATGCATAGTTTGGAGAATATTCCAAGTAGTATGAGCAACCTTAACATTAGAGATTCTCTTAAATTCCTCCATAGAAATAGTATTAAAAATAGTATTCATGACTTTGCTATTAAAAGCGGCTGCTTCTTTCAAAGAAGTTTGCCACTCACTAGCTGGAGTAGTGGGCTTCTTCCATCCGTACTCAACGGAATTCCAAACTCTCTCATTGGTAGATTTCAGGAATGCTTTCATCCTTATTTTCCAGTAAGCATAGTTGTTCCCATCAAAATGAGCTAGGATCATAAGAGAGTGACCGTGTTCCATGACAACAGGGTTCAAGGATCAACTCTTAGATCAACGGATTTAAACACTAGAGCTAACCCGTTCTAATACCACTTGTACATTTTTAGACACCTTAAACACAAACAGATTAACCTAGTTATTTAGCCAAGTAATTAACTTAGGTAAATTATTCAAATCTAGGTTAACACAAGTAAATCATATCATGCAAAGCAGTGCGAAAATATAAAGAATACACGATATGATAACCTAGGAAAATCAAACCGGTAAAAAACCTAAGGAGGATTTAACCTAGCTATCTTCAAGGTAAAATAGATCCACTATGAAATAATTGAAATTTTACAATAGCGATTTAGACCACTAAGAGCCTATTGCTATCCGAGTCTACAAACTACTTTCTCAGATCTACAGCATCTACAAGTATACCACTTGTATCTGTTTAAATTCTTTATGCAACAACTGAGACGATCACTAAGCTCTCGACATCAATCTAGATCTTGATAACCCTAAGTGTGTATGATGGAAAATACCTCTAGATCTCATAAGAGATTCACACACAGAGCATAAACAACAACAACATTAAAACGTGGCTAGAGTTTTCCTTTTATACTTAAGGTAAAACATGAAACCCTACATGTCAAACGAGCTTAGGCTGAGTTGTAAAATTCTGCAGAAAAACAATCTGCACGAGTTTCGATCGATCGAGTCTAATTTTTGATCGATCGAGCCTTGCAGAAAGTGAAAGTAATTTTTAGCAATTACTTGCTTCCAACTTTACATTAAACATACTTTGAGTAGCCTAAATCTAGACTCTAAGTTTTGATCATGGTTTGCCAACATTACACATTGAAGTTCTAAAACATTTAGATCCTAAATCCTTAGAACCTAACACAGCGCTTTTAAAATCACTTTAATGGAAGAAATTCGTTGGAGGCAAAAATCTAGAGTTCTTTAAATTAGAGAAGGTGACAGGAATACTATATTCTTCCATCATATAGCTAACTCTCACAGGAGGTTTAACTCCATTGATAGGCTTATGGTGGATGGAGAATTGTCTTTGGAGCTGGTAGCTATAGCATTTTGTATTTCTCATTTCTATAGGTAGCTTTATTTTGAAGATGTGGCTTATAGACCTGCCTTAGATGATGTGGAATTTTCTAGTATCTTGGTGGAAGATGCAATTTGGTTAGATTGGCCTTTTGATGAGGAAGAGGTGCTTGGGGTGATCAATGATTTTAATGGTGATAAGCCTCTTGGCCTGGATGGTTTTTCCATGGCATTCTTTAGTCTTGTTGGTGTATTTTGAAAACAAAAATTAGGTAGTGTTTCACAACTTTCATACTCAGGCACTGTTTGAGAAGAGTCTTAATACTTCTTTCCTTTCCCTTATTCCCAAGAAGGTGGATGATATGGAGGTCGAGGATTTTTGGCCAATTAGCTTAGTTGGTGGGATCTACAAGATTATTTCTAAGGTGTTGGCTAATCGGCTTCGAAGGGTAGCTCATGGGCTTATTTCAAATTCATAGAATGCCTTTGTGAAAGGTAGACAAATTTTGGACTTCGTTTTGATTGCTTTTGAATGTATTGATAGTAGATTGAAGACAGGAATTCCAAGTGTGTTGTATAAGTTGGATGTGGAGAAAGCGTGTGATCATGTGAGTTGAAATTTTTTAATGTATATGCTTCAATGTTGTGGGTTCTTAGAGAAATAGAGAAAATGGATAATGTACTGCATTTCAACTATCAAATTTTCCATCTTTCTTAATGGTAGTCCATCTGATTTTTTTGGAAGTTCTAGGGGGATTCGGCAAGGGGGCCTTTATCTCCGTTGCTTTTTGATATTGTTATGGAGGTGTGGAGTCGTATGTTGGATGTGGCTCCTTCTTCTGGGTAGTTCTCTAGCTTTTTTGTACATAATACAGCCGGTACATCGATGATGGTGTCTCACCTTTTATTTGCAGAAGATACTCTTATCTTTTGTGATGCTAAACCTACTCAGATTAATAATTTAAGGGCGATTCTTACTAAATTTAAGGAGGCTTCAGGGTTAAGTATTAATTTGAGAAAATTTGAGTTGGTTCCTGTTGGTGTGGTGCATAATTTGGAGGCTCTGGTGGGGCTGTTGGGGTGTAGGTTGTCTTCTCTTCCCTTCAAATATTTGGGTCTTCCGTTAGGTGCTAAGTTTAAGGATTTATCTCTTTGGAACCCTATTTAGAGAAGATGGAGTGGAGATTAGCAGGTGGAAAGAGGCTGTAATTATCTAGGGAGGTAAGATAACCCTTATTAAAAGCACGGTTTCTTCTTTACCTACATACTTTCTTTCCCTTCTACCTTTACCTGGAAATGTGGCGAAGCCTATGGAGAAATTATAGAGAGATTTTCTGTGAAGTGGAATTAGTGGTGAATCTAAAATACATTTGGTTAAATGGGCTAAGGTTTGTAAGTCTTTGCAAGTTAGGGGCTAGGTATAAGACGATTAGGGAGCTTTAATTCTGCCTTGCTAGGAAAATGGTTGAGGAGGTATGGCATGGAGACCAATGCTTTATGGAGGAGGGTTATAAAGGAAAAATATGGGAATATTTAGGGTGGTTGGTGTACGAAAAATGTGACAAGTCCTTATGGGGTTAGCTTGTGGAGATTCATTAGAAGTGACTAGCTGAACTTTTCTAAACTCCTTCTATATGATGTGAGGGATGGTATTAGAATGAAGTTTTGGAAGAATGTGTGGTGTGGGGACTGTACTATCCAAGAGGCTTTTCTGGAGCTTTATTGTCTTCATAGGTCAAATGATTTCTTAGTGCCTGAAGTTATGGGTTGGTCTGCTAGGAGGGTTTATTGGAATGTTCAATTTCATCGTCCATCACAAGATTGAGAACAAGAATCTTTTGATCAGTTTATGGGTATGGTCTATTCTTTGACTATGCGAGGGTTTGGTCCTAACAAGGTTTGTTGGAAACCAGCAAGGAGCAGAGGTTTCGAAGTTAGAGGATTTTATCATTCCTTCTACCCTACTACTCTTTTATCCTTCCCTTGGAGAATGATATGGGAATCGAAGGTTCCTCCAAGGGTAGCTTCCTTTTCTTAGTCTGCTTCCATAGGTAAGATCTTAACAACAAACAATTTTCATAAAAGATGTGTGCTTGTTCTTGATTTGTGCTATATGTATAAGAGATGTGGGGAGTTAGTAGATCACTTTCGGCCTCATTGCCCCATAGCATGGGAGTTGTGGTCATTGGTATTTAGTTTGTTTGGTATCTACTGGGTTATGTCTCATATAGTTATTGAGTTGTTTGAGTCTTGGTAGGGAAAGTTTGGGCGACATCGCAACATAGATGTTTGGAGAATAGTGCCTCATTGTTCATTTGGCATGAAAAGAATGCTAGAATCTTTGAGGGTTGTGAATGTTCTTTACAAGAGATTAAGTCTTTTTTCTTGCACACTCTCTTTGATTGGAGTGTGGATTATTCTTGTTCTTCCCTTCCTGTTTTACTTGATTATTGTAATTTTGGTTTCTGATATGTGCCCTATAATACATCCCCAATGTACTCAGTTTGACACTTTTATTAATAATATCTTTACGTTATCTATCAAAAATAAATATATAAACATTAGTACTCATGGTGGATAAAATGCATATTGCCATATCAGATGAGAATATGTTTCTAGAGGAAAAACTCATATTGCATGTCACAAAAAAATTTATATCTAGAATTAGTAAAGGTTATAAAGCAAAGAAACACCCGCATTTTATCCTGTGAACAGTTTAATGCCCTTGGAAACACCTAAAACCTTTTCTAATCTGTAAAAGTTAACACAAGTTATTTAACCTAGTTATTTAGCCAAATGATTACTTAGATAAATTACAGAAATCTAGGTTAACACATTAAAATCATATCATGCGAATAATGCAGAAATATAAAGAACGCAACGATATGATAACCCAGGAAAACTGGTAAAAAACTTGGGAAGGATTTAACCTAGCTATCCTCAAGGTAAAACAGATTCACTATGAAAGAATTGAAGTTTGTACAATAGAACTTAGACCATTAACATCCTATCGCTACCTCGAGTAGAAAACTTACTACCACGACCATGTGACAGCTCCGAGTCAACAGACTACTTCTTTCTTTGATCCATTGCAACCACAAGTTCTCCTACTTGTGATTTTGAGACTCCACTCAAAAATTTTAGATCTTCTTTATATTCTTTATGCAGTAACTAAAGCGATCACCAAGTTCTTGACATGAATCTTGATCTTGATAACTCTAAGTGCGTATGAAGATAAACACCTCTAGATCTCATAAGAGATTCAACACACGGCACATCAAAAAGGCTTCTAAAACGTAGCTAGGGTTTTTCTTTTTATATGTGAAGTAAAACATAAAACTCTACACGTCAAACAGGCTTGCGCTGAATTGGAAATTCTGCAGAAAATTAAATCTGCACGATTCTTGATTGATCGAATCTAATTTTCGATCGATCGAGCCTTGAAAATTTGTCCAATAATTTCTGCAATCACTCGATTCCAATTTTACAATTAAACATACTTTGAGCAAGCCTAAACCTAGACTCTATGTTTTGATCATGGTTTGCCAACACATTACATATTGAAGTTCTAATACATTAGTCTCTAAGGTCTTAGAACCTAATAATCTCCTCCTTTGGCAATCCGTGAGAAAACACATCACAAAAATGAAATGCTCAAAGTTACAAACAGCCCATTTAAATTTAAAATGCCCTAAACACAATTCAGCCTAACTATTATCTATCAGTTGCCAGAGTAGACAGCAGCCATGACTGAATTAACCTGTATATTCTTGAAACACTCAACAAACACATAAACGCATTTGTGGAAAATACAAGTAAACTAAAGTAAATTCTTGATTTCACAAAACATAAAATAAAAGACATATACCATGAATAACCTTATAATATAAATCAATAATCAATGTACCATATGTGAAACAAGAAACAATAAAAGAAAACAAGTCATAAAGCATAGTGTCTCGTCCTAATATATACAACTCATAAAAAAGAAATACATCATCACCAAGAAGAATACATCATGAGCCGAAAAGAAATGAAATACATCAAGAAGCTCCTAGATACAATCTATGTACTCCAAAACAAAAACTCCCCCTATCTCCATGCATAATATGTACTCCCCCTTTTGTGATGAATTGCCAAAGGGCAATTAGGACTCATCATCAAAAGGAGGTGGTGGAATAGGCCATCTAGCACCCGCCAAATCAGCTCGTAAAGCCTAAAAAGCCGTGAGCACATCCAACAAAATCTATCCATGCGCCTTCTAAATGGTCATGACAGTATCTAGCATACTCTGGATAGAGGAATCGCTCGACGAAGAAGGTGGAGGATCAACAGCAACGGTAGGATCCACTATTCGAAATTTCCAATGAAAATGCATGAAAAATGTGATTTTAATGAAAAAGGAAGGATAAAAGAGACTTACTTAAGCTTGATGACAAAAACCCTTGAGAGATTTGTGGAAGAAAATGACAAAATAGGCTTAGATTGGATTGGTCGAAGAAAAGTGTGAGAAGAGTGTTTGAATAGTTTGAATAAAATGATGAACACGTGAGAAAAGTTCCTTTTTAAAAACACTCCTTGATCAATTTCGATCTATCAAAATTTAGCTTTGATCAATCGAAAATTAAATTCGATCAATAGAGCATCAAGTGAGCTAGACAGATTCATACCCAAAATTTTGTCGCAATTTTGATCAGTTGAAAAATAGATTCGATCAATCGAAAATTTGGAAGACTCAAATTTTTGAAAAACAGAGCAATTTTTTGGAGAAACTTCTCAAAACACAATATTTCATGAATAAAATGCATAAGTATGAGATTAAAATTTTTTCAAAAACACATGAATTCAACCCAGATCTTCCAAGAACAATATTTTCAATTTTTTTTGTCCCCAAAACTCAAACATCAGACACATTTTGTATCAAAATCAAGGAACATATAATCTAGGATGGCCAAAACACATTCACACACAATATCATGTACTAAGTTTAGCAAAGAATAACTTGTGTAGTGTGTGCAACTAGCAAAAGCATGAGATACATGTGAGGTGGTGTGTAGATAGTAATCAATCACATTTTCTACAAAATTCATCACATAAGTTTGAAAGAGACCATCACCTAAAGAGTTATGTTAGGTTCTAAAAGTTTAGAATAATTGGCAAATCGTGAACACAAACTCGTCTAGGTATAAATCTTAGAGTCTATATGTATTATTAGACAATGCTCAAGGTGATACAAGTCAAGATTCAAGAACAAGCAAGCTGCAGAAAGAATAATTCAGAATTTGCCTGGTTCGATCGATTAAGAAACAGGCTCGATCGATCAAAAGTCGTATCTGCAAAATTTTAATTAAGCTTAAAGAGCAGTTCAAGCCCATTAAGGATTAGGGTTTTAGATCCACTTCTTCTAGTATATAAAGGAAACCCTAAGCACTTTTTTAAAAGACTTTTTATGAGAGAGAAGAGTGTGCCTCTTTTGTAGATCTAGGGTTTTGTACCCAAAAGCTCTCTAGAGTCTTTTTGTTTAAGCTGTGTGTTAAATCTCTTATGAGATCTAGATGTATTTACCTTTATACACACTTAGGGTTATCAAGATCAAGATTTATGTCAAGAACTTGGTGATCGTTTCAGTTGCTACATAAAAAACATTCAAGAAGATCAAGATTCACAAGTAGGAGAACTTGTGGTTGCTGCAAATAAGAGAAAGAAGTAGTCCGTGGACTCGGAACTATCATGGGGTTGTGGTAATAAGTTTTCTACTCGAGGTAGTAATAGAATGTTAGTGGTCTAAGTTCTATTGTACAAACTGCAATTCTTTCATAGTGGATATGTTTTTTTTATCTTGAGGATAGTTAGGTTAAACCCTCCCTAGGTTTTTTACCAGTTTGGTTTTCCTAGGTCATCAAATCTTTGTGTTCGTTATGTTTTCCGCTGCTTTACATGATATGATTATTATTTTTTTAACCTAGATTTGAATAATAAACCTAAGTATTCACTTGGTTAATTAATTAGGTTAAACAATCTAGTTTTTACAAGGATCTAAATCTGAACAAGTTACATCATATAATTCTCACATTTCCTAGAAAACAAGCTTACAATCATGGAGGTTTCTTGTTTTGCCTCATAATGTACACACCAATTTTATTTCATTTGAAAATTATTAGATTAGCCAAATAATGTACACACCAATTTGAGTATTAATATGAGGCTACACCTTATGTTCTTTTTATGCATGTGCTACACTTTCTCAAGTACAAAATCTTATGATATGCACTAAGGTGTTCATGAGTTTCCGACATCGAGATATTTTCTACAAAATCTAGACTAGTTTAGTCTAAGGGAGACTTCTGAACACTCAACATGTGATCAAATTTTGAACTAGAAACCTATTTGTTTGGTCTCTAGCAATAGATAATTCTAGTTCCAAATTCTTAATCTTATCAAGCAACAACATGTTTTCAATCCTCACCTTATCAATCAAAGTATTAGCATTTAGCAATTTCAACAACAAACCTTTCTTATCAAGTTCAAGAGAAGCAATTTTCTTTAAACTTAAATCAACATTCATTGCATCCTTTGCAGCAACCTTGCATAGCTTATTGAAAGCCTCTTGCAAATAAGCACATTCAGAGAATTCCTCAATAGAAGGGTTCTCTTCAACCACAACACTTTCATCAACTATAGTAGTAGCTGTGAAAGCAATGAAGTTTCCACCCTCATCACTACCAGACTCGTGATCAAAAACTTCATCATCACTAAGGGTTATAGCCATAGTTTTACTGTTTAATCTCAAGAATGTAGGACATTCTAATTTCACATGACCGTACCCTTGACAACCAAAACATTGCTGACCTAGAGAGTTACTAGAGGTTTAACCAGCTTTCTCTTTTCATTTATCATTATTATTATTAAGCTTAGTTGGTTCATTCCTCTTAAAGTTTCTAAGTTCAACATTATTTTTACCTCTTTCCCTTCTGGTGTTATTCCTAAGAAAATTCTAAAGTTCTTAGCAAGATAGACAATCTCTGTAGAAAAGAGTTCATCATCAAATCCATTCCCATCAACATCATCAATTGACTTAAGAGCCATTGATTTAGATTTATTTGTCTTGGGTAGGTCTAGCTCATAGGAGTAGAGAGATCCTACAAGCTTATCAATAGGGATGGAGTCCACATCCTTACTTTCAGTGATGATAGTCACTTTAGGTCTAAAGTTCTCAGTCAAGGATCTAAGAATCTTCCTAACAATCTTAGGTTGATCATAAATTTCACCCAAATTATAAGCAAAGTTAACAATATCATTCAGTTTAGCATAGAATTCATCAAAACATTCATCATCAGACATTCTAATGCTTTCAAATCTAGTAGTTAACTACTGCAGTTTATTAATCGTAACTGTCTTTGTGCTTTCATGGACAATTTGAAGAATATTCCATGTAGTATGAGAAACTTCAACATTAGAGATTCTCTTGAATTCCTCTATAAAAACAATATTAAAAATAGCATTCATGGCTTTGCTATTAAAAGCGGCTGCTTCTTTTTGAGAAGTTGACCACTCGCTTACAGGAGTAGTCGGTTTCTCCCATCTATATTCAATGGAATTCCAAACTCTCTCATCAATATATTTGAGGAATTCTTTCATCGTTACTTTCAAGTAGGCATAGTTGTTCCCATCAAAGTGAGGTGAGATCACAAGAAAGTGGTTGTGTTCTATGACAACAGTGGTCAATGATCAACTCTTAGATCAAAAGATCTAAACACTAGAGCTAACCTGCTCTAATACTACTTGTAAAGTTTTAGACCCTTTAACATAAGTTGTTTAACCTAGTTATTTAGCCAAGTAATTACTTAGATAAATTACAAAGATCTAGGTTAACACAATAAAATCATGTCATGTGAATAATGCGGAAATATAAAGAACATAACGATATGATAATCCAGGAAAACCAAACCGGAAAAAAACCTGAGGAGGATTTAACTTAGCTACCATCAAGGTAAAACAGATCCACTATGAAAGAATTAAAATTTCTACAATAGAACTTAGACTAAGAACATCCTATTGCTACCTCGAGTAGAAAACTTACTACCACAACCACGTGATAGCTCCGAGTCCACGGACTACTTCTTTCTTTGATCCACTGCAACCATAAGTTCTCCTACTTGTGACTTTGAGACTCCACTCAAAGATTTCAGATTTTCTTTAAGTTCTTTATGCATCAACTGAATCGATCACCAAGTTCTAGACATGAATCTTGATCTTGATATCTCTAAGTGTGAATGAAGGTAAACATCTCTAGATCTTACAAGAGATTCAACACACAACACATCAAAAAGACTTCTAAAACGCAGTTAGGGTTTTCTTTTTATATGTGAAGTAAAACATAAAACCTTACACATCAAACAGGCTTGGGCTGAATTGGAAATTCCGTAAAAAATTAAATCTGCACAATTCTCGATCTATCGAATCTAATTTTCGATCGATCAAGTTTTGCAAAATTTGTCCAATAATTTCTGCAATCACTCGATTATTAAACATACTTTGAGCAAGTCTAAACCTAGACTCTATATTTTGATCATGGTTTGCTAACACATTACATATTGAAGTTGTAATACATTAATCCCTAAGGTCTTAGAACCCAACATAATCAATAAAGTTCTTGAAAATTTATAAAAGGAAAGCTGACAGGAAAACAAGTACATTGATATCAATGATTATAAATTATAACCATAATGAAATTTTGAATCTCCCCTTCTCCTACCCTTGGTGCCAAAACTTTCTTAAAAAAAAAAAGAAAAAAAAAAGAAGCAGATAAAGAAATTGCTTATGACACATTCAATGCAAAAGAGATTAGGCAGCTCACATCTTTTGTGAATTTTTAAACTATTGAACCCTTAAGTTTATATTTATGAGTGAGTAGATTGGATCAGAGGACCTAACAAATTAATTTTTGTGCTAGTGTATGCTTTGAGATGTTTGGAATTCCATGAGGACAATGAAGCCAGCAGTCATTAATGTTGCTCTCTCCCCCTCCCCTTTTCTCAAAAAGTAGACTTAGTAAATGGGTTCTTTGCAATATTTGGCAATATTTCTATGATGTTTCACAAGAGGGCTATGCATTAGTGACTAAAGACAACAGGAATTATGTCTTGTTTTTGAGGAAAATTTTAAAGTCTAAATCTTCTCACAAGCTAACGTTCTCTTAATTCTTAACTGCCTTAAACCTCCTTCTATGTATCGTAAGAACCATAATTGTTGACAATTATATTTATGCTGTAATAGTTGTTAATTTTTTTAATTTATTTGCTAAGAGTGTTTTAGGGAGGTTCTTTCACTATTTTGTTATGGAAAGCTAGCAAATCGACAAAAAGAGATCACTTAAAATTTATTTCTAAGTTTTGGGGGTAATCTTAGAAAAAATCTGAGTCAGAGAAATGACATCCCCCCCCCCCCCCCCCCAACCTCATTCTTGGGTCTTTTTGATCTATGTACTAAACTTGTTGTTCGGTCTACCTGTTCCATCAATAGGTTTGTCTTTTGTTTCCCAAGATTATTATGCCATAGCTATTACACTTAAGTTCATGGAGAGGCTGTCTTTCATCTTTATGCATTTCCACTTATATATCTGCTAAAATTATTGACCTAGTTTTAGACAAAGATTTTATTTTTGTTTGATATTGTATCCGGGATGAGTTAGTTCCACATATTCTTTCCATTTTTGGAGTGTTTACTAGCCATACTCTTACTCATTTCTTGTCGTGTTGACATGGGCATGTGAGGGTAAAGTGAAAGGTCTGGGTAACATAAATTATGCTATTATGTAAGTGTTATGTGGGAGTAACTGTCGTTTGACGTGTGTCAATTACTTAAATAAACAGATAATGATTTGTTAGATAAACATATCTTCATTCTTCATTGTTTGATATTTTAATTTTTAATTGGGATGACTTTATTTTGTAGCTGCCTGAAATGTGCCTTATTAGTACTTCCATTGACCTCCATCGGGGAATAATGTTTGTTGAGTTACCACGTTGCAAAGAGGGACCGCAGATCAACCTTAAATCAGACTTACAAAGTGGTGGTAGAGAAGAAGTTGATTTATATGGCCAGAGGTGAGATAAGATATCTGATGAAGCAAATGTTCGTCAGTCGTTATGAGTTCATTTAGATAGGGCCGATCACACCCCTGCGTCACAACGGAAGCAAGAGCTCATTCAAATGGTCACCGGTGTGGTGCCTGCCACAACACCTCCGATGTCAAAGTTAGTGCAGAAGAGGGTTTATAACAATAAAAACCAAATAGCTCAGTATATCTTGTGACTATGTATGTACCTCGTATTGGCGTTGTGAGGGCTTTATATATGCCTCTGGATTCTAGCCATTGTGGATGGTGCTATGGTGTTAATGTCTTTCTTGATAACGTCTTCAACTGAGTAATGGGATTCAATACGTTTCCAACGGTTCGTCCAACTGGTTTCGTAACCGTTCGGGACATTATTGGCAGCATTGAATGGTCTTAACATCCTCGTCAGTGATGCGGATAATCGGTCAGGTTTGTCTGTGGAGGCGATATCGTCCGTGTTTGACTTTGTCAGTCCCATCAGCTGCCCCCGGGTTCTATGGTTGTCATGACGTGTCCTGAAGATCGTGGAAGATGAAAGGGTTTTTTTTTTTTTTTTTAGGCAACCTTTGGGATTTCGCGCTGCATTGAATGCGTAGTGGAGGCATTATGCTGGTCGTGGCCACATGGCATGTTACGGTTGGAGAGGGCTTATGTCCTCATTGTATGACCCTTAGGTTTCCCGCTGATTTTCAGTTTTTCTTTTTTGGATTTTTAAACTTCTCTTCTCCTACTTTACTTTTAATTTTCTCCAAGCTTTTAGTTATTTCTCTGAGCATTTTCTCCCGTAGTTTTTCTTTGTCACTTTCCTTCGAGCCGATGCATGCTTGGTGTTAGGCTTCTCACTTTTCTTCTCTGAGGTATGTTCTTCTTCTTTTCCTTCTTCCTATTCCTTCCTTTTCTTTTCGCAAACATCTGATTTCTTTTTCTTTTCTTTTTGGCCTCTGTTTCTTGGTTTTTGGGGAACTTTAGCACTTTCCTATTTTCCTGTATCCTACTTGGGTGTCCATGGTCAGTAATTTTGAAGTTAGAATAGCTTGCCCTTTGGTTTCATTTCTTTTTGCGCATTTAGGGGGGGTCCTTAGGTGTTTTCCCAAACCTTGAGAATTTCATTTTCGAGGGTAACAGCTTAGGCATTGTCTTGGGTGAATTGTTTCCGTTGCTTCGTTAATCAATTGACTGGTTCGAGGGTTTGGTGAGAAAGCAAAGGTCAATGTCTAAGGTTAGGTCTAGTGATCTCGAGACTGGGTTGTCGTCTAGCGGCAACCCCATGGAGGGGGATACGGCCGCGTCGACCCTTAGAGAGGTTAGGGCTTTTCACGCCCTCGTGGAGGCGTGTGGGTTGGACGCTAATGCCGTGGGTAGGTTTAGGGATAGGTTTCAATTTCCGGAATGGGTTCATGTTTGTCGGCCTACTGACGAGGAGAGGGCTTGCCAATTTTTTCCAGGTGAAGTGTGCTTCTATGAGGCCATTTTCACTTGTGGACTTAGGCTTCTTGTCCATCCGTTTGTGATGGAGCTTTTAGTTTATCTTGGTATCGCTCCTGGGCAACTTATGCCCAATTCATGGAGAATAGTGGTCAATTGTATGGAAATATGGTTGGCCGCTAACGGGGATATGATCAAGGTGAGTGAGCTTGTCTATTTGTATCGTTTGAAAGAGTCCAAAGAGTATGGGTATTATGAGTTAGTACCTTGGGAAAGGAGAACCAGGATAGTCAAGGGTTTACCTTCATCCTTCAGGTACTGGAAGTCCAGATTTGTCTTTGTGTCCGAGGACGATTTTGAGACCCCCTCTAGCCAGGATTGGGGTGATAACCCCAGATTGCTTCGTCGGTGGGGAACCTTGACTTTAGGTGCGTCGGTATCCTTTCTTGTCTTTTTTTACCTTTTTTGAATTCGCTGTTATCGTCATTAGCCTCTTTGATTCCTATGCAATTAAAAGGAGGCCTAAGCTCAAAAGCAGGTATAAGGACTGTGTTGAAAAGGCAATTAAGTACTCCTAGACCATCGAAAACTGGGACGATCTAGTAGATCCGCGAACGCTTGCTTTTTACAATCTTGGCCCTGATCCGTCCCCCTACATTCTGCGGAGCATTGACATTGAAGGAAAGAAGAGTAAGCATTGAGTTCGTCAGTCTTGGTCCCCATATCTGTATTCGATTCCTTTGCTCTTTTATAAGTGTTTCCTTCTTGCAGAAATGACGATGAAGTTTAACAAAGGTATGTACGAGAAGATGTGGTCCAAGAAGGACGAACCGCGGTCCAATATTAGAAAAAAGGTGGTCCGTGTCAAGGGGAAGGTTTCCTTCGTCATTATGACTGCTTCGGCTACTCCAGTTGTTTCTGGCGTCGAGGCGACGAGGACGGCTTCTCCTACCACCTCGGTTGAAAAGATCCCGACCCCTGCTTCTAAAAGGCCTCGCACGTCTGATAGGGGGAAGGACGATGCTTGCTCATCCACTATCTGGGATGACGAGAGGTTGGTGACGGACAAGGCTCATGGGGTCGTGACCGCGGAGGACCTGAACGTGTTCTCAAGTTTGCCTCCAAATGAGCTGATGGGTCGTCATCTCCATAAGCTGGTCCAGGTAACCTGCTCGTGCTAAGTTATCTTTTTTATTATATATAGGTGTACTAAGGTTAAATTCCTTCGTGTGTTTCCTTCTCTTTTTTTCCTTTTTTTTTTTTTAGGTGCTGGGGGAGACCATTCATCTTTCCTCAGATTACCTTACTCAGGGGGCTAAGGTTGAGTCCTCGCTCTCTCGGATTAAGTTCCTAGAGATGGAGAACTCAAAGTTGAAGAAGGATTTGATAGCTTCGATAGAGGATGTTCATCATGCCAGGGAGGAGGTCAAGAAATTGAACGATGAGCTTAAGGTCGAGCAACAACTGGTTTTGGAGAAGGACGATCAGCTTGCAGCCGCTAAGGAGGAGATCAAGGTCGTCGCTTCCAGGGCTATTGAGGGTTTCCAGCAGACTGAGGAGTACAACTCCGTGCTCTTCAGCTGGTATTTCAAGGGGTTCGAGCTTTTGAGGAGATACTATATCAAGCACCCTTCTGGAATAGATTTGGAAATGCTGGATATGAAGGAAGTGGCCAAGGAGATTTCTGCTGATGAGGCTGCTCAAGCAACGACCGCTGTCGCTCCCGGAGACACTCCTGCCATTGATGTCCCAGTTGTTGAAGCTCATGCCCTTGGTGCCCCCGCTGACGAAGATGCTGCTTCGGACACTTGAACCTGTCACTTGTTCAAAATTTCCCCCTTTTTTTTTTGGTGCCTGACGTGTTTTAGGCTCAAATTCCAGAACATTTTTAATTTGCTTTTTGAGAAGAATATTTTTAGCCCAATGTTTATGGGTTTTTAGATGTAAAAACAAAGTTAATGGCCCATGGTTTTTGGGCTTTTATAACATCGTATTTACTTACATATGTTGTACTTGTGTGTGCTTCAAGACCCGTCAACCTCTTTGACCCGTCAGCAACTTGTATTCGTCAAGGTTGGATCTCATCTTTTGGCTCAGCTAGTAATGCACTTTCGTCTAGGCAGAATCTTATTACTTTAGCTTTTTTTTTTTTTAATCTTTTCGCCTTCGTCAATAATACACATCCGTCTAGGCGGAATCTCATTACTTAGGTTTTTTTTTTTTTTGCCTTCGTCAGTAATACACATCCGTCTAGGCAAAATCTCATTACTTAGGCTTTTTTTGTTTTTCGCCTTCGTTAGTAATGCACATCCGTCTACGCGGAATCTTATTACTTAGGCTTTTTTGTTTTTCGCCTTCGTCAGTAATGCACATCCGTCTACGCGGAATCTTATTACTTAGGCTTTTTCTTAGAGGTTTCCGAGACAATCTCTTGGCTTCATTAGTAATGTACATCCATCTAGGCGGAATCTTATTGCTTAGCCATATAGCGTTTCTGAGGTTTACTATTGACGAGACTTGTATGAAGACATTAGTTGAATCTTTATTAATTTTTAGGAATGAGTACATTTTGGTGTTACATCTGTTGATGGTATTCCTTCAAGTTCTCAATGTTCCAGGGTCGCGGGAGCCTCTGCCCATCTAGAGTTTCCAAGTGATAGCTGCCTTGTCGGGAGTAGTGGACGATTCTGTAAGGTCCTTCCCATGTAGGACCGAGCTTTCCTTGGGCGGAATTTTTAGTCACCGTGGTGACCTTGCGCAGGACGAGGTCGCCTATTTCAAGTCGTCTGAGCTTGACCCTCTTGTTGTAGTATTCGGCCATCTTCCGCTGGTATTTCGCCGTCTTGCTGGAGGCCTTGTCTCTTATTTCGTCCAGGCAGTCCAAATTGATTCGCAGTTGGTTATCGTTGTCTTTCTCGTGGAATACTTCTCGCCTAACGCTGGCCACTCCCACCTCGACTGGGATTACCGCCTCAGTGCCATAAGTGAGTCTGAAAGGCGTCTCTCCCGTTGGGGTTCTTGCCGTTGTTCTGTAGGCCCACAAGACACTGGGCAATTCTTCCAACCAGGCACCCTTCGCTTCGTCTAGTCTGGCTTTGATAATTCTGAGTAGTGTTCAGTTAGTCACCTCTGCCTGTCCGTTCGCCTATGGGTGTCCCGGAGACGAGAATTGGTTCCTGACGCCTAGTCCCGAGCAAAAGTCTTTGAATCCCTGGCTGTCGAACTGCCGCCCATTATCTGATATAATCGTCCTTGGAATCCCAAACCTACAAATTATATTCTTCCATACGAAGCTACGGATCTAAGCCTCTGTGATAGTTCCTATTGCTTCTGCTTCGACCCATTTTGTGAAGTAATCAATAACAACGAGCAGGAACCTTACCTGTCCTTTTCCTAGGGGAAATGGGCCGATGATATCAATTCCCCATTGTGTGAATGGCCACGGGGAGGTTATCGTCGTCAGTTTCTCTGCCGGTAGCCTCTAGACATTCCCGAACCTTTGGCACTTATCACACCTCTTGACGAGCTCTGCTTTGTCTACCTGCATGGTTGGCCAAAAATATCCTATTCAAATGACTTTGCTTACCAGAGATCTAGGCCCAGCATGGTCTCCACAAATTCCTTCGTGGACTTCTCAAAGGATGTACTTGGCTTCTTCTTCGATGACACACTTCAAGTAGGGCATGGAAAAGCCCCTTTTGTATAAGGTGTCATTCAAAATCGTAAGTCTAGCTGCTCTCGTTTTGATCCTCTTGGCCTCTAGGGCGTCATGAGGGAGGTGCCCATCTTGGAGAAACGACACGATCGGTGCCATCCAGCTATTTACGCTCTGGATGGAAAATATTAGGACTTCTTCGATGCTGGGGCGTTTCTGAATCTCCATGAGTAATTCCCCGTTCGTAGGTTTTTATTCTAATGAGGCCATCTTCATGATCTCATCTGCGGCCATATTCTGGTCTCTTGGGATCCGAACGAACTCCAACTTATCGAACTCCCAGGCTAAATGTTTCGTCAGCTTGAGGTACTTCTGCACTCTCTCCTCTTTTACCTCATACTCTTCCCTGATCTGCCCTATTGCCAGTTTCGAGTCGCTCTGGATGAGCAGGTACTTCGCCCTAAGTGCTTTCCCGAGTCTCAATCCCGTCAGTATCCCTTCGTACTCGGCCTCGTTGTTGGTTGCCGGGAATTTCAGTTGAACTCCATATCTGAGTTTTTCTCCATCAGGGGTGTTTATGAAGACCCCTACTCCTCCCCTCTTTTGGGTTGATAAGCCACCAGTCTGGATTGTCCACTATTCTGCCTCATCACCACGGTCTTCATCTTCTGGAAGGGTGAACTCGACAATGAAATCTGCTAGAGCTTGCGCCTTGATGGCTGTTCTGGGATGGTACTCGATGTCGAACTGGCTGAGTTCGATTGCCCACTGGACCATTCTCCCTGCTGCCTCAAGTTTGTTCATGGATTTCCTGATTGGTTGGTCCATCATTACCAGGATGGGATGTGCTTCGAAGTATGGTCGAAGCTTCCATGAAGCCACTATTAAAGCGAATGCAATCTTCTCAATCCTAGGATACTTGGCTTCTGCTCCTTAGAGAGCTTGACTGATGTAGTAAACTGGAAGCCGCTTCTTATCTTCCTCTCGAATTAGAGCTGCGCTGACAGCCGTGGCTGATGCCGCCAGGTATAGATAAAGGTTTTCTCCTTCCTTCGAATGACTCAGGAGGGGAGGATTGCTCAGGTAACGTTTGAGCTCTTGAAACGCTGCTTCGCATTCATCAGTCCAGGCGAAAGCTTGCTTCAATGTCTTGAAAAAGGTAAGCATTTGTCCATTGCTTTGGAGACGAACCTATTGAGTGCAGCAATCCTCCTTATGAGCTTTTGGACTTCTTTGACGGTCTTCGGTGATGTCATGTTGAGTATTGCTTGTAACCTTCTCCAGATTTGCTTCTATCCCTCTCTGGGACACCATGAATCCCAAGAATTTTCCTAAGGCTACCCCGAAAACACACTTACTAGGATTCAGCTTCATCTGATATTTTTTGAGGGTGTCAAACGTCTTTTCCAAATCGTCCAGGTGCATCAATTCCTTTTTGCTCTTGACGAGCAGATCGTCCACATACACCTCCATGTTTCTACCAATCTGCTTGCTGAACATCTTGTTTACTAATCTTTGGTATGTTGCCCCTGCGTTCTTCAGTCCAAAGGGCATCACCTTATAGCAATAGAGCCCTTGGCTCGTGATGAAAGCGGTTTTTTCCTGATCTTCCTCAGCCATCTTTATCTGGTTGTATCCCGAAAAAGCATCCATGAACGTCAGTAGCTTATGCCCGGCCGTAGAATCCACCAGCTGGTCTATCCTAGGCAGAGGGAAATTGTCCTTTGGGCAAGCCTTGTTTAGGTCCATGAAATCCACACACATTCTCCATTTCCTATTCGCTTTTTTCACTAGCACGACGTTGGCCAACCACTCGGGATAATAAACCTCCCGAATGAAGCCTGCTTGCAACAACTTGTTAACTTCGTCGGTGATCGCTTGGCTTCGTTCGGGGGTGAAGACTCGTCGTCTTTGTTGGATGGGCTTTCTCCCGAGATCCACGTTCAACTCGTGCTAGATGACCTGGCGTGATATGCCGGGCTTATCCTCATGACTCCATACAAAGACATCTAGGTTTTCCTTGAGGAATTGAACGAGCTTCGTCCTCATCTCGGGGCTTAAGGTTGTTCCTATCCTCGTCATCTTGGCAGTCTCTCCCTCAGCGAGTTCCACTGCTTCCAAAGCTTCTACTTTGTCTTCTTTTTCCTCCTCAATTTTCCACATGTGGTTTTCCTTCTCAGCCAGTACAACCTGGTAGCATTCCCTAGCCAAGACCTGATCCCTTTTCACCTCGCCGACACCGTCCTTAATTAGGAATTTCACCTTTAGGCAGTAGGTGCACGTAGCCACCTTCCACCTATTAAGCGTGGGTCTCCCAATGATTACATTATATGAGGAGGGGCAATCTACCACTAGGAAGTCCAACTGACGGGTCAGTTGTTTTGGGTAGGTCCCTATGGTGACTTTTAGCATCACTATGCCCTTGGGGTATGCCCTGTCCCCGCTAAAGCTGACGAGGGGGGAGTCAAACGGGCGTAATCTCCCAAGATCTAGTTTTAACTGTTGGAAGGCCGGTAAGTACATGATGTCTGCGGAGCTACCGTTGTCTACAAGGATCCTCTTGGTGTTGAACCCTTCGATTGTAAGCATTATAACCAGGGGTCAGTATGTGGCTGCCTTACTCCCCGAGCATCCTCTTCGTTGAAAAACATGTCCTGATTTGTCCGTCTCTGCTTGAATGGGGGTTCCATATGGACTCTATTTACTTGTCTCTGGCATGCTTTCTTGAGGGACTTGTATGATCCCCCCGTAAATGGCCCTCCTGTGATCGTACTTATCTCCCCGATCACATCCTATGGTGGTTGGGGTGGACGGATCTCATTCTTGGATGAGGATTCGCGCTGGCTCTTGTTGCTGTCTCTGAACCTGCTGGACTCTCCCTTCTTCACATACTTCTACATTTTTCCTTTCTGTATCAACTCCTTTATTTGTCCTTTTAGTTCTCAGCAATCCTCCGTGTAATGGCCATGATCCTTGTGGAATCGGAAGTATTTGTTCTTGTCACGCACATTAGGGGATGAATGTAAAGGTCTCAGCCACTGAAGGTAATGTTGATCCTGAATCTGTGTCAAAATTTTGTCAACAGGCATAATTAGAGGGGTGAATTTTACCGTTCGTGGAGCTTTTTCATCCTTCCGTTTATCTACGTCACTTCCTCAACGACCTGGGTGCTCCCTCTTTTGCCCCTACGTTCGTCCTCCTTCCTTCCCTCCTTTCTCGGCCTTTCCTCGTCCACTATGGCTACCAATGCGTCCTCGGCATTCATGTACTTTTGGCCTTTCAGGAGCATCTCTGCCATCGTTCGAGGCGGATTCTTTGCCAGCAAGACGACAAATTCTCTGGACCTAAGCCCTGCTTTAAATGTCATCAGCTGTACCTTGTTGTTTGCGTCATCCACTTCTAGGGTCTCTCGAGTGAAGCGTTTCACATATGACCGCAAGGTCTCCCCCTCCCCTTGCTTAATAGTGAGTAGGTGATCCGCTGGTCTCTTAGGACGTTGCCCTCCGACGAAATGGCGGAGAAAGGCGCTACTTAACTGCTCAAAGCTGTCAATGGATGAAGTGGGCAATCTCGTGAACCACTCTCTTCCAACTCCCTTCAGCGTAGTAGGGAAGGAACGACACATTATCTCATCAGGGGGCTGTTGAAGGCCCAGTGTTGTCTTGAAGGTATTAAGGTGATCTTGGGGATCCTTAAGCCAATCAAAAGGCTTAAGTTGAGGCAACCGAAACTTTGCTGGTACCGGTCGTTCTAAGACTGCCATGGTAAAGGGAGAATCCGTTGCCCTGACCATTCTATCTAGGCTCCGATCCGTCTTCTCCTTGATGGCATTCCTCAATTCGTCCATCTCCTTTCTCATTTCCTGGAGGATATCAGAATGCTGTTCCTCTAGAGTAATGGTCCTTCGTCAGTCACTTCTCCCTTGGCTGTCCCCTTCATCCTCTCAGACTGCTCTTGATCGGTTCTCCTCTTGCTGAAGCCTTTGTCTCATCTCCTGATTCTGTCTGGTGAGTTCTTCGATGGTGGCTGCAAGAGCTTGAACTTGCTGAGCCAAGGCCACTGAATCCTGGTTGGATTCCATCTGGATATTGAAGTTGGTAGGAACTGTGTTTTCAAACTATAGTACAAGAATGTCGTTCCCACAGACGGCGCCAAACTGATGAAGCAAATGTTCGTCAGTCGTTATGAGTTCGTCCAGATAAGGCCGATCACACCCTTGCGTCATGACAGAAGCAAGAGCTCATTCAAATGGTCACCGGTGTGGTGCTTGCCACAACGCCTCCGATGCCAAAGTTAGTACGAAAAAGAGTTTATAACAATAAAAACCAAATAGCTCAGTATATCTTATGACTATGTATGTACCTCGTATTGGCGTTGTGAGGGCTTTATATATCCCTCTGGATTCTAGCCGTTGTGGATGGTGCTGTGGTGTTAATGTCTTTCTTGATAACGTCTTCAACTGAGTAATGGGATTCAATACTTTTCCAACAGTTCGTCCAGCTGATTTCGTAACCGTCCGGGACATTATTGGCAGCATTGAATGGTCTTAACATCCTTGTCAGTGATGCGGATAATCGGTCAGGTTCGTCTGTGGAGGCGATCTCGTCCGTGTTTAACTTTGTCAGTCCCATCAATATCCATTCTAATTATCTTCATTCAGCTATCAAAGAAAAATAAAATCTTTCCTTGGGTTGCTCAGAAATAAAACTAAGTTAAATTGGTTGGAGTATCATTACTGCCTATACCAGTTAGCATAAGATAAGGGTCATAACTCAAGCGACAATATAATGTTAATGAGGATGATGACAACTATGAACAATATGTCTATGGAACCATTGCTTAAAAATAAGTTTGCAACAATACATACCTTGGGATTTAATGATATGTTAGGCTACTTGGAATAACATGAAAAGCTTGGTCGCTTTTTTGATTCCTGTCTGCTGTAACCTCAAATATTGCGCATCTAGATATTAGTAAGTTTTACTATTGTGAGAGATATCTAGTTTTACACACACACACATAAAAGTAACTGAGAGATCTAGATTTAAGCTACTTTACCAGCGTGTGCTTTGTTACCAATTTATTCACATTTGACAACATTATTTAAGAAATGATTTTTAATGGCTTAAATTGCCAGTTGTACCTGACCTGACTAGGTCTTTTAAAGGACAGTGATGATTTCCGGATAATCTTAGTCAATAAAAAGGCTTCTTGTGTGAGCTAGTTCGAGTTCTGTATTTGAGCCAATTTGAAAATGTCTACCACATTAAAATAACAAAGTCCAAAACTAATCCTAGTTTTTCTCTACTATTTTCTTTTTACTTTTTGTTACTTTTTCTTTAACTTTTATTACAATAACTACCCCTCCCCCCTTTCTGAAAAATTCCATTTTGAAAAAATGATCTACTAGGTGTCTTTCTGAAAGTTGGAGTGGAACTAATTAATGTGCAATCCAAAGAAAGGTTGAAATTGGAGAAGTGATGTTCCCAGATGTTCAAATGTTCAATGTAAAATTATCATCGTGTAGTGTTTTATAGTGGAATTTCATAGCTCATCATATCTGTCGTATATCTTTAAGAAAAAAGCTTGCAATCTGAGTTTGATTTTGCTCTCTCTTGCTGAGGCCAAAAGATTTGGCTGAGGAATAAGCAAAAGATATTTTGTTGCCTAGTGCCCAGTAATTTTATGGTGAGAATGTTTCTTTATACATGTAATTGACTATCGAAAACCTTGAATTGCCTCAGAAGCAAGGTGGCACTCTACATGGTATACAACTTGGATATTACAAAACATTTGAAATTCTTATTGAATATTTTATGATTGCCATGAAGCATACTTACAACAGCCTTTGGATCAGCTTAACCCATAGGAACCTTGGTGATAAATTTTGCTTCACTGTCAAGATAAGGGTCAGAAATGTAAACTTTGGAAGGATGCTAAATAATCTTAATAATTTTCAGTCATGCATTATTGTGTGCTTATACCTCAGAGACAATGGAAAACACTAGTTTTGAACAGGATAGAAGCCACTTCTAATTTATTTACCAAATTATTTTTCATATGACTAACACTGGAAACAAGCAAGAAAATGTAAATGTTAAACAACTTATTGATTCTACAATAATTAAACATCTATATGATGTACAAAAATAAATAGACATTTATTTAGTAGAAATACGATGGGTAGTATAATATAGGCATGTCCTTGGGTTGGTCCGGGTTAGGTTTGTTCCCAACTCGGAATTGACCCAACCACTTTGGGTCTCCAAAATCTAGACCCGCCACCGACCTGTAAGATGAGTTGGTTCTGGTGTGTTGGATATTGGTTGGTGTCGGTCGGCGATCGATTGAACTCAGGGAAGAAAAAGGTGAAACAGAAATGGCTAGAATTGGCCAAAATCTGCCAGATCTGGCCGACACATGGCTGGATCTAGCGAGATTTCTAAAAGAACTTGCGGGATCTCGAAGAGATCTCGACTAGATCTAGCCGAATCTTAATAGATCTGTCAAATCTCGCCAGATCTCGACATATCTAGCAACAAATGATCAAAAATTCCTCATACTTGTGAAAATCGGCTTGTTTCCAATGTATAGGCTGCTCGGATCGGTTGGAATCGGATTTTGAAGAGTAGACCCATCAACTGACCCACCGGTCTCGGTTGCTGGAGGCTGATACCTGCCACTGACTGCCACCGGTGTTAGGTATCTCTCTCTCTCTCTCTCTCTCTCTCTCTCTCTCTCTCTCTCTCTATATATATATATATATATATATATAAATAAAAGAAACTTGAATTTGGACCTTTCGGAAGCAATATTAATTAATGGTCTCAAGTAAAGTGAATTATGTAAGGGAATATTTTCTTTGCTGTATGAGTGGCAAGCTAAGATGGTTGATATATATCTGTTAAGTTTTGTCTAAAATTGAAAAGAACTAGACCACTCCAAGTGTTATGACGTCTGAGTTGTTGTTTAAGTGTTGGGTAAATAGGTCATCACCTTATAACATTTTCTCATTTTTCAAGTGATTACTTTATCCCATATATGCTTGAAGAGATGTCTCTTCACAAGAGTTGTGTGTCCTTGGGAAAGGTGTTAAGAAAGAGTAATGTTAGAATTACAATTTTTGTCATGATTTTTCTACAACTAGCTCACATGACAAGTCGTGAGTGATGAAGTTATGAACCCACATAGACCAATCACTTTTATTCCTCTCACGACTTTGACACATGAATAAGTTGTGATCCTAACATTTTCAATCAGGAAATCTATAAAAGGCATTCAAGGGTATGATCAACACCATCATGGAATTATTTAATTTGTTTTACCAACTATTTTGACCAATTGGGTATCTGAGCATGTATCTCACACAATATCTTTCACAAGAATTTGTCTCAACCATCATAATATCATATCATGTTGTTGGACGTGAGTCTATGTCAGTACATGACCATGTGGGTGTTGTTCACATTGATCCATTGGAATTTAGGAGAAGATATCTTATGCATTTTGGATACACGCATATTTTCACTGATAGCGTGTGTATTTCGTATAACTATGGAGCTCAAAAGATGTCCGTATTACCATATATCCAATTGCGTGAGGTAATTATTACATCAAGGACTCACACAACAAACCAACCGGTTTATTTTATATATGTGAGTAAAAGGAGCCTTATACTAAGATAACTGGAAAATGCTAAAGTAACGAACTATTTTACAAACTGGTGATTTAGTGGATGGCTGTTAAGAAGTAAAAAAAATGACGTTAGTAGTAAGTAACTGAAAACTAGTAAATTATTCCATAAATAGTTTGTAAAAATGTGTAAAATAGTATAGAAAATGCTAAAATAACAAACTTTTATACAAATTGTTGATATAATAAGTGGTTATTGCTAAGTAAAAATGTGACAGTAGTGGTGAATCCAGATGAGAACCAATAAGAATTTATGACATCAACATTTTATAAAAATGATGGAAAAATAGTTTGTGTCTATAGTATTATTCACATAACTTTTTCCTTTTAACATTACTAGTAGAGAATTTGATCACAATCGTTGGAATAGGTGGCTATCTAGAAAAGCATCTCATCATTCTCATGCATGACGCAACCAGAAGTGGCTTGATGCATTTAGGGGTCTTAGGCAAAAACTAAATTGAGGTATTTTATATATTTAAATATAACTTAAAAAGAATTAAATATTAAACTCTATTATCTTTTTTTAGATACAAAATTACTAAATAACCACTTAGTTTTTTTTTTTTTTTTTTGAGAAAGTCTATAGACACAAAAAAGTTGACAAACTTCTCACATCAATTTTTGTGGCAGCTTAATAGTGGTAAATAAAAAAGTAATGTTAGTGATGGACTTAGATGAGAACTAGTAAAAGTTTGTCAACTCAATTGTCCTGAAATTTTTTGTGTATTGCTCTTTTTAAGTACTACATTCACATCATTTTCACAACAAATATTTGATATCAAATTGTTATTAATTCTAATTTGAATCCACCACTGAAATTACTTAATTGCACTACCAATAATAGTCAATAACAACTTATCACTTATGATTTTTTTATAAAAAATGTATTAGACATAGCATTTCTCTCTCTTTGTTTCTTGTTTTTTATTTGATAAAAAAATATTATTTTATATATTGGCTAATATGTGGGCACTATCTTAGAAAGAAACGGTGTAAAATATTAATCTTAGAATTTTTAAAATTTGAACAAATTCAAAAAGAGAGAATGAACGCGGATTCAAGTTCAGTGAAACTCTGAACTTGTAAGTAAAGCATTTCTCTCTCTTTGTTTCTTGTTTTTTATTTGATAAAAAAAATATTATTTTATATATTGGCTATTATGTGGGCACTATCTTAGAAAGAAACAGTGTAAAATATTAATCTTAGGATTTTTAAAATTTGAACAAATTCAAAAAGAGAGAATGAATGTGGATTCAAGTTCAGTGAAACTCGATCTGAACTTGTAAGTAAATTTCCTTACTTGTTAATTTGTAATATTATTGTATGCTAAAAGAAAGATAGACAGGAAAAGGGACATGCGAAACAATACTGTCCATTATATTTATTTCTTAGCATTAGAATATATGGTTAGTCTATACCACTAGGAATAGAATTGAAATTAGTTTAATCATCGTATCAACAGACCAAGCAAGATCTCTTTTCCGGATTGTACTGTTTGGACTTAATCTTATTTTATTTTATTTTTTGGTGGTTAGTTTGGAGTTTGGACTGTAATGCAAGCAAGTTTTCCTTCTTATAATGAATTTCTTACTTGTTACTTTGTGATTGGCTTATTGTATGCTAAAAGTCCTCTTAATTGAAACAAATGAACCAACATAAACAAAATCACAAAGTTTGGTACACAATTTCTGAGTTCTAATGGCTATCTTTTGACATAGTCTTTGCCTTGTTACTACTTAATTAAAAAAATGAATAATTTTTCAAATTGGCATGTAGAACAGCTTTGACAAAATCGACTCTCGAATTTGATGTGCACTTCAAACTCATCACATAAAGGGACGACTAGTCTTTGTGCTTTAATGTGTTGCATTATGGGACATGAAGGTCTTGACGTTGAACTTCTGTAAAATTATGTAAATATTTAAAGCATGAACGCCAACAAGTCTTAATTTTCAATCCCAACCATCCGAAAATTCTAAAACTTAGACCAAAGTAATGAAAATTACGGCTCCAAACCAAGATTCAAGAAAGCAACAAAAAAAAAAAATTATTGACAATTAATGAAGAAAAAAGAAAGAAAACAAAAACAATGACTCTAGCTATATTATGAATCTGTTCTTTTCAGAAAAGGAACGTTCCAATTAAGACGCCATGTCATGCCTATTGACCGAGGACTTTTTCTGGTCTTCTCTTCACAGTTCTTTGGCCTTCACTTCTTCAAAGTCTTTTGAGAGAGAGAGAGAGGTCCCAGGGTGATGAAATG
Source organism: Castanea sativa (assembly GCF_040712315.1). Lineage (NCBI taxonomy): Eukaryota > Viridiplantae > Streptophyta > Magnoliopsida > Fagales > Fagaceae > Castanea > Castanea sativa. Next base: position 13,252,129 of record NC_134023.1, read on the forward strand.
AAAATTTATTCAATCCACGTGAAAACTTTTTTTTTTGAGGAAATCCAAGTGAAAACTAATAAACAAATTTGCAAACATAAATGGCTGCATACAAATCACTCAACCAAACTAACAATTTCCTGTGATAAAAAAAATATTCCAATAGACTGAAAAGGAAGAGAATAATTCAAGAATAATAATAATAATAATAATAATAATAATAATTATTATTATTATTATTATTATTATATATGGATTGCAAAAATTATGCAAGCTGAAAATGAGCTCAAATTATTTATTCATATATATATATATATGCATTCCTCTCGTGCATTAATCAACTGGTTGACGGAACCCTTCTATATATGCATGTTCCACTTTTCAACCTATAGGCTGATTATCCCAGATTATTCGCTGCACTCTAATTTGTATCATATTTTTTTCAAAGTCGATCCTAAGACCAGAAAAAATGAGGCTGACCACAGCTTGGCAGTCTATATATATATATATATATATATAACTGGGCTCTTTATTTTGAAAATAAATCATATATAATAAAATGTTGGTAAAAATCAGTTAGGGCATTTCCTATAAGCAGTGGAACAGCTTGTGTGTAATGAGTAATGAGCAAGAGTTCTCACATTTTGATGGACAAGTGTAGGTAGGTAAGAAGTTATGAGTTCAGAAAATTAATATGATAAATGTGTATGCTCCACAAATAAGTTTGGAAGAATCCGTTAAGTAATAATTCTGAGAGGATTTGAATGGATTGATTCAATGGGTATTAAATGAGGAAGAATTTTTATTGAAGGAGACCTTTTTTTAGAGGACTTATTGAAGGAGACCTAAATAGTCATGTTGCATGTTGGAGAAAAAAGTGATATAAATATTATTAGATACCCGACATCAATTTCATTAAGAAAAGATATTGATGGTTTTAGAGTATAGACTGCACAATAAGGAATAAATAAGTAGATATTATTAAATGAGTGGATAAAGACATATTTGGATAGTCTAAATGGTGTGGTTAATTATGAGACTTCGTGGTAGAATGATGAGGTTCAAGCAGTAGTTAGATTACACACACAGGGAGAAGCAGCCCCAGATGCAGATAATTCTACTTGTGTAAATTCTAAAGTGGACAAGAGGGAATTAAAAAAAGCTAACCAAGAGGCTATATTTTAATCTTATGATGAATTATATAACAAGTTGAGAATGAATATTATAATAATTAGACACAATTATCTCAACAAATATTGAGAATGAATATTATAATTACAATAATTAGACACAATTATCTCAACAAATAAAAGGGAAAAAATTCTAATTTTCTTCCTACCAATTGTCTCTCAACAAATAAAAGAGAAAAAAAATACTAATTTTCCTCCTATCACTTCTAGGGCGTATTGGACGGTGCCACACCACACTGTTGCAGCATTTCGCTCATCATAGGTGACTCTCTCTCTCTCTCTCTCTCTTTGACGTCTCAACTGAGCAGTGAAGTGTCGAACCACCTTCTTTTTCCTTCTTTTCTGTTGTGTCTACCTTCTTTTTCTTTCCTCTAGTTCTTCTGTTATTTACAAGGAACTGGACCAGGATACCTTGGGACTCTCGGAAACCTAGGATTCTTGAGAAATGTAGAAAGAGATCAGTTGGGATTGAGACAGCTCAAAGAGCATGCTCATGGACACAAGGAATGAAAATGGGTATGTCCCATCAGCCGCCCGTGGTTCAAAAAAAAAAGCTGATGACTTAAGAATCAACACTTCATAAAAAGAAGTCTGGTACCTTAGGAAACGCAGGAAGATGGACTATGAAGGAAAGTGGCTAGGGATCTTTCAATTTGACAGAAATGAATCTGCCCATTTAGAGAAAATAACAAAAGTGAAGCAATCAAAAAGGTGGGTTTGAAAATAGCATCTAGAAGCTTTGGGAAAAGAAGATTGAAAGTCAGTTCTTAGGATCTCCCAAAAGATAAAGGTTAGCTGGGGACTTTTTGGGGGGAAACCTCAAAAAGGGAAAATAATGAAAAAATAAGAAAGGACCAGCCACCAATGTTGTTGACACAATATTAGTTCTAGTACCCAGGACAGCAGATGGAGGGAATCAATGGTACACCAAAAACCCTAGGAAGATACTATAAAAGGGGATGAAGCCATCAGTAAAAACCACTTAGCAATAACTAATCAGAGTTTAAAAACCTTTTGAAAGACTTCTTCAAAATTCAAAAAATGAGAAAAGAGGGAAAACATTGTGAGGGATCCAGAGACAAATACTAGGAGATTCACTTGAATTTTAAAAAATTCAAAATTCACAAGTCTTAGAAGCCTACATAGAACTATTTAAGTGTGTGACTTTTGAACTTATTTGGACCTTGTGGCACATCTCAATAGAAAACGGACCCAATGTACTAAAACCCAAAAAATAATGAAATATCATTTACATTCCTCAGGATTCATGGCGTCTTATTTACTTTATATATATATCTTTACTATTTCTTACTGTACAATACGTATATATTGCATGTATGAATGTGTATGTGTTGTAGGATCCATGTTTCGTGCACAACTTAGTTCGTAATCAGCCCAACACAATTGCGATGAACCAAGCCCAATCCACCAAACAACAAGTATCAGGCTCAAGATCTTTGTTTCTACTTGGGCCTAGGCACTATCCAAAAATAAAAAAGAACCCACACTATGGAAAAAAATATTATCCATATTCAACCCTATAATTAAAGGACAAAGATTTAATTGTTGTAGTAGTATTAGCAGCAGTAGTGTGCAATCTAATCTTATAAAGTGTAAATAATTTTTTTTTCCATCAGGTATGCTGGTCAACCAGCTTTGGCAATTGGTTGGCCAGCAAACCAGATGGATCTGTGTTTTGGGAGCTTTTGGAACCATGTAATAAACACACAAGTACTTTTTTTTTTTTTTTGCTTAATGAAAAAGGAGGTCTTCGGTGTGGGCTCATCGACCCCACTCTACGTAACGGTAATGGGTAATACTACGTGTACCACACAGGCCTTACTGGGTTATCACTCGAACCGCTCCTTTCTGAATACAGAACGAAGATTCCTACCATCAAATCACACCCCGTGTGATCACACAAGTACTTGTTTAATTAGGTACATAATTGAAGCATTCATATTATATGAAAAATGTTTATCCAAAAAGAATGATGATGAAATACAAAATGCAAGTGAGAGCTTTATGCACTTGACACAACATTTTTTTTGTTTTGTTTTGTTTTGTTTTGTGTTTTTTTTTTTTAATGAAGAGCAAAATATTAGTATTAGAATCCATACAAGTACAATAGAACTTGCAATCAACAATGTTCTCTGACCCAGAAAAAGAAAAAGAAAAACATAGTTTTATCCACTTGCATGCTAGATTCGTTCATGACTGAGGGCTGGTTATATGTTGAGCTGACTAGGTTTTTCTTTTCCTCTTGACCTACTTTTTCGCTGAATAGTAATTTTGACTTAGCAAATACGGAATGAGTCTTTCATTTTATAGTCAACAAACCTGATGTTTCTTTCAATTTTCAAAGTGAAGGAACAAGTGACTGGTCTTATCTGTTGACCTAGCTCGTGACTGAGTCTACTCGAATACAAAGTACTTCTTTTTTCTTTTCAAACAAAAAGCAAAGAGTAGTGCCTTTCTTACTTTTCTTTTGGAACATGTTTTTTTTCAGAGTGATGTTTTTCTCTTGGTTTTTTTTTTTCTTCTGTTAGGTCTTAGTTACTTTATACCTACTTGTGTCAACTACAGTGTGCTCTTACAATTTAAGGTTTGGGTCCATTTAAATACAACTAAAAACTAAAAATATTATAGCAAAATAATTTTTAAATATGTGAATAATGTCGTGAGATTCATTTTTAATAATAAAAAAGTAGCTGAAAAGTGCGTGAATAGTAAATAAACAGTGTGCGAACAATAACCGCACAGTAGTGAACAGTAACTCTTGTCCCCAAAAACGCGTGTAGAGGAAAAAAAAAATGAAAGAAAGAAGGCTGAACCGTGTCCGAGGAAAATGTAAACGCAATAATTTGTATCCAAACGGATACTCAATTTATCATGATGCAAATTGGTGGGGTTAGGAGTTGTTTTGTCATTTTGGAAACAGGCCAGTCAAGCACGACTTTATAGTTTTACTCAGACATGATTCTTCTCACCAAACAAGAAATCTGAACTAACAGCCAATATTAAACAGGTATGATAATATGAGGCACAGCCTTGGATAGACAGAGAATATTTAATAGGGTAGCAACCAATGAAGCACGGGTGCGGGTGTGGGTACGGATGCGGGTGCGGGTGCAGGACTCAGTAATTTTTGAAAAAGGTGGGTGCAGGTGCGGCGGGACTCAGCAATTAAAAAATTATTAAAAATATTTTTATTTATATTTTCTATATATTTTTACTATTAAAATATTCTTAAAAAACATATTACTATGTCTTAATTCACAAAACAAAGAAAGAAGAAAGCAAAAAACACAAAACAAAACACAAAACCAAAAAGAAAACACAAAAGAAGCAACAAATATTCAAAATAAAATTGAGGAAGGACAGGTTTAGGGTTTTTGGGTCTCATTCAGAGCCGATTTCGGCTGTTTCGGCATGATTCGAGGCCGATTTCAGCCTGTTTCGGCCGTTTCGGGCTTGTTTCGGCTATTTCGGCCATTTCGGTCGCCGGCCAATACGACCCGATACGGCCGATATGGCCCGATTCTGGCCGAATCAGCGCGAGTCAGCGCGATTCTAGCCACATCGGTGCGAGTCGGCTGAAGAAAAGAAGAAACCACGTGGCAAACGCGGCACCGACGCGCGCGCAACGGCGTCCCTTGCGCATCGCCGCATCGCGCCACGTCGGACACAGGTGCGGCACCTCCGGCGCCGCGTCCGTGCATCATAGGTAGCAACCAAGAATTGATTATATTGATTAGTATTCTCCGAAAATTTCTCGAAGCATCAGTTTCACTTAATTGCCTTAATATCTACTATCTATAACTTGGTCATTGTTGTTTATTATCCGAGTCATTCGATCAATTTATTTCAAGAAATCAGCTATGCCTTCCGCATCACATATTAAACTCTCTCCTTTTTTTCTTTTCTTTTTTTTACCTTATTTGTTTACATAAAACTATCCATAAGTCCTTTTTTTTTTAAGTACAATGGTATGTTTACACAAATTTTCATGTAAACAAAATAAGCAAATGAAAATAAGTTCATTTAAATTAAGTTCTATACACACTGGTTTCGTTTAGAAGTTTGAATGAAATAAGTAAATTATAAAGAAATGAAATATATATATATATAATTATATAATTAGTATAAGAAATGGAATGAAACAAAGTTATTTTATTTGAATGTTAATATTTTTTAAGAATGAGATAGACAAAGAAACGAGCTTAGTTGAATTGTACCTATACGTTGAGTGTTCAGAAGACTTGGTAAAAAACAAAATAAAAAGTTAGAAAAGTATATACCATGCATGAGGCAGTTAGTGAAATGTTCAGTTATTATCAACTTTTTGGACCAAAAAAAAAATCCATGCATGGTTAGCACTTAGAAACTTGTCCAAGTTTAATAAGGTTTGGCAAAAACTTTGTCATTAAAATTTCCTTTTTCAAAGTCATTAAGAAAGTATTTCATAGAGCAATAAAGTCTCTCTTCTGATGACAACAATGTGGAATAGTTCATGAAAAAGGTTGAGTGGTCATAAACTTGGACTCTCAACCATCCATGAATGTGCACATCTGGGCCCGTTTTCAATACCCAAAAAATCAAGATTGGCGTCGAAGGTAAATACTAACAACTCGATTCAACATAATGTGATTAAAGTACAATATCTGTAAAGAGTCTCTGCAGACACAAAGGATTTCAAAAAACAGACTCACAAATACCAAGTGGCAATATGGAGACGTGCATTGATTTTGATTTACATTTACAAAGTCAAAAGGTAGGAAAATGAAAAGTCCTAGCTAATTTTAAAAATTTAGAACCATTTAAGAGGGAATGACAAGACAATCACAGAGACCTCTTGTCTTTTTCTTTTTTTCTTTTTTCTGTTAAGTGA